>NC_092512.1:34210109-34845525 GCF_047511675.1 Marmota flaviventris
GTGAGGCCCTGTCTCAAAATATAAAATCAAAATAGATAACCCAGTGGTTAAGCACCCCTGGGTTTAATCCTCATCACCCATGGCCAAAAACAATACAAGAAGGCAGGCTAGTGCAGATCCTTTACACTCAACCTGTGGTCCAAAGACAGGTAGCCTTTGTACCTCCAAGGAACTTATTAAAAATGCAGAACCTCAGGCCCCTCCCCAGAATAACTAAGTCAGAATCTGCATTTTAACAGGCCATCAGGTGTCCACAGTCCCTTAAACACAGAGAACAGTAATCTGGGTCAGCTATTGTTGAAGTTGCCTCCACATGGTGATCACTTGGATAGCTTTTAAAAGAGTGTTTAGACTAATTAATCAACATCCCTGAGCTCAGTCATCAGTAGCTCAGTATTTTTTAAAGTTTTCCAAATAATTCCAAAATGCAGTCAAACCCCAAAATAATGGTTTAGGTCAGGCATCAGCAAAATGGAACCCAGGGCCTCGTGCATACCAGGCAAGTGCTCTCTACGGAGCTACACTGCAGCCCCTCCACCACCCCATTTTCTTTTTCTGTAAATAATTTGATAATGAGGTGAAGGTTCTGTGTGGTTCTTTCTATCGTGAATTCAAATAATAAGATCCATGGAACATGAAAAGTGAGAGCAAAGTAACAGGATTTATTAAAGTAATAGACAACAAGCAGAGCCGTTCATGGCGGCACACCTTGGCAATCCCAGTGATTCTGGAGGCTGAGTCAGGAGAATGGTAAGTTTGAGGCCAGCCTCAGCCTCTTAGCAAGGCCCTAAGCAAACTTAGTGAGATCCTGTCTCAAAAATTTAAAAGAGGCTGGGATGTGGCTTAGTTGGTAAAGCACCCCTGTGTTCAATTCCCAGTATAAGAAAGAGAGAGAGGAAAGGAGGGAGGGAAGGAGGAAATCCGGAGTGGGGGGGGGGGAGAAATGAAGAAAAGCTTCCACAGGGGAAGAGGTCCTAAGAGAAGGTTGCTCACTGGTATCTAGGGGTTTATATGATAAGATTAAAGGAAAGTTATGTGGCCTTGAAGACCATAGGCTAGCTGGGCATGGTGGCACACACCTGTAATCTCAGTGGCTCCAGAGGCTGAAGCAGTTGGATCGCAAGTTCAAAGCCAGCCTCAGCAACAGCGAGGCACTAAGCAACTCAGTGAGACCCTGTCTCTAAATAAAACACAAAACAGGGCTAGGGATGTGGCTCAGTGGTCGAGTGCCCCTGAGTCCAATCCCCAGTAAGGGAAAAAAAAAATAGGCTAAGGATTTTTTTAAAAGTGAGTCTTTGAGTCCAGTTACACTAGAGCAATTGGTGTTCACCAGCCCCCTGTCCAATCAGGATGTTGATCACCGCCCCCCCCCGCCCCCCGCCTTAATTCAGGGACTGGCTCAGAGTTCCTAGGCATACTTTCAGGCTCCAGAGGAGTCCCTGATCAGACGCTGTCTCCCCATTTGTAAACTCTGGGGTGGATGTCTGAACCCTGTCTGCCTAGCACATCTCTATTCTATGTCCTGCTCTCAATAGTAAATACCTCAGGCATCATCTCTATCTCGACTCCTCTCTCTGCTATTGTAGCAGGAGGGTACTGAAAAATAATCTACAGATGAATTCGTGTGGCTGTATCCCACAGTGTCAGGCATAAATGACTGACACTAAATTTGCATCTCACTTTATTTCGTGTGTCAAGAAATTATTTTTTATTGTTTCAACCATTTCAATGTGTAGAAACAATTCTTAGCTCAAAGGCCACACAGAAACAGGGGGTCCGTTGGTATTTGGTTCTCGGTCCATAGTTTACTGACCCCTTAGCTAGATTTCAAAGGAAAAAAGAAAGCCCTGAAGATATTTCCACTTAATTACTTACTCAAGGCCAGCCACCAAGTATCAATTAGCATTTTAATGTACCAAGCTGGATAGAGGGCTGCTCTGTGGAGGATAACCCTTCTGCCCCCGAGATGACTCCAGTGAACAAAGAGGACCCAGCCAGGCAATCCTCCCCCCTCCACTGCCGCTTCCCATTTAGCTTTGAAGATCTGGGTCAGCACAGCTCAGAATTAATCCAGAACTCGTCTGTGGAACAGTTCTTCCTTGGGTGATTTCAGAGTTTCATTGGAATTAAAAAAGTCTAACCTGCCTTGAGGATTGTGTGTGTGTGTGTGTGTGTGTGTGTGTTTAATACTGGGAATTGAACCCAGGAGGGAGCTCTATCATTTACCTACATCCCCAGTTATTTATATTGTTTTATTTTGAGACAAGGTCTCATTAAATTGCCCAAGCCAGTCTCAAAAATTTTTTTTTAAAGAGAGAGAGAGAGAGAATTTTAATATTTATTTTTTAGTTTTCGGCGGACACAACATCTTTGTTTGTATGTGGTGCTGAGGATCGAACCCGGGCCGCATGCATGCCAGGTGAGCGCGATACCGCTTGAGCCACATCCCCAGCCCCAGTCTCAAATTTTTGATCCTTCTGCCTCAGCCTCCTGAGTAGCTGGGATTACAGGCATGTGCCACCATGCCCAGCCTACCCTTGAGAATTTTTTTTCTATTTTTTATTGGTGCATTATAGTTGTATATATTGATGGGTACCCTTGAGGATTTTGAAAGATCATCAGTGACAGGACAAAGGAAACTGTAGGACTTAGTTCTTTTGTTGTTACTGTTTTTGTTTCAGTACTGGGGAATGAACCCAGGAGTGCTCTGCCACTGAGCTACATCCCCAGCCCTTCTTATTTTGAGACAGGGTCTCACTAAGTTGCTTAGGGCCTCATATTGCTGAGGCTGACCTCGAACTTTTGATCCTCTTAGGCTCCCAAGTCACTGGGATTACAGGTGTGCATCAATGTGTCCAGTGACTTAGCTCTTCTATTAGCCACAATGGTCTCCTTGTTATTCCTTAAGGATGTCTGGCACACTCTTACCTCAGGGCCTTTGTACTTGCCATTCCTTCTGTTCAGAAAGGTCTTCTTCCCAGCTTTGCAGGTGGCTGTTTCACCTTTTGGGTGGTGTTTGTTCATATACCATCTTCTCAAAATGCCTTTCTCTGAATATACCATTTAAGTTACAACCCACCTAAAGCTAGGATCTTCTAGCAGTAGGAGAACAGCATGAGCAAAGGCATGGGATGTAATGCTCTAGGTGGGTAGTAGAGGGACAGGGGACCTGGCTCAGTGGTAGAACATACACTTAACACATGCAAGGCCCTGGAGTTTATCTCTAGCACTGGGGGGTGGGGGGGGGAAGAGATGTAAAGTGGAGGCGGGCATTAACTCAGGAAAGATTCTGCTAACTAGCTGGGTCTCATCAAGTGGTGGAGATGAGAAAGGCAGAAAACAACAGCAACCATGAAGCAATCCAGGTGTTCCTCCACAGACAGGAATCAGACATGAAGAGGTTTTGAATAAGAGGAGGTGTGGCACCGTGGTTAAGCGTGTGCATGCATATGTTGTGTTTAAGTATGAATATGTAACAATGAATCCCACTATTATGTATAATGATAATGTATGAATTAGAAAATAAGAGTGGAAGGGCTGGGGATATAGCTCAGTTGGTAGAGTGCCTGCCTTGCATGCACAAGGCCCTGGATTCAATCTCGAGCACCACAAAAGAAAAAAAAAAAAAAGAAGAAGAAGTGAAGCCAAGTGTGGTAGTACATTCCTGTAATCCCAGCAGTTTGGGGTTGTGGGGGGGGCTGAGGTAAGAGGATCTCGAGTTCAAAGCCAGCCTCAGCAACTTAGTGAGGCCCTTAGCAACTTACTGAGACCCTGTTGCTAAATAAAATATAAAAATGGGCAGGGGATGTGACTCAGTGGTTAAGCCCCCCTGGGTCCAATCCCCAGTACCAAAAATTTAAAAAAAAATAAAATAAACAAACAAACATATAGGAGCCAGTGGAGAGGCCACAGTGGAATCTCAGTATGGGCCTCAGCTTACCCAGCAAGAGACTCTGAGACTGGCTTGGTCAGAGTTAGCAAATAAAAATGTAGGGTGTCCAGTTAAATCTGAATTTCAGATAAACAATGGATAATTCTGAATTTAAGTATGTCTGATACAAACTTGCAACATAGTTATATCTTTTTCATTGTTTATCTGAAATTCAAATTAACTGAGCATCATGTTTGCTATCCGGCAATAGAGTGAGGGGGTCAGCCCTTTATGCCCTATGTTGGCCAGTCTCTGAATTCAGACTGTTCCAGTGGTAGGGTAGTGAGATTTAATTGGCTCAATTCAATTGGTTCGATTCCCAGTACATAAATAAATAAATAAATAAATAAGAGTGTCATGTAAAACCCAGCCTGCCTCCTTCCCACCCCAGTTCAACATTCATCAGTGTTACCCTGGATAAAGTTCTTAAACTCTCAGGACCAAAGTATCTTCATCTGAAAAATGGAACTGAAGATATCTAACTCAGACGGTGGTTCTGAGAATTAGATGTGTTAATACATGCAAATCAGCCAGCCTGGTGCTTGACACAATGTGAATGTTCATGAAAGTTAGTTACTATCATTATTGGGAACTTGTCCAACTCTGCCACTCAGTTGATGGGGCAGAGCTAGGATTCGAGCATGGGCTCATTTGTTTCTTTTCTGGGCCAATCTGCCTTTTAGGGTTATGTATATTTTTGCAGCATTCACATGCTATGCTTTTATAGGATTTCTTGCTTTTCTTTTCTTTTGGTGGGGTGTGGGTACTGGGTATTGAACTCAGGGGAGCTCTACCATTGAGTCAGATCCCCAGCCCGCTTTATTTTACAATTTGAGACAGGTTCTTGCTAAGTTACTGAGGGCCTGCTAAATTGCTAAGACTGGCCTTGAACTTGCAATCCTCTTGCCTCAGCCTCCCAAGTTGCTGGGATTACAGGCATGTGCCACTGTACCTGGTTTGCTATGCTTTTAATAATACTTTTTTTTTTCACATTTCTTGCATATTTCTTTTTTTCTGAGAAAAAAAAATTAGAGTTGTAGAAATTCTTATGTTCCACAATAAGAAGAGATTTGATTTCAGGCCCCAGTATATGTTCTCAAATAACAAGTGAAATGCAACGCAGTAGTACTCAGGCTATGTGCCACGAACTCTCATATTAACAATAACAACAACAACAACAACAGTGGGGGCACAGTGGTACATGCCTGTTATCCCAGCAATTTGGGAAACTGAAGCAGGAGGATCACAAATTCAAGACCAACCTGGGCACATTAGTGAGACCCTGTCTCAAAAAGAAAAGGGGCTAGGGATGGATATAATGCAGTGGTAGAACACTCCTGAGTTCAGTCTCCAGTATCAAAACAAATAAGTTTTTAAAAAATTGGAACTGGCCAGGTGCAGTGGCGCACATCTGTATTCCCAGTGGCTCCAGAGGCTGAGGCAGGAGGAACGTGAGTTCAAAGCTACCGTCAACAAAAGTGAGATGCTAAGCAACTCAGTGAGACCCTATTTCTAAACAAAAAACAAAATAGGGCTGGAGATGTGGCTCAGTGGTCCAGTGCCCCTGAGTTCAATATCTGGTACCCCCTGCCAAAAAAACCTCACAGCTCACATGTAGATTGAGACTCAAAGTTTAAAGAATACTGTCCTTTAGAAATGTCCAATTTATATTCTATTGCAAACCATCAAGCAGCCTTCTGTTTACTAATAAACAAAATAAACAGAATAAAATCATCAAAAGTCACAGAAAACAGTAATGTCACTGGATGTGGTGGCTCACATTTGTAGTACCAGCTACTCTGGAGACTGAGGTAGGAGGATCACTTGAGCCCAGGAGTTTCAGGCCAGTGTAGACAACATAATAAGACCCATCGTAACAACAACAACAAAACCAAATTCAAAATAACAGCAACAAAAACAAAGCAAAACAAATAAAAAACATCTTTCAAAAGAGAAAGTGGTGAAGACTTGCCTCTCTGAGAATTATTGTTGTATTCTTAATTTATTTATTTATTGGTACTGGGCATTAAACTCAGGACTTTGTACATGTTAGGCAAGTGTTCTGCCCCTGAGCTACATTCCCAGCCCTCTCGTATCCTTGAAAAGGTAAATTTGGGTTTACAAATGGGTTTCATTTAGTAAGCATTAGTTCCTACCGCCCTTCTAAAATAAGCTATCTTCTCTCCCCATTTTTTATTTTCTATTTCAGCCTCTTAATTACTTCCTTGCAGATGAAAATTTACAATTAATTTATCTGCTTGCTGGGGGCTTGTCTGTTTATCTTAGTGGCTGTAAGCTGTCTAAGGCACAACCTGACTCTCCTGTTCATCAGTGTTTCTCCAGGACCAATACACAGTGCCCGACACAGGTTAGATGCCCAAGAAACAGCTATTGAATAGATGGTTGGATGGATGCACAGATAATGTAAGGATGGATGATGGATGGAAGAGAGATTAAAAGTTCCTGAATCTACATAACTGAGGACCCCTGAAAGCTGTGATCCCATATGTTACATCTACCCATTGAGGCTTTCCCTGAAATAGCTCCTGTACCTCTTTGCTGTGAAGTGCTTCTGAGTTCACTTATTTATAAATTATATTCCATATGTCAAAAATGTATATTCCTCATTGATATGCTACAGAAGCCTAAAAACTTAAAAATATTCCTTAAACAAGGGACAGGACTCCTCTATCATTTGGAGGAGTGGTGTGCCTCCTCTTCCCTCTCCATTAGGGACTCAGATTTGAAATATGACATACTGTTCTCTTCTGCCCCAGAAAGTAAGTTCCACATAAAAAAAAATGCTTTTCTCTGCATTAGAAAGTCACCTTTGTGTTTGGGCAAAGTATCTATATAATTAGATTCGTTCCTGCTCCTGGAGTTATTAGGGTTACCTTCTGCTACTTGCATATCATATTTGAGAGAATCATATCTGTAATCACATGTGAGTTTCTCTCCTGTGTCTTACAGTCACAGTCCTTGGGGCCAGTCAAGACCAATCTGGACCATGCTTCAGATGGCTGTGCACTCCTTTTAGAGATATCATCCCTTTCTAATGTCCTTGTCATCGGCCCTGATAATCTTTTTTTTTTTTTTTTTTTTTTTTTTAGGGAGTGAGTACTGGGGATTGAATTCAGAGGCACTTTACCACTAAATCACATCCCCAATCTTTATTTTTTAAGTCTCATTAAGTTGCTTGGGGCCTCACTTAGTTGCTGAGGCTGACCTCAGACTTGTGATCCTCCTGCCTCAGCCTCCAGAGCTGCTGGGATTCCAAGCACGTGTCACTGCGCCCAGTTTAGTCTTTCAGTCTTTTGGAAGCATCTCCATTTGTGAGAGCCCCCATGAGAGGCCACAGAGCTGAAGTGCAGTGACCCAAATCAGTTGATTAGAGGCTCGAACCAGGACTTGGCACCTTGAAGGACTGACACAATACTGGAGGGACATTATTCAAGATGGCAGCAGCAAGGTTGAGAATCTACTGGTGAGTGTGGGGTATGGGTTGGGGTACCCACAGCAACAACTTTGCCAGACTTTTTGCTCTGCTAGAACTTTGGAATCTTTTTTCTGCCTCTTATCTCCTCCTCATGGTACTGGGATTAAACTTGGGGCTGCTCTTCCACTGAGCTACATCCCTAGTCCTTTTTCTTTTTCTCTTATTTTTATTTTGAGATAGGTTCTCACTGAGTTCCCCAGGCTAGCCTTGAACTTGCAATCCTCCTGCCTTGGCCTCCCAGGTAGTTGATCTTTGTCTATTTTCTGGTGCTGATTCTCCACCTCTCTCTGATTCTGTGCCATATAATATCCTTCAGTACATACAAGCAAGTAAGTTAGGGACAAGGAGTTTCTGTAGTAGACACTGGGAGAGGCCCTCCCAATTCTCTTCATTCTCTTCTGAGTCTGAAGAATTTACTCCCTCAGTTGTTGAGTGGGTTGCTGGCAGGCAGCCCTCAGCTGGTAGCCGCTAGAGAATTGCTCAGCTGAGAACAGTCTCATTACCTAGGGTTAAGCCCCACCACTGGCGCAGTCTGAACTCAGAGATTGGCCAATATAGGGCACAAAGGGCTGACCCCCTCACTCTATTGCCAAATAGCAACCATGATGCTTTGAATTTCAGATAAACAATGAAAAAGATGTAACTATGTTGCAAGTTTGTATCAGACATACTTACATTAAAAATTATTCATTGTGTATCTGAAATTCAGATTTAACTGGACATCTTACATTTTTATTTGCTAACTCTGATAGCACTAAACTCAAGGCAACTCTGACCAAGCCAACCTCAGAGCCTCCTGTAGGGTAAGCTGAGGCCCACACTGAGAGCACTGGCTCCTATTTGTTTGTTTATTTATTTTTGGTACTGGAGATTGGACCCAGGGGCGCTTAAGCACTGAGCTACATCCCCAGCCCATTTTTATATTTTAATTAGAGACAGGGTTTCACTACATTGATGAGGCTGGCTTTGAACTCGAGATCCTCTTGCCTCAGCCTACTGAGCCTCTGGGATTACAGGCATGCACCACCATGCCTGGCTGACTCCGGTATGTTCAGAGAGATGAGTGCACCTGCCACTTTCCAGAGGCCACCTTGGGAGTTTGTCCCTGCCTACCCCAGCGCCCTTATCTAATGACAGAGGGCTGTGGAATATGGTGCTTCAAGTTGGGATAAACTCAGAGGCAAAATTTACATTGCAGGGCTCCCATGTGGGAGGAGGTTGAAGGGGACTTTACCTGAAATCCCACCATTATGGTCCTTCTTCCCCTCTCCCCTACCAGTTGCCCTTTGGAAATATTTCCCCAAAATGAAAATAACAAATCACTTGTACGTGTCTCTTCATCTCAGGATCGGTTGGTTCCTTGTGCTCCTGACATAAGACAGCAAGTGAATCAATAATGAAAAGCTGCAGTCAGTCTATGGAGAAAGGAGTATTGTGGTGGAGAAAGAACAACAGAAAAAGCTGCTCTAGGCAAGGACGGTAGACAAGGAGCCAGGTACAGGAAAGCCAGGGAAATGGAAAGGGCATGAGAGAGCTTGCCACTTGGCATGTTCTAGGAGTTGTACCGAGACCAGTATGGATGGGTGGCAGGAATTGATGGGAGCAGGGGTCACGAAAGGTGGAGGCCAGCTCTTGCAGGATCTTGTAGGCCATGATAAAGACTTGGGAGTTCAGGGGAGTAGAATATGACTGGAGGGTTTTCAGCTGTGGCACAAAGTCCTGGCCACCCTGTGGAGGTTATGGGTGGATAGAGAAGCAGGGAGAGATCATGATGGTCCAGCAGTGCTGTGAGTGACAGTGTTGGCCAGAACTTATGGAAATGCAAGTGGAGAGAAGAAAGGTATAATTGGGAGGTAGGGTCCATAGGACCTGCTGAGGAATATTAGCAAGAACTTGAGACTGACCCTTAGGTTTCTGGTTTGGGTAGTTAGGTGAATGCATTTCACCAAGGTAGGAAGGAACCAGGATTTGGGAACAGAGAAGCCTACAACATATCAGCTAATTTAATTCTTACAAAAGCCTTTTTCCCAATGTGGAAACTGAGGTTGGGGAAAGTTGAGTAGTTGGCTCTACTGTGTACATAGTATTTGGAGAATCAAAAACCTGATCTAAACGTTGACCTTGGTAACCGTGGGCCTGTCCCTTATTTGCATGAGAGGCCCTCTGTCCCCAGGGAGAAAGACTGAGATGCTGAGGTTAAAAGAAAGGGGCGGGGACGAAGCCGCCCATCTCTCAGAAGACTCATCAGACCTCATCTCGGAAATCACTTTAACTCCTATCAAAAGCTGGCTGAAAGAGCATCTAACTGAATCATATTCCCCACGGGGACCGAAAAGCGATACCTCGTCGTGCAGCTGTGTCGCCGGCAGAGGGTGGCTGGGGAAACAGGCCCCGGGGCTGGACTTGGGCAGCTCTTCCCAAATGTCCCCTTCGGTTGCAGCTCGACCAGGCCCCTCCCACCCAGCGGCTCTCGCTGCAGCCAGGATTGCTCCGTGCTGTTTCCCGAATACAACAAGCTCTTTCATGCCTTTGTCAAAGGCACACGCTGTTCCCTCTAGGGGGACAGGGAGCGGGGGATCGTCTGCAACCTTTACCTTCTGGCAACACCTCCTTCGCCTTCACTACTTAGCTCTAAAATTAGCTTCCTTGTGAAGTCGGCCCTTCCCCGGGCAGGGTTAGTCACCGCTCTGTGTTGAGACCTGCGTTATAGACTTCACTATCCCCATTTTACAGGCAGGCAAAATCTAAGCTTATAGAGCAACAGCACTCTGGGAAAACAGGTAGGGTGGCCAGAGGTGCTAGAAAAGTCTGTATCCCATGAGCCAGATGGGGTAAGAGTCTTCTGATGGCCCCTCTAGACCCAGTGAGGACAGGGACCCAACAATGAAGGCAGGGCAGTTGGAATAAGGGAAGGCCCAGAGAGCCACAGGGGTCCTTTTAGTCTGCTTCTGAAAACTCCTACTGAGCTGCACAAATTGCAGTTATTTCTTGATGTGTCCTATCTCTGGAACTTCAAGGAGGGACTGGGGCCACAAATAAGTGACTCCATTTGTCTGCCTTACTTAAGAAGATTCTCAGTGTGAGTCTTCACCAAAGTATCCTGAATTTGTCTTGTCTGTCCACACATGGCACTGGCAAAGTGAATTAAAGAGGACCATCCCTTGTTTTATATCTGTCACCAGATTCCTATTTAAGCTGACATTTTGAAGGCTGAGGCAGGAGGATTGAAAGTTGGAGGTCAGCCTCAGGAATTTAGTGAGACCCGGTCTCAAATTTTAAAAATTCGAAAAAGGGTGTGGGCGTGGGACCGGATGTAGCTCAGTGATAGAGAAACCCAGGGTTCAATCTCCCTTACCCCAAACTAACATTAATAGCATCTCTCATTATGAACACTTCACAACTTACAAACTACCAAATTGTTTCAGTTTGATTTTCATACAAAATCAAGGTAATTCTGCTGTAAAACTATGTTATAGATAAAGAAATTGAGGCTCTGAAAGATAAGGTGTGATAGGAAGAGCAGAGGCAGGACTAGTGCCCAGGTGCCACCAACTGCCAAGTCCAGTTCCAACCTACAGAACTACTACCAGCAGACGCTCCCCACAGGGAGCAGGCTTGGTTCCAGAATTCCACTCTTCTAAAGCCCTGAGAAAATTCTAATTGCTTGACCTTCAGAACTCAGGAAGACCTTTTTGACTGTGGTTTGTGTCCTGGCCAAAAAAAGCATTATTACAGAGACTTGCAATTACGGGGGCCATTTGCAGCATGCCCTAACCAAACCAGGAACAGCTTTATCCTTGGCTGATAAATAATCCTGTTTCCATAAAGGGAAGATGATTCCAAAGAAAATAAACACGCAGCAAACTGCTCCTTGTAGTTGGAAAGTTCCAGTGTGTGGGCATAAAAAGAAGCATGGTGTGGGGAAATAGGAACAGAAGGTATTGTGGAAAAGAAATATGGAAAGAACAATACGCAGGATGGAACCATTAGCAAAAAGAAAGAGAAGCAGAATGTGGTCCATGAGAAAGGCCATGAAATAAAAATAAATATTTATTTTAAAAATATAAAAGTAAAAATAAATAAATAAATAAAAGAAATTTGAGCTGGGTGCAGTGGTGCATGACTGTAATACTAGCAACTCATGAGGCTGAAGTGGGAGGATGACAAGTTCAAGGTCAGCCTTGGCAATTTAGTGAGACCTGTCTCCAAATAAAAAATAAAAAGGGCTAGGGATATAGGTCAGTGGTAGAGGGCCCCTGAGTTTGAGTTCTAGTACCATTAGAAAGAACTCTTGCATTAGTTAACTATTAATTAACTAATGCAAGAGAAGGAAGGGAAAAAAGGGAGGAGAGAAAGGAAGAAAATCAAGGTCTGGAATGAATGAATGTATAAGGAATTCTACAGGATGATTATGCCATGGAAAATATCAATAACATAAGAGGAACCAGATCATAATAGCTCTATTTATTGGGTTTGTGTTATGTTCAGGTGCTGTCCTGTGACTTTAAAAAATATAATCCCATCTAATGTGCATAATGCTCTTAACATTTCAGTTTGTACAGATGAGATGCTAAGGCGCAGGTGATTTAAATATCTATCCCCAAACCAACCAACCAAACAAAATAAATATCTATCCCAAGATCACTTAGCCAGTTGGTAAGGAAGTTAGGATTAACCCAAGGCTCTTGAGCTGGTGACCTTTACCCTATGCTCTATCACCTTGTGAAGGATGGTGGGCACTGAACCTTACATTAAGATGAATATTCAGATTAATGTTTAAATCCAATGACAAATGTGTGGGTGAGTGTGTGTCAGGGGTAGGGGATAGGAAGTGACAGAAACATAGTTTAAACTCATTTCTACAAAAGGGAGATTTTTGACAGCCAACTTTGGGGACTGCAGAATGAAGGATGAATTTGACAATTAAGCCTTGGCAGGTCAGGAAACAGAATCCCTAAGACTTTAGCTCCTGGAATCAGGGATTTGAAAGCCTTTGGGACTCTCCCAAATCTCTCCCTGTTACTTTCTGAGGTTGACTGAGACGTCTTCTATTACAAAGTTCCTTGCTTCATGGGTTAGGAGATGGTCTGAGCGTCTAGCTCAGTAAGCACTTCCATAAGTAAAAACAATAAAAGTCCTCTTCTTTCCCTCTTTTTCCTAAGGTAAAGAATTCCCAGGGAAGCACAATAATTGATACAGCTTAGGTCTTGTGTCCAATGGTGGGCTAATCATTATGGCTCTGGAGCAAGGTTCTGTGATCCTCAGCTGCCCCCACAAGGGACACACTGGGCTTATGTGTGTGTGTGTTCATGTGCATGCATGTGCCCGTGCTGGGGAGGAACCCAGGGACTCACATGTGCTAAGCACCTGTTCTACCACTGAACTACAGCCCAGCCCTCCTATTGGCATTGATGGAGATTTTCCCAGAAAAGAGCCGTTGTTCTAGTTGGTCAAACAATGAATGTCCAGCAAGAAATTACAAACATCTGAAGAAATACAAAAGCAGCCAGGATAAATTTGAGAACTGGGGATGTAGCTCAATGGTAGAAAATGTGTCTAGTGTGTGTGAGACCCTGGATTCAATTCCCAGAAACACACCACCACCACCCCTACCACCAAAAAAAAAGGAAGAGGAGAAAATGAAGGAAGAAGAAGAAAAGAGCAGTAGTTTGATACCAAAGATAAAATACTTAGTAAACTTTGGAAACATCACAAAAACTGCATTAGGCATAAGGAGAAGAGATTTAGGTTAATAGAGGGTTTAAAAAGCAATTTAAGAGATTAGTCCATTTCTTTTGTTGCTATAATGAAATATCCAAGGCTGAGTATTCACAAATAAAAGAGGTCTGCCCTGCTGTGGTGGAGCACACATGCAATCCCAGAACCTCAGGCTGCTGATGCAGGGGTATTGCAGATTCAAGGCCAGCCTCGGCAACTTAGTGAGACCTTATCTCAAAATAAAAAATAAAAAAGGTAGAGGATGTGTGACCCTAGGTTCAATCCCCGGGGGAGGTGGGGAGACAGAGAGAGATTTGTTTAGATCACAGTTTTGAGTCTCAAAATCCAAATAGCATAGTGCCAACTTTGGTGAGAGGCCCTTTGGCTGCATCACCTCAATGTGGATGGCACCACAATGCAGGAGCACTTGAGGAATGACCACATCACAACACAGGAAGCCAGGGAGAGGGAAGTGTGTCTTTGCAACCTCCTACTAGGTTCTGCCTCTTAAAGGGCCACCACCTTAACACTTCCACATGGGGGATCAGGCTTCCAGTGTATGAACCCTTAAGAGAAAAACCACAGCAGAGATGAATTAGGATGCCAGTTCTGAGAACTTTTAATAATTCTGCTATGAAGGCAGATACATTTTGGAAGAGTTAACTAATGCAAGGTCATGCTACTAGTTCATGCCCACTAAATATTAATTCATTTTGTCAACAGGTTTTATTAACAATTATTGCTCAGAACGTTTATATGTTCATAACATATTTCTAGCAGAATTTTTGCATATGTAAAGTTCTACATAAATGCAACCAATCAAGCCCAGAGTCAGTGGGCTTATATTTACACCCACCACACCTCTGTTTTTTCCAGTGCTGGGGACTGGAACACAGACCACATGCTAGGCAAGCGCTATACCAATGAGATACATCTTTTCATATATTATTTTGAGACAGGTCTTACTTGGGTCTTACCCAAGTATCTAGAATTAAGAGTGTACACACTGTTCTGTTGCTCCTACATGCATGTGTCTATTCATTTATCATCTATTAATTGAGTGGATACTTATTCCAAGCATTCTTTGGACACCCCTTGTTTCTGCCTTCAGGGTGTGTCTTAGTTTGTAAAGGCTGCTATAATGAAATACCATAGGATTTCTGTCTTAAACAATAGAACAGACATCTTTCTTTCTTTTCTTTTTTTTTTTTTTTTTTCATTTTGTACTGGGAATTTAACTCAGGGGGACTCTACCACTGAGCTACATCTCCAGTCCTTTCATTTTTTATTTTGAGACAGGGTCGCATTGCTGAGGGTCTCGGTAAATTGCCATGGCTGACCTGGAACTAGAGGTCCTTCTGCCTCAGACTCCTGAATGGCTGAGATTACAGGTGTATACTACCATGCCTGGTTTCAAACCTCTTTCTTTTCCTTTCCTTTCTTTCATGTTGGGAATGGAAATCAGGGCTTTGTGTACCGGGCTTTGTCCACTGAGCCATATCACCAACCCAAAATATTTTTTTCTCTTTTTTGGGGGAGGGCGGGGGGGCAGGTACTGCAGATTGAACTCAGGGGCAGTCAGCCACTGAGCCATATCCCCAGTCCTATTTTGTATTTATTTAGAGACAGGGTCTCACTGAGTTGCTTAGTGCCTCATGTTTGCTGAGGCTAGCTCTGCCTCCTGAGACGCTGGGATTACAGGCATGTGCCACTGTGCCCGGCTCCTCCTTGTCTTAATTGGAGACAACACTGTAGGGTCATCCTGTACCAGAGCTCCTTGTGGGATCAGCTGACACATCTGTTTCCATTGCAACACAGTTCAACTCCTTCCTTTGCTCTGCTCTGCTTCTGTCCCTTCCTTATGTGTGTAGTTTCAGAGAACATTCTCCAAAAAACTGGCTGCATACAAATCTTCATTACGGAGTCTATTTTATGGGGAATCCCACCAAAGCGAGGTACAACTTAGAAAATTCTTATCAGAAAAAGTTGAAATGTTCACAGGCTGCCAGGGTATGCTTTCCAAATAGAGAGTACTGGTTACTTTGGAGCAAGTCTTCAGGGAAGAATAACATAGAGAGCCCCTGTGCATTGTATAAATATAAGACAGAAGGCACTCATGGCCCCGAAGGAAGAGAGTAACAGAATATTTGTTGTGGGAAAAAGTTGGGCAGGCCTTAGCTGTCCCAGAGCACAGAGCTGATCTGTTGTGGAAAATGTGGACTAGTTAGAACAAGGACCAGGAGCTTCCTGGGAGGGAAGGAAAGGAGACCAGGAGCTACTGACCTTCTCTGGTAAATGGGATGGTCCCATAAGCCAAGATTGTCAACTAAAGAAACCAAGAGAGAAACATCACTGATCAAGAACAACACTGAGCTAGGTGCAGAGGCGCATACTGTAATCCCAGTGGTTCCAGAGGCTGAGACAGGAGAATTGCAAGTTCAAAGCCAGCCTAGGCAACAGCAAGGCGCTGAGCAACTCAGTGAGACTCTGCCTCTAAATAAAATACAAAATAGGGCTGGGGATGTGGTTTAGTGGTTGAGTGCCCCTGAGTTCAATCCCTGGTACCCAAAAAGAAAAAGAAAAGAATAACATTGAAGGAGTAGGGTCATCTTCCCTTGGGACCACTTGCAAGTCTAGTGTTTCAGCTGTAGACAAACATTTCAGACTACAAAACTAGCTTCAGATCAACACATAGGAGCAAAATAGAACAAACCACGGTGGAATCTAGGGGCATAATGGGCACTAATGAGGTTTTTCAGTTATCTTTTTCAAACATGAGCTACTAGAGTTCCCAGGCAGGAGGATCAGCATTAGTAAGCCCGAGCAACTTAGTAAGAACTTTTCTCAAAGTAAAAGCTAAGAAGGGCTGAGGATGTGACTCAGTGACCCCCCTGGGCTCAATCCCCAGTACCAAAAAAAAAAAAAAAAAAAAAAAGAGGAATGAATATTGCTAGGGCGGAAGCCTTCCCAGAGGAGGTTGACCCAAGCTAGGACCTGAAGAATGAAGAGGAGGCCTCAGGTGGCAATGAGGTGTGGACGTTCTTCAAGAGGCACCCCAGCCTTCCCAGGACAAGAGCAAGCAGTGGTGCATGCCTGTAATCCCAGCAATTTGGGAATCTGAGGCAAGAGGACTACAATTCAAGGCCAACTTCAGCAATTTAGCAAGACCATGTCTTTCAAAATAAATAAATAAAAAGGGGCTGGGGATGTAACTCAGTAGTAAAGGACCCCTGGGTTTAATCCCCATTACCCCTGCCCCTCAAAAAAGCACAGTGGTGTAAATGATCTATGTGGAGCTGGAGCCCAGGAGACATAGGAGTAAACATAGGCAGGAAGAGATCAGTGAAGGTCTCAGAAGCTGAAGTAAGACATTCAAACTTTATTCCCTTGACCTTGGAGTCCCAGAGCTCAAATGCTTGGAAGGTCCAGGATAAACAGGGGAGTGCAAAAGGCCCATCTGGAATCTTGGCAAATTGAACATGTTCTCAAATAAAGGAAGAAAATAACTGCCCCTCAGTTTGGGCCAGGTGTTGCTATTGGAGTTATGCCCGTCCAAAGATACCAAATCTTGAGAGTTATAAAGAAAAGTTGGAATTCCTGATTTTTATCAGGCAGATTCAGCTTTTTAAAGTTGGCAATTATTCCAAAGTTTGTAAAAAACACTGTGGGAGCTAAACAAAACATCTTTAGATGTGGCCATAGTGCTCTGGTGCCTAACTTCTGCTAGACAGAAGGGAGCTTTTAGACAGAGCCGTGGAAAGTCCACATTTGCATATTAAAAGCTCACTCTGGCAGGGGACTTTGCACTAGCAGCCCTGCTCCTGGGTGGTGTGGACAGAACTTTATGGCTTCCTCCTCTGCACATAGTCCAGTCTGATAAATATTTACCTATATTCAAACTCAAAAGTATCTTGATAGAACATGTAGAAGCACACATAACCATGAAAATATGAATATATATAAAATCCAGAAATTTATTCCTGTACCTATGAGGTTCTACTTGCCAATCTGAGGGTGTCTCACCATACCCCATACCATGTAGGAGTAAAACTATATATATATATATTTTTTTTAAATAGAACTGTGTACCCACACAGGTACAAATATCTCTTTTAAACAAATAAACATGGATACATAATATATCAATTTATTAATAAATGTAAAATACATTGAGAAAGGTCACCTTTAGCTGGGCACAGTGGTACATGCTTGTAATCTCAATGACTAAGGAGGCTGAGTCTGGAGGATCACAAGTTAGAGGTTAGCCTGGACAACTTAATGAGACCCTGTCTCAAAAAGGGCTGGGGGTGAGGTAGGAGTTTAGGGACATTCATGTGGTAGAGACAAGATACAAGAAAAATGCTGGCTGGAGTACAAGACAGGGAAATGAGTCATCAGGTCTCTGATTATAAGTCCCATGACAGCACTGCCACTGAGGGCTTATTGCTATGGTAACTGCCAGGTTCTGTATTCTAATCAAGAAAAAATCAAGTAAAGAATGGAAACTGTATTCTAATTAGATGAAAGTAAACCAATGGGAACAAATAGGGCAGGGTCTTCAATCAGAGAGGTGACTAAGGTACAGCTCCGCCTACAAGACAAGACTCACTCAGACACGGGGACTTGAGTCACCCTCTCATGGGGCCCACTCTGCTTTACTTAACCCGTGTTACTTCCACTTTCACTAAATCTATGCTCTGTCTGTTACTTCCACTTGCCTTGCTTAATTTTTTGTTCAAGATGCCAAGAACCTGGCCCCCAATTGGATACCCCACCTGTATCTATCCCATGTAGCTCAATGGTAGAATACCCCTACCTAGGGTTCAATCCCTCTTCTGAACTGAAAAAAAAGGAGAAAAGGAAAAGAAATGTTACTCACGTCCCTACTGTCGTCAAGGTGACTGCTTTCAAACCATGGATGGCAATGCTGGCTAATATTTCGATGGAAGAGGAATGTATTAAAAGTAACCAGGGAACTCAGAGAATCAAGGAGAAGACAGGAAAGAGAATAAGGTACCAAAGAAGTTTTGTGCAGCAAAGCACAAATGGTTTGCTGAGGATGCTGCTTTGATATCATCTCCCAGGAAACATTTGGGCAGCCAGGGGTCAGTGGATATTAGTCACCATATGCTGGAATCTGTTGCCCATGCACACTCATCCCTGGGCACCGACTCCACCACAGCCACCTTAACATTTCTCAGTGACCTTGCATCTTTGCAGTTGCCCTTATGATTCTAAGTTCCTGGTTGGAATTCCTGATGGACCTGTTCTGAGTGCCCTGGGGTGATTGGGTGATCTCTTCTAAGCATTGGCTTCCCTAGTAGGAAATGGGTCTTTGCCTCCTGTAAATTCTGTGATTCTCCATAATAAGAAGGGCTTTGGGGTGCTGGCCCATCTGGATGACCAATGTCCACCATATTGCTCAAATCCTTCCAATACCTTTTCCTCTCACCTAAATTCTCTAAATCTGGCATTGATGGCAAGCATGATCTGACCCAATCGAACTTTCTGACCTCACTTTATGCCCCCCTCTCTTTTTCCATTACTGGGGATTGAACCAAGGGTCACTCTACCTCTGAGCTACATCTGCAACCCACCCCCCCAACCCCCCGCCACTTTCTTATTTTGAACAGGGTCTCTCTAAGTTGCTGAGGCTGGCCTTGAACTTGCAATCCTTCTACCTCAACCTCCAGAGTTGCTGGGTACCAAGTGGGCACTGCTACATGGGCGTAGTCCCTCCAAAATTGAGTCTTAAAGCAGAAGGTAATGGTCAGGTAAAGAAATCCCCAAAACATACCACATTCACACAGAATATGTCAGAGGCCATAAAGCATATTTCAACAGCATGAATTTGGGTGTCATATAAAACAGAATTAATTTTCCTTCCACTTTGGATTATTATTAGCCTTGTGTCATTGTCTTTTTTTTTTTTTTTTTTTTTTGGGTACTGGGGATTGAACGCAGGGGTGCTTCACATCTCCAGGCCTTTTTTTTTTTTTTTTTTGAGACAAATCTCACTAAGTTGCTGAGGCTGGTTTGAACTTGTGATCCCTCTGCCTCAGCCTCCCCAGCTGCTAGGATTACAGGTGTGTATCACTACACCTGGCTTGTGCTGCTGTCTTCGAATTGTTTACCTGGTGACCCTGGAAAAGTTAACCTCTCTTTGCCTCAATAACCATATTTACAAAATCAGAATAATAACAGCACCTACATTCTATGATTGCTGTGAGAAAGGAATGAGTTAATGCATGAAAACCATGTAGAAAAATATCCAGCATGTAGTCAGTTTTGATAAAGAACAATGTAAGGTTAAACAATGATTATAGTTTGGATCAGGTTTGTTGATAAGATAAATTTTGACAAGATAAAAATTTATCTTTCAAATAAAATAAATCAGAGATAGGCAGCCCACATCTTTTATAGCAGTTCCACACTCGCTGGGGACCAAAGCTCCTCCTTTCCCCACCATCAATTAATGTGTGGTTCATATCCTCAAAGTCCAAGACAGCTGCAGAAGCTCCTGTCATCATGTCTGTATGTTCAGCACCAGGAAGAAGGAAGGGAAAAGGTAAGTAGGGGTGTACTTCATTGCAGAGTCAGTACTTGGAAGGAATCTTCTCAGAAGACCCACATCAAAGTACTTCATTTGCTGGAGATGGCTAAAACTAAGTCACCTGTTTTTTTATAGGTGCTACCAGGGCTACTGGGAAATGTAGTGTTTTCATTGGATTTGTTACCAATTCTGTTACTAAAGAAGAAAGAAAAAATAGATATAGCAACTTTTTGTTGTTGTTGTTGGTACCAGGAATTGAGCTCAGGGGTACTCAACCACTGAGCCATATCCCCAGCCCTATTTTTTATTTTATTTAGAGACAGGGTCTCACTGAGTTGCTTAACATCTCACCATTGCTGAGGCTGGCTTTGAACTCATGATCCTCCTGCCTCAGCCTCCTGAGCTGCTGGGATTACAGGAGTTTGTCACTGTGCCTGGAAGATATAGCATCTTGTACAAATTGATTAACTTCTCCAAAAAATTTTTTTCTGGTACTGGTGATTGAACCCAAGGGGCTCGTTACCACTGAGTTACATCCCCAGTCCTTTGTATTTTTTATTTATTTAGAAACAAGTTCTCGCTAAACTGCTGAAGGCCTTGTTAAGTTGCTGAGGCTGGCTTCCAACTTGAGATCCTCTGGCCTCGGTCTTCCAAGTTGCTGGGATTACAGGTGTGTACCACCAAGCCCAGCTTCTCCAAATTTTTCCATTTTTAAAATGAGAACAGTGCCTCATACAATCATCTGGAAGGTTACACGAAACAAAGCCTACACATTGCTAGCACAATGCCTGACACAAATTAACAGTATCTATTAGCACAAGGAGGAAAAAATGTTCCTCTGAAGGCTTTTAAAAATAAGGTAGCTGGGTGTGGTAGTGCAAGCCTGTAATCCCAGTGACTCTGGAGGCAGGAGGATCACAATTTCAAAGCCAGCTTCAGCAATTTAGCAAGGGCCTAAGCAACTTAATGAGACCATGTCTCAAAATAAAATATAAAAAGGGCTGGAGATGTGGCTCAATGGCTAAGCACCCCTAGGTTCAATCCCCAGTATCAAAAAATATATTTAAAAATTTAAAAAGGTCAAAGCCCTGAGTGATGGTATATACCTGTAATCCCAGCAACTCAGAAACCTGACAGGAGAATTGCAAAATCAAGGTCAGCCTAGGCAATTCAGTGAGACCCTGTCTTACTTGCTGGATGAGAGTAATCAGTTGTTTTGTTCGATTTAGATTTCAACTGATTGGATGAGGCCCACCCACATTTGCTGAAGGCAATCACTTTTCTGAGTCTACTGATTCAAATATTAATCTCATTGAGAAAACATTGTCAAGGACACGCCCTGAATAATGTTTGACCAGATATATCTGATCATTCCTGGCCCGGTCAAACTGACATATAAAATGAAGCATCACAGGGAGATAAGGCCAAGTATGATTACAGATAAATCTGTTTTGGAAAACAGACAATTTTGAAGATGACAAACCATTGCTTCTCCCAGGGAACATCGATCTAGAAATAATGCTTAAGCCAACTTTGGCTGGATCCCTGAGGGCAGGCAGACCTTTTCCATTTCTCATATCTCTTCACAAGAGAGGATGCCAAGTTCAAATTAGTAAATCATTAACCATGTTTTATTAACCAAAAATGCACCAGTTTTGTGATTGATATTTAATAACTCTTGAGTTTTGTTCCAAGGATGACAGACTCAAACCATAATCACTACCTTCTATATCAGGTTCATAAATACATGTGTTCAGGCCTGCTAAATGCCCCCGACCCCGCACCTTCCCAGTGAGAGTGATCTAGAATAGAGATACTGAATTTTAAAGAAACACAAGTCATTGAGGTGCAGAAAGCACAGTTGTAAATATCTATTGCCATGTTCTTGGCCCATGCCTTGTAAAATGAAGAAATGCTCAAGCAAGGAAAAACTGGCCTGGAATTGTGTAGCTCCACCTCTTGTCCAGCCCCAAGCACTCGCTCTGTATAAATTTTAACATCCTCCACCAACGGGTGGCTGTCTGTCCCTGTGGAGATGGCCCACATTCTCCCTTGAATGTGTATCTCCTTCTTAAACAAAGCTCTGTCCATGCCTTTGACTGGAGTATACTGAAACTCTTTTCAGTCACGCCTGCCAAGAATCCTGGTGGTCCCGAGTCTAGTTCCCCCTTTTCTCTGGAAACTCCTGGAACCCTTCTTCAGTGACATCTCTTCTCCAGTGACATCAGAACCTTCCCATAGATAGAGCGTGAGTAAGGCTGGGAAGTTCTATGACATCTGTCACAACCAGGAAGTGTCTCACCAACATTTAAACCCACATCCGTTAGACTAAAACCAATAGCTTCACCACTCTGCAAACACAACTGGAACCCAACACTGAGGCTGACCTTGAATTTGCCATCCTCCAGCCTTAGCCTTCCAAGTTGCTGGGATTACAGGTGTGCACCACCATGCCTGGCTTCAACACCATTTTGATGACTGTATTAAAATATTCTTACAGTAGATTTATCTGTGCCACAAGGTTCTTGTGAAGATAAATGATTTTCAATAAGAATATCTTGACATTTACTTAATAGGTGATTGGAGGAAATCTGTTCCTGTTGTTTTTGGAATTTGCAGTGGTTTGGCCTGGCCGTTTCGTATAGATTGGAGGGCGGTGCAATATAGGATCTCAGAAGTCACATCATCTCAGATAGGTGTGGTGGCTCACACCTGTGATCCCAACTACTCAGAGGCTGATACAGCAGGATGACAAGTTTGAGGCCAGCCTGGGCAACTTAGTGAGACCCCGAAAAACTTAGACTCTGTCTCAAATAAAAAGGACTGGGAATGTAGCTCAGTGGTAAAGTGCCTCTGGGCTCAATCCTCAATAACACACACACAGGGGCTGGGGTTGTGGCTCAGCTGTAGAGCACCACTCACCTAGCACATGTGAGGCCCTCAGTTTGATCCTCAGCACCACATAAAAATAAATAAAGGTATTGTGTCCAACTGCAACTAAAAAAATAAATATTTAAAAAATTAACATTCACACAACACAAAACCAAATGGATTAAAAAGAAGAAAAAAATATCTCTGCATAAGTACTAACTTGAGAAGGAAACCTCTACCTTTCTGTTGCTTGGGCCTCTTTATCTCAACTGCCTCTTTGCTGATAAGGTTCCACTTTTAAATATCACATCACCCTGCTTTGCTCTTTACAAAGGGCCACTGTGACTGAGCACTCTGTCTTGAACTCTCTGTTCTGAATCCTCCCAGTCTCACCCTCCATCCAACTTCCGTCCAACTGTGTCCAATATGTCAGATCAGTGGCTCGGAAACATGGCTGACCTTAGGACTCACTCACCTGGAAAGTTCTGTAAAAATACTCCCAAGCTCCCACTCCAGGAATCAACTGGAAAAAGTTCTATATTTGCCTCCGCCGAGTCAAACTCACTCTGTGTTTTCTTGCACGAAATGACTCAGAAGCTTGAATATTTTCAGGGTACAGATGTGTACCCCTGAAACACAAACAGCCCTGACTGCTTCTAATTGCCAGGCACTGTTCTGAGCACTTTCCAGGAGCTGACTCACTTAAGCCATTATTCTTCTTTACATAGACCAGGAAACTGAGGCACAAAGAGGATGGCACCTTGCTCAATGTCACACAGCTAACAAATGGAGAGACTGGGAGTTGGGGTTCAATCCTAGGCTTGCTTTCTTCTCCGTACTGGGGATTGGAGCCAGGGGCACTTTTCCACTGAGCTCCTACACGACTGTCTTCAAGTTGGGACATTGGTTTCATCTTGCCTTTGGATACAAACTGCAACATCAACACTTTTTGGATCTCAAGCATTTGGACTTGAACTAAACCACTGGCTTTCCTGGTTCTCCAGCCTGCCAACTGCAGATCTTGGTAACTATCATCCTCCATAATCATGTGAGCCAATTCCTTATAATGAATGAACGAATTGTTCTCTCTCTCCAACCTATTGGTTTAGGTTCTGTGGAGGATCCTAACTACCACACTCCCTTTCTGCAATTGGGCTGTCTCCTTCCTTTTGTGCTTTAATGATGGTTCCTCTATGTCCTTGCTCCTGTGTTCCCCTTCATTCAGCTTCCTCCTCTTCCGCCCTGCTGAAACTTCCATCTCAGAGACCACCAGTGAGATTCTTACTGCCAAACCCAGGGTTTAGACTTCTCTTCCTGACCCCTTTCCTTCTGCCTATAAATCAGCCTATAAATTAGTCTCATCTCACTTTCTAGCAACAGCCACATTTCTGTAATCCCAGGTTCTCAGTGCTCAGGAGTTTGGATTCTAGGACTTTAATTACTGATTCTACCACTTCTGAATGTATGACCATCGATAAGTTTCTTTTCTATTTCATTCCGGGGATTGAAATCAGAGGCACTCGGCCACTGAGCCACATCCCCAGCCCTATTTTATATTTTATTTAGAGACAGGGTCACACTGAGTTGCTTAGTTCCTTGCTTTTGCTGAGGCTGGCTTTGAACTCATGATCTTCCTGCCTCAGCCTCCTGAGCTGCTAGGATTACAAGCGTGCACCACCGTGCACAGCTGACAAGTTTCTTGATCTTTCTATGCCTGTTTCCTTATCTGTAACATAAGGCTGTGGATAATGGCTACCTCTCTGGATGCTGAGAGAATTATTGCATTAACACAGACCTTTGTCATATAGAAAATGGTCAATAAATGTTAACTGCAATTATCTGACGCTGCATTTTTAACCTCCTGCTCATTCCTCAATATGCTAGAACCTCACTCAGGCCCTTCTACTCCTGAGAAACTCCTTTGTGAAGGTCACCAATAACCTATCACTTGTTAGTATGTTTGGCCCTTTGTCTCTGCCCCTTTGTTGCACTTGACATTGCCCATAACTTCCTCCTTCTTGAAGTCCTCCTTTCTCTGACCTACCATCACTCTCTGTGGCACACATCATGCCCTAGTTAAACCGAGCACCCCCACAAACCCATACACACCACACAACTAGGGTTTGTTTTATTTTGTTTCACCTTCAATCTTTTACTCTCTTTTTTAATTAAAATTTTTTTTTTTTTTTTTTTTTTGCATTGCTGGGGATCACATGTGCTAGACAAGTGCCCTACCACTGAGCCACACCTCCAGTCCAGGTCTTGGCTCTTTGAATCTGCCATTCCTGGCACTAGAGAAGCCCCTCCTCACTCCAGGCCCTGCAGTGCATAACCCTTTCTCTTCTTCCTCCTCCCACTTTCCTGGTTGACCGCCATGCCACTTATCCTTTGAGACTCTTTTCAAGCCTCACTTCCCCAGGAATTCCACCCTAATGCCCTCTTCTTCCAAACCTTGTTGGGGCCCCTTCCTGGTGCTTACATAACATCCAGGCACTTTCCAGACTGTACTATACTTCTGTCTCCCCAAAATGTCTATGAGTGCCTTAACATCAGGATCATTTCTTATTCCTCCTTGAATTTCTAACTCTCAGCATGGTGCCAGATACCTACTAGGAGTTCAATAAAAGTTTATGGAATTAAATAACCAATTCATGATTATCAATACGCTCACATCTGCTGAGTCTTAGATAGTCATATACAGGGCAAAAAGGCTTTCAGGGAGTTAGGAGATTAGAAATAATCAAAGGGAGGAAACAAAACCTGGGTAAGTGTTGGAAATGTGTCAGAAGGCAGTTGGGGAGACTGGCAGATTTGGCAGGAATAAAGGGGAATTCTCATACAGAGAAAATCAAAAAGTTATTGCAAAGACTGTAAGTCAGCTGCCATGACTTGCAGAAAAAGTGACTGAGGGAAGGCTAGCTTGCCTCTAAGCTCTGCTAGGCTCAGTTGCAGAATTGCTAGGTAAATGAGACGCAGAAGAAATATAAAGAGTATGGATATCCAGTCTTGTTGTTATCTCAAAAAAAAAAGCAAAGTTAAAACCATATGGTTTGAATGCATTCTTCCAAATGCATCCTAATTGTTTATATGCTAGGAAAATGAAAAAAGAAAAAAAAAACTTATTTTCAAAAACTCATGAGAAATCAGAACATTTTCTGCAGGATGATCTAGATTCCCATGGGTACAATCAGTTTGTCATCTCCTGTGATCCTTTTGCAAGCCAACCATCATCACACCATCCAGGATGCACCCAAAGAATGTCGAGGTTTGGTATCTTGGTTATCATTGCTTTGTCTCTGATGTTAATGATTATTATGATAGACTCATCATCATGCCTAGAGTCGGTCATCATAGAGCAAGAGGCACTGAACATTAGTACTAACTAGTTTTTAAAAATTGGACCTTCACCAGGGATGAGGGTATAGTTCAGTGGTAGAGCATTTGCCGAATGTGTGCAGAGCCCTGGGTTTAATCCTCAGCACCAAAAAAAAAAAAAAAAAAAAAAAAGAATAATATATACTTTTCATGAAACAAAGAGCATTATAACAATTTTTCTCCTCCTGTCTTTTCAGAGATCTTTTATTTATATAATTTTTAAAACCCCACATATAGACATGTACATTTTCCCCACTTCTTGCTTTTTCTATATCCTTACTATACATATAATTCTAGACCTTGATTTTTTCACCCAGCAATCAATTTTGGAAAGTGTTTTACATCAGTACGTTGATGAACTTTCTCATCTCATTCTATCAATACACTCTGGTTTATTTAACCAGATCTCTACTCATGGACATTTAGGTGGCTGACAAGCTCCCAGGTGTTGATGCTACTGCTAGTCTGAAAAGCCCAATTTGGACTAGACTGGAGATGCAGGAAGTAGACAGATTTCCATCAATTTTGGAGGTAGAGTCAACAGGATTTACTGATGGATTGCATTTGCAGGACAGACAAAAGAGAAGAATCAAGGACAGCTTTGGATTTTTGTTTAATCAGCTGAGGGAACCATCACAGCCTATACCGAAAATGGAAAATGAAGGAGAAACAGATTAAGACAGAGAAAATTAAAGAGTGCTGATTGGGACAGGTTGAATGGAATCATCAGCCACGTAATGGGGAGCTCTGGTGTTCGATGAGAGTTTGGGATGAGAGTTTGGGACTGGGGAGACATCAGTGTAGAGATAACTTTTAAAGTGATGGGATAAGATCAGATGGAGGAGGAGGAGAAGAGCATGGGATGTAGCCCTGGGCATCCAGCACCTGGAGAACAAGAGCAGGACAGGTCAATAGGCAGGAGGAGACATGGGGGACAAATGTCCCTAATGCCAAGAGGAGAAAACCTTTCAAGAAGGGAGAACAGTCAAAAATGCAGCCGGAAGCAAGGGCCATATGTGGGGGGCCCCAGAGCAGAGGAGAGAGACTTGTGAAAGGAAAGGAAACTCAGCCAAAGAGCTGGAGAACTTTGGAAGAATCTATAGACCTTTGGTAACTTCAGCCAAACTCCTCACATTGTGCTGAGCCATTGCCTTAAAACAGAAGGGAGAGACTATGCTTCTCTTTCGAGACAGAGAAGGTGGAAACCTCAATATTCCATCTCCCCCTCCAGCCAGCCTCCAGTCCTGGAGCCATGGCAGCATTTGACAGGGAAAGAAATAGACTGAGTTCCAGAAATTGGGCCTGGAAGAGGAGAATCTAGGTACGAAGCTGCTGTGGGATTTGTTCTGGAAACTTCTTCACTTCTTGCTTCAAAGAAACAAGCATCTCTTCTCCCCAAGTAGTTCTTCAGCCCGGGTTGGTGAGCCCCAGCCAGGCCGTCTGCGGGAGCTGAGCCCTGGCTCCACCGACCGTCTCCTCCCTCCTCTGTATTTTTGATGGCTTCCTCTGGCCTGGCTCCTTCCCCTCAGACTACAATAATGCCACTCCAGCCTAAAATAAGACTGTCCCTCCACCCTTCCTCCCCTGCAGCTACTGCTTTCATTGCTTTCACCCAAACTTCCTCCACTGCTGCCTGTGCTTCCTCACTTTCTTTCCAGCTGCACCCTTTGGAACGTGGCTTTTGTCTCAAAAACCACGTCACCCCCTAATTATCCAACCTGGGTCTGCTCCACGCGGTCCTCACCTCAGGCCATCTCTCTGCTGCGGTTCACACAACTGCTCCTTCTGGTCCAGGCCTTGCTTCCTTCTCTCCCAGCCCTCCCTGTCCCAAACAAAGGCTTTCTTTTTGCTCATTGTGGCCTCCAGGCTGTGACCCTCTGAGTTCCAAGACTGACCTTCCTGATCTTCTCTGACCTCATCCATACCCTTCCACAATTACCTCACCACATGGAATTGGTAATCGGGGCCAGTTGATTCTATCTCCAAAATGTTCTCAATTTTCCCTCTTTTCTCCTCTTTCTCTCTCTCTCTCCAGCTAACTAACAGTGATCTCCTCAAAACCAGCCACACATTAGAATAACCTGGAAGGTTTTTGTTTTTGTTTTCCCCTTGTGGTGCTGAGGAAGAACCAAGGCCTTGTGCATACTAGGCAAGTGCTCCACCCTTGAGTTACATCCCCAGCCCAGAATCACCTGGAAACATTTTTTTTAAATCCTGATACTTAGGCCCACTCTAGATAAACTAGATCAGAATATCTAAGGAGGAACATTGTTTAAAAAAATTTCTACAGATGCTTATAATGTATGGCAGGTCTGAGAAGGAAAGATGGTTTCCATCACCAAATCCAGTATTTTTCTCCATTTTTTTTTAATTTGATATTAGCACTCTCCTGCTTTAAAACAGAGCACAGGCCATGAAATTATTCTATATGATATTATAATGATGGGTACATGTCATGATATATTTGTCCAAACCCATTGAAAGTACCACACCAGGAGTGAACCCTATGTAAACTATGGACTTTGGGGGATTATAATGTGTCAGTATAGGTTGATCAATAGTATCAAATATACCTCTGGTTGGGGACATGTATTGATACATGTTGATAATGGGGAAAGCTATACATGTGTTGGAGTAGAAGACTAATAGTGAATCTCTGAAACTCCTTTAATTTTGCTGTGAACCTCAAAGAGTTCTAAAAAATTGTCTTTAAAAGTTTTCAGATAAATCCCCATCTCACATCAGGATTCTTCACTTGGAATCCAATTTCAAGAAACCCAGCTGGGTACAGTGGTATATGTCTATAATCCCAGTGACTCAGGAAACTGAGACAGGAGGATCACAAGTTCGAAGCAAGCCCCAGCAATTCACAGAGCCCCTCGGCAACTTAGAGAGAAGCTGTCTTAAAAATAAAAAGGGCTGAGAATATAGCTCAGTGATAAAGCACTCCTGGGTTCAATCCCCAGTACCAAAAAATAAAAAATAAAAATAAAAGAAATAAAAAGAAAAAGAAAGAAATAGGTGACCCTCCCTTAAATTATGTAAAAAATATTGTGCATAAGGACAGTACTTATCCATTCTCAAATAAATCCAAATCATAAAAGATAAATATTAGTCAGGTAGTAGTAGTTAATAGTTATTCAACATTCCATATGCCAGGTACTCATGAAGCCCTATATATACACTAGCTCACTAACATTCAAAACTCATCAAAACAACCACGGGGCTGGGGTTGTGGTTCAGTGGTAGAGTACTTGCCTAACACGTGTGAGACACTGGGTTTGATTCTCAGAACCACGTAAAAATAAATAAATAAAACAAAGGTATTGTGTCCATCCACAACTAAAAGAAGGAAAAAAAAAACTCACCATAAGGATGAGTTTGCCCCTAATTTATAAATAATTAAGTAATTTTCTCAAGTCAGCAAGCCCTTGAAGTCTGGATTCATCACCAACATTCTACTCTTTACCACTTCCTGGTTTGCAGGACTAATCCAAATTCTTTTTTATTTTTTTAAAGCAATATAATAATCTTTATTAGAAATTTGAGGAAATAAGCCATTGGCAGTGAGGCTAAGGTTATATACATATATGATAAGAGGTTAATCCATTTTCAAAAACAATCTGAATTTGTCTTCTTAACTACCATATTAATTAGCATATCTGGATTGCTTCGTAAACTGTGAAATGAACCATTTGGAAAATAGAGGCAATATGTGAAATCACCTATCACATGATACACCTCTCTGTCTTTTTTAAAAAAAATTTATTTGTTCTTTTTATTTATATGTGACAGTAGAATGTATTTCGACATATCGTATATACATGGAGTCTAACTTCCCAAGTCTAACTTCCCATTCTTGTGGTTGCACAAAAGCAGAGTTTCACTGGTCGTGTATTCATATATGAACATGGGAAAGTTATGTCTGATTCATTCTACTGTCTGTCCCATTCCCATCCCACCTCCCCTACACCCCCTAATCCAAATCCTTCAGCACAGCAAACAAGATCCTCCATCATCTGTCTAGTGGAATGCATTCTTCCTGCCCCAGACATTCCCTGAAGAAATCATGCAGTCCTAGCCTCTGTCCACCCTAGATGCTGTGACCTCTCTTTGGAAAGTCCTGCCTTTACATCTCAGTCAGGCAGAATCCCACTTCGACTGCAGGACTCAGCATGACTGACATCTTTCTCCTCTCCTGACCTTGCCGGAAAGCATTGATTATGGTACTTTGGGCATTTGATGACAGACAGTGGTGTCCTCATCTCTTTGCTGATAGTCAAAATTCCTTAAGGGTAGCAACCTTGTTCCTCTGCAGGCCTCAACATCTTGGAGCACTCATTAACCCACTGGAGGGACTCATGAACTTCTGTTGGGAGCCAGATAGGTGTGCTTTCTTAGTATTAGGAAGCAGTCAGGCTCCAACTTAGGGGTGAAGCCTTTTGCTCTATGAGAATGACGTTTAGGATGTTCTATGTTGCCAGGATATCTCTACTGATCTCATAGTTATTGTTAAGGTTAGTTTAACACTTTGCATTGTTAAACACACTAGGAAAAAGAAGGCTCGTTTATTAAGTAATCTCTGTTCACGTCCAGTGGCTAGCGGGCCATTATGAATGTCAGGAAATTCAGATTTAACAGCCACCAGCTACATGCCTGCAAACAGTCTGTCATGGCATTGGCATCTCCTGCTTTGAAACAAACAATTTCCTCATTGCTGTGGCATTCTGCACAGCTGAAAGAGTCCCACTAGGAATGCTAGATTGAATTAATACGTATGTAAAATTGGTTTTCTGAAACATGTCTCCAGTACCACGAGAGGTTCAAACAAAATTGCTTTTATGGGGGTGAGAGAAGAGAAAGGCATCAGAGTGCAGTGGTACAAGCATCAGGAAGCTTTCCGATTTTGATAGTATCCTGCTAAACAGTCACATTTTAAAATATAGCACTTGGGAACAAGTACAAATCAAATTTGTCTTTTGATGAAAATTATTGAATTGTGGCAAATTCATGATGTTTGATGTATCCAAATTTTAAATGTTCTCATACTTTCTGCATACTCTGAAAGAATCCTAGCTTTAGCCCTGTTCAGTGGCAGGTAACCCCAGCTACCTGGGAGGCTGAGGCAGGTGGATCACAAATTGGAGACTGATGTGAGATAAAAGTAAACTTCCATCTTGCCTCAGTCATTGTTTTTTTTTTTTGTTGTTGTTGTTGTTGTTGAGCCTTGATGAGTCAAATGGATATCCTAAATGGTAACAGTGATTAAAAAGCAAGTTACTTATCTCTATGGGTCTCAGTTTTCTTATTATAAAATGTGGAACTAAAAATACATAAGTAACAGTACCTCCCTCTTAGGGACAAAGTATTCAAAGATTAGATTTTCTGACACATAGTGAGTACTCACAAGTTTTAGTTATTATTAATTGTATTGAATGCCGATTGTACCATGGCATGATAATAACCTAGAAGTTCTAAGTTCACCCTCTATATAGCCATCCCCTTCTCACTGGCATTTGAGTTTCTTTGTTCAATTACTAAACATTGTTATAATTACATTTGGTGAGTACCAATTTGTGTCCCCTAAGCATCCCATATTCTTTTCAAGCAGCAATCTTATCTAAATTCCAGAATGTGACTTTCATTAATTAAGAAAATCCAGAAAGCTAGGCACAGTGGCCCATGCCTGTAATCCCAGCAGCTTGGGAGGCTGAGGCAGGAGCATCACAAGTTCAAAGCCAGCCTCAGCAAAAGCGAGACACTAAGCAACTCAGTGAGATCCTGTCTCTAATAAAATATAAAAAAGGGCTGGGGATGTGGCTCGGTGGTTGGGTGCCCCCAAGTTCAATCCCCAGTGATTTTATATTTTATTAGAAAGAGGGTCTCAATGAGTTGTTTAGGGCCTCCATAAATTGCTGAGGCTGGGTTTGAACTCATGATGCTTCTGCCTCAGCCTCCTGAATGGCTAAGGTTACAGGCATGCACCACCATTCCTGGCTTAAATTTTTTTTTTTTTAAAAAAAAGGGCTGGAGTTGTGGTAAAGTGGTAAAGTACCCCTGGGCTCAATCCCCAGTGCCAGAAAATAATTAAATAATAAAATCACGATTTGTTTATCATAAGAAGCTGAGAAGTCTCAAGTCCAGAACTGAATTCCTGTCCAAGGCCCTCTCTTTTTTATTATCAATCCACTTCACATTCCAAAAAAAAAAAAAAAAAGAATTCAGCCACAATCATATGAAATAAACAATCCATTCATGTCCCTAAGACCTTGGGGGTTGAGCTGCTTTTGGTGTGCGAAGTGAGCAGGTGTTCCTTCCAAAAGCAACCTATATTTGCAACCTGCAAAGAATTTTCTGGAAGGAAGCAATGAGATCTAGAGTTTTCCCTTTAAATTTCAAAGTTAATGTGATGTCTCTGCTGTACTCAGGGCATGCAGACCAAGGTGGCTTGAGCTGAGGCCCATTGGCAGGAAAGAACTTCAGTGCCCTGGAGGGGGTTCAAGGTCAAGGTGAGGTGCTGTCCTGGAGAGCTGACTATGGGAAGCAGTGTGCTGCTGATTTCCTGTGGTCCAGCCACCTGCCCCAATGGCTGGGCCCAGGGAAAATGGTCAATTATGACAGAAGATTTTGTCACCAAGAGTATGGGCCCTCTTGGGATGGAGCAATCATGTCAGCATAATTCAGGGCCTCTCTCTCTCTCTCCTATACCTGAGGCTGCAGGCCTCCATGAGGCCTGCCTTCTACTGCCTTCTACTGTGCTCAGGGTCTCAGCAGGACTACCAGATGTGGGCCAGCAGGTGTGCCTCAATTGCAGCATCAGTTCAGGGATGGATGGGGCCTTGGCCATTGTGGGGTCTCTTGATGAGATCAGGCCTCACTCTACTGGACAGCTCTCTCTTGAGGTCCATATGCACTAAGACATTGCAGAGAGGGATTTTTGGTAGACATGATGGTAATGGCTACTGACTCCCTAGATCTGAATGAACTCCCCTGGGGCTTCCTAAGAAGGGCCCTGCTGTGGTTTGGATGCGGTTTGTCTCCCAAGGGTCTATGTGTTAGAAGCTTGGTCACCCCCATGTGACAACATAAAAGGTGATAAGATCTTTAAGAGGTAGGGCCTAGTGAGGTCATTATGTCACTAGAGGTATTGCCCTGAAAGGGATTAAGGTAGCTCTTGTGGGACCCTGAATCGTTCTCATGAGATTGTGTTGTTGAAATGAACAAGCTTGGCCTCTCCCTGCTCTCTGGCTTCCTGTCTTGCCATATGTTCTCTCCCTCTCATGTTCACTCCTACCATGATGCCATTAACCACAGGGTGTTCACCAAATAGAAGCTGGTACCAAACTCTTAGACCTCCAGAACTGTGATTTAAAAAACCTCTTTTCTTTACAAAGTGTTCAGCCTCAGGCAATTCATTATAGAAACAGAAAATGGATTAATCCAGGCCACCAAGAAAGAATGAAAATAAAAAGGAAAGGAAAAAATGTCCAATTATATTTGCTTGACTATAGGTTTAAAAAAAAAATCTCTGGAAAGTACCTAAGAAACTAGTAACAGCAGTTTCCTTTTGCAAGTTGGAATGAGAACTAGTTAGATTAAGGGTGGGTATGAAGAACACTCCTCACTATCTTCACATATTTTCTTGGGTTTAAAAAAAAAAATCCCCCTTAGGTACTGGAAATTGAACCCAAAGGCACTGTACCCCCAAGATACATTCCCAGTTTTTTTTTAATTTTATTTTTTGAGACAGGGTCTCACTAATTTGCCCAAACTGGACTCAAACTTGTGATCCTCCTATCTCAGCCTTCCAAGTCAGTGGGATTCTGGGTGTGTGCCACCATCCCCAGCTCCTTTCATGGTTTTTGAAACATCTATGAAACTGTCAGGAAATGAAATAAAGTAAGATGATAATAAGATAACAGATCATGGCTTCAGAAAATGTAGGAAGGCTGAGCAGAGGTACCCTAGAGAAAGGAGAGAGGAAGCACCTACAGATCCAGTTCCTGCCATCAGGCCAGACCATCTGCAGCTTTGTCACAGGAGGAGGCATGAGAGAAACCAGCCCTCCTTCAGCTCTCAGACTCCACCTCTGTGTCATTCCAGGATGAGAAGGTCGCGACCTCATTGTGGACCTGGATCTAGTAAAATACTTAGAGATATTATCTTTTCTCAGCCACCTCTGCAAAGCTCTTAAATCTGGGCTTCCTCTTTTACTTCAAATACTCTGATAGCCTTCCATCTGTCTGTCCTTCAAACTTCAAATTCCTTTTCTGAGATGAAAACCTGATTATGCCCCTCTGTGCTTAAAACAGAGGTTCCCTCTGTGCTTAAAATCCTCCAACACTTGTCCCTGGAACATGATAAAATCCTGATAAGATCTAGATGCTGTCTCTGTGCTTCTAGGAATCTTGTCCCCATCCCACTCATGTCCCTCCCTGTCTTGCTCTGAGGCTTTGCCATTTGCAGTGCCCTCCACATGATATCTCCTGCATATTTTGTCAACCTGGAAAAAACTCGGTTCTTCCTTCAGGATTTGGCTCAGATGCCACCTCATCTCTGTGACCCAGTGTGGCCTCTCTTTTTGCCTGGTACCAACCTGACTCCAGTCACCCTATGGCTCTTTGAACATGCCTATTAACACTTATCCTACTCTGTTATTGTTATTTCTATATTTTATTGTTATTTCTATATTTTATTGTCCTCTCAGTCTCATGAGCCTAAGAAAGATGTCTTACTCATCTTTACATTTCCACTAGAGAGAGGAAAGCTGCATTGTGAATAGATGGACAGTTTGATCTGAATTAGATGAAGACCAGCCACGTGGAACAATTGCTAAGGTACCTTGGGGTGAAGCTTGCCTTCCAGAATTCTATAAACTTGGCTCAGTTCCAGTCTAAATAATAATGATGCAGTTTAAACACTATACTTGGCTCTCTCCCTGACTAAATAATGATTGGAGTTTAATCTGTAGCCAGATAAATCCTTAGTTCACCTCCCTTTTTTTTTTTTTTTTTTTTTTTTCCTTTAATGCTTAAGTACATAGAGAAATGGGGCCTTACACCAAGGAGCACAAGAATGGTCTTAGTCACAGTGGGAATGCTTTGAAAGTGAAGATATGTCACATTCATTCACTAGTAACATAGCACAGTGATACTGTAGCAACAGGTAGGACCCCACAGCAGCCATATTCATTTGGGGAAACTCCAAGGAGGAAAGTAATGGTGCTTTTACTTCCAGTCTGGAAAGCCAAGTATGTTTCCCCATGGTACGCCTCGCTGCCCAGTGGGTGTTGACTGTGAATGGGCTTAGAAACTGCTGAGAGATTAAAGCCCACAGAATTTTTCCATGACTTTTAGGGGAATTTTTTTTTTTTTTTCCTGGTACTAGAGATTGAACCCAGAGGAGCTTTACCACTGAGCTACATCTTCAGTCCTTTTAATTTTTATTATAAGACAGGGTCTCACTAAATTGCTGAGGCTGGCCTTGAACTTTCGATCTTCCTGCCTCAGCCTCCTGAGTCACTGGAATTACAGGTGTGCGCCACAGTGCCTAGCTGTGATTCTTTTATAAATAGTGTAAAACACCTGTAACAAAATTTATCAACCTAACCATTTTACTGTACATTTGAAAAAGCTAGAAGAAAGGATTTTGAAAGTTTTCATTATAAACAATAAATATTTGAGGATATAGAGATATAGATATGTTTAACATTATCTAAACTTTTAAACTTTTTTGGGGGGGATTGGGGTCTCACTATGTTGCCCAGCCTGTCTAGAATTTCTGGGCTCAAGTGGTACTCCTGCCTCAGCCTCCTGGGTGCATGCTGAATTATCTGACTTTAGCATGATTTAAATATCATGCAACATGTATCAGAATATCATGTTAGCCTGTTATATGTACAATTTTTGTTTTTATATATATCAGTTAAAAATAAATGTAATTTTTAAAAAATTAAAAATGAAATGTACAATTCAGTGGCATTAAATATATTCATAAAGTTTTGCAACTACTATCTATTTGCAGAACTAGTTTGTCATCTCAAATAGAAACTCTGTGACCATTAAATAATAATTTCCCACTTCTCCAGGCCCAAGTAAGTTCCACTCTACTTTAATTTGAATTTGCCTATTCTTAGATATCTCATACAGGTGGAATATTTGCCCTTTTGTGTCACTTAACATAATGTTTTCAGGGTTCATCCATGGTGTAGCAGGTACTAGTTCTTTATTCCTGTTTATGGCCAAATAATATCCCATTTATGTACCTACCACATTTTGTTAATTGGTTTATCCATTGATGAGCATTTGGATTGTTTTTGCCTTTAGGCTATTGTGAATAATGCTACTGGGAACATTGGTATACAACTTCTGAATCTCTGAGGTCAATTCCTTTGGATGTAAACCTAGAAGTAGAATGGTTGAATATGTAAATTCTATTTAATTTTTTTTTCTAGTACTAGTCATTGAACCCAGGGCCTCACATTTGCTAGGCAAGTGCTTACCACTGAAATTGAACCCAAGGGTGCTTTACCACTGAGCTACATTCCTAGCCCTTTTTATTTTGAGATATGGGTCTAAGTTGCTGAGGCTGCCTTCAAACGTTCCATCCTCCTGCCTCAGCCTCCCAGGTGGCTGGGATTACACCATGCCTGCTTTACGTTTCTGAGGAACAGCCAGACTGTTTTCCACAGTGACTGCACCAGTTTACATTCCTACCAGCAATGCGCAAGAGTTTCAATTTCTCCACATCCTTGCCAACATTTTTTATTTTCAATTTTTGGATAATAGCCACTCTAATGGGTTTCATAGTTTGGATTTGCATCTCCCTAATGCTGTGATGTTGAGCATTTTTAAAAATAAGCTTATTGACTGCTTGTATATCTTCTTTGAAGAAAAAACTATTCAAATTCTTTGTGTATTTTTTTTCCTTGAGTTTATTTGTTTGTTGTGGAGTTGTAGTTCCTTATATATTCCAGATATTAATGTTTAAGATATATGATTTGCAAATATATTCACATAACTTTTATTTATTTATTTGCAGTGCTGGGAGTCAAGCCTATGGCTTTGCACATGCTTTGTAAGCATTCTACCACTGCACCCCAACCCTTGCCTAAGTTTTTAAGCACAAGCCAAAAGAAAGTAGCAATATTGGGGCTGGGGATGTAGCTCAGTGGCAGAGTGCTTGCCTAGCATGCACTAGGCCCTGGGTTCAATCCCTAGCACCACAAAAAAAAAAAAAAAAAAAAAAAGAAGGTAGTAATGCTGTAATTGATAGCCATCACCTTTGGAATGCTGAAACAAAACCTGCATGGCCAGCAGGGGAGACATACTTCCTTCCTGCCTCTTAGAAGCAGGGCAAGCAACCAGCAGCAACAGGTGTCAAGAATGAGAGCTCAGCAGGGTTAGGTATGGGAGGGGAAGGATGAACTGAGCTGGAATGCTGTCCTCAGAACTCAGAGGGTCAAGGAAAGGCCTCTAAGTGCCTCTTCCCCACCAGGCCTGCAGCTGCTGTCGGCTGAGAAAGCTTGTTTGCATTCTTCCTTCCAGGGATCAATTGGAGACATGTTTCTGAATGTACAACCTCGTGGGCACTCCTGCCCTGTTTCAGATTCCTGCAGGATTATTTCAAGATTTCAAGCCAGGTTTTTTTTTTTTTTTTTTAACTTTGTTTCAAGAGCCTCATCCCAGACTGGAAATGGATGAGTGAAAGTCCCCATGTCCGCAAACTGAGTGCAGGGAAGGTCATGGTTCAGGTGTTCATGTAGTACCATGTGTCATCTTACCATTTGAAGCTGCTGGATCCCATGTTTATGAGCCCCCAAATCTTAGGAAATCATTTCATCTCTTTGTGTCTCTCTCTCTTTTTTTTTTTTAATCACTAAAGCATGATGGTCATAGGACCTGAATCAGTGGGATAAGGTAAGGGTTAAATGAGATAGGTCCTAGAATGTGCTTAGGCCAGGGATGACACATTGTAAGAGGCCTTAATAAGCATTAGCTATTATTATCCTCCCTTTCTCCCTCCCTCTCCCTTAAGTTTCTTCTTAAGCCCTGGAATTGGCATGTTCCCGTGAATGACCCCCAAATATTGCTCCCCTTATGGTGTTCTACTCTGTGCCTTTGCTGGGTGGCTGACTGCATATTCTATGAATAGGCAATGATGCCACCAAAGGCATCTAACACTCGTATGTGATAACATTAGAAACTGAGTCACAGTGCCCAGATACAAAACAAAAGAAAGCTTCCCATTGGAAGGTGAGTCACTTGGAACCACCCTGTGGGGATCATCAGCAACACTGTGTGATATTCTCCTAAAATAGCATCACACTCACCTGGGAACTTGATATCATTTCAGGGTTGCAGCCAAGAGCCAGTTATAGTAGCAGCAGCCCAACCACAGACAGGGATAGCGTGCCCGGGAAGAGATGTCCCAGTGAACACGCTGGCTCAGGCTAGAATTCGCTATAGTACAACAGCTCAGAGCAGGGACACTGAGCCAGGCAGCCTTGATTCCTATTTATTCATCAGTCAGGTTATCTAACCTGTCTGGACCCCAATATTTATCTATCATCTATCAGATGGAGATAATAGTACTTACTTGTATCATGCTGGGCTTTTTGGGCAGTTGGAATGGGTACTGGCAATTGAACCAAGGGGCTCTTTATCACTGAGCCACATTCCCAGATCCCCAGCCCTTATTTTATTTATTTATTTTTGGTACCAGGGATTTAATCCAGGGGCGCTCAACCACTGATCCTCCTGCTTCAGTCTCCTGAGCTGCTGAGATTATAGGTGTATGCCAGCACACCCAGCTATTTTATTTTTATTTTTGAGGCAGATTCTCGCTAAATTGCTTAGGGCCTCACTGAGTTGCAGAGACTGGCTTCGAACTTGTGAATTCTCCTGCCTCAGCCTCCAGAGTTGCTGGGATTACAGGTCTATGCCACTGTGCCTGGCTTCATGATGTTTAAAGAGGATAAAAAGAGTTAAAATGTGTGCAAGTCTTTGAACAATGCCTGCCATATAGTAAGTATTCTTTTTATAAATATATGTTAGATTCAGGTAGAGTGGCATTTGCTGTTATCCCAACTACTCGGGAGGCTGAGAGAGGATGATTACAAGATCAATGTCAGCCTCTGCAACTTAGTGAGACCCTGTCTCAAAATTAAAAAATAAAAAGGGCTGGGAGCTGGGCGCAGCAGCACACACCTACAATCCCAGCAGCTTGGGAGGCTGAGACAAGAGGATTGTGGGTTCAAAGCCAGCCTCAGCAATGGTGAGTCACTGAGTAACTCAGTGAGACCCTATTTCTAAATAAAATACAAAATAGGGCTGGGGACGTGGCTCAGTGGTTGAGTGCCTCTGGGTTCAATCCCTGGTACCAAAAAAAAAAAAAAAAAAAAAGGATATAATGCTCTGGATTCATTCACTATTAAACAGCAGTGGAAAGGAAATTTAACTATTAAGGAGAGACAGAGAGAATGACCCCAAATCCCCCAGATAGCTAGCTGTGTGGCTGTGTAGTGAGGAACAAGATAGCTGAGTGCCAAGCCTTGGTCCTGGTGCTTTACTGGAGAGGTCCCCTCTTATCCTGCTCAGCCACCTGGGAAATCAGGGATAAGGAAGCCCCACTGGGCTCTTGGGATTAGTTATTGGGAAATACTTAAGGTAGAGGCATTCATTCCACTTAAAGCATATTGGAAGAAGACCAATTTATATTTGCATATGACTTCAACATCATTTGCCCCTTTATTTTTTTTCCACCAGCTTTTAACTCAGAGATTACATTAAAATAAACTCTAAAAGCCTCTCCTGGCCCATCACACCTCTGCACTTTCCTCCTGTCTCAGCTAGTGTCAAAAACAAATTTTCCCCGGTGCCATCCCATGCTAGTGTCATGCAGTGGTCAAGGGTACCACCCTTGAGTGCTTCGAAATAAGCCTGCAGAATCTGTGTCCCCTCTGTGTCCCACGGACACCACCACCCAGCCCATGGCTTCATGGCAGTGAACTGTCGATGCTCAGGTTTCAAACTCCTTTCAGTTGGGCATTTTGGCAAAGGCTTCCTTCCTGTGTCATGGCATTTCCTGGCACACACTCTTGTTAAATTCATCGGACTGAAGCAGCAGGACAGCATCATGATTCAAAGCTAAGGGCCTGAGAATCGGGCAAGAGTTCAAACCTGCTCTCATTACTTTCTGGCTATAGAGATAGAGTTTAGGCAAGTTCTCTGTCTCTAAAGCCTTACTTTTCTCCTCAAGCAGGAATCACCTGCATTCCCCAGTGCCAATGTGGGGATCGCAGGTGATAAAGGAAAAGTGCTTAGCACATACCTGGCAGAGTACCTTGGGCTGATATGGAGCTATTCTTAGCAGGCAGAGGAGAGCAGAGCTGGGCCCTGCAGCTGCTCTTTTGAATTCCCTCCCTCCACCCTCCTCCTCCCAGTCACCAGGTTTTAGAAGCAGGATAATTACTAATGTGTTGAAATCTGGGTGGGGCACAGGTATATTTAAAATTACAAACAGGCTGTGACAAACTATTTCATCTGTGCAGGTTATAAGGCACCAGGTACCAGAGGCGAATAATTATTCCCGTTTTGTGAAATAATTGGGGCTGGGGGGTTGGGGGAGCACAGGATCCTGTGGGGTAGGGACACACTATGACAGTTTCTGATCTAGCACACTGTGGAGGAGGAGGTGAATCCCTGGCTATTCTCTGTGCTCCAACTGGATTACTTGCAAAGGCTGGTGATGATGGGGCCAGAAACTGTGGGTACTCGGATTTGTTTTTGGCACCAGGGAAAACAGACTCTAAACTGATCATTATACCACTCTTGCAAAATTAAACAAAACAAAAAACAAACAGCAAACAAAAACCCCTGGCAGAGCCCCTGCACCTCCAATTGAGATCACAGAAACAGTTCCTACGTGACCTTTTCCAGGGTTGAACTGAGCTCTACTTGGATTCCAGGCAGAAACAAAACAGATCTTCAGGCCCTGTGGCTCAAAGGAAAAGCAGTCCTTATCTTTTAGAGGTCAGCCTCCTCCCTTCTTGTCTAGCTGTATTAATATCAAATGAAGGCCACAAAAGGGTCAGACAGGCCCATGCTTATCTTAGCCCAGTGCAGACTTCCTTGGCTAAAAGTGAGGATATAGCCAGGCCACACTCCACCAATTTCAGGTAAAGTAGATTTTTTCCCCCCTGGAGTTCCCTGGGGCAGCTGGCCAAGAACCCCTGAAAGTCCTTTCCCCTAGGAAGTGCCAAGTTTTGTCCACTTGGTTTCATAAAAGTTGGTGTAATGTGGCTGAATGGCGCGTCCTGCACCATTGTCTTAAGGTGGACTAGGGCTCTCTGTTGAATGGGAGGGGGAAGAGCGAAAGGGAAATTGGGAAGAGAGGAAAAAGCAAAATTCCCCATTGACATTTTTCTTTCTTTTTTTCTTTTTTGGTGCAGGATGTTAAACTCAGGCTCTCCCACCTGTTAAATACACACCCCACCACAAAATTACACCTTCAGTCCCTTTCTGTGGTGTTTTTCCCCTTCCCCCCAACCCCAGCCCTTTTTTTGAGACAAAATCTCACTAAATTGCCCAGACTGACCTTGAATTTGTGATTTTCCAGCCTCAGAAGTAGCTGGGATTATTGGCATGTGCCTCACATCCAGCAATCTGTAGCCTGTGGCATTTCTAAATGGGGCTCATAATCATGCACACACACTCATTACCTGCTTTGAAAACATCACATATAAAATGTTATATATTATAGAAAACATATACAGTATCATATTATATATACATACATATATATAATATATAAAATAAATAAATATATACATATATATTTATACACACATATATATTTTTGTTACTGGGGATTGAACCCAGGGGTGCTTTAGTACAGAGCTACATCCTACAGCATGGAGCATGGAGTTGGACAAAGATTTCTTTCTTTATTTCATGAATTTGAATAAAAGAATAAAATCTACAACACAAGGGTGAGAGCAAAGTAATAGGATTTGTTAGAGTAATAAAAAAAAGCAGAACTCCCCAAAAAAGAAGAGTCCCAAGAGAGGGGGATACCCAGGAGTGGCTATTGTCTAGGGGTTTATATATATCTATAGGTTTAAGGAAGTTAGTCCCCTGCCCAATCCTGAGTAAGGCACTCAGTGTCCACAAGGTATTCATGCAGCCTTTAGTCCAATAAAAATATCAATCAGGCATTTTTCCTTCTTTGGAGAGGCATGGACTCCAGTCACACAGGTTGATTTTGACAAAGCCTTTTTTTGTAAGTTTCTTAGCAAATATCTGCAGGTGCTGTTGGTGCTCTACTATCAGGGGCCCATCTCCCTGTCCTGCCAGCCTTATCTCTTGCTCTGATGTCAATCCCCAACTCCTTTTTAAATTTCCTTTAGAGATGTGGTCTTACTAAGTTGCCAAGGTGACCTTAAACTTGAGATCTTCCTGCCTCAGCCTCCTGAGTTGCTGGAATCACAGGCATGTGCCATGGCACCTGGCATAAAATTTGTGAATCTTTCTCATCCAGATTGGATGTCCCTGAAAAATCTTCAATTGTTTTTTTCAATATTGGTTTCCCCACTTTCTTTCTCTGTTTCCTCATCTTTCCTTGTTCCTTTGTTGCTTGCCTCCCATGAACATTTCTGAAGGAGAACAAATCAGCTCTCTCACTAATTGCAGAGCTCAAGCAAGTTCACATGCAAACTTGCCACAGCTTCAAATCTTGCAAAGTATTCTCACCAACAGTCAGTCACAAAGCTTTCTGGGAACATCAAGAGAAGTCTTAAGCCACTAGCTAGTGAATTATTTTCATGTCATAAATCCTTAAATTTACAGAGCCAGGACCTAGGGGAAGGAGCAGGACCATGATTCAGAAGGGCTGCTGTCCTGTTGGCACACTCTCCACAGCTCTCTGGGTCATTCAGGGAAATATCCACCTGACTCAGCCCTCTCTGCTACTGTCTCTCCCTCAGTGGTCCTGGAATATTGACATCAAGATTTTAACAGTTCATCAGGCTTGTAATCCCCGGACTCAAGAGGCTGAGGCAGAGAATTTCAGCCTCAGTAATTTGGGGAGACCCTCAGCAAGTTAGCCAGCCCCTGTCTCAAAATAAAATAAAAGACTGGGTATGCAGCTCAGTGGTAAAGCATGTCTGGGTTCAACCCCCAATACTAAAAATATAAGTAATTTTTAAAGAAAAAGACTGGGGCCAGGTGTGGTGGGACACAACTGGGGAAGCTGAGGCAGGGGAATGGCAAGTTTGAGGCCAGCCTGTGCAATAATTTAGCAAGACCCTCAGCAAACTTTAGTGAGACTCTGTCTCAAAGTAAAAAGGACTGGGTAGGAGCTGGGCATGGTGGCACATCCCTGTAATCCCAGTGGCTGGGTAGACTGAAGCAGAAGGATTGTGAGTTCAAAGCCAGCCTCAGCAACTTAGTGAGGCCCTAAGCAACTTAGCGAAATCTGTCTCAAAATATTTAAAGGACTGGGGACATGGCTTAGTGGTTAACCAACTCTGGGTTCAATCCCTGGTAACAAAAAAAAAAAAAAAAAGGATTGGGTATGCAGCTCAGTGATAAAGCACATCTGGGTTCAATTCCCATTACCAAAAAAATTAAAAATAAACCCCAAATAAAAAAGTGCTGGGGATATGGCTCACTGATAGAGCACCCCTGGGTTTAATCCCTGTTGCAGCAGGGGGCGCAGGGAAGAGAACCAGTAGCCCCCCATCCACAAGCCCCAGGTTGAAAATCTGCCAGGCACCTTTCTTGTGAGTAGGAAATTTTCCCTAGGGAGGGGTTGGGCTACATCTGCAGGGTTCCTACTTTGAGGGGAGATTTGAGAATCCACTTGTTAGCAGTGGCAGCAAGAGCTGGGATTTCCCTGGGTTTCTCTACTGGTCACTCCATCTCACTTAAGTTCTGGCTTTGGAGGGGAACTGGAGCTTTGGAAAAGAACAGTAGAAACTGGAAACCCCCCCACCCCCACACTCACACATCCAACTCTGCCCAGGAAAGAAAAATCCTTTCCTGTACATGGGTGTCTTGGACATAGACATGATTTTAGTTCATTTTTTTTGTTGTTGTTTTGTTTTTCTATGTATGCACAGAGCCACACACGCGCATAAAGGAACAAAATCAGAATGGTTCACTTTGTCATTGTTGCTACAGAGTCTTGTTTATTTTATAGTTAAACAAAGGCATAGAGGGACTTCTCTAAACTTTTTGCTCAGAAAACCAAACTTGAACTTTGGTCCTTAAAGGATTCCTGGAATACTGTTCTAGTGAGCAGAGAGCACCCACTCATAGCTTTCTCTCTCCCCTCAAGGGTCTTTGATCTTCACTGCCTGTTCTGCTACACATACACCAAATAGACACAGTGTCCTAACTCAAGAGGCCGAAAGTCTTGTGAAGTTCAATCAGAAAATTGTCCGAAGGAGGATGAGAAGAAACAAAGAGTCGCAAGGTTGCAGAGAGGCTGTGACTAATCATACTAACAGTGGCTAACACTGTTCAGCAAGTGGGCGCCAGGCCCATGCGGTAAACAGATAATCCCACTTGAATATCACAATGCCCTGGGGAGGAAGTGCTGCATGTATTCTCATTTTATAATCCATGGCACAGAATAACTGCACAATGTCCACGTTCGAACCCTGGCCCCACCACTACCTGACCCTGGGCAAACTACTATCAGTGCCTCAGTTTCCTTTATTGTAAGCCAAACTGGATAAGAATAATATCTAGAATTCCTGTGAAGACTAAGTGAGATGAAAGACACAAAAGGTTTAGTAATTAATTCCAGAGGGTGCTGAAGCAGGAGAATTAGGAGTTCAAAGCTAGCCTCAGCAATGGTGTGGTGCTAAACAACTTTGTGAGAACTTGTCTCTAAATAAAATACAAAATAGGGCTGGGGACATGGCTCAGTGATTGAGTGTCCCTGAGTTCAATCCCCAGTACCAAAAAAAAAAAAAAAGGCTTGGGACACCGTAAATTTTGTTTTACCACTATGACCTCATTCACCCAGCTGGGAGGCTACTGAACCCGGATTAGACCCAAGTCTGGCCATTAGGGTTCTGCTTGTGCAGGAAGCAAAGTTCTAGGAAGCGGGGAGCCCCTAACAAAGTCTGGTGGCGTGGCCTTTGCTCTCCTGCTTCAGGTGCCTCCTGCTCTGGGTTTTCCCCCTCACAGGAAGGATGGGTTGCAGCTCAGACATCCTCTGACACATCATCTACCATGAACCACAAACAGACAAAACCTGTGAGTTCTCATCTGTCTCTATAGTGGCCAGTTTGTGACGCAAAATCCTGCTTGGAGAAGCAATTCTGGGAGGCTTTGCTGGACCTCTCAGCCTTGGTGTCCTGCCAAGCACTGTGCTCCAGGCAGCCTCTTCTCCAGCCTGGCCTTTCGAGCACCACTCTTTTCCTTGAACAAGTCAATGAGCTCTTTCTTCTGCCCAGCCATGTATCAACAAGGCACGACACGGGCTTGGCTCGCTGTCTCCAATCAGTGGGATTGCTGGACTCCTGTCTCCCATGAGGGTGGCCCCTTCCCACTGGGGCTGCTTTTTCTTGGGTATTCCCCTGGTTGGTACCCTCACCCTGGTAACAATTTGCAAGGGACTTCTGGGATTGGTGCTAAGGCAACCCTCCCCCTAGCCCCACGGCTCCTATCAGGCAGCACTTCCCTGAGCTTAGGGAAAGTAGGCTCAGAATTTAGGTCCATGTCGCTGCTTAGTGGAGGGGTTTCAGGAACACCAAGGAGCTACTGCCCCCAATGTTTTTCCCACTGGGCAGCATTCAGCATTCACCTAACAATCTCTCCATTACCAGCATTCAAGTTGTTTAGTTTAAACCTGTGTTTCAGATTGTGAGGACACACTGATTTAGTTTCCATCTGTTATTCTGTGAACAAGGCCTATTTTGTCTGCTAAAGTGTCTTTCTTTGGGTGATAAACTATATGTCCTCCTAAGTGTGGTGCATTAGGTCTCTGGGAGATGGCTGTTATGATGCACATGGTTTCTGGGTACTCTCATTACTAGCTTAGTTAACTGAAGGCAAAAAAGTACTTATGAGGACTTGAGGGAATTGCTATTGGTTTGCTTATCCAGTGTGTGTATGGATGGTAGCCGTGAGGAGGGAGAGACCTCAGATCGACTGGCTTTAGGAAAAGAGTTGAGGCCCTATTCTCACCACCCCCACCCTACCCCTGCATTCCAAGCCTGGCCTGGTCAGGGTTAGCCTATTTTCTTACCCTCCTGAGCCTTACTCCAGGATTGCAATTGTCTATGGACCTGCCAGATCCCCCCACCACACCATAAGTTTTCTAAGAGCAAGGACTAGATGTTATTCAGCTTTCTATCTTCAGCATCTAATCCCATGTTTGTCATGTGAGATGTGCTTATTGAAATCTTTCCCTTGCAGGGCATGATAGCATACACCTTTAATCCAAGCAACTCAGGAGGCCCAGGCAGGGAGATCATAAATTCAAGACCAGCCTGAACAATTCAGCAAGACCTTCAGCAACTTAATGAGATCCCGTATCAATAAAATAAAATAAAATGGTTCAGGATGTAGTTCAGTGGAAAGCACCCTGGATTCAATACCCAATACCAAGGGAAAATATATATACATATAAGTAAATAAATTAATGACTAATATATATGAAATAATATATTAGTCATTAATTTATTTATGAATAAATAAATTATAGAATTAATGAATAAATAAATTATAGAATTAATTTCTTTAACTTACTATAAAAGGGAAAACCTAGCCTTTTAAAGTTGTTGTGGGGAATTGAGAGGGTTTACGTAAACTGTTTAGTACATGACAAATTGTTATCTTGCATTAAACAGAAACTAACATGTTGTTCCTCAACCTGAAGGTAGTCCACTAAAATCAAGCCAGAGAATTGGAAAGGCACCTCCCAGACAGCATTGCCATCTTCTGTAAAGCATATGTTTCCTTCTCCAGGATCCATCTGAAGTTTGTAGTCAATGGGATAATCTCCATGGGCTTGTTGGAATGAAAAGGGGGGACATACAAGGTGATTTGTTCCAAAACTTACTTAGGGGTCAACAGTTCTTAGAAAATATGGCAAATAAATGGAATGAGGGACAGGAAGCACCAGGTGTTTGGGAAGGGTCTAGAACACGATGGCTGCAGAAAGAGGAGCTGGGGTTGGGGGCAGAGCAAATAGGAAAAAATGAAAGAAAGTTCCATGGGCCCCCTTATATGCTTTGCAGCACTCAGGGACACCGATGCTGGTTAATTCCCTATGTGATCCTTAGGAAGTCCTGTGAAGGGGGTGTTATTATCCCATTTTCATCTGAGAACATTTGAGCCTGGTGGTTAGATAACTGACAGCTGCTGAGCAGCAACTGCTGGAACTCATCCTAGGCCTGTCCAAACTGGAGTTCACCTACCTTCCCACAGTGCTGCCTTCCCCATGGTGGTCTTGGGAGCAGGATCACAAGGAAGATCTGCAGTGGGGTAGATTTATTTCCACTTTCTGACCCAACCTACAAGAAGTAGGACACCACTAGGATCACCTTCCAGCCCACAGTAGGCTCTCAGCAAACCCTGAATGGCCAATGGGAACTGAGTTTAGGCACATGCTCAACAGTCCATGCCAGTAGGACAAATACCCAAACTGGAGGGATTATTTGTGTGACCTAGAAGTTCTTTATTTTATTTCTTCCACAACGACCTTGACTCATGAACCCACAAAAAAAATCTAATTCATATATTGTGCCCAACACCATTATTTTTTGTTCTATTTATTTACTTTCAATAGGAGAGATAGAATTAAATCCCTATAAAAATAGATTTGGCTTAAATTATGTGTATATAATTTATAATTCATTATTAATGGCTTATCTTTCATTTGAAGACATTTTAAAATACAAACTATACCAATAGGAGCTGGCATGGTGGCACATGCCTCTAATCCCAGCAGCTCGGGAGGCTGAGGCAGGAGGATCACAAGTTCAAAGCTAGCCTCAATAAAAACGAGGCACTAGGCAACTCAGAGAGACCCTGTCTCTAAATAAAATACAAAATAGGGCTGGGAGTGTGGCTCAGTGGCCAAGTGCCCCTGAATTAATCCCTGGTACCAAAAAAAGAAAAAGAAATTATACCAATAGGTGTAATATTTTGGAGCTGGAGAGGATCTTAGTATTCATCTGATTAAATATCCCATTTTTCAGAAAAGAAAGAGACACAACTTATATGACTTATCTAAGGCCAGGCTCTAGGGCATGGCACAGCTGGATACAAAGCCAGGGGACTCCTCTGGACCACAGGTTTTCAAATTTTGAAGAAAGAGCCATTGATGAGTGGAAAAATCAATTTTTGTAGTTTACAACCAACTTTTTATTTTGTACTGGGGATTTAACCCAGGGGTGCTTTACCACTGAGCTACATCCCTAGCCCTTTTTGTTTTATATTTTGAGACAGGGTCTAAGTTGCTCAGGGCCTCAGTAAATTGCTGAGGCTGCCTTGAACTTCAATCCTCCTGCCTCAGCCTCCTGAGTTGATGGGAGTGGTGCCTGGATTTATTTATTTACTTATTTATTTTGGTTCCAGGGATTGAACCCAGAGGTACTTAAGCACTGAACCACATCCTTAGGCCTTTTTCTATTTTTTATTTTGGGATAGGGTCTTGCTAAGTTGCTTAGGGCCTCACTAAATTGCTGAGGCAGGCTTTGAACTTTTAATCCTCCTGCCTCCTGAGCTGCTGGGATCATAGGTGTATGCCACTGCACCAGACTTTTTTCTTTCTCTCTTTTTTAACTTTTAAGAAATACATTTAAACAAAATATTTTTGAAGTTATATATGACAGAATGCCTTTATTTTATTTGTTTATTTTTATGGGATGCGAGGATCGAATACCAGGGCCTCACACATGCTAGGTAAGCACTCTGCCACTGAGCTACAGCCCCAGCCCAGCTTGTAAGAAACATTTTTAATACACTTTATTTTTTAGAGCAATTTTAAGTTAATACAAAAACTGCACAGAAAGTACATTTGTTACAATTGATGAACCAATATTGATATAGTATTACTAAATAAGGACTAGAGTGTACATAAGGACCATTCTTTGTGCTGTGCAGCTCTTTGCGTTTTGACAAATGCCTGACGTCGTGTATTCATCATTACTACACCATGTAAGACAGTTTCATTGTCCTAAAAGTGCCCTGTGTTCCGTCTATTCCTCCCTTCTTAGCTCTTCCTGAACTTAGTGTCCAACTTTTTTTTTTTGGGGGGGGGGCGGGGAGGGGTACTAGAGATTAAACACAGGGCCGCTCTATCACTGAGGTACATCCTTAGCCCTTTTTATTTTTAATTTTAAGACGGGGTCTCATGAATCTCACAAGCTGACCTTGAGCTTGCAAGCTCCCTGCCTCAGCCTCACCAAGCTGGGCTCATGGGTGTGCACCACCAGGCCTGGCCCAACTTTTTGTATATAAAGTACAAGAGAATTTTTAAAAATCATAATGCATAACTCCTAGCAAGAGTATTATTTCACAAAACTTTGGATGTTTTTGGAAATTTTCTTTTAAATACACATGTGAATATATGTATATTTAGGATAAAATGTGAAATTTTCTTACTATAGGTTGAAGTACAACAAAGTTTGAGAAGCACTTAAAATTCTAGGGAATAAATCCAGAAAATGAATGCACAGATGGAACATTTCATACATGAAACCAAAACAAGAAAAACATAACCAAGAGACATTAAGAAAACAAACAAGTATAAAAAAATTCTCTGAAGAGGAGTACAAAGAGGTCAGAAAGTTAATTGTTTTTCCCCAGATCAGCTTTGACTTCAGCTTCTTCTTTGAGATTGCAGATCAAATTGTTTGAAGATTTTAAAATTCTCAGAGTACAAGATATTTTTCCTGTACTGGGTTAGATGGAGGAGTGAGGGTTTCATCTTTACAAACTGATTCTGTTCAGCTTCCTAACATGTTATCTCTGGATGATAATCAACAGAGAAAAATTCCTTTTGATGAAGGTTTGGTTCTAAGTTCTTTCTTCTTTCTCTCTCTCTAAATCTCTCTCTCTCTCTCTCTCTCTCTCTCTCTCTCTCTCTCTCTCTCTCTCTCTCTCAGATTTGCTTGGCTCTATTGCTTCATATTTCTTACTTTTTCACTTGAAACATCATGGAACTAAGAATGCTATTGTATTAACTTCGTTTCATGCCAAGTGTCTGAAGACTCCAAAGGGATTTGCATTAACTTATTTATTTATTTGTTTATTTATTCATTCATTCATTCATTCATTTATTTGTAGTACTGGAGATTGAACCTAGGGTGCTTTACCACATTCCCCAACCCATTCTTTTTGAGGTATAGGGGATTGAACCCAGGGCTTTATGCATGCTAAGAAAGCAGTCTACCACTGAGTCCTTATTTATTTATTTTTATTTTTTGATATTGAGGATTGAACCTAGGGGTACTTGACCACTGAGTCACATCCCCAGACCTTTTTATATTTTATTTTGAGGCAGGGTCTCATTAAATTGCTTAGGGCCTTGCTAAATTGCTGAGGCTGGCCTTGAATTTGGAGATCCTCCTGGCTCAGCATCCCGAGCTGCAGGGATTATAGGCACATGCCATCGTGCCCAGGTCCCTTATGTTTTTATTTTGAGACAGAATTTCACTAAGTATCCCAGGCAGGCCTAGAATTTGTAATCTTCCTGCTTAAGCCTCTGGAGTAGTTGGGATTATAGACATGTGCCACTGGACAGGGCTCAATTTATTCTTATGTTAGATTCCTCAATATTTTAAAAATCTTCCTTTTGTGTACAGTAGTGCCTCATTTGTCCAAGAAATGTGTAATATCTAGATATAGAAGTTACATAGAGAAATATACAAGGTATACAGAGAAATCCTGACTTCAAATTGAATCTAATTGGCCAATCATGTGGTGACCTCTGCTGTGATAATCTCTGCAGGTAAACCAGGGCTTGAATTCCAGGTTGTACAGCTGATCACTGTGTGAACCTGGAAAGGGATTCTCTGTATTCTTTGTCAAGAATGGAATACAAAGTTCAAATTAAGTGATACTGAGTTTTTATTACCAATTCCTCCTTGTCTGAACAATGTGGGAACCCTGTGCATGTGTTTCTAACCCTATCAACAATCCCATGACACACAAAATATTGTACTCATTTAACAGTTGAATAAATTTGGGCTTGGAAAGCCTAAGAAACATTCCCAAGTGGTTAACTAGGTTGGAATTCATATCTGATTCCCCCCCGCCCCCCGAATTGGGGATTGAACGGAGGGCCTCACACACACTGTATAAATGCCCTACCACTGGGCCTACATCTTCAACTTGGTACCCATATCTGAGAGAGCAGAGGTCAATTCTTTTACATGCCCCTAAGGACTAATGTTGTGCAGCACATAGTACATGCTCAATGAATGTTTCCTGAAGAACTGAAGAGCAAAAGTTTAACCAAGACTGTGGTATGGCTGTAAAATAATATTAAAATAAGGTACAATTACTAATATTGCCTGTAACATACTGAGTACTTACTGTTTGCCAGATACTATGTTAAAGTCTTTAAATGTATTATATACACAATGTACATAAAGGATTTAACACAAGTTATGGCAATAGTAGACTTCAATGTTACTAATACTACATACAACTATAATGATAGCTATTATCATTATAGTAAAAGAGCTTAATGATATGATCTCTTCCAACCCATGCTCTCTTAGTGCTTCTCTCTGAGTCTTGAACAGGTCAAACTGAGGGTGAATCCTTTCAGCAGCAAACCAGCTCAAAACCTGGTTTCTCCATCCATCTACTTTTAACATAGGCACAATCATGACATGCTGTGTTGGTTTCATCTCTAAATTACATTAGGAGCCCCCAGCATGCTTGCTGTGGGAGGCAGGAGGAGGGTGGTGTTCTCTTGCTTGTACTCAGTTTGCATAACATACTCTTTTGGGGTGAATTGAGAAAGAAGTCACATGGTCTGATGGCAGCTGCTGGAGGAAGGAGTGGTGACTCAGCAGGGCTCTGCAGGACAGTGCACCAAGCTCCCAGGAGCAGCAAACATTAGCACCCCCAGGCCACCAGGGAGCCCTGTAGTAGAAGGAAGGAAGGGAAGTTGCCATGTGGGACCTGATGAGGCTGTGTGAGTGGCCTTGGGGACATGGGGAAGAATTCTGGGATCTGGACCATGTGATTCTGTCCTAGCACTGAGCCAGCATACTTTAAAGTGGGGAAGTTCCAGGTGTTGCCCATGGTATACATACAATAGCCCAGAGCCTGGAAATTAAATTTCCCAGATGGTAACTGGAATTTTCACAAAGTCAATGCCACAGGCAGGAGGATTATGCACAATTTTAGAAACAGACCATATTATTACTGAGAAACTGATGTGACTCCATTTTTGAGAAACCAGCTTCTACCTCAAGGCTTGTCCTAAGGAAGAGGGCATGACCCTTGTCCTGGGAAAAACCCACAGAGCCTTTCTAGGCACATACCCACCCTGCTGAGTTGTTTGACTGCAAATAACAGGAGAGATCTGCAGCACCAGGTGTCCCTGACTCAGTTAGGCTAGGTGAAGACCCATAGCAACCCCCTAGCAACCACCAATCAGCATGGGACAGGGAAAATACCTGGGATGCCGGATGACTCCCAGTAGTTTATGGTGGTTAATTACATGTTGGAAAACCATGTAATCATGCACATACACCCCTCATGGCTCAAACCAATCAGTTCAATGGAATCCTCCTCTTGTACTAACCAATCACCCCTACCCAACTTGTTCCCGCCAGTGAATGTGCCAATCAATGTTAAGAGTTGTTGTTTGATTTTCCCACGGTATGAAATGATTTGCTGTGTGATGTTGTGACGCATAGAGTATCCCCCAAAAAACCTATAAAATCTCACTGAACAAAGGACTGGAACTCACTCCCTGGGACCGCTGTGTTGGGAACGGTTGTGAGTCCAGGTTTAAGCTTGCAATAAAGACTCTTGTGTGAGTGCATCGGATTTGGCTCCTGGAGGTCTATTGGGGTCCCACGAATCTGGCATTACAATTACAACTCCAGATCTTCCCTCTAATGATCCTACTGTTAAATACAATATCAATATATTTTGAAATAAAACTCATAAAAAGATATAATATGAAGTCACTCTTACCTCTGATAACTGGAAAGTCTTTCACTAAAAATTCTCAAGAAAGGGGCTGGAGTTGTGGCTCAGTGGTAGAGCACTTGCCTTGCATGTGTGAGGCACTGGGTTCAATCCTCAGCATGACATAAAAATAAATAAAATAAAGGTATTGTGTTCATCTGCATTTAAAAAAATAAAAATAAATTCTCAAGAAAGGGTTCTTAAAGTTTATTTATTTTTTCTGTTTATCCATACCTTCAATCAATCTACAAATATTTATTATTATTATTATTACTATTATCACTCTCCAAGGTAAAGCTGATGAACATTTTAGTAGTAGAAGTCAGAAGCTGGTATTTGAGTTCCATTTTTACTAGTACTTAACTGTGAAATTTAGGAAATTTCCTTTGTAAAATGTGGAGGAAAATTCTTAGCTTGTATCCCAAGAACTTTACAAATATCATGAGGTAATATATGGAAAGTGATAAAGCAGCTTATGGAAAAGTGGTAAAAATTGCATTTTTATGACTTGGAGTCTGAGGCAGGAAGATCTCAAGTTGAAGGCCAGCCTGGGTAGCTTAGCAAGTCCTTATCTCAAAAGAAAAAAAAAAAAAACGAAAACGATGTAGCTTGTGATAGAGCACCTATTCATTCCCCAGTAAAGAAGAAAAAAAATGAATTTTTACCTCATAAAGAAACTGAGACATGAAATGAATAAAGATTTGCTCAAATTCATAATTAGCTAGTAAAGGAATTCAAAGGCTGGATATACATTCAGGTAATTGGACATAGTATAGGTGGAATAAATTCAGCTGAACAGTTGCTTTTGCTGGGCACGGTGGTGCATGCCTGCAATCCCAGCAGCTCTGGAGGCTGAGGCAGGAGGATCACAAGTTCAAAGCCAGCCTCAGAAATGGAGAGGCACTAAGCAAATCTGTGAGACCTTGTCTCTAAATAAAATACAAAATAGGACTGGGGATGTGGCTCAGTAGTTGAGTGCCCCTGAGTGCAATCCCTGGTAACAAACAAATAAACAAACAAAAACCAGTTGATTTCTTTGTTCTTTTTCTTTCCTCCAATACATGGGATTGAAATCAAGGGTGCTTTCTTAGCTCACAGTTCTGTAGGACAAGAGCAGGGCACTGGCTTCTGCATGGCTCCTCCCAGGTCAGGCACGTGTGCATGGTTGGTTCCATCAGCTGTTCCCTCCCTCCGCTATCACTACCTCCCAGGCCTTGTAGTCACATGAGCTCGCACTATCACTAGCTTTGGGTGGCAAGTGTGCTAAACTGCCAAGGGGTGTTATCACATAAAGTGAGGAACTATTTATAGAGAGGGTGCACTTTGAATGATTGTATTATGGATTTTGTTTATGAGATTAAAGACCCCAAATTTCCTAGTCAAACAACCAGTTCAGGGCTATGGTTGTAGCTCAGTGGCAGAACACTTGCCTAGCATGTGGGAGGCCCTAAATTCAGTCCCCAGTACTGCCCAATCCCCCCCAAATCAATTAATTTCATAAATATTGGGTAGGGCTCTGAAGATAGACACATATGTCCAGAAGATATGCCCAGAAATAATTGTATTATAAGGCCATCTATGAACATTTCTTAGAGACTGTCATAAAATTACATGGAAAAATAAAAATGGATTAAGTATCCTAAAGGAACCAGAAAGTTTTCATTGAGCAAATGCAGTTTGAGATATGGCTTGAAATATTTATTTGATTTTCTTTTTGGTACAGGGAATTGAACCCAGAGGCACTCGACCACTGAGCCACATCTCCAGCCCTATTTTGTATTTAATTTAGAGACAGGGTCTCACTGAGTTGCTTAGCACCTTGCTTTTGCTGAGGCTTCCCCAGCCCTTTTTTACATTGATTTCACAGGGATGTTCAAGACTGCAGTTCATGAAGAATACACACCAAACTGTTAATTGTGGTCACTACAGGAGTGGTAGGTGATACATAGAATTATAGAGTCCTTTCATGCAGTCCAATTTGATTGCATCTGTCGTCCATAATAAACCAAGATACAGAAAGGCGGAAAGCATTCCCTCCATTGTGCTGTGATAGGGAAGAAGAGAGCTACAGAGAGCAGATGGAGGGAAGGCCTACCTGTTCTCTGATGGTACGGGAGGTCATATATGAATACGTATATGAATATAGTGGGTAAAGAATGTCATGCATGCTGGACACGGCCCTTAATCTCATGAAGATTATAATACATATAAAACATAAGTCTGTTCAACACATGCATTTTTTAATATATACACACAAACATGCATACACTACATATACAGAATATACTTCTAAATTAATTACATTTTAATTATCTTTTAGCTCACAAAAATAGCATTTTTGTTGTAAAATATAATTAATATATTCTGGATATCTTATCAGATATATGGTTTGCATTTGTTTTCTTCCAATCTGTGGGTTGCCCTTTTGCTCAATTGATAGTTTTGTCATTGTTTTGTTTGTTTATTGGTGGTACTAAGGACTGAATCCAAGACTGGCCCATGTTTGGCAAGCATTCTGCTGAGCTACACGCCAAGTCCTCTTTATTTTTAAGATTATTATTATTATTGGTACTGGGGATTGAACACAGAAATGCTTTACCAATGGGCTACATCCCGGTCCATTTTATTTTTTGAGATAGGGTCTCACTTAAGTTGCTTAGGGCCTTGCTAAATTGTCAAGGCTGGTCTCGAACTTGCAATCCTCCTGCCTCGGTCTCCCTAATTGATGGAATTACAGGCATACACCACCATACCTGGCTCAAGCCCTTTTTATTTTATTTTGAAACAGGGTCTCACTAAATTTCCTAGGCTGGCCTCAAACTTGCAATCCTCCTGCCTTAGCTCTCTGAATAGCTGGGATTATAGGCATGTACCACCATGCCTGGTCCGATAGTGTCAAAAAGTTTTAAATTTTTATTAAGGCCAATTTCTATATTTTTTCTTTTGCTGCCTGTACTTTTGCTGTCATATTCAAGAAATTGTTGCCACTATCATAAAGGTTTTCTTGTGTTTCTTTTTCCTAAGGGTTTTATAGCTTCAGGTCTATATTTAAGTTTTTGATCCATTTGGAGTTCATTTTTGTACGTATTAAAAGATAAAGGTCCATTTTGTGTGTGTGTGTGAATATCCCCTTTCCCAGTATTCTTTGTGAAAAAGACTGTCCTTTCCCCACCGAATGGTCTTGACACCCTTCTCAAAAAATCAATTGACCATACATATGAGGGCTTATTTCTGGACTCTCTATTCTGATCCATTGGTCTGCTATAGATTTGTGTTTAAAATAAGGTAGTGTAAGTTCTCCAACTTTGTACTTATTCAAGGTTGCTTTGGCTATTTGGAGCTTCTTGAGATTTCCTATGAATTCTGGGATGGATTTTTCTATTTCTGCAAAGCAGCACCACTGGGATTTTGATAGGGTTTGCTGTAGCAATGTTGCAGTCAGAGGGAAGAATGTTGGGGTTTAGACCTCTAGGAAGGTAAGGTGCTCCAAAGGTAACTCACAAAGACACTGACTTCAGAGGGAGATTCAAGACTGCAGTTTAGGAAAAATATATACCAAACTCTGAATGGAGGTTATCACTGGAAACGGGGTGGGGATATGGACAGGATTATAGAAGGATTTTATTATAGCACCTTTGTTTTTAGTACTGGGGATTTAACCCAGGGAAATTTACCACTGAGCCACATCCCCAGGACTTTTTATTTTGAGATGGAGTCTTGCTAAATTGCACAGTTTCTGAAGCTGGCCTTGAATTTGCAATCCTCCTACCTCAACCTCCTGAGTCACTTGGATTACTTGGGCGTGCTACCACGTGGGCATTATAGCATCTTTTTAATAATAAAGGATAATAAGAGTTATTGATTTAAGGTTATAATTTAGGAACTTTAATTTGGGAGAGGAAGATTATGAATCAGGTCCCTTTTTGTGGACTAACCCTCACAGAGTGACCAGAAGGTGTCAGATGATACAGGCACAGATGCATGGAGGGTGTAGGATACCTACCAGCTGGCCTTATCTCTTATTTTTTTCAGAGCAATGGTCTGGCAGTAGCACTGTGCAGCTGAGACAAGGCCAACCCTGCAAATAGAAGTGATAAAGCAAACACCCTTGACTCAAGGTGGCGGCAGGGTAAGCTATATTCTTGTAAGACAGCCAAGTTTCAGTTATGGTAAGGAATGGGAGGTGGGCTGGAAATGTTGGATGAAGGTTCTCTCTCACCATGAAATGGGGGTTCCAGAGGGCATGGCCAAAGGTGTAAGAAGGAAGGGAATAGTGGAGAATGAGTGTGAGCAGGCACAGAGAGGTCTTGGACCAGTGTGTGGGATAAGCTGGATGAATGAAGATGCTGATATAGACTGAGAATGGGGGAGTTTTATAGGGAACAGTGGCCCTTATGGTCCCACAATGACCTGTGATGTTCAGTTGAGCAACAGACAAGCAGGCCTCCTGGGATTTGAGCAAGATATTGAATTTGAGTTGGGATAATATAGATGATAGAATTTAGGTAGAAAATAAAACAATACAGAGTCCCAGAGGTAGACATTAGCATGAATAACTCAAAGGCCCATGAGCAAACCAGACAGGCAGAAGGTTTGCATTAGGGATTAGATACTGGCTCCCAAGGGTGGGGCTGGGTTTTGGAGAGCCTTCTAAGCCCGCAGAGGAGTCGAGACATGATTTGTAAGAAACAGGGGATCATTATGGTTTCTTACCAGCGGAGGGACAGATGAGAATAGCATTTAAGGAAGATTAGTGTGAGAATATCTATGCAAAATGGATTGGGGCAGGAAAAATTGGACTCTCTTCACATTTACAACTATCCAGACATGACAGGGCACAGGCTCTGACAAGGGAGAAGAAAAAAGATAATTTCAAAATAAAAACAAACAGAACTTTATTTTATACAGGGAAGGTAAGAAGAAAAAAACAGCAAAATTTTTTTCAAAATGGTGGTCCTGACTGATTAGAGTTAGATCAAGAATATGGGCAGAAATGCTGAAAGAAGAGAGTTCTTAGCTGGAAAGAGTGGACAGTGATAAGTATAGTGTGGGAACCAGATTCACTAAACTCTTATTCACTAAACTCTTAGGTCTAACAAGACTTTGTGTCTGGCCGTGTGGAATAACAATCATGTTTTAGGGAAGCCTGTGAATGAACTTTGACGCAGATCCTCTTTGTTGGCTGCTGGCTGGAGACACCAGTTCCTTGCCATGTAGGCTACTCCACAGAGCTCACAACATGGTAGCTTACTTTCCTTAAAGAGAGAGAAAGGGAGAAAAAGAAGGTACTCATAACAAAGCTGTAGCCTTTTCATAACTTAACCTCAGAAGGTGACATTCTATCACTTTATCTAAATTGTTACTCATTAGAAACCAGTTAATAAGTCCAGCCTGCATTTAAGGAGAAGGGATTACACAAGGGTGTGACTACCAAAAGACAGGATCATTGGGGGGGCGGGGGGGGGGGCATTTGGCATTTAAAAAGCTGCTGCAGTATCTAACAGATTCTTAGTTACCCAATTCCTTTTTTTTTTTTTAATGTAGGGGATTGAGCCCAGGGGTGTTCTACCGCTGAGCTTCATCCCCAGCCCTTTTCACTTTTTCTTTTGAGACAGGGTCTCAATAAATTGCTCAGGCTGGCTCTGAACTTGCAATTCAGCCTGAGCCTCCCGAGTAGCTGGGATTATAGGCTGGTACCACCATGCCTGGCCTGTTTATTTTTGTAACTAGTTCACCTAGTTTCATATTTATTTGTTAAATCAATAAATATTGATTCCAAGATGGGCATGGTGGTACATGCCTGTAATCCTAGCAACTCAGAAGGCTGAGGTAGGAGAATCCCAAATTCTAGGTCAGCCTGACAGCTGGGGATGCAGCACAGTGATAAGGAACTCCTGATTTCAAACCCCAGTACCAAACTTTTAAACTTTTTTTTTTTTAATTAGCTACACATGACATTACAATGATCTTGGCAATTCATACATTTGAATCAATTGGGGTATAATTTCTCGTTTTTCTGATTGTACAGATTGCAGAATCACACTGGTCATAAGTCACCTATATACATACAGCAATCATAATGTCTATTCTATTCTGCTGCCCTTCCTATCCCCCCTTCCCCTCCCCTCCCCTCCCATCACTTCTCTCTATCCAGTCTAATGTGACACACTTTTTTTTTTCTTTTTCTCCTCATATCATCATACATGAATTCTGTATAATGATGAGGATCTCCTTCCATCTTCCGTGCAACTCCCCTTCTCCCTCCTTTTCCCTCCCACCTCTCTTCCCTATTTAGTGGTAATCTTCTTCTCATGCTCTTCCTCCCTATCCCATTTTGAGATACCCCCCTTATATAAGAGAAGACATTCGGCATTTGTTTTTTAGGGATTGGCTAACTTCACTTAGCATAATCTGCTCTAATGCCATCCATTTTCCTGCAAATGCCATGATCTTGTTATTTTTTAGTGCTGAGTAATATTCCATTGTGTATAATTATTTTAATCCTTTCATCTATTGAAGGTCAGCTAGGTTGGTTCCACAGTTTAGCTATTGTGAACTGTGCTGCTATAAACATTGATGTGGCTGTGTCCCTGTAGTATGCCCTTTTTAGGTCTTTCCCAGTACCAAACTTTTTAAAGAAATATTGAATCCATTAAACTAGACACAGATGTGGTTGAGGCACAATGAGGGCAAAAAACAATTTTACCTAGAAAGAAAATTCATGAAATTTCCAGGAAAAATTATGCTTGCATTGCTTTTTTTTGGACTGGGGACTTAACTGAGGGGGGCACTTTATTTTTTTTTTTAAATTTTTTAAAAAACATATTTACTTATTTATTTTTACGTATAAATGGACACAGCACAATGCCTTTATTTTTATGTGGTGCTGAGAATAGAACCCGGGTCCTGCTCGTGCTAGGCACGCACTCTACCGCTGAGCCACAACCCCAGCCCCAAGGGTGGGGGGCACTTTACCACTGAGTATAAACCAGTCCTCTTTATCTTTTATTTTGAGACAGGGTCGAATTAAGTCATTTAGGGCCTCCCTAAATTGCTGAGGCTGGCCTCAAACTTTCAATCCTCCTGCCTCTGCCTCCTGAGCCACTGGGATTTTAGACTGATGTTAAGGCTAGTGGAAGTATAGCAATAGGCAAAATAAATTCATAATTTGAAAAATCTCCAATTAAAATGTGAAATTCTGAGCAAATCTCATAGGGTTTCATCATTTGATTTCAAGTCTATCTTTAGAAATCCTAATAGTTTAACTCAGTATACCAGATCCTGATAGCCATTTTGCTAAATAAGCATTCCTAAATTTCATGTTTTCTAAAAAATATTTTTGAGCACATCGATCAACTAAAAACTCATATGAAATAGGTCAGAAAATTCTTTAAGGGTGTAATTTGAAAGCACTTAGGAAAAACTAACATTCTCCCATTTTTAGGGCTAATATAACAAAGATGAAATTCTAGTTTTCTGTTTAATTGATTTTACTAATTCTGTGAGCTTGGCCCCTTATTTCTAGTACCTTCCTGCTTTCTTATCTATTCATTTGCTATTCTGGAAGTTTAGGGTTAAGACTGTGGTTGAACTTCAAATAAATAGGCCTGGCAGTTTCCCAAAGTAACAACAGTGACAGAACACTATGGGGGTTTCCCAAGGGCTTCTCTCCCCATGAAAAGACCATCTCTGTAGAATACCTTGTATCACAATCTCCCCTGCACATCTGGTTTGCTCTCTGAGGCTTTCTGTTCATTGACGCTTTGGCCCAACATAACCAGCTTCCCCAGGATCTTAGCAACCAGAGCGGAGGACCAAGTAACAAGGGAGAGGCCCCTAAGTAAGGCCTGCTCATAGTATTTGGAAAAATATTGATGTTATTCTTCTGACTATTGCTCTTTAAACAATTAAAATATTTAGCTCGTTATTTTACTGTGTTGTTAGCAACCAGATTTGAGGCCTTAGTACTCAATAGTCCTGTAACCTGCCACCCGTGGGTTGTGGAGCCCAGGGAGGTAGGAGGCATGCTGCCACACAGACCCTCCTGCGTTAAGTCATCTCCCACTCAAGGGCGGCTGCTGGCAGCTGGAAATTGGATTTAGGAACCAATATACTGTTAAGCCCCATTGTTTTTACATACAAAGAACAATGACTGAGACTGTTGCTTTTTTTCTTAAGCATTCTTGATGTTATACTATTACAGTGTCCTTCATTTTCTATTCATTCACTTTCTTGAATAGTAAAGAAAATTCTTAGTAACTAGGAACAAAAATAAACATGAAATACCTGAGTTTCTTTTAGGTGAGGTGCTGGGAGTGGAACTCAGGGCTGTATGCGCGCTGAGCAAGAGCTCTACCACGGAGCAACACCTCCAGCCGTGATACACCCCAGTTTTTGCTTGATGGTTCATTCCCATTATCATGACAAAAGCTTAAAATGTATACAAAAAAATATATATATATATGATTCATCCCTCTCAAATAGAACCAGGGATTTTTTTTTTTTTTTTTTTTTTTTTTTTACTATAGTAAGCTATTGATTTCCCTGGGGAGGAAGATGAATCAATAAAATGGCAAATCACAGGTTAAAAGCATCCTAATTTTATGTATGGGTAAGCAAAGAATTACAAAGTCACACAACTTCTTTATATGTTGATATGCAATCATCATAAAGTTAAAATAATGCTAAATTCTTTTTTAAGAATATAAAGAATAGCGATGAGTATGTTTTGCTTCTATATCATGGTTAAGGAAGGAAACTATCTAAGAGGTCCCTTTGGTCCAACATGCTCCCAATGCAAACTTTCCCTCTTTATCCCTGAATAGATCCAGTGACAAGATAGCTTTTTGCTGCATGAGACGTGCCATGGCATTGCCAGTCACGGCCTCTGCTAGAAGTCATCAGAGGGTTGGGTGCAAGGCACTGTATTGAGTAAGTATTCCATAAGATTAAAAAACCCACCAAATAGTCTTTGCCTTAAAAAGCTTAATGTCCCGTTCACAAAGTTTAGACAATAATTATTACGTCAATAATAGGCCATGGAAAGACAAAAACCAAGCCTGGTGGAAACTCAGAGGGAGAGATAGATCTTCTGTCTGGACAAGGAAACCCACTGATCTTACCTATGTCTGGCTGATCCTGTAATTTCTCAAACTTAACTGCTAGAGCTTGACATATTCTGCAGACAAAAGTTATCCAAAGAGATAGTAAAGTGGAGGGTCTTAGAGGTTGGCCCTGCACATGAGACAACTTTGGCTATGAATCTAGATGCTCTCAGTTTAACCAAGTGATCATGAGCAAGTTATATAAACTCCCTGTATTTTTGTTTTCTCACTTGTGAAGTAGGCATAATAAGACCTACCCAACAAGCTTATTTAAGGATTAAACAACATAAAAGCACTTTAGCATAGTGACTGATATTTTTTCTTTTTTAAAGATGACAGCTTTTGCATTTACATTTTTCCATTTTCCTTCTGTGTCTTTCCTCCAATCTCTCTCTCTCTCTCTCTCTTTTATAAGTACTGGGGATTGAACCCAGTGGTGCTCAACTACCAAGCCACATCCCCAGACCTGTTTTATATTTTATTTAGAGACAGGGTCTTGCTGAGTTTTTTAGGGCCTCGCTGGTGAGGCTGGCTTTAAACTAACCAACTTCCTGCCTCAGCCTCCTGAGCTGCTGGGATTATAAGCATGTACCACTGCACCCAGCTATTTTTTTTTTATCTTTTTTATCTATCTTTTATTATTCTTAATAATACATTGTTTTCTAGATCCCCTCATCTTTATGACTATCTTCCAAACTATATAGTTTTCATTCTCTTGTACCATTCATTATTTAGAACTTTACAACAAAACTTTTCCCCCAAAACAGAAAAGCTACAATTGGAGTCAGATTCAACTGCAAACCAAACTGCTATTTCCCTTCCAATCTATACTTTTACTGCAATCAAAATTGCATTCAAGTTTTCTCTCTCTCTCATTCCCTCCCTCTCAGCCTTGCCTTTGTTAGTTCATGGCAAGCTTGTGGTCAACATCTCTAGGCACTATTTAAATAGTAAACAATTGGGCCTCTCTTGTACTTGTGCAATTTATTTTCTGAGCCTAAACGAAGATCTTTTTGTTTCTCTTTGCATAGGGCTGAACTCTTGGTTGCAACTGACAGAAAACTAGCTGAAACTACCTTTGATCAGAAGAAGGAATTCTTTGTTGGTATACCTGAAGGAGGAGAAGAATGGTTTAACTAGAATCATCATAAACATTGGTTTTATTGTCTCACATAGATTTTTTCTAGGATCCTAGTTACTGGCAGATCTGGCTCCTAAGTGTCACAGAAGAAATGATTCCCTCTCTAAGATTTCTTTTCTGTACCCTTTTAAATTTTTTTTTTGGTGGTTCTAGGGAAAGAACCTCAAAGTCTCACATATGTGAGGCAAGCACTCTACCACTGAGCTACAAGCCCAGTCCTTTTTGAGTCAGGGTCTCACTAAATTGTCTAGGTTGGCCTCAAACTTACAATCCTCCTGCCTCAGCCTCCCAAATAAATTAGGATTACAGGTGTGTGCCACTATGCCCCACTCCTGCAACCATTTTGTTAGTGAAAAATCCCAAGGAAAGAATGGTCTGAATCAGACACGTGTCAATCATTGTGCTATCTTAGCCCCTAAGGCTGGATGAGAAGTTGTCAACCCTTATACCAATTCCTGTGATTGGTGAAGCTGGGATTAAGAAGATGGTAGCTGTCAACAGAACTCAGGGTATGGCTGGGGAAAATCTCTCCAGAGAATAAGGGAATATATTTTTGCAGGGGAAAAGTACATAAATAAAAGGAAGCAAGTCACTTAGATAAGTAGAGCTAAGAATTATTTTCTTTTACTGGGGATTGAACTCAGGGTTTGTATATATGAGGCTAAAGCTTAACCAATGAGATACATCCCTAGCTCTGACTAAATATCTTTCAATTGCTATTATATTGTAGGTGGCTAAATGACCTTTTTAATTCAGGCACAAAAAGATTATCCTTATAAAAACAAGTAATTTATGTTTCTTCTCCCTATTTTGATAAAAGAACTAACATTTTATAGTCTTTATTACATAAGCTTTTCTTTTCAGTTACAATAACATAAAGCAAATTTAGATTGATAGAAATGTTTACATAAGTGCTGTCAAACTTCAAATTAAATGTCATTTTAAAAGTCTCATTAAATAAAATATAGTTTACAGTTACCATTAATAACTATTTAAGAAGTAAAATTAGCTCATGTGACAGTATTCAAGCAAGGTTATTTATTAAAGAATACAGAACAAACCACACTACAAACTAGACAAGATTAGATTTCATAGCTCTTATTTTCTAAGGCTTAACCCCCAAATTTTAGGTTATCTGACAGGATGCTGTTTCAGATAGAGAGATACAAACTCTTCATGCTATATGTTTTTCTCAACAAACTATATACTTGTCTGGCAGCACAGTACAAATGAAATTAATTTCCCAAACTTCCAAGGAATATAGAAAGACAAGAAAGAAAAAAACTATGGGTCATTCACTGATTCTAGTCATGTGAATTACTTTTAATTTGCAAAACTGGATTATTGCTTTGGCCTCTTACGTAGGTTTCTAAATCAGTCTTCTTACATTAACAATGAGTAATTTGTTGTTCCTCAAAGTAATGAAAGACGTCAGTGTATTGCTTATAACTTGCTTATCAAGAAATTGTCCAAGTCACTCAGAAAAGTTAAAAAGTTGACCAACAGTTCATGACATACATAGCCACTGAAATGAAAATAGGACAATTTTTCCCTTTTATACTTGGATTTGTATCTGGTCTCTATCTCCCTATGCTTGCCATGCATACAACTCTATAGATTAAATTATTCTGTGAACAAAAATAGGGTGAGGATATAGGCCAGTGTTAGGACGAAGAGCACTTCTAAACTGTAATGCCATATAACCCTATTGAACTGGCCCTACATTTTGTGAAAAAAAAAAAAAATTACACATGACAATAAAATTAGATGATTTCTTATCTGAAGTGAAAATCAACCCAGATAAATTATGACTGTAAAGGCTTTTATTTTTAAACAGCTACTCAGCAATTAATGGAGTTATAGTTATTGCAGAGAGAATAGTACATAATCTGAACTTTGCATATGGCAAAATAATTTGGAAATATTTTACCCACTTTTACTAGGCCATATGTACCATAGCATCTGATTTTTGATAAGTGAGCCAGCTTTTTAGAAAGGTTATCAGTGCTCAAAAAGATGTGGTAGAGATTTGAACTACTGTAATTTGTTTATCAGTGCTGGGATCAAATGCAGCACCTTCCATAGGTCAGTGCTCTACCATGGGCTACAGTCCCAGTCCTCATAATGTTTTAAATGTGAATGCTTTGAATATTGTGAACCTATATATTTTGGATTTCTACATAATAAGAAATACTCTAGGAATTTACCTGACCAAAAATATTCTTTTTGAATTGAGCTTTCTTTAAATATTTCCATTGTGTGAATCCATTTGGTGTTGCTATCACACAATGCCACAAATTGGAAAATGTATAACAGGAATTTATTGGCTGTTCTGGAGACTGGAAAATCCAAGATTGGTGAGGACATTCTTGCTGTGCTATCCCATGGTAGAAGGGCAAAGAGCTGATGAGAAAGAAAGGCAGAAGGGAAAGAGAGACAGAGGGGACTAAACTCTGTCCTTTTATATGGACTACCTCCGGTCATGGCATTGATCCCTTTACTCCCCTCTGGGATCTAATTACCTCTCAGCGGGCCCCTCCTCCTAACATGCTTGCATTGGGAATTAAGTTTCTAACATATGCTTTTCAGATAACATATCCCAAAACCTCAGCATTTATTTGAACTGAGATTTCATTACTCTTCATTTGTCACATTCACATATGTGACTACATGAGATTTCTTTCATAAGCTGGTGATATTATTTTCAGTGACTTGCCTCTATCAATAATTAAATTAGTTAAGCAAACTGGTTTGAGTCAGTGGACCAGGGTGATCCAAGTGTGAACATTATTCTATCATTTGATCTTAGGGTTCTCTATTTAATGATAATATTTTTGTTGGTACTACCTGTATATTTGTGTATGAGGAAGCTGACTTGGCAAAATAACCCAAACCCCAAACATAATTAAATATGCTGTTCTCATTAGGAAGCTATCATTCTGTCTACTCAGATGTAGCACAGCTTTCAAAGTTCTATGGTATTCATTAAAAGCAAGTATCATCCTTTAAGTTTGAATTTACTCATTACCGGAGCACATAGTTGTAACAATAATTGAGGAATTGCTTCATGGTGTAAACAATGTTGGGTTAGGCCTTAGTTCAGTACCCTTCACTTGAAGAGAGGTCATTATTCATGACTTAACTTCAAACACTCCTCCCTTGAACCTCTACAACCTTCTGTTCCTCCCACTCTTCTGAAATTGTTCAGTTAAAGGTCACAAATTATTTCTTCTCAGAATGATAACTTCTTATCATTCTTCATGAATGACTACAATTGCTTCTCAAATGTTTTCCCTGCTGACACTTAGTCCTTTCTCTTCCCACCTCCATATTCTCCTTTTCTAAAATGCAAATCACTAGAATGATTGCAACCTTTCCCAATGCCTGTGAGATAAAAATCCAAATTTCTTAACATGAGATTAGGGTTCACCAATGATTTGCCATTTGCAAAAATCAGAACCCACTTTTGTTTTGAGAAAGATGACAATTCTGAACACACATTCCATCCTCAAACACCCGCTCCCTGAATGGCTTGACATTGCACTATTATAATTTTCTTTCTACTTTCGGTCATTGCTCTTGGTCTTATCTGCCAGTGTCTCTTCTCTCTGGCATTTCTTTAGGGCCTGTGCTTTTATTCCTTTTCCTGTTCACCCCAACAATTCCTTAATTCCCAAACTCAACCCAGAGAGCTCCACATCTCCCCATTTCCAGGGGACCTTACCTGGATTTTGTCAACAGCTCAAACTCCTTAAGCTCCAAGCAGTCTCATTTAATTCCCACTGCTTGCCTTTTCCATTCTGAATCCCTTAGTACTTTTAAAAAAACTACTGAGTCTGCCTCACTGTTCCATTCTGAATCCCTTAGTACTTTTAAAAAAACTACTGTCTACCTCACTGTTACTGCCAAATCACCTACTTCTTTTCAATCCCATCCACAGATGCCAGAGTAATCTCTTAAAAACATATCTTTGAGGATATCATATCCCTGTTTAAATGGTTCCAGAATAAAGTCCCAATTCCTTCTTGATCTAACCCTAACCTACCTTTTCAATCTCTTTTGTAACCATGCTCTTAAGATGGAGGTGGAAAGCCCACTCAGTTCTGTAAACCTTTTTGTGCCGTTGATCATGTTTCCCTTGCCTGAACATCAGCTTTCAAAATCACCTGTTTCCCTTCCTTGGAGTGTAGGTGCACAAAATGACTCTGTACCTTTTTCTGGCAGGTTTTCTCTTAGCTGCAATTATTTCCTCCTTTTACTAGGTTCCTTGTAGCATTTAAAATATCTGTTTATCTGTCAGCAGTAGTTGTGTCGTTGTTTTATTTCTCCTGATAGACTGTAAGATGTCAAGTGGTGTATTCAATTTTAGCTTTCCTTCCTTCATGGATTGGGGGTGGGGATGGGGGTGTCTGGTAAAGTTGCTGTGTTCTGAATTGCACAGAACTTTCAAGAAGTATTATAGAAAGCCAAGATACATCAGAGCAAAATACAGAAAAACAAAATCAGTTAGAGTTCACAACTCTTAATTTCTACCTAATGTTTCTATTCCAGAGACTACATTTCATCATCACAAGATATCTTGCCTTTTTCTCTTCCTTTCTCCTTTGACGATTTCTTAATAACTGTGCTGGTCACAATGTAAAAAGAATGCGGGGCAGAATGAAAAGGGAAAAAGTGAGGGTTTTCAACTCAAAGGTCCTAACTTTGCATTACTGGGGACGGAACACAGGGGCACTCTTATCTTTGGCTACATCTCAACCTTTTTATTTTGAGACAGGATCTCGCTAAATTGTTAGGGTTGGCTTCAAACTTGTGATCCTCCCTGTCCTAAGTAGAGGGATTACAGGTCTATGCCACTGCAACCAGCTCAAAGATTCAAAAGACTTTAACTTTGGAGGCTATCAATCCTATTTGCTTTGCACTGTTAAGTCTAAGTTGCACAACATTATCACTAAGATACCTTAAAGGGGGAAGGGGGGGGGGCGCACAAATTGAAAGCTATGTAAGTCATCCTGGACCCGATAGTATAAACTTTGTTAAGGAGTAGGAAAATCAAAATGCTCATATAAGATGTGGGGGATTAGTCATGTGCGTGTAACAACAGTACACTTCAACACTGCTTCTGCATTATTAAGGCTCGGTCTGACAGCACCAGCCCACTTTATTATTTTTATTTTTTAGTACAGGGATGAAACCAGGGGCACTTAGCCACTGAGCCACGTCCCTCGCCCTCTTTTGTATTTTATTAGAGACAGACTGTTGTTGAGTTGCTTAGGCTGGCTTTGAACTCGCGATCCTCCAGCCTCAGCCTCTGGAGCCGCTGAGATTACAAGGGGGCACCTCTGCGCCCGGCTGCACCAACCTATTTTAAAATACAGATTTCAAAATCACACTCCTTAAAGAAAAAAAAATTTTTTTCTTCTGCACCGTATTGCAACGCGGGAGTACTGAGAACATTCTCCTGGGGTCACAAGCCGAAAACTAGACCGACCCTTCCTAGCCATGAGGAAATCACTTCCATAAAGGAATTGCTGCATCCCGAGAAGGCTTGACCTGTCCTTGTAAGGGCGGTCCCCAGGTGTAGACCACAGTCCCCACAAAATAGTGCGAGCTCCACCGCCAAAGACCCTGCGATGGTACCCACAGCCTTCCGTGCAAAGCAGGGGTCGCGCTGACCCGAGCCCAAGACAGTACTCAGGACTGCCGCTAGTGTGTAGACCTGTTCAGCTCACAAAGCACGGGAGTCCGCCGCGAGCGTGAGCGCAGGCGCTGCGGGGCGGGGGCGGGGGCGGAGGGGACACGCCGCGATCAGGCCCAGACGCCAGGCCACTCTCAGGCCCACTTCACTGTGGTGGGCCTTCCGCAGGCCTAAAGCTGCGAGCGGCTGGAGGGCGGGAAGCGACCCGCGGGTTTGCACCTGCACTGCCGGGTCGCCCCTCCCCTCACCACAGCCCAGCGCTGGCCTCCTTCCTCTTCCGCCCCTCGAGTTTCCCCTGTCTACTGCCGTGCCCCGCCCCGCTCGCGCGGCTGCCTGGCCGGCTGTGACGTCATCAAACCCCACCCACTGGCTATAAATACTGGCGTCTCCGGCACCGCCTTCCCACACTCTTTGGCTCTCCTCGCGGCTGAAGCGTTTCCTTTTCACCCTGTTGTCGCCTTCTCTGCCTCTTCTTTTCCTTTCTCGTTCTGCTGCTCTGCGGTGTGACGAGGCCAAATCCTCTCCCCACCCAGCCTGCGACTTTCTCCTTTTACCCGCGCTGCTCCATTTCTCTCTGGCCGCCGCTGCCACTGCTGCTCAGCTGGTGTCGGTGCCGCGCTTTTCTCCCCACGTCGTCCCCGCAGCCTATGGCCCAGGCCGCCTTGGGTATTTCTGCTCAAGGTAACCACATCCCTCTTTAAAAATTCCGCCGAAAAAGAGAAGACGCTTTACCCGACTCTTTGGGCCGTTATCTCACGTGAGTACTGGGAGTAGGAGAGCGGGAGGAGCTGGCGCGGGCCGGCCTCGGGGGCGGTGGGTGCCTCCGCTGGGCCGCGTAGCCCTGGAGTCCCCGCAGCGCCCCGCGGCCAGCCGCTTCGAACATGGCGGACAGCGGCGTGTGTGGCGGCTGTCGGTGCCTCGAGTGGCGGGGCTGGCGCGGCGGGTCGCGCTTCAGGGCCTTAGAGGCGGCCGCCCGGCGCTAGGCAGAACCCGAGCCACAGCGGTTGGGGCGAGGGGGCGTGTGCGTGCGGGGGCGCGCGTGGTGGTCTGGCCGCCGGGGGTCGTGGTCCACTCCCGGCAGCGTGCGGCCCCCACCCCTCTCCCGTGGTGCATTGCTGTTTCCGGGGAGGGGGCCCAGCTACGGCCCCTCGGGCCGTGGTCCCTATCTGCTGCTGGCTCTGCTTGGCCGCCTTTGGTTCCGGAGCCGGGTGGGCGGCGCGATGGGCTGCAGCGGCTTGGGCGCTGGGTTATGAATGGAGCCGGTCGGGCCCAGCGCCGGCCTCTTGTGACAGCTGCGGAGGAAGCTGGTCTGGGGGGTGAGGGGAGCGCGGTCCCCCTCTGGTGGAGGAAAGTTGACCCCACTCGGGGCCCGGCGGCGGGGAAGCCCCGGTGTCAAGTAGCGTGCGGGAGGCCTTTGGCCCCTTCTGGAAGCCTCAGGGCTGCCGCTCCGCCTCTGCGGCGTTCCTGATTGGGCCAAGTCGCTTTCACTCACCCCAGTCACCTCCCGGAGTCTAAGTATTAGTCACCATGGCTTCGCTTTCCAGTTCGCGCCGCGATTTCTGGGCAGAAAGAGGGAAAAGGGTAGGCTGGGATGGCTTATCAGGTATTATCTTGACTGCCAGCAGTTAATGGTGATGACGTGTTTCAAATCTTAGAGAATATATGCCCTGAACTTGTATTCCTTAGACTAAACCACTGGCTAGGAAACCAGAAATGGTCGGGGATACGATTTACAGTCCAGTCATGTTTCAGCAGATTTTACTGGATTTTGTGGTGGCATCTAGGTTGAATATGTTAAGTTTTTCTGTGTCTAGCTTGGGTTAAGAATGACTCTTAAGGAATCTCTCTCCCTTATTGTGCGCTCAGGAAAGCCTGATAGAAATGTGGCTAATGGTTGTTTGGCGAGGCCCTAATGATCCTTACACATAAGATATCATGCAAATACTGATCCTGAGGACAAATAAGCTCCGAGGAGTTTTACATTAAGTAGGAAAGATGACTGACTATAGGAATAAAAATGAAATCAAATTATATTTTTTGTCCCCCAACGTATTATTTATATAGGATCCCAAACAGGTTAAAGAGTGGTACCTCCACTTTGATTCTATAATTAACATTAACATTTTCTTTTATTTGCCTTATATAATTGTTGCGTGAATTTCACAGTTATGTTAGAGACACCAAAACACTTCCCTTCCAACTTTAGATAGGAACCTCGTCGTTAGATAGGGTTCCATGCTGTTAGCAATTTAAAAAATTTGGGGGGAGTAAAATTGACTGTAAAATCCACAAAAGTGTACTATTTGAGCCTTACAAAAAATACTGCTATGTAGTAACTCAAGCCTCTATCAATGTGCAGAACAGTGCTGTTGGCCCAGATAGTTAGTTCCCTTTTGTCTAGTCAAACTGTCTCCAAGTTGCCACAGACTCGACCATGATTCTGATTTTTTTAAATTAAAAGATTAGTCTTGTTTGTTCTAGAATTTCCATACAAGTAGAATCAATCTATATGCATTCTTTTGTGTAAAAGGCTTTAATTTGGCATGTTTTTGATGTTCACATTGCATTTTTCAGTAGGTTTTTTATTGCTGAGTAGTACATTGTATTAAATACCTTGCCTGATTTTTTAAAAAAATATATAATTTTATTTTAGAAATTTCAGTCTTATGCACACAAAAGAAGTCTCAAAGACAGTAACAGTTCCTGTATACTTAACCAGTTGACCATCTTGTAGTATTGTGGTACATTTAATCTAAAGTAAACTGAATTTGTTAAGTATTATTACTTAAACTCTTGAGTTTCTTCAAATTTCACCAGGCTTTTGGTTTTTGGAGTACTAGGGATTGAACCTGGAACTTTACTAGTATTTGGCAAATGCTTTACCACTGAGCTACACCCCAGCCAACAGTTGCTTTTTGTTGTTCTTTACTTTTTCCAGAATTCAGTCCTAACTCTACCACATTGTATTTAGTTGTCATATCTCCCTAGTCTTATCTGATCTGTGACAGTTTACATTTTCTGTTGCTTTTCATGATTTTCAGTGCAGAGAAGTATTGGTTAGATACCTGATTGACTACCCTCCAATTTGGATTTGTCTTGATATTTCTTATTACTTGAAAGAATACTACAAAACAACCTTAGAAATAATTGGTAAAAACAATGTGTAGAAAAAAAATCATAATTTTGAGATACTAAGTTTTGAGATACTAAATGTCAAAAGTGATAGGTTTTTTGTGTCTTGGTCTGCTGGCTGATTCAGTCAAGTCTGGTATGCCATGCTCTTCAAATAATTGTTGAGGAACTTGGTTGCAGAGTTGTCTCATCTAGCTAATTTATGCAAACCATTCTAACTGAAAAATTTTTCATAATTCCTTTATCTTTTTATTTAATCATTCATACTTTTGAAAATGTGCTTTTCAAAGTTTGGCACCTTCTTTCCCTGATAGTATATTTTTGTTAAATTTAGTGTCTTTGGGGGTGGGGTGGGTAACCTGGAATTGAACCCAGAGTGCTTAACCATTGAGCCACATCCCCAACCACTTTTTTTTATTTTGAGATAGACTCTCCCTAAGTTGCTTTAGGCCTCAACCTCCTAAGTCACTGGGATTATAGGCATGCTCTACAATGCCCAGCTTCAAGTTTTATTAAAGATCTTACTGAAGAATATTCTCGCATTTCTAAAGATTAATGTTTTTATATTTCATATCACTTAAACAGCAAAATAGCTGTGGGTAATATAGCAGGGAAATGATGAATAATGTCTCACCAAGGATAATTATCCTGTTGCCTAGGATAATTGAGAGTGAACTGTCCCTGGCATGAGTAGTATTTTTGTTTATTTTAAAAAATTATCTAGGTGTGGGAAGAGTTGGAATGTTTACGGAGTAGCACATTATTTGGAATTTTATGTAAGTTTGTAATCATTGTTGCAAGTTAATATGTATTCTTTGGTCATCAACTGTGAGTGTCTTTAACCAGTTTCCCCTGCTAAGTAGAACATATTACTTCCTTCAAGGAATCCTTGAATCCTGGTGGAAGGGAAAGGGAGGCTTTAGGCATGCTTAAGAGTGCTTCTGAAATTTTTCGAACTCTTGACCTTAAATTTCTAGTTTTATTATTTCTGGTTTCCTTATTACCATACCAACCTTTTCTAGCACATACTGTCAGGTTCTATTACTTTAAAACAGTAACTATTGAATTACAAATAGAATTGTAGGTATAGCATTTTATCTTGGGAACTAGTCAAACTGTAATAGGTGATGACCATTTATAAAACAGCATTTTGTGTAGTGTGGCAAACACTTTGACAATTCATTTGCTTCTAGTGGTAATAGAATGAAGTGTAGATCTAGATAAGTTGGGTATGAGAAAATAAAGCTTAAGAGATTACTTGCCTAACATTATAAGGACTTCTCAATAATTCAGATACATAAGGTATTAGGATGTACAACTTTTTTTTTTAAGTAATAAGAATTTGCATTTTAAGCAAAGAAAAATTTAGACTTGAAGTTGAAGGGTGTTCTGGGTAGTTCCAGACTTTAAGATCAAGTTGGAACGTTATGTATTTAAAATCTTGCATATATGCTGGACTGTTGAGGGAACTTGGACAAATGAAAGCAAAATTTATAGCAGGCACTGTGGTGCATGCCTGTAGTCCCACTTACCTAGGAGACTGAGGTGGGAGGATCACAAGTTTGGGGTCCTATCTCCCTCAAGATAAAATAAAAAGGAATGGATGTGTAACTCAGAAGTAGAGTGCTTGCCTGGCATGTGCAAAACTCTGGATGCAATCTCCAGTACCACCAAAAGGGCCGGGGGAGGCAAAATTAGACTGGAAATTCATGAATAGGTAGATAAAAAAAGCAACTTGATAAGGTGACTGGTGCCAGGTTCTGTGAACTTCTGTAGTAGAGCAGCTTGGAAATGATTATTAATAAAAAGTGCTTGGTTCTATGGTAAACACTTTGAAACATTTTGGGTAATGTGACTTTAACAAAACATATTCTATTAAAACTAAAGTTCTGTAGTTTAAGTGAACCTGCTGTTGGAGCACAGCTGAATTTTATTTTTTAACATGGAATTATCTGCCACTTTTATTTTCTTTAGGGCGAACTTTCTGACCAAGTATACAACTACCCAGAAGGCCTAGGAGAAGTGCTGTATAGAGAGCAGTTTGACTTTAACGCCGAGCCACCTTGGGAACCTAGCTGATGATAGGGGGGTTCCATCTCCTAACTTGTCCATGTAAGTACCTAGGGGATCCTAGTAAAATGAAGGCAAGTGAGAGTGCTGTGTTTTTCAAAACTTGAAGTTGTATTTCTTTAAGAGCAGTGATCTTTAAAAACTCTTGACAGTTATAGATTAGACTTAACTATTCAGTTTAATTTATGCATTTTTCACCACTTAACTGGGTAATTTATAATTTACTTTCTCTTGAATGCATATAATATATTTTACGTGAATAAATTGTAGAGTGTTTTTGTTTTTGTTTTTTGTTTGTTTTTTTGGAACCAGGGTTTGAACTCAGGGGCATTCAACCATAGAGCCACATCCTCAGCCCTATTTTGTATTGACAGGGTCTCACTGAGTTGCTTAGTGCCTCATTTTTGCTGAGGCTGGCTTTGATCCTCCTGTGTCATCCTCCCCAGCTGCTGGGATTACAGGCGTATGCCACCATCCCTGGCTGTACAGTGGTTTTTGGATTTAAGATGTAGTTTGCCACATCATTCAACCATTTAACTTTGGTTCAAGTACTGGTCTTGATCAGAAAAAAGTCAAAAACCATTTTTATTTTTTTGGTACTAGAGATTGAACCTCAGGCTTCATGCATGCTTAACATTCTATCACAGAGCTACACCACCAGTCCCAAAGACATTTTTAAATAAAGGAAAGGATTCTGCTGACATTTCACTCATTAATCTATACCTCAGAGCATGGGATTTGAAACATGAATCTTAGTTTTTGTTTTCTTAGTCATGAACATCATGCTAGACTAAATATGATTTTTCTAGTTTACATTCCTTTTCATAAAATGTCTTTTTGTATAATACTCAGCTGTTGGGAACAACTGGTTGTTTTTAGAGGACTTTCTGAAAGATGTCTGTGTCTCCCCCATCCTGCTACCTTTCTAACATATTTTCAAGGATAGTTTTTGACTAGATTTTCTGTATGGATTGACTTTTTAGAATTGATCCCCCATGCAAAATATCATTCCTCAGTAAAATATTTGAGATGCTAGATTTGTGTGGTTGGTTCATTTAAAAACTTAATTGTATATAGATTTCTTGCTATTGAAATTTGATTTGGGGTATTGAAATTAGGATATTTCTCTTGGCCAGAAACTTGGAAGGAATAGTATTAGAAATTTTCACAAAACCAAAAGATAGTTTTGGTGAATTTAGTGTTTCTTTAGACTGATCTGCACCACCACCACCACCACCATGGTTTGAACCCAGGGGCGCTTGACCACTAAGCCACATCCACATCCCCTGCCCCTAAGTTGCATGTTTATTCTATCTTATGAGAGGGTGTTAAAGCAAACCCTTAAAGTACCATTTGATGTTGATGTTAACTCATTTAAATGATTTTTAGATTTCAGGTTTTTAGGTTAAGGCTAAAGAGACAGAACAGTTTTAAGTACTAGGATTTTATAAGTTACAAGTTCTAATGCTTATAACCCTGATTGGAGGTTTTCCTATTTTGGCTTTTTTCCAATCTGTATAAATTTAAGCAAATTGCTTAGTTTTTGAAACAGCCATATAATAAAGTTGGACTAGAATAATTCTTAATCCTAAGCAAAACAACAACAAATTTGTAATGCTGTGTGGTTATGCATTGTGTTTCTTGGATGAGTAGTATTAGTATCATCTAGAACAGAAATATAGAATCCTACCCAGCTTGAGTCAGAATCTTTTGAGACAGGATCTTGCTAATTGCTGAGGCTGACCTTGTACTTGGTGATCCTCCTGTTTCATCCTCCAGAGTTGCTGGGGTTACAGGCATGTATACCATATTGCCCCACTCAGAATGTGCATTTTAAACAGATTGCTTGTATGCATATTAAAAGAGAAGCATGGTGCCAACATCTTAGTACCAAGTCCATTACCTAATATTGTTAGGCTGTCTTTTCTAGGATATCTGATATTTTCCCTGAAGTTAACTGGGAGGGTCTGATTGGCAAAGATACAAATTAACTCTAAGGTGAAAATTAATTTTTCTTTTAAGGAAGGCTATAATGAAGGATGTTTTTAGTTAAGTTTTTTGCTAAATTGGAAATTAAATCTTCATTTTTTTTAACATTTGTAATGTTTCCTCTTACACATTTGACACTGATAACAGTAAGCTGAAATATATGAGAATAATTTTTGCCAAACAAGAAAAAGTAGTTTTAGAATAATAAGTAATATCAAAAATTCAGAAAGTCCTTACTCTTTTGAGTGAGGGAAGTGGGAACAGACAGACTATGCTAAAGATGTTTATTATTTATTCTGTAAGTTCTGGCAGCCCAAATTACTGATTTTTAGATTTATTATGCCCAGGGACAACGTATTAACATATACTCTTGTACTAGATGCTTTGCTGTAAAACTATAGGCCCACAATCCCTTATTCATATAATTTTGAAACCCAGGAAACTTTTTTTTAAAGAGTTTTCCTTCAGCTTCCTTGGTGTGACCCAAACTAATTTGGGAGAAAAATGTGACCTGAATCTGTGCTGAGGTGAGGCTATTTTTATCCTATCCCATTTAATGTTAATATTCCAGAGTTTTCATGTAGATATATTGTGATTACAGGATGCTGACTCATTCTCTTGGAGAGAGTTACGTTATATATTATAGATACCACATTATTGCTCTAAACCTTGACAAATTGTGAACTCAGAAAATACTTTGTTCTATGGTTTCACTAGAATTAGTAAAAATGGTAAGAGAATCATACCTCCCAGAAATGTAATATTCTTATGTATAATAGTGTGTTCTAGAAACTGAAACCCTGAGATTAATCTTTTGTTGAGCAACAGTACTATTTGGAACCAATAAGAGGACTTTGCATATAACATTGCAAAGCATGTTAACTGTTGAATATTAGTAGAATTCCCATGCAGGAGATCTGAGCTCCAGGATTTGCTTCAGGGTAAGGTTTTTAAATCAAATAAACATCTGAATTTAGAGGTAGTTCATTAAGGATCTGGGAGCTATGGAAGTTGCTTACATAGTACAACCTCTCCCCACTCCCTCAATACTGGCTATTGAAACCAGGGATGCTACCACTGAGCTACATCACAGCCCCTTTTCATTTTATTTATTTATTTATATATTTATTTATTATTTTTTTAAATATTTATTTCTTTTTTAGTTCTCGGCAGACACAATATCTTTGTTTGTATGTGGTGCTGAGGATCGAACCCGGGCCGCATGCATGCCAGGCGAGCGCGCTACCGCTTGAGCCATATCCCCAGACCCCCTTTTCATTTTATTTGAGACAGAATCTCACTAAATTGCCAAAGACTGGAATTGAATTTATGATCCTTCTACCTCAGCTTCCCAAATTACTGGGATTACAGATGTGTCCAACACTAGCTGTAAATTATTTTCTTTTGAAATTTGTTTTTAGAATCTCACTAAATTGCCAAAGACTGGAATTTATAATCCTACCTCAGCCTCCCAAATTTCTGGGATTATACATGTGCCCATCACTAGCTGTAAATCATTTTCTTTTGAAATTTGTTTTTAGAATATGTATGATGCATTATGTGAGCATTGTGAAAATATCTTTGCTGCTGAGGATAGATCTCAGGGCCTCTGCATGCAGTCTCTGAGCCACAACTTCAGCCAACTCCAGCACTTGAGAATACCTTGACAAATATTTTTAATATTAGTATCTCAGATTAAATTCCTTATGTTTGCCTAGCATGGTGGTACACATCTGCAATTCCAGCTACTCAGGAGGCTAAAGAAGGAGGATTGCAAGTTTGAGGCCAGCTTCAGCAATTTAGCAGGACCCTGTCTCAAAATAAAATATAAAGGACTGGCCATATACCTGAACGGTAAAGTTATTCTGTGTTCAGTCCTGGGGTGGAGGTAGCAATAGTGGAATTTCCTAGGGCTTTATGGAAACCCCGGTAAGGGGTTTCTAGTGTGTTTGTTTTGTTTTCAGTTCACTTTAGCTGTAACTCCAGTATAATTAATAAATTAGCCTAATGGAAAATATTTAAAATTATCTAGTCCAGAAAACTAAACTCCCTTTAACTATTGGATTTGGTAATAGCTTTTACCAATGGATTCAATGATGAAGTTGGGTTGAATTAATCATTGTATACCCCCTGCCTTTTTGTTGTTGTTGTTGGGGATTGAGCCTGGCAGCACTCTGCCACTGAATTACATTCCCAGCCCTTTTTATTTTGAGACAGTGTCTTTACTAAATTGACAAGGCCGGCCTTGAACTTCTGAGTCTTTTACCTCACCCTTCCAAGTAATTGGGTTTACACCTGGGCCACCAAGCCTAGCTATCATATGTCTTTCAGTATCATGTTGTATCTAAGTATAGAAAGAGATTTAATTAATTAAGTGTACTTTTTAAGTTTGCTTTAAAAATTACCTGATTGTTATTAGTTGACTGTATGTTCTTACAGAAACATCAAAAGGACATCAGCATTCAGGTTCTGACTTTCAATTGTTAGTATTTATATAGCCTTAGTAGGACCCCACCTTAAGATTATTTTAATGTTCTTTATGAATTTGTTAATGCTGCTTCTTCATGTATCACAAATTGTTAATAGAAAAGAGAGGTTGGGGCTCAGTGCTAAAGCACTTGCCTAGCATGTGTGATCCCCAGCCCTGGGTTCCATCTCCAGCACCACATAAACTAAGTAAACAAAATAAAGGTATTGTGTTCATCTACAACTGAAAAAAAAAAAAAAAAGTTGATTCTACTTGTGGTAAATAAAAAGGAGAAATTTGATTATGGTAGTTAAAGATACTGTGATGCAAGCAAATTCAACATAACATTCATTAATGGTTGATTTTCTTGGAGAAAGATGAGTATAAAACTATCATTGTAATATATAGTTTTAAGGGGTGTGTGTGTGTTTATTATTTTTAAACAACCCTTGCCCCCCATACTGGGGAATGAACTCAGGGCCTCTTACCATTGAGCTATATAATGAACCCTTTTTATTTTGTTTTGTTATTATTTTACCTTTGAGGGAATTCTCTGTTGCCCAGGCTGGCCTTGAATTTGTGATTGATCCTCTGCCTCAACCTCCCAGGTAGCTGGTATTATAGGCATGTGCTACCATACCAAGTCTTAAAATATATTTTTAAAGTATGTTTATTTCTTTGACATGCATAAAATACTTAAGGGTGCATTTCTACTGGTATAAAGTAGCAGAAAAATATTCTGTATAAGCATAGTGTGAATTAAAAGCATGTTAATAGATTAGTAAGTTTGGGCGGGGAATATGGTATTGTTGCTTGGGGCAAATTTATCTTTTCTAGGAAGGCCAACAAGATTGGAAAATGGTGTAGACCAGTTTTTAAAGATGTTGAACTGTTTCTTGCATTTGCTACACTGCATAGTTTAGTTGAGAGAATTAATAAAGTGACTACCAGTCTGTTTCACACTGTCTTCACTCAACACATTCTTTTTTCAATTTAGGGTTTCCCCTACCCCTCTCCTTCACACCTCTCAAAACCATTTTGGAACACGGAGGAATTAATTATGAGAAAGGTTTTGTAAACACTAGGTAAATTTGGTAGTTTGCTGTTCTAGGTTGGTCATTGTTTAGATAAGCCTGAGGACACTCTTCCAGTGAAGGTACTTATTACATAATGGAAGGCCCAGGAAACAGATGTTTTATTCTTAACCTCCATTCGTAGGTTATTCATGCCTATTTAATTAGTTTGTTGCATGCTAATTGAAGCAGAGATTTAGCCATCCTTTTCCCTAATCTGGTGTTTTTCACTTGATGGTCCAAGTAGAAAGTATTTGGATAACATACTGACTTAGAAGGATTAGCCTGGTCCGGTTCAGTTTGCCCAGGAATGTATGCAGCCACTCTTGAGGTTTGAAATGTCTAATGGATTGACTTGCAGCAGGAGTCAAAATAGCAAACTCTTTCGAAATATTCTTCATAAATTTTTTGCCTCATTTTATGTAAGCACATATTTCAAGTATCTCTTCAGGATTTATTTACTATGGGATTTTATTTTGTTCATTTTATCTAGCTTAATCAGTTTATGAACTGATCTTTGATACCTCAAACACAGTTGTTTTGGGGGACAATGGTGAGAGGTTTTTGTTTTGTTTTTTTTCTTGTGATGTATATGGTCTTGATCTCTAGAGGTTTGAAAATAGTATCTTCTAGAACTGCTTTGTTTGAAACAATAGCCATATACAGGTACCTTAGCAACTGGGAACACAGCTCATGGATAGAGCACTTGTCTAGCATGTGTGAGGCCCTGGGTTTGATTCCCAATACTCTGGGGGAGGAGAGCTTTGTTTTTAAAAAATTTAGTTCCTCCGATGCATGAGGCTTATATTTCAAATGCTTGAACTACCAGTAAAGAACAATTCATTCATCATAGAACACTGGGCAGCACTACTCTATGATAATTATTGTAAGTGAAATATGAATCACATTCTAAGGTTTGTCTAATAAAAAGTTGTTGCTGAATTTGTAAGGGTTTCTTATTTGTATATTCTTACTGAATTCTTTAGTTGTCTAACATATCCTTAGGATATTACTCCTTATAGTGACTGAACCTCATGTAAATTGAAATTAATATTAGCTTTATGTTGACTTTCTTTTTTTTTATTTTTGTGGTACCAGGTATTGAACCCAGGGATGTGTTTAACCACTGTACCACATCCCCAGCCTTTTAATTTTGAGACAAGGTCTTGCTAAATGGCTGAGCCTGGCTTTGAACTTGTGATCTTCCTGCCTTATCCTTCTGAGTCACTGAAATCATAGGTGTGCACCACTGTGCCTGGCGACTTCAGGTTATTTTTATGTATTCCTTGCTCTTTACTGAAAGTATTGCAAAGAGCTGTTACAGGAAGTATTCTCTCTTAGTTCATCACCTAGGTTTAGTGTAATCAACAAGAGTTATATTTGGTGTGATCACAAATAGGATGGTGTATTCTAGTACATTCATCTTGGAAACTGTAACAATAACCAAGTATTATTCCAAAGGAGATATTTGCTCTCCTGAATTCACGAAGAGCTCCTACAGGTTATAAGAAAAAGGGAAAGCACGATTTATAAAAAAGATTAATAGATTCGAAATTCATTTGTCACTTCCAACCTAGCATTTCCATCCTTGAGCATGTGTCCTAGACTGTAGCACCTATGTCTATTTAGACTTGCAGCCAGTACAGGACAGGGTATCCTGTAAAATAGCATACTGCAAAGTATTGCTTAGGATTCCACGAAAGAAAACTATTAAATAAGGTAATGGTGCTTAGCAAAAGTCTAAACATCTGTAGGGGAGACACACACACTGCCACCTGTGAGAAGGACCTTTGAGATATGACTCTTGTTTCTTAATTGCTTGCTTAACCTGGTCTTTGTTGCAGTAATTGTATTTCACATATGTTTTATATACAACAAAATAAAAAAGTATTCCATTGTAGTTAGGGCTTCCAGTTAGTGAGATCTGCCTAAAGTATGAATATGTCAAATCTTATTTACATTAAATAAGATGAGATTTCAGTATTTTTCTTGCGCAGGCACACTTTTTCTAGGGAAAAAAATCGAGTCTTCAGATTGTCAAGGGAGTTTAATAGTGTTAATTCCACATGTAAAATAACATTGCTGTGAAAATTCTGTATTTTATTTTTCTTATTAAGATACATTTTAATATTTATTTTTAGGCATTTTGAACCTAATTTGAAATAAGTTGGGCCTATTTCCTTAACCCTCCCTCTCATCTCTTGTTCATTCTTGTTCTTTTAAGGGCGAAAAAAAATCTTCAGATCTTTTAGTGTTCTTTCTTTAGGCTTACTCAGTTTTTTTCCCTCCCCTCCCAAACTCATCTCCTGAAAAATAATTTTTTATGAGTATTTATTGTGATCACTAGCTTTCCAGTTATTGTCAGTTGAAGCAGGCCCTGTCCTGGTTATCCTGAGTATTCCATCACTTGTTTTTATCCACTATGGCAAAAATGGATTATGTGATCTTATGGCCATCACCCAATTTATTAGAACTTCCTATCATTTTTAGTATGTAGCTTCCTGGAATTTTTTTTTTTTTTCCTGGTTCAGACCTGCTTGAGGCCTTATTACATCTATAGTGCCAAAGTCATTTTTTAGAAGCCTCTTTTAATGCTATTCTGATCGATCACTTCTAAAGGTATTCTGTGTGGTAAGTAACTTTTTTTCCTGTTTTAGGTAGAATGCAGAGGAGGGGGCTTTTTGACATCTGTTTTTTAAAGCGGAGTGCTGAGTCATCAAATGCTTATGTAAAAATAAAGAACTTCCTATCATTGCCTTAGACATCTTCAGAGTAACTATAGTAGTGTAAATTTCAAAATAGCAGTTTTTCACTTTTAAATGAGTAAAAGTCCTATTAGAAAAATGGTTGATGTGTTAAGGTTGGGTTTCCTGCTTAGGTGTCTCTGAAACAGTACTCTCAACCTTTCAGCTCTCCCTGTTCTACTTCCAGGGAGGTCTTCACTTCAGAAATCCAAGACTCATATTCATCCAGCTTGGTGTCAAGTGGGCTGTTGCTGCCAGAATTATCTTGTGATTATTTGAAAGATGTATCAGTTTCTTCTGAAGTACAATCAACTGTAGAAGCCTTTGTAGCAGGTGTGTAACAAGGCAAGTGCCCAGCTGCTGCAACCACTACTCTTGGAGCTACCCTCCCTGTGAACATGAGGACTCAAGGCCTCATGGAAGGCTCCAGGGAGCAGTGTGTGGTTCTTTGGAGCCTTTGTTTCTTTTGGCAGCTCTTCATGGAAAATGTATTATGAAAACACCAATATAAAGGTGTAAATGAGGGATGTTAAAATTTTTTTCCCCAGCTGAGTCCAGGAGGAAATTTCCTATTAACAAATTACTTTTGTGATTATAGCAACTTTAGTATTGTGAATTAACCTGAGGTTTCTCTCAACCATATATTAATAGTGTTTGTGAAAATAACTTTGAAAGTGCTTGTATGTAGAGAACACCTTTTCATAATTGTGGATACCAGTAAGCATCAGAGCTTTTATAAAATTTGCTACTAAGTTCAAGTTCTAAAGCTTTCTGGTGAAGAGAATCTAAGATCTACATAGAATAGATTTTCTAAAGTTTTATAAATAATTTAAGGTCCAACAGCACCAAACTGATAAATAGTGGTGCATGATGTGTTAGAATTAATCTTGTTTCTGATTTATAACCAGAACCACTAGAACATTTCATCTAACATCGTGGTTTGATTCTGTATTTTCAGTTAAGAGGATGGAGAAGTCCTGGGAATAATCCCTGTGGTGTTAAAAATCGAGGTGAATTAACTTGCTGAATCTGGTATACAGTATAAACTCTGCTCACCTCAACATATGCACACTTATTTTTTTTGCTTGCTAGAACATGCTGCATCTCAGAATTTTTATTTATTTAATAATATTGGCAGCAACTAACTTTAATACCTCTAAACATTCTAGCAGAAATGTTTCTTGTTTTTTTTTTTTTTTTTTTAATGTTAACACAAACCTTTCTTTTTGTGACTGTAGCTATACAGTGTTTTTGCTAACATTAAGAAAATTACAGGAAAGATCTGGAGTTTTTAAACTTATTTTAAAAAATTCCTTCAGTGAGATGGTGGTATAATATTGAAGGTAGAAAGACTCATTCATGATCAGGCTACTTTGACCCTGATTGGCCCTTTTTGATGGAAATACTGGATCTCCAATAACAGACATTTCATTTGAATTCATTGGCTCAAAGTGTCTTAGAAAGCCTGTTTTCTGAAGATATTTGTGTTTTACAAGTTGCAGAATTTGTTTTTTCTGGGACTGACAAGCTTTTAGCTTTTAACAGTAACTGATAGCTAAGCTTAACATTTACATGCACATCACTTGCATATCACAGTTAAAGACTTCTTTTTAAGAATGTCAAAAACAACTGGTTGTGGTCATGTACACCCAGGTAATGACAAGTTCAACATCAGCCCCTGCAACATAGAGATGGCCTAAGCAATTGAGCCGAGATCCTGTCTCAAAATAAAAAGGACTGGGGATGTAGCTCAGTGTTAAAATGTCCCTGGGTTCTGTCCTTAATTCCAGCAACAACAAAAAGAATGTCAAAGACAGGTTTTTCAATGCATAAAGGATACATTATCACCACCTCTTAAGTTAAGAACTCCCTAATTTAGCTGGGAATATAGCTCAGTGGTAGAGATCACAAGTACCCACAAGGCCCTGGGTTTGATCCTCAGCAGCAAAAAATAAAACAAATAGAACTTTCCAATAAAAGAGTTGTAAAGTCCTTTTTCTTTAGTTCCCAAGATCTACTCTGGCTAATAAGTTGGCTTTAATCAAATATTTTATTGTAATTTTCAGTATAATTAAGAAAATCAAGTAGCATTACACCTAAATCTGTTTTAGTGGTTTCAGATGTGCTTTAATCCTTTTTGTCAAGTACTACCAATATAAAAAATGAATTTTATTTTTTCTAACAATCCTTTTTTTTGTTTGGTTAATAATTCTGCGGTTACTTCTGAAGTGACAGTTACATTTCAAAGATGTGTAGCTACTCCACTAACATTTTCTTGTTTGTTTTGTAGCCAGCATATACTTTCCGAAATTCTTTTTATTGTTGGTGGTATATTTTTATTCATATTATTAATAACATTTGTCAGATGTTTGGGTTTGGCCTTTAATTTTTAAAATCATTTTACTTCTAAAGAAGTCTTATCGTGGCAGGTTTCTGGGTTGGGAATTTATTGGAAACAGGACATGAGAGTACTTTGTGGTAGTAGATGATTATAATTACATGCCAAAACGAGTACACATTATTACATGTAAAACTGTTAACATGGATACAAAAATGGAAAGAAAAATTTCAAATTTGGGGTCTGCATATCTGAAAATTAGACAAAAGATTCAGAAATCGGGTTTAAAATTGAGAAGATAGTCATGGGGTTTGGGTTTTATAGTCCAGTGCTTAGCCTCTGTGAAGCTCTGGGTTCAGTCCCTAGCACCAAAGGAAAGAAAATAGTCATAAAGATAAGTAAAAGCTGAGTAGGCACAATAGGAGTTTTTTTGTTTTTGTTTTTTTTAATGCCAGTGGAAATACAATGAAGAAATTAACTATGAGAAATGGTTAGTTGATTATGGGGATGTGGTAAAGTTGTATTAAAGAGACTGAATTGTGTTATTTCCAACAAAAAGGGATCCTATGATTTACAGGGATGAGTTTTGGGAAGGCAGGCGCTGCATTTTGTTTATAACACAATTTTCCAGCTTTATATAACAGCATGCCATACTGCTATAATGACATGAACATGTTTGCTTTGAGATTTAAGCTAGTTTTAATAGGCAGTGATAATTAAACCCTCTAGATTCTGTAGTTGGAAAAATATTTTTACAGTTATCAGCATACTACTATAGAAATACTCTGAAGAATGGGCATTATGCAGGTAAGATGGGATCCAGTGGGCCTCATTTTTTTTTTTTTTTTAAAGAATTTTAATATTTATTTTTTAGTTATCGGCGGATACAACATCTTCGTTTTGTATGTGGTGCTGAGGATCGAACCCGGGCCGCACGCATGCCAGGCGAGCGCGCTACCACTTGAGCCACATCCCCAGCCCTCATATTTTTGTAAATACTGAATGTTAAAGCAGAGTTACCCTAAGCTACAAAAATTATCTTGTCCTGACTTTAAAAGCTAGATTTTTGATAATGTAGCTTATTGGTAGAGTGCTTGTCTAGGATGCATGAGGTGCTGGGTTCAATCCCCAATTCAAACTATTTGGCCTCAGTTGCCTTTGGTGGTGGACTATCCATAACCTAAGATTTCTCAAATAAATGCTACATGTATTGCATTTAAAGAGACTAGTGAACTGAGATTTTATTTAGGCTGAAGATCTTGATAATTTTTTTAAAAATGTAGTTCTCGGAATAAACAAAAGCTTATTTTGTTTATTTTGGCTGGTAAAACGGTGGTGCCAAACCATGGTGCATGGATCTTTTTGATTTAGTGTTCTTTTTCTGTCAACCTACTACTAAGTATCCACACTTAGTTGGCCTTATTGCTTAAGATAAATATGCATTCTTAGCCTAAAAACAACTACTTGATGGGCACAACATCCTTTAGAGAACGTCTAGACTATGATTTGACTTCACTGCATAAGTAGTAATTGTCATGCAAATATGCCTAAATTAACTTCTTTGGAGTGATAAAAATAACATCAACTTTAGTCTCCCCCTATCATGAAAGAGGTTTGATGAACTGAATCTAGTTGGCTTCTTAGAATTAAAGTGCTGTTTTAAGTTAAAACTAAGTATTGTTTATATTTCATGAAATTTGACTAATGTTACAGCTTACTGAGCAGTTTTCTTCTGATATAACCAAAAAGCTGATACTACTATGTGTGGGAACCCTTGAAAATGGAGTGCATTTTCAGGATGAGGACCATCACCCAACATGAACTCCTACACAGGATATAGGGAGGTGGTAAATGATGGGGGTGGAAGGAGGAATGAAGGACTCAGGAATGACTATAAAGTTTATCAAGATAGAATTAGTCACAAAAAGTGAGTGGTAGTCTGTCTATCCGAAGGACTTGTTTTATCATGTCTATGTTAGAAGGAATCATTTCCTAAAATCACCTAAGGACCAGTGAAATTCAGCAGAGAAGATGAGCCTTGTATAGCAGCAAGTGTTGCCCCAGAAAATGAGAACCAAGTAAAGTGGGAAGGTTTGATTGGGAAAGTTGGGTTTAGCCCAAGGACTTAAAAAAAAAAATCAGTTGGCAACTCAGTTTTTATCTCTTTGAGCTAGCACTTGAACAGGTGTTTTTGTTTCATATGCTTTTTTGGAGGGCAGGGTTTACAAAGCCTTTTGACTAAGATGGTTAAGGGAGATTTTGAGAAATTGAGGTAAGATTTATATAGTACTAAAAAAACAGCACAGACCAGGTGTTCTAATTGAGTATAAAACCTGAACAGTCTATATTCAAAGAAGTCACAGTTTGTCCCCTGAAGCTATCCTCCACCCAGCCTAGTTCTATTATTTTTATCTACTCTAGAATATTGTAAGACATGTCTGAAGTTACCTGGTCCTACTGTTTGTTACTGGGTACCTGGGTGGGTTACCTTCTCAATAAATTATATACATTTACTAACTTTTTAGAGTGGGCATTAAAGTAATTCAGTGTTTCTGAATGCTAAGTGATCACAAATTCTTGACTAAATTAAGCACTTGGCACACTTTCACTAATAATTCATGTAATGTTTAACTACTGAAATAATGTAGACTTTGATATAACTTTTATTTTGACAGTTTGTTGCATATTCTAAGGACCCAGACATAGGCTTGGTGGCCCGTCTCTTGTTTTTCCTGGTTTATGACTTTCGGCTTTGTGGAATACGGCTGAGATGAAAGGATTTATTGACGATGCAAACTACTCTGTTGGCTTGTTGGATGAAGGAACAAACCTTGGAAATGTTATTGATAACTATGTTTATGAACATACTCTTGTAAGTGCACCATTTCATAATTTCAAAATAATTTTCCTAATTTGAAAACATCAGTGCTTTGTTAATTTCTAAGAAGTTAATCTGATAAAAAGTGTTTGATTCGGTTAACTTTTCCAGGTTTTAAATTAACACGGACACCCCTACCTTGAACAGTGTATATCTCTTTTTAGTCTACATTATTTTAAAATGTTTCATAATTGCCACCTCTCTATTTTTTAGCACCTAGCTCTTATGTTCTGTTTATTTTCTTAAAACATTGCTGGAAAACCTAATTAGCACATGGCTTCTTACTAATTTTTCTCAACCTCATTATTTAATTTTCTTTACATATGTTGATTATGAATATGATAATTTATACTGAATGTTTACTTCCCAGGAGAGTCAATCTGTACAAAGTCATACATTCCAGAATTATATTCACCTCTAATTTAGATCATTTGTTTTTATTTTAGACTAGTAGAATTATTTTCATTTATTAACTTACTAATGGATTCCCATCCCTACCCCAGTACTAGGGATTGAAGCCAGTGCCTTGGGTATGCTAGACAAATGTTCTACCACTGAGCCTCATCACTCTATCCCTTCTATTTTTTTGAAACAGGACCTTACTAAATTGCCCAGGCTGGTCTCAACATGGAATCCTCCTGTCTTAGTTTCCTGGTTAGTTGGGATTATAGGCATCTGCCACGATGCCTGGCTAGGATTTGCTCATTTTTGGGGGAACTAGTTTCCTATATTCTCCAAATTTGTTGGATTATCATGTTACTTTAGTGTTCTGTAATAGGATACCCAAAAGACTTTTATCCTTCTTTTGACTTGGATTCTACAGAAATGCTAGAGCACTCTTTCCTCACCCTAGCAATATCTCTTACTTTCTCATCCTTCATTATCAAACTTTGAACTTATACTGTTCAACCAGCTCCTAAGAAGCTTGTAGTCAGTTTTTAATGCCTTTTCTCTTTATCATCCTCTTCTAACTGTAACTTTTTTTTTCCTGGGTCAGGTATAATCTTAGAAATACCTTAATATTTTTTGTATTATCTCCCATTATCCCTGGTTTGCCTTGCACATGTTATTTAGAATAGTGATCTCCTAACCTCACATTTTCTGCTTAATTTCATTGAATATTCATTAAGTACAGTTTCCCCATTCCCTCAAGTTCATTAGTTTTCCATTGCCTACTCTCATTCTTCCAGTTTCATATTTTGTCTAAGATAATAAATAAAACTGAATACCTGTCTTTTTTTTTTTTTTATCCCAGCTCTCTTTGCAGTTAGCCCATTAAATACTGGCAGTTGAACCCAGGGGTGCTTTCCACTGAGCTGTACCTTCAGTCCTTTTTATTTTTTGAAGGGTCTGACTAATTTTCTGAGGCTGGCTTTGAACTTCCCGTCTTCCTGTCTTGGCCTCTGGGCTCACTGAGATTATAGGCATGTGTCACTGCGCCTAGCTTAATGTGCAGTTTTAATGGAGGTATATACTTTGTTGAACATTCCAAATTCTACTCTGTAGTCAGAAAATTATATCCTGAACTGCCAAAATAACAGTAGCATGGAAGGAAATAGGTCTCCTTCACTCTACTAAAAAGTAAAATTGGGAAATTGATTCTTATGAGAGCCCCAAAAGAGTGTATTTTATATGCCGGTGTAGCACATATAGCAAAATGTCAAATTTTAAAAGATCAACACTAGGGCTAGAGCTCAATGGTTAGATGCCTCACATGGATGAGGTACTACAAACAGAATGAAGATAAATGTGTTTAAGTTTTCTTTTAATGTTTACTAGGACTAATTTAATTGTTAATAAAAAAAAGTTGAATATGATAGTGAATATAAGGAAAAGTGAGGATTATTTTTCTACTTATGATAGTCTGTTTTCAGTGGTTCTTTGTTCTTTGTTTTAACCATAATAGACAGGGAAAAATGCATTTTTCGTGGGGGATCTTGGAAAGATTGTGAAGAAACATAGTCAATGGCAGAATGTAGTGGCTCAGATAAAGCCATTTTACACAGTGAAGTGCAACTCTACTCCAGCTGTACTTGAGATTTTGGCAGCTCTTGGAATTGGATTTGCTTGTTCCAGTAAAGTAAGTATTTTGGATTTTTTTTTTTTTTTTTTTTTTTTTTACTAATCACAACATTTAGAATTCACTTTAATTTCTAGCTACCCACAGCAATAGCAGAACAAATATAAAAAAATTTTGACTTCTGGATGGATTTTAAATAATTTTATTCAAACACAGTCCATTACTAGAAATCTATTAACTCTTCAGTTTTACCAATAGAAAAGTTTCAATGTGATGATTTTTTGAAAAACTTTCTCTGTTAATCATGAACTTTAATTTATTATTCATTCTTAGGCCTAGAGCTAGCTCTCTAGACCAAACTACTACTGACTAGCAAATACTTCTAAACTGAGATTTTTTTTCTTTTTAAAGGTTTCATTTTTACTTTTTTAAAACAAGAAGTATAGGGAAGCATTAAATATAATTTTAGTCTAATCAAAAATAACCTATGAAGGCTGGGGATGTGGCTCAAGCGGTAGCGTGCTCACATGGCATGCGCGTGTCGCTGGGTTCGATCTCAGCACCACATACAAATAAAGATGTTGTATCTGCCAAAAACTAAAAAATAAATATATATTGTTTTTTTTTTTTTTAGAGAGAGAGAGAGAATTTTTTAATGTTTATTAAAAAATTATCGCACGCCAGGCGAGCGCGCTACCGCTTGAGCCACATCCCCAGCTCCAAAACATAAATATATATAAAAAAAACTCTCTTTAAAAAAAATAATAGCCTATGAATTTTATGGACAAGGCCTTAGATTATCTTATAACCCATCACTGCAAAAAAGTATATGAGAGTGATTGAATGAAAGCAATCAAAAGTTTTTCCTTTTAGATGAGTGTTCAAAATGTCTTTTCACAGAATGAAATGGCTTTACTGCAGGAATTGGGTGTATCTCCAGAAAATATCATTTACATAAGTCCTTGCAAGCAAGTTTCTCAGATAAAGTATGCAGCAAAAATTGGAGTAAATATCATGACATGTGACAGTGAGATTGAATTGAAGAAAATCGCACGTAACCATCCAAATGCCAAGTAAGTCCAAAAAAAATAAGTACTTGAATATTATCGGATTACTTAGGGCATGAGTCTGTTTTGTGGGGAAGGAGGGGAATTTTTGGTAGAGCAGTGGTATGTAGGTAATTATAATTTATCTAGAGTTCCTATATGAAAAATGCTAATAGCATTTTTATTGATTGCCTCCTTTGGTCCTCTTGATGTAGAATTGGGATAAAGTAACTGCACTTTGGGATATAATCTTAATTTTAAATTCAAGGGAAAAATGGTGTGAAAAATGGTGTGTGAGACCATAGCTATATTAAGAGTGATATTTTCCTGAAAAAAAATGTATCGTACCTGTATTTTTTTAATTGAGCTATAAGTTTTGTAAGGTATCCTGGCAGCATTTATTACTCTGAAAACCTTGGGATAAAGTCCTTTTGGAAGAAAAATTATAGGGAATCACTTTTCTTTAAAGAAAAACCTAACTGCTTTGTGGTCTTAAGACAAACTTTGACGTGGTCATTTACTGTGTTAGATTGTAAACCAAATGGTACCTTCTTCATAGAGCTGATTCTCCTCTTGGAATGATTTTGTTTTCATCAGTCTTGCCTTCTGATCATTTGTCATTCACTAGGAGTTCCATGGGTAAATGGTTTTATAAGCAGCATTTATGTGTTCGTAGCTTTTGGTGGCTTATCAATTACTTAATTCCTGATAGTAGAGACATTTAATCAGTTTGTCTTGGTTTTCCTGGTTTTAAACGAAATAGATTTGTGTCAAGCATAGTAAATGCTGCCATTTAGACACTTGTAGTAACTAAAATATTTAGTGTGTATAATGAAGGGTTACCTAGCTAAAAAAAATCTAGGAACTTTGACACTAAAAGTCCCAGTGTTTTTATTGAAAGACATTGATGGCATTGCTATTCAATTTAGTCTTTCTAGGTGCATTTATGGACTGATGGACTTCATTTGAAAGTAATGTCTCTCATTACAGAGCCCAAATGACTCTTGCTGCTACAAGAGTCATAAACTTGCTGCATTTTCCAAAATCCCATCCTTGTAAGCTTCATGCCTTAGGCCCTAATTGCTAGTTTTTTCTCTATACAGGATTGTTTTTCATTAGGTTCACTTGATTCATCCATCGCTGGATTTGGGAGCACTGACAACATAGTCAACGATTACTTCCTACAATCTTCAGGCTTCAAATGTGCTGATGATGATGTAAACCAACTCTGCCCCAATCATCTTCCTCTTCTCTTAGGGTCTTACTACATATTGCAACAGAAGATACTATTGGAGGTGAAGAGGGTAGCATGAAGTTTGGCACTACACTGAAGAACTGTAGGCATCTCTTGGAATGTGCTAAGGAACTTGATGTCCAAATAATTGGGGTCAAGTGAGTATTTGTTTTAAACTTCATTTTTTGGTGATAATCTCTCTCTCTCTAGAACCTCATCTCTAGCCCCTATATCAATCACATCATTTTAGGTTGGATGGGTGGGATTTACTAGAATTTAATGAATATTAAAATGGCATTCAATTGCTAAGTTATTGTAGGTTTTGTTTCTCATCTGATTTTTTTTTCCTCTTTTTAATCCTTCAGGGCCATTTCAATAATTCAGACTTTGTTTTATCCTTTAAATTTTTTAAATGCAAGGAAACCTATATCCAGAAGTGTAATGATTTGGTCAAAATCTCAGAACAAATGAAGGATACAATAATACTAAGCCCCAGATTTTCTGGGTTTCCAGTCCATTGCTAGTCTCAAATTACAGTGAAAGATCTTGCTTTTTAAAATGTTCACAAAGATGTATAGTTCATTGTATATCTTTCCATATATTTTGTACACACAAAAAAAGTTGGTAACCTTTTAAATGAAATTGAAGATTGGGCTGGGGATGTGGCTCAAGCTGTTAGCACGCTCGCCTGGCATGCGCAGGGCGCTGGGTTCGATCCTCAGCACCACTACGTTAAAAAAATAAAATAAAATAAAGATGTTGGGTCTACCGAAAACTAAAAAAAAAATATTAAATAAGAAAGTTCTCTCTCTCTCAAAAAAAAAAAAAGAAAGAAAGAAAGAAAGAAATTGAAGATTGCTTATTCTGCACAGTAGATAACATTTTTGGGGTGTTTACATTTCTGTGGATTTTATATTTGGTCAGATACATTTGACCAAATTTGAGATCCCATTTGTATAAAAGCATGTCCTCTTTTATTACAATGAAGTGTGACTATCTGACTCATTAAAAAATTTTTTTCATAGCATTACAATATCATTCAAATATCACCGTTTCTTAAAAAGCCTAGTATTTTGACTTGGATAATTAGAGGCTACTATTCTATTAGATATTTGATGAAATTAATGTATGACTAATGGTATCAATATGGTGAATGATAATTGAAAGGAATTTAAGTGCTTTGAAAACTTAGTACTGCTTTAAATTCATTACTCTTATTTCTTTTAGATTTCATGTTTCAAGTGCTTGCAAAGAATCTCAAGTATACGTACATGCTCTATCTGATGCTCGATGTGTATTTGACATGGCTGTAAGTTTGTTCTTCAGATTATTTTGTATTTTAAGCCAGGATATTATTTAAGACTAAGACTCAGTATTGTTTTTTGTCTGTGTGAATTACTCAGTTTTACATATGTTTAATAGTACAAGGATTCAGGGTTCAATGCAGTCATACTCCTTAAGTGGGTAAAGGAATGAAATAGTATTTTACATGTCTAAAAGAGTGCAGGTAACATCAGGGAAATGGTAATATACTTAACATTAAGTTAATCTGTTGCTTGTTAATAAAAACCAAGAATTTGATTACTGAAGATTAGAAAACAGATCTTTACCTTCGGGGGAGGGGTTTGAAATGTTCTCATATCCAAAAGCATTTAAAAGTTTTGTTTTTCATCTCTAGGGAGAATTTGGTTTTACAATGAACATGTTAGACATTGGTGGAGGCTTTACAGGAACTGAATTTCAATTGGAAGAGGTAAACATTTTTCAGTTGATGGATATACTGGAATAATTTACCTTCTTTGCTTCTTATTGAGTGGCTAGACCAAGGTTTTTATAATGGCAGAACATTCATAAAGAAAATCAACAGGCAATGAGAAATCCTAGTCAATTTTGAAGTTTAAAATTCTTGAAATTTTTTGAATTCTATGGCTAGTGATTTGGCTCAGTGGTAGAGTATTTGCCTAGTATACATGAGGCCCTGAGTTCAATCCCCAGCAATGGGGAAGGGAAAAAAAAAAAAATCTTTGAGCCCTATAACATTATCACAAAATATCCCCTCACCTAGTAGTCCTAGTCAGGTCAGCCCAGGGCTTGGTGAATACTAGGCAAGCCATACTGTCAGTCTCACAAAGATTTCCTATTTCAGTTTCTATTCTTTTTTTTATGGTACCAGGGATTGAACCCAGGGGCGCTTAACTGCTGAACCACATCTCCAGTCCTTTTTAATTTTCACTTAAAGACAGGGTCCTGCTAAGTTGCTTAGAGTCTTTCCAAGTTGCCAAATCTGGCTTTGAACTGTGATCTTCCTGCCTCAGCCTCCCAAGCTGCTGGGATTACAGGTGTGTGCTACCATACCAGGCCCTTCAGTTTCTATTCTCGAAGTCCAGATTAACTTAATTTCAATAACTGATGTCTTTCGCCTTCTTGTTCAGCCCTCTTTCCCTCATTCTATAATATTTAGAAATTTGTTTGAAATGAATTAAGGCTTTTTAAAATTAATGCCATTCTGATTGTTAGAAAATTTTAACTTGAAAAGCTGAGTGTGGTAGCATACATGTGTAATCCCAGCCCCTCGGGCGGCTGAGACAGGAGGATTATGAGTTCAAAGCTAGCCTTAGCAATGGTGAGGTGCTAAGCAACTCAGTGAGACCCTGTCTCTAAATAAAATACAAAATAGGGCTGGGGCTATAGCTCAGTAGTTGAGTGCTCTTGATTGAGTTCAATCCCTGGTACTTCCCCAACCAACATTTTTATTTTTTTTACTTGAAAGCAAACTTGTGCATTTTTGGAGAGGTACCTAACTAAATAGCTAAGCTTTGTGGTCTGTAATTAGAGCTTTTTAATTTTCCTAGGAAAACTTAGTAATAGATGTGAAGCTCTTAATATTGAGAATTCTGTAATCCAGCATTGATACCATAATCTGGAATTTAAAATCCATAGGTTAATCATGTTATCAGCCCTCTGTTGGATATCTACTTTCCTGAAGGCTCTGGCATTAAGATAATTTCAGAACCTGGAAGCTACTATGTGTCTTCTGCATTTACACTTGCAGTTAATATCATTGCAAAGAAAGTTGTCGAAAATGATAAATTTTCCTCTGGAGGTAAGTTATTAAAGTTCATAGTTTTATTTTTGTTAGTAGATAATTCCAGATAGTTTGGGGGTGAATAGGTGCTCAAAATTATGGGTAGTTTTTAGCCAGCTAGGGAATTTTTCAAAAGGTAGTTTCATAAGACTTTAACACAGCTCTCTTGGTATTGATGTTTATATATATATACGCTTGAGATGAACTTCCAGATGATTGGTTCTCATCCCTTATCGAAAGCCAGTTTCATGTGATCTCTGTTAACATTCCTCTTGGCCTCAAATGGATTAGAGGGAGAATCTAACCTATATTTTTCTTACACAAGGACCAACAGAGAATCTTTATATCTATTCTTCAAGTCAAATCAGTAAAAATGTGTTATTAGATAGTTAGTTCATTGTATCAGTATCACTATAGGAAAGTAAGGCTTTTACATTAATGTGACTTAATTGCTTTTGGAATGGATTAGTGCATAGGAATATGAACAGTTTACCCAATACTGTCCTTTACAGTAAACTTTTCCTCTCTTCCATAATTAAAATGCAATCCAAGATCACATATTGCATTTATTTCCCCTTTTTCATCATACTTTTACCCCATTGGTTTTAGCATTTATTAAATCATTCTAACTTTGTTACTGAGGTTGGCCTTTAAAGGATAGTTTTTGCTTTCCCCACATTGATACATATTTATTGATACATATTTATTGAGAATTGTACTCAATGGGTTATATAATCTATTACTTTCATTATTGTACAGTCAGATTTGAGTTCTTTGACATGCCCCATTATTCACTGAAGACTTTTGTAGTTTCTGGTTCATGAAGATGTTCTAGGATCCCCAGGCACAAGAGGCGTACACCCATAATATCCCAGCTTGGAAAGCTGAGGCAGAATGATATCACAAGTTTGAGACCAGCCTCAGCAACTTAATGAGAACCTGTCTCAAAGTAAAAAATAAAAAGGGCTATATGCTCCCTGGTAGAATACCTAATTTAGCTTCTTTGGTATGATAAAAGTAATATCACATTTTAGTCTCCATAGCATGAAAGAGATTTGATGAACTGAATCTAGATGGCTTTTTCAATGTAGTTTTACCTTTTCATCCTGCTACTGTCAGTGTATATACATGAGTTCTGGTTGCTCCCCATCTTTACTGATGTTTTGGTATTGCCAGTCTTTGAGTTGATCCAGAAAGTAGGTTTGTGGAGGTGACGGTAGCTCATGATGTAGAACTTTTTTCATGTGCTCATTGGTCATCTTTGAAGTGTATGTTCAGTCTTTCAGGCTAAATTTTAAGGTATTTCATTGTATAAGTTTTTTTCTCTTTTTTAAAGTTACTATATTGAGAAATGTGAAAATTATACTGGTCTTATAGATATTAAACTCAGTTTATTTTATAATACATTCTAAACCAACTATATTAGACATATTATTATGAATGTATCTTTTTTCTTAGTAGGAAAAACCGGGAGTGATGAACCAGCTTTTATGTATTATATGAATGATGGTGTTTATGGTTCTTTTGCAAGTAAACTATCTGAGGACTTAAATACCATTCCAGAGGTTCACAAGGTAAGTTCTATTACAAATAATACCAAAATTTATTTGGTAGTTTAAAAACCTAGTTGTAGGGAGTGGGTGTTGCTCAGTGTCAGAGCCATTGCTTAGCATGTCATGTCAGCAACCCTCCCTCCCCCAAAAAAGAAAACCACAACTAGGTCTTATTTTTAATATGTGCCCCAATTTTTTTGAGAAAAACTTTAGAGTGGGGAGATGTCCCTGTTTAGAGAGTCGTCCCCGCCCCGCCTTTTTTTTCACTGAGCCCTTTAGTCTGCTGTGTTTGTGTTTAATGGTATCATTCTTCTTTGTGCCTGGTCCTAGGTCTCCCTTCCATGGACAGTTTAGGTTGAGATCCAAGCTAGTGAAAAATGCTTATTATCACCCTAGAACTTCAGTACCTACATGAGTTTGAGTAAAAACCTTATTTAAAAAAAAGTCTTTTCCTTTCCTACAGAAATACAAGGAAGATGAGCCTCTCTTTACAAGCAGCCTTTGGGGTCCATCCTGTGATGAGCTTGATCAGATTGTGGAAAACTGTCTACTTCCTGAGCTGAATGTGGGTGATTGGCTTATCTTTGATAACATGGGAGCAGATTCTTTCCATGAACCATCTGCTTTTAATGATTTTCAGAGGCCAGCTATTTATTACATGATGTCATTCAGTGATTGGTAAGCTGATTTTTTTATTTTCAAGTAAGTATAGGATATTTGGAGGTGACATTTTAGATTGGCTAATATGTTCTTAACAAGTGGATAATTTAATTGAAAAATGATAATCGTAAAGATTACTGGAAGACTAGTTATGGCTCTATTATCCATTTGTTAAGTGATTCTTCTTTGCAAAGACAATATGCAAACTTTTGCTTACTTCTTTTTTATATATAGGTATGAAATGCAAGATGCTGGAATTACTTCAGACACAATGATGAAGAACTTCTTCTTTGTGCCTTCTTGCATTCAGCTGAGCCAAGAAAACAGCTTTTCCACTGAAGCTTAAACAGGCATTCACGCTTCTTTAGATCTGAAGTTAGCAGGTTAAGCTTGTCTGGTCTACATTCCGGTGAAAAAAAATTAAACAATCTTATTCTGTTAATTCTCTTGGAAACAAAAATTAATAGTAATAGCTATTTGGGACCAGACGAAATCAGCTTTCATTTATAATTCATTTTGGGGGTAATGGGAGATTTAGATAATGTATCCAGATTTAAACTTACCAGTTTGAACAGCCCCTTAAGTGTTTAAAATAAAATATGCAACAAAATGGATGACTTAGTGGAGATGGAAGCCCACTAATTGGGTTCCCCATTAAACCGTTTACATACAAGTACACAGTTTTTATACTAAGGATTCGTGTTAAAAAGTCTTGTAAAGTTAATGTCTTTCACCCAGATATATCAGATGTCAGTGGAAGGCAAACGTGACTTCATTAGATACGTTTAGTGTATTTAGAATGTGTAAATTTGTGCTTTGAACTGTAGTTTAATAAATGTAAAATTGCATCATAGTATTTGTTGTATTTGACCTAATGTAACCCTTGTATGATTGCAATAAAATTTTGTGTAGATTTTACTGTTTTTTCAGGCTAAAACTTTGGGAAAGGGGCTAGATAGGAAAGGTAGTTTTGAAATAGATGTGTATATGGTCTGTTTTGAGGGTTATTTTTCTTTATAGCCCATTTAAGTTTAGTTTGGCTTAGTCCATTTTTTTTTTTTTTTCAGTTATTTAATTAGTAATTTAAAGTGTGGTAAATCATTGTGAAGTTCAGATTCATTAATGGAGAGTTGATGTGCATTAAGCATGATGTTTAACCATTTTAACACCAAAAACCGTTAATCCTGCATAAACCAATTGTAACAATTAGTAGGTGTTTTCTGTATAGGTAGAATGCATAGAGTACCTTAGTAAATCTTTGAATCACAAATCTTTCGGCTGACATGGAAGATTCTATTAAATACTTTGAATAAACTTGGTTGGGGGGGAGGGAGATAAAATTGCAGAAAACTGCAGAGCACTAAAACTTAAAGAAGGGCTACATCTATAACCAGAAATCTGATGCTCTTTTGCACAGAATATTTAAATTCAGAATGGGGAGGGGGTCTGGGGTGAAGCACACTTAATTTTTTCTTTTTTCTTCAATTTTTTAATTGCAGTGATTTCAAATTTTAGGATTCTCTTTTTGTTATTGGTTTGAACTATTCCCTTAGTTTCTTGTTGTTTTTCTATTTGTTCAGCTTAGTAATTCCTTTAAAATCTTTCATACTAAAATTTTATGGTGGTTGGGGAAGGGACTTAGCAGCACTAACCTGACAGTTGTCAGGAATTTGCTTTTTGTTCACTGCTAGTGTATTAGTAATCCTAGATCTCAGAATCACAATAGTAATAAAACAAACAACAGGGGTCATTTTTTCCTAACTTACTCTATGTTCAGATGTGGAATTTCTGTCCCCCAAGAGGAAATGTGACTTCACTTTGGTGCCAATGGACAGAAAATTCTACCTGTGCTACATAGGAGAAGTTTGGAATGCACTTAATAGCTGGTTTTTACACCTTGATTTCAAGGTGGAAAGAAATCGATCATGAATCTCTAATTTCAATCTCAAACCAGTAGGTGCTTAATGTTTTTGATTTAATTAATGCCCATTTTTGAATTTCATGGGTTCTACTAAAAAATTTAGGACCCCAGTCCATTGTCCTCTAATTGCCCTTGGACTTTACCAAGGTATAATGGGGTTTTATGCAAAATTCCAATTTACCATGCAATCTTTTTTTCTTATTAACTGAAATGAGAATAAATAACACTCTACCTTTTTCATATATTGTTGGTTATTGTGGTCCAGAAATGCCAAATCCTTTAAAAGATATGGTACAAGTTTTGAGTCATTTGGCTTAACTTTACAGGCTTGAGCTTCATGGCATGTCAATTTTGCCATCCCATAGGAGAGCAACAGTTCAGAGTTGCAGGTATCACATGTGAATGATGTATGTGAATGAAACTTAAGAAATGTCTGTATTGTATTTGAAGACTGTTTACCATAAATCTGAAGTTTGAACCTATGTATTTCAATTTGGTATGCTAACAACTGAATTAATGTAAAATCTTTTTATATACTATTGTAATCTCAGTTCAAAATTTAACTGAAAATATAAAACCCAAATGATTTCTATATAGTAAATTGAACTGTAAAGGTAACTTGTGTGTGGTTCTGAATACACAGATAAAATGTTTTTATTCCTCCTCATGTTTTACTTTGATGGCTTCTATCACAAAATAGAGGTGAGATTTTACATTTCAGCCTTGTGTATATTGCAACTATTTTTTTCAGAGTCTTCATTATAAACAACTTAGTAAGATGATGCTGGGTGTTAACATACACGACAGTGAAGGTTTTGATGAATCTCAGTATAGGAGCGAGCAAGGATGTTTTAGGGGCCATCTTTTCTACACACTTTATTTCATCAGCCTCCTAATTTTGTTTTAGATTTGGATTATGAAATAGTTTTGTATAAATTTAGATATTCCATGTAATGTGGGTACTGACATTCAGTACACAATTGGGTTAAAAAAAAAACAAACTTATTTGCCAACTGTTGGCTTCACGAAATCCTCTGAACTTTGCTGAATTGAATATCAGCATTTCTTTGTTCTTGGAACACTTTTGTTGATTGGGCAACTTGATAACGAAACTGTTTTTCCAGAAGGTACATTAGGTTTAAAGACTTCTTATTTAGGCATTCCAGTATATAGGTTGGCAGTTAAAAATGAAAAATTGACTCCAATCAGCCAGGTTCTATTCCTGCTTGCCACTCCCTGTGCATGGTGGTAATGAAAGTACTAGCTTTCTAAAGTTAAAGGGACATAACACTTCTAAGGTGCCCTGAGTCTTGGTTTCCTTGCATATAGGATGGAGACAACAACCTAACTTTATTAGATCACTGGGAATTAAGAGAAAACTCTTAAAAGGGCCTAGCTGCATTGCCTGACAAGTGCCATCTCGCTGATGGCTTAGTTTCAGGGTAACTAGTCTCTGGCATTCTGCTTTGTCTTTGTACCTTAGAGTGGGGAATGTCATGCACTGCTGTTATTTTTACCAGTTGGTCTGATTTTAATATTACCCTGCGGTGTTGACTAAAAGTACAGTAATTTACACAAATTGCCTGGCATGAATCAAAATTCAAGTTGAGGAAAGCCTACAAATTCCATTTTGAAGGCAAAAATATTGAATAAATTTGTTCAGGTATCTGTTGGCTCTCAATATGGGAGGGATAAACCTGACCTAGGCATAAGAAACAGTTTTTGGTCTTGACTGGCATTTGCTGGAAGATGAAATGTGGAATGAGCTAATTAGCTTTTAAGTATGGCTGGATTCCCACTTTTCAAATAAGCTATTTTGTTTCCCTTGGAAAAAACCACTGGCGGAAGGGGGGAGAGCATTGTGTTGGATAACAAAACCAGCCCCTTAGAAGTTAGTAATAACTAAGGTGTGAAGTGATGTGAATATAATTTGATAACTGAAAGGATATATTAGATGCTGCATATGGATAATGTCCATTCTGCAGTGCACTTTAGGGGGGAGGGGGAGGTGAGAATTTTAATTATCTTGATATCATTGACTTCCTTTATTCTCTGCTTATAAATTGCTCCACTTTGGGATGTTTTCTCAGCTTTATATTCTAAGCCATTTTTTCTCCCTGCAGTTTTACATTTGCAAAGTAAGGTTGCATCACTGTCTTTCATCTCTAAGAATGTTAGTGTTTTGGAATGCCTTCCAGTTGCGAATAGTCTAATTTACCTTAAATTGTCTTTTTAAAAAATTTTCTTTCAGATTAAAGGCATTCCTCAAATGTCTGGTAACCCTGGTATCTAAGTGGGGAACTAAAGTGTATTAGCTGCAGTGAGTAGTTTGTCAACTAAAAATAATATCTGATTTGGTGAATTCTTTGGGGGGAAATAATGTCTTTGCTGATACTCCGTGTTCCTTATCTTCCTGAAGGTGGTGGGCCAACTGTCCAGCAGGGCTTCCGCTTTCAGCATTAGTAGGGCACTCCTGCCATCCCAGAGAATGTGTGTCCCTTTCCACTCATTCATTGACCTGGGAATCTGGAGTCTTAAAGGTGGAGAGAAGGCAGTTGCCCAGCTGTGTAGCACAGCAAAAGGGATCTTCACATACTTCACATCACCAGTCCTTATTTTATACCCATCCTTGGAAGAGGATAAGGGGGTACTGCCAATTCCTATAGTTTCTTAATTTGAGTCACTGATTTCACCATTGCTGGTCTTGGAATTTCATTTCCTGACTACTAAATTAGGTCCTTTCTAACTCCCCACCCCTTTTCCATCTTTTGATCTCCCCATCCCCAACCTTGTGCATTTTGCCCTTTTAATTAAGTAACAAGAATAGGTGTTTCCAATCCATCAATGATAATGTGACCTTCATTATATACCATATGTACAAGCAATTGTCAAATTAAGGGACCTTAAAGATTTGGGAGCAAAACCTCTTGGAACCGAATTTGAGAAGAATTTTAAAGATACTCTGGTATTCAAAATACAAAAAGAGATACACAAGGTTCAGGAATATTGTTTTCAGGGATAGTACATCTAACCAACGATTGTTTGCCATAGTGATATACAGAAATAGAATCTTTATATCTGCGTGTATCCAAAATTGCGTTAAAACAATGAAATAGGATGTATTCAAGTTGTATCCTTACATAAGTCTGAAACATTCTGTTTTTTTATGTTGCTACAAACTAATTTCTGTGGTACTGGGGATTGAACTTGGCCTTGCACATGCTATGCAATCATGGAGCTACACCTGCCCTTTTTTTTAAAAAAATTATTTTATTTTTGAGATGGTCTCATTAAGTTGTTAATACTGGCCTCTAATTTGTGATCCAAATAAGTACTAAATGTATGTCAGTTGGGTTGATGGGAAGGATGCCAAAAGGGCAGAGTGCAGAGCTGAGTTGCTGAGTTCACATAGAGGAAAGGAAACACTCCTTTCCTTCTCAAATGGCTGGATCCACTTCCTTCCATCCCTGCCCTTGTACTGCTAGGAGTTGACCTATGTTTTCCTAAAGTTGTGCAAAATTTTACCAATAGAAGGGGGGGTTCAAGGGTACATTAAAATTTTGTCAGTAAAACATGACAAATCAGATGAAAGCAAGTTTTAAAACACCAGTGCAATTTAACACATTAAATACCTTGAAAAAGGAAGTGGAAGGGATGCAGCTTGTGAACCCCTGTCTGAAATTGAAAGTTGTTACACCAGGTGTGGATGAATGTAGCTCATGACACATGAAGTGAGGTACAGGTGGGTGCTTGAAGTGTTTTTTGAATTATCTTTCATATGAGATAAAAACTAGATAAGGAATGACTTGGGGGGGCCTTAGGTTAAAAAAATGGGTAAGATTAATACAGAGATTATTCTAAGGTTCTGTTAAAGAGGACCCCATTTTTTACTCTCATGTTCCTGGGGGCCAAAGTTAAAGGAACACTTTTTTTTTTTTTTTTTAAACAATTCAGAGACCATAGATTTGTGTGAGACTATTATTTTTAATTTTGAGACAGGGAGGGTCTTTTTAAGTTCCTTAGGGCCTTCATACTTTCCTGAGGCTGGCTGGCTTTGAACTTATGATTCTCCTACCTCAGCCTCCAGAGTTGCTGGAATTACAGGTGTGCACCAGTGGGCATGTTATGCAAAGCAGTTTTCCGGGACAATTTAGTTCTAACTGCTGTTTCTGACAGATGCCACCCGCCAGCCTCCTTGGTGCACAGAGCCACACAATTCTCATGCTGCAAGCTGGAGGTGGTGGGGGCCGGGGAACTCGGAATCTGGCTCAATGGTGCTAGAGTGCTTGCCTAACATGCAGACGCTCTGGATTATCATCCCCAGAACCAAAAATGGGAAGAAGAAGAAAAAAAAAATCAGTGGTTTGGGCAGCAGTGTAGAACATCCCACTAGGTGGCGCTCATGGATCATCTTGAGGTGCAGCAATTCTCTGCACAACTGCACTAACAGTTCCTAACACATTTCTGATCAGCACAGTCACAAGTGCCAGACCTCCCTGTCCTTTGCATTGCTGAAGTATGTTTTGAGGTGGACCGGAACCAGGAGAAAGGGGATTCCTGCCTCACTTTCTCTCCCCTTCCCAAACACCCCAATAGCAACAGCCTTTGCCACTGGAAGTCCCCTCAGAAACTATAGGTTTCCAGTTACCAAGACAATTTCGGGGGCTTTGAGCTCAATGTGAACTGTCAGGGATTTGGGAAGGTGTTCCTATGTGTGAAACAATGTACCCAAAAGTTGGAAGGGGAAACCTCAGGGGGCAATGTGCTTATTTAATATTCAGTTCAAATCCTGGCTTTTCTAGGTGGACATGAACTTCAACTCCTTCAAGCTCCTCAAGGACATGCCCGCAGCTACATAAAGCCAGGTTTACTTAGCTCAGTGTAGAACTTAGCTTAGCTCAGTGCCTCAAAGGGGATCCCATAGTGACTTTGGAGTCACTCAATGAGAGGGTTGGGAAAGACTTTTCTGGGGTCTGGTAGTTGAGTTGGGGCTTGTAAAGCAGGTAATGATTGGGATTCTTCCGTAGGAAGAAAAGGGATTTTGGCTGATTATTCAGGCACAAAGCAGGCATGATTTTATCTGGGAAATGATTCTCTGTGGCTTTGCTAAGACTGTGGGTCTTTGTGGTTGAGAATTTAAGATTTTGAAAGTAGCCAGTCAACAGATTTCCTAGAGACCAAGACTTATTTGTATCCCATAATACATTCAGCAGTGTTCATGCAGGTCTTGGATCCCCCCACCCCTTGCAGCTTTCTGATTTATACCTAAGATGTGGATTCACCAACGTGAGAGATTGCTTCTCTGTCCTGTACCTGGCCAAGATGCCTTGCTCTTTTCTGGCAATCCACATTCTCAGGTGAATTTTCCCATTAGCATCACCTCATGGCCTAGTTCTCCATTTTTGTTGCTGCTGCTGTTTGTTGTTTGTTTGTTTAGCCAGTGTGTGTCTGTGTTGCCCAGGCTGGTCTCAAACTTCTGGGCTCTAGTGATCCTCCTCCCTTAGCTTTCTGGAGAGCTGGGACTATAGGTATATACCATCTGCCACTTTGTGCATATCCCTCGGCTCCCATGCACCCCTTGCTTGAGATGGTGCCAGGGCCAGTCTGAGCATGCCACCTGCTCCCTGTATAGTCTCTGACCACCGGTAGATTCTTCTATTGTGCTGTATTGCAGTAACCGTTGAGGACACTGGCTGCATCTTATTCTTATCACCAGAGCCTAGCATAGGGCCCTGCACACATAACAAATTTTTTTGTTTGTTGGTGGATAAACTCACAAACACACTTGTTTCTATGATTCTAGTTCTCCTGGGCTTATCCTGAGATGAGGTGACCAGAATTCCATGTTGCTGCAGGGACAAGATAGAATCATCATTATTCTTTCATTCACACATTTAAGTAACACCTATTTATGGAGAACCTATTTCATGTCAGTTGGTAGGAACACCATGGAGGGCAAACAGAACATGGCATTTTCCTGAGGGACACAGGTACAAATTGAATCAACACATATATGTTAAGATTACAAAAGAATCATCTTTGAGAGTGCAACACATGGTCCTAAAGAGCATATGATGGGGGCATTTGGCCTGGTCGGGGAGATTTCCTGGGGAAATGCTAGTTGTGCTGAGAGATGAATGAAGAAAAGGTGGAGGGAGATTGCTCTGTGCAAGGGGTTGGAGCATGTGGAAATTCAAGAGCCTAGAGACTGCCAAAGGCATCGTGCAGGAGAGGGCCAGACCAGGCAGGATTCTGCAGGCCTCTTTATGGATTTCCATTTTTATCCTAAGAAAAATGGGAGCAGCATTGTTTTATTTTTAGCTCTGGGGGTATTTCAAATTTGCCAAATGATTCTGCAGGCCATTAGCCTGGACAGCTGCTCATGGTGACCCTGAAGGATATGGGGGTGACATAAATGAGTGTGTTTTAAAGGAATGCATCCAGCTTCATTGTGCAGGAAGGATGGAGTAGTGTTAAAGTTGACAGTGGGAGGCCTGGTTAAATTCTTGCATGAGGACAAGATGGGGGTGGTGAAAGAAGGGAGAAGGGAGGAATTGGAAAGCCACTTTAAGGATACACTCGTGCTGCATGCCTGTAATTCCAGCCATTGGGAGGCTGAGACAAGAGGATCACAAGTTCAAGGCCAGACTCAACAATTTAGTGAGACTGTCTTAAAAAAAAAAAAAAAGACTGGGGGGACTGGGTGAGGACCTAATGGTAAAGTGCTCGCAGGTTCAGTCCCCAGTACCAAAAAAAGTAAACACTAAGGATGGAGAGGATTTAAAAGATGGCTAAATTTTTAGCTTGTGTGTGTCTGTGTTGCCCAGGCTGGTCTCAAACTTCTGGGCTGGATGGATGATGGGCTCCATCACTGTCATAGGTCACAGTGGAAGAAATGAAGGGGAAATAGGTATACAGGGGATGTTTGTGGTCTTGAATATGCTGCCTTTGAGGTGTTGCTGGAGTGAGAGTCCAGTGGAGTGGTCAGTAGGAGATGGCTGTTTAGCCTTGAAATGGGAGAGGCCCAGTACAGAGGCTGCCTGTAGGAATAGCACCAGTTGTAACTTAGTTGTCTGAATGGCTTGGTTCCCATGCCCTTCTTGAGAAGTTAATGTCCTTTTGGAGAAGAAAATGCCTGGGTTGGGGTGCTTTGGGAGAGACATGCTGCTCTCCTTCAAAATCTGTAGGTGGGAAGCAAACCCAGGATGAAGAGGTGTGTAACCACACAGTGTTAAAGTCCATTGCTTACAAGGTGGTGGGCTAGGGAGAGAAGGCAGGATAACCTCATCCAAAAGTCTAAATCCTGCCCCTTCAATCACATCCAATCAGTTGGCAGCGCTGAGTATATGAGAAAGACAAGTTTGAAAGAGGGAGCTCAGGCTGGTAGCAGAGGCTCACCCATATCTTCTACTCTTCAGATAGTGCAGGGCCATCATCCCTTTGAATTAAAAATTAAAAATCATCTGGAAGCTAGACATGATGACATATGCCTGTAATTCCAGCCATTTGGGAGGCTGAGGCGAGAGGATCACAAGTTCTAGGCCAGCATGGGCAAATTAGTGAGAGACCTGTCTCAAAAAATAAAAAGGGCTGAGGCTGTAGCTCAGTGGTAAATCAGCTCTGGGTTCAATCCCTACTTTAAAAAAAAAAAATTGGCCTTAAAACCCAACTGAACTGACATGAAGCTGCTTAAAACATTTATTTATCCTACTTACTGCGAATAGTCATACATTTTGTTGCGGGAATGTGGTATGTTTGATTACAGGGTGTTGTCCCAGACCCTACTGGGGGAGGGATCATCTTAAGTGTCATTGTGAATAGTTCTCAGTTCCAAACTCATCTGGCCTTCAGATTCTAGTTAAAGGGGCTAATGGGCCATTTTACTATTAATGTCATACATACTCATATCCAGGGGGTCAGGGAATTATACAAGGACATTTAAGTATGCTGAAAGTGACAGACCTAACTTTGTACCCATTTTCCCCCTACGCATGCCTCATCCCAGAGGAGGGATTGAACCCCGGGGTACTCTAACGCTCAGCCCCAGCCCCAACCCTTTTTATTTTGAGACAGGATCTTCTAATTTGGAAATGCTGCAAATTTAAATCTTTCTGCCTCAACCTCCCAAGTAGCTGTGTGTAAACCCATTTTGGTAGAAACAACGAATGATTTTTGAGTAGACAGATCCCTGCAGATAGAGTAGTGAACAAAGTAAGGTCTCTGCATTCACAGAACTGGCACAATTGTATTTTTTTAATTCCATAAAGAACATGCATGTATGCATTTGCAGTGGGCTTTCTAAATAAAAGCATTAAACGTGATTCTTTTTCTTCTCCACATTTCAAACTGTCCTACAATACACATGGTCTACTTTAAAAGAAAAAAAAAATTTAAGATGGTGATCTTTAGCCAGTCACTTCTGACCGAAATCAGAGAACTCTGTCTGGCCTTCCCCAGTGGTTCGTGCTTAGGTCGGGGTGGGGTCTCCATGCAGCTCCAAGGCCTCCCCAGCAGAGGGCGTTGCGGCTGCAGGGCTCAGGGCGGAGCCGTCGCGCGCTTTTCTCCCCAGCAACACCCGCCCGCGCTGCGCTCGGGGGGCGCGGCCTTGCGGCTTCCCCGGCCTGGCCTCCACCCGCCTCGCCCGCCCACCCGCCGAACGCCAGGAAGGGGTGGTGGCTGCAGCGCGGCGGCCTCGCCCCGCGCCTCGCCCGGGTCGACCTAGGCCGGCCGCCTCCCCTCCCCCTCCCCGCCCCCGGCGCCGCCCTCCCCGCCCCGCCTTTCCGCGGGCTGCCAGGGCCGCGGCTGGCTCGCACTTTGGAGCCGGATGGGGAGACGTGACCGCCGAGACTCCGGCTGCGCCGGGAACAGGCGCGGGGGCGAGCGGGGGGAGGCTGGGCTTCGGGGCACCTGGCGGCCTGGGCGGATGTGGGGGGCAGCCGGGAGGAGGGGAGAGAGGGGCGCCTCTCGGGCGCTCCCAGCCCTGGCCCTCGGCGAGTGTGCACTAATGCCGCTCCTGCTCCCGGCCCGCCGCGCCTGGCCGCAGGGAGAAACTGGCCAGCACCGCCCTGTCGGCACTTGGCTGTCTTTTTCCCAGGACAGGGAAAGAAATTTACATTGGAACAGATCCACCCACAAGTCAGTCCTGGTAGAGCCGATGTCCAGCCTCAGTTTCCTAGTCTGTAACATGGGAAAACGGATACCCACCTTCCAGGAGGCCTCCAGGCCCTAAGACCGGGAAGCTTGAGACCCTAGAAGGAAAAGCGTTGGGGACTATCCCAAAAGCGAGATTACCAGAAATGTGTGTGTTCCGCCAGTGCCCCAGGGGAGAGCCATTTAGTGATGCCTCTTCCACATTTCCCAAGACCTTCACAATCCTATGTTGTTTTGTCCACAGGTCTCACACACGCTGGACAAGCCTCTACTCCCAAACTACAAGCCCTTGCCCTTTTTTTTTTTTTTTTTTTTGCCAGAAAGGACCCCCCCCCCCCCCACACACACACCAAATCCTAATTGGCCTTCATAGATACAGGTTTTTGTTCATGAGGAACTGATGGTCAGTATTAAACAAGAAAACAAAATTCCAGGATTTTAGAGCCAAAGTTCAGGAAGGGTTTGCCCCACTGGTATTTGTTTTTCTTTTTGAACCCAGGAATGCTTTACCACTGAGCTGCATGTCCCCCAGCCCAACCCTTTTTATTTTTTGAGACTAAGTTGCCCATGCCTGGAAATGGTGATCCTCCTGCCTCAGCCTCCCCAAGTCCTGGTATTACAGGCATTTGCCACTGACCCTGCTGCACTGTTTTTGACTGTGTCTTTCAGCTCCCAGTCCCACCTCTGCAGCTAGTTGGTTGTTGCTGCTTCATTCAGGGTACAACCATCTCACAGCTTCAGTTTTCTGTCAAATGAGAACACTGCTTGGTTGGTGACCAGGTCTGATGCTCAGGAGTCTCATGAATCCTTTAGGCAAAATTGTCAGATGTCAAGAAATTCTTCCTATAGTTTTCTATATCCTCCCTAGGCTCAATGCCAAATTTCTGCTTTTTGGTCCTAGAAAAAGACAGCTGGTCACCCTCTTGGTAACCAATGTCATTTTCCTTGTGGCAGGGAGGCCACTGCTGAGTTCCTCAGCCTGGCTTCAGGGTCTTCAAACTCTGTCACTTGAAGAGTGGGGGTAGACAAATGCTGAAGGAGTCCTGAGGCCCTAGACTGGGAGATTCTATCTAGATTTGTGAAGAGTTACTAGCAAAACATGATCCAAGGAACGATTACTGAAAATTATCCCTGTGTTCAATCACTTGAACGCTGTGCCAAGTGACTTATTGCCAAGACCCCCAATAAGAAACTTTGGGATGGGAATCATCACCTCCATTTTTCTGGTAAGCAGAAGACCTGTTCTTCAGGCCTCCACTCTGTCCTTAGCTGGGCCCTCTTCAACCTCTGAGGGCTGGTCATACAGGAGATAGTGAGCCTCCACCTTGGCTCCCTGCCTGCTGTGCAGTTGGTGGGAAATGACTGCAGAACCTCCTGCAGCTTAGCCTCTGCCTCCCACCCCACCCCCACTCCTGAGGCTCTGGTGGTTATCTCTAGCTTGAAAGGTCAGTTGGCTCTTGGGAACAAACAGAAGCCTCACCCTCCCTTCCTGTTGGAACCTTTGGCCTCAGCTTCAGAGTGGATGCCTGGGAAAGACTTCGCAACTCCCAGCCTCAGGGAGGCCAACTGCTCTGGAAGCCTGCCAAGGCCGTTCGCAGGGTTTGTGGAGTTAAGGCATCTGAAGGCCAGGAGGCTCCACTCTGACTGTGGGTCTGATCCTGATGTATTGAGGATGACCTCCTCTGTCAGTGGCTCTCCTCTAGTTATTAAGACTGCTGCCGCCTAGGCCCTACCCCAGACCTGTGACATCAAATTTCTGGGAGGGGGGTTGTAAATCAACGTGTTTTGTTTTCTAAAGCCCCTTTAAGTAATTCCAGCATGCTATCAGAGTTGAGAAACACTGAAGCAGACCAATACAAATCAGTAATCAAAGGATAGAATAGCAAGAGTATTTGAGATTTGGATGAGAAGGGATCTGCATTAGACACCGAGAAATTAAAGCCATCCAAGACCGAGACTCCTGCAGCTGTGACTGAGCAGGGCTATGGAATTCTTGGAAGGAATCCATCTGTCTGGGAACTGGCATGACTCTGTGCCCGGGGCAGAGGGCGGAACCCGTGACTACAGGTCCTTCTAGGCCACTGTGCCTGCTTCCGAGAGGCATATCTGTGCTGCTGGGATAGGCAGCTAATGCTTCAGTTCTTCAGGTTAAACTGGACTGCTGGCCATTCCCAGAACTCACCCTGCTTTTCCCACTGCCTCTAGGTTCTGGATCCAGGCATTTGTTTCTGTCTGGAATGTCCTTTCCCCATCTGTTCAAATCATTTCTCAAGGTTCCTGCCCTAATGCCAGCTCTACCAGGGCTTCTGTGGAGGTGACCATTCCCATCCCGAAGCTTCTTATTGGGGGTCTTGGCAATAAGTCCCTTGGCACAGCGTTCAAGTGATTGAACACAGGGGTAATTTTCAGTAATCATTCCTTGGATCCTGCTTTGCTAGTAACTCTGCTTCTACCCCTTGCCCTCAACTGTTCCAGGTGTTGTCAGGTTGGCCAGACCATAAGTGCAGACCAGTGAGACCCTTACAGACCCCTTTGTGCTTCCACTTCCCCCACCTGTCCCTGAGGGTGGGGTGGGGACGCCTTGCACAGAGGAGTCTCACACATCGAATGCTAGGGAATTTGTCTCTGTTCCAGGACTGTGGCGATCACACAGAGAACTCTTCTCAGCCCACAGCCCTTCCAGAGACGTCTCTGACCGTTGTGCTGCATTTCCTGAGTGCCACAGGGCCTTGTGGTTAGCCATCAGTGACAGGAAAGACCTGGGGCCAGGCTTTGCCCAGCACGTGGTGTCTACAGCAGCAGCATAGCTTTCCCTGTAGAAAGTGGGGCCTGGAATGAAAGCCTACAGGTCCAGGGGCTGGCGCAAGCGCTTCCCCAGACAGACCTTCAGGCCTTACGTATTGGGGGAGAGGGAACGACAGCGACCTCGGGTGCTCCCATGGCAGGTGCTGGTGCCTTGGAACACTTTCTCCCATAATGGGGCGGCGTGGGCGACAGAAGGGGAGGCCTCCAGAGCCAGGATGGGGACCGCAGGGCACAGGACAGCAAGAGACTAGCAGCGGTTGGGGGATGTTCCCGCCTGTGGTGGCCCACGCGCAACCACGCCGCAGGTGACTCGAAGAGCTGTCGGCACCCCCGGCGGTGCAACCCCGCGCACCCGCCGCCTGCTCGGGGTTTTCCGGCTCCTCGCGCCACGAACGACCTCGGCCGCCGCCCGCCGCCCCGCCCCCGCTCCGGGGCCGCACGCACGGCGTTCTGATGAGTCAGCGGGAGCCCGGAGCCTCCGGCCGCGGCGGGCATCTAGTCCGTGACGCACCGTGAGTCACGGGCGCCGGGGCAGCCGCAGCCACCGCGCGCACTGCGCAGCCCCCACGCCCACCGGGGCGCCCACCCGGCCCGCACTGCTCGGCCGCCGCACCGCGCCGCTCGCGCTCGCAGCGCAGCGCCGCGCCGGCCTCCCGCACGCCTCCTGCCCTCCTCCGCTCTCCTCCGCGCCCGGGCCCAGCTCCAAGCTGACATCAGACGCTGGCCGCCCGGCCACCCTCTGAGTCAACAGTTTCCGAAGCGCAGCCCGCTGCCAGGGGCGGGAGAAAGCGCTGCCTCCGGGGGAGGCGGGGGCCGGCCCGGGTCTGGCAGCCGCAGGCGGGCGGAGGCGGGTGGGGCGAGCGGAGCCTTTACCAGAAGTCACGAGGGAGGAGCGGCGCAGAGGGCACACTGCACCCCGCGGAGAAACCCGCCCCACAGCCACGTGCTGAGGTCTGCTCTGGGTGGGTGTCTAGACCCACTCCAGAGTGGCCTAGGAGGGGACCTAAGGGCTGGAGGACCAGGGAGAGCCAGGCCCTTGCTGGGAAAGCCCCCTGGCCAGTGTTCTGGGGGAGGAAAAGAACCACCCTGATCATCTAACAGCCTCAGGGTACCAGGGGGCATTTGCATCTGGTATCCTGGCTCACTTCTCTCTGAAGGAGCAGCTCTGGCCAAGCCCTGGCCTGGTGATGCCTACATGCAGTTGGCACAGAAGAACGGCACTGGCCTCCCCTAGCTCCACAGGGTCCATAGACAGCAGACCCTGTCGCGGCTACTGTGGGAGGAGGGAGGAGGGAGGAGGGGAGGCATCCCTTCCCTTGCTAAAGAGGTCGGATCTCCAAGGGACACAAGAGCCCCAGTTAACTGAGAGTGGGTGATCTTTCAGTGACACTGGGAGAAATGGCTTGAAGAAGGAAGGAAGCAGAATAGAAGGAAGGGAAGAATTTTGAACACATGCAGAGAACATAACTGGAGGACTTAATTCACCTTCCAAGTATGTGTCCAGGAGCTGGGGTTGTAGCTCAGCGATGGAGTCCTTGCCTAGCATGCACCAGGCTTGGGTCTCCTCCTCAACACTGCAGTAAATAGATAGATAAATAAACCTAGGTGGGGAAAGAAAATGGGTTGGCTGTAGGACCGAAGACCATGTGGTGAAGGAGTCTGACCTTCCTGTGAGGAGGCTGGGCATCTCTGGGTGCTGTGGGCTGCTTCTGGGTCCATGCTTGGTAATCACTTTGAGAGGCTGCCTCTGTGTTTCTAGGGGTTTGAGGGCTAAAGATCCTTGAGAAAGCATCTATACCTTAAATGGAGTAAGTGGCTTCTGGAAGTTTCTTAAATCCCAGCAGGTTTTCCTGAGTTGGCCAGGAAGGAAGGGTGAGGAGGAGCCAGGAAGATGGGGATACAGAAAGGCAGCAACTGACTCTGGGGGCTTAGATTTTCTCCCTTCCCACATCATGGTACCTCACCCACTCACTCATGACCCAGGATGAGCAAGACACAACTGTGGTTGGTGGGCCTCCAGCTGCAATTCATTCTGGGCCTCTTTCCAGCATTTGACTTGCTGTTCTTTCCAAAGCCATGGCTCAACAAATGATGCCAACGTGGGGGGAGGGGGTGCTGTGTCTGTGTCTCATCTTGCAGACAGAAGTAGCATAACAGCTGTTTTACAAAACCAGTCTGGATCTGTCTAGAGCTGTTTGTCAATACAACTTTGACAGGGACCATGTGAGCTTTTACTTGCTCATTGTGACCCTCATCCAACTCATGCAGAGAAAAGCTCAGAGTCTACTTGGTGTTGGGTAGCCCTTTCTCAAATATGCCTTTTCTAAGAGTGGGCAGCCTGTTTCTTCCCATCCAATCTAGCTCAAAATAGCCTTGAATCAGACTTCTGGGAAGCCCTGAGCTCTTTTTGTAGAAAAAGAGTTAAAATGACAGCTCTTGGGAAACCATAGGGATCTAATTTGCTGAGATGGGACAAAATGCAGAGCCCTATGACATCAGAGGGAGGAAACAGTGGCCAGGAATGGTTATGGAAAGTGTTGGTGTGGAAGGCCTTGGGCCCCATGTGGTTGTCCTTTAGGGAAGTTCATGCCTGGTCCAGTGGGGGTTGTCCTGGGAACGACACTGGGCACAGAGGGGCTGTGGCCAGATACATAAGCCACACACACTACAACCTCCAGCTTCTGCATTTTTCTTCAGGCTGAGAACTCAAACTCACTTAGTAGGGTTTATGATATCTTCTGCTTCTGACCTGAGCCCAGCTCAGTTGCCACCTTCTTGTGAAGCTGCTTTCTGTCATCTCTGGAGTGGCTTGGCCCTTGGCACCCCTCCTGTGACCCTTACTGTGCCTGGTTTGGCTTGACAGACTTTGTGGTATTCAGCCTTCCTCTCTACCCAGAGGCTCTCTGGGAGGCAAGAACTTCATCTTTGCAATTCCCTCTTGCTGGAACTCACAGGGAAGTGAGCTGGCTGTCAGCTCTACCTTCCTCGGCCTCCATGTTTGGCCTTGGAGGCTTCCTTTGTGTCTGACAGAGCTTCCTGTTTGCTGTAGCTGCTTCCAAAGACAGCCTTATCTTGAGTTGGGGCCCTGCCTGCTCTTGCCTGAGCAGTCAGCCCAGCATTTTGAGCCTTGACATCCTGCATGACCCCAGCAGCCAATCTGCAGGAAGAGCCTCACTGCCTTCCCCTAGTAGTTGGAACCAGGACCGCAGGCCAGTGGATTCCAAGTGAACCACATTAAAGCTAAGCCACTCAGGAACACAGGTGAGCCTCACTCACCAGTGAGCCTCACCAACTTCTAACATGTCAGGTGTTAGCCTGCAGTCACAGAAAAAACAAATGAGGGGCTGCTTCCTGTCATAAAACTTATTATGATAATTGTAATTATGAAATATTAATTGTGATATTTTTGGAGCTGGGAGTGGAGTTCAGTGATAAAGTGTGTGCTTAGTATGCACAAGGCCTTGGGTTCCCACACCAGCACCACACACAAAAAAATTAGATATGAGATTCCTCATATGCATTTACAGGGGTCAATTTCCTTTTTTGGGAACAGATGTAATGAAAGTGAAACACAAGTCAGGAGATGAATTAGCAGGGATTATCATGAATTACTATGAATTTTCAGGGGTCATGTGATGACACAATTCAGTATTACTGCAGATGCCAGGAAGTTGGAGATGAAATTGAGCTGAACTAAGAACATCTGTCTCAAAAGATTTGCCATAAGTCATCAAAACATCTGGCATCCCTTGTTAGTATTTATCTCCCCACTGGGAAGCTACTTCCACTGGTCCTCTAAGCAACCGTTGGCCACTGAACAGCAGACAGTCCTGAACAAGCTCAGCCACTTTGGGCCAACTGCTGACCTTTCTATGCCTTTGTTTCTTTATCTGTTTAATAGACACCATTGTACCTATGGAAAGGAAAAAAACAATTTTTTTCTTTCTATTAATTTTCAACAGAACATTTCTATGACCAAATATCAGGGGTCAAGGTTTTCCCCAAACAATCGATTCTCCAACACCATCTGGGATTCCTACAGTATAATTCAGCTGTGACACTGTCTACCTGGAGTTAGAGATCCACAGGCTAAGGGCTCAGGGCTGTGAGATTGCCCCCATATCAGATGCCAATCAGAAACCACCTTAGGAATTTCTGACTAAATTGGAGGTCCCTGTGACCCCCTCCTAGGACTTGATCATTTGCTAGAGCAGCTCACTGAACTCAGGAAAGCCCTTATATGTAATATTTGTTATAAAGGATATTGCAAAGATTAAAGACAGCCAGCCAGATGGAAAGGATGGACAGGGCAAGGCATGGGGGAAGGCACAGAACTTTCATGACTTTGGGGCATGCCAACCTCCAGGTCTTTGACAACCTACCAGCTCTCCAAATTTCATAGTTCAGGGATTTTTTTTTTTTTTTTTTTTTGTGGTGCTGGGGATTGAACCCCGGGCCTTGTGCATACGAGGCAGGCACTCTGCCAACTGAGCCATATCTCCAGCCCCATAGTTCAGGGATTTTTATGGAGACTTTATCACATATTCATGCTCAATTATTAACACCATTTCCAGCCCCTGTCCCCTTTCTGGAGGATGGGGCAAAAGTTCCTAGCTTCTCATCTTGGCTAGATCTTTCCGGCTACCAGCCCCCATCTAGGGGTCACCAAGAGTGTCTCCTTAGAACAAAAGGCACTCTTATCACCCAAGGAATCCCAAGGAATTGAGAGTTCTATGTCAGGAACTGGGGTCAAAGACCAAATATGATAATGAAGGATGTATCCAGCACCTCTGTTAATCAGGAAATTATAGTTTTCAGGAGCTCTGTGCCAGGAACCAGGGGCAGAGACCAAATATATATTTCTTATTGTCTTATCTCACAATATCATAACCTACCTTGTGGGACTCTTGTGAAGACAAGAGGAAGTGGCATCTAGTGGACATTTAGTAAAGAAAAGCTTACAATGTTGTAAACTTTGTGTTGGGATAACAACTTCCTTCAATGTATAATTTCCCTGTAGGGTTCTTTAGGTCCAAGTTCTGTTCAGGATCAGGAAGGTCAACCTGAGAGAACAACCTTTCTGAAGCCACTAGAGAAAAGAACAACATATTAGGAGAAGTAAGGAATTTAGTTTGCTTATTTATTTATTAGTGCAGTGCGGGGATTGCACCAGGGCCTTGGGCATACTGGGCAAGTGCTGTACCACTAAACTCCATCCCCAGCCCAGGATTTTAATAGTAACAAAACCTATCAACCAAGTAGGGGCTCTGAGCTTTAGTGGCATCTGATAATGAACCTGGGTGAGGCCTAATCAGTGACAATGATGACCATTTCCCTGACACTGGGTATGTGTGAGCCACTAAATGAGGCACTAATCTAGAAGGTATTATTCTATGTGTCAAACCCAAGAGTTTGAATAAAAATGACAAGTCTATGTTTTGTGTGCCCCTTTACCGTGTGAGATGTGACCCTGAGGAAAAAACGAAACCAGATCCTGTCTACTGAATGACAGACCCCTGAGCCCTGTCCTGATCCCTCACAGCCCTTGATGAGCTCTCGCTGTACGGCTGAGAAGCAAGAAATGTTCCCAGGAAGAACTGGTAAACAGGCTGGATTGGATGCCCTTCTGAGAAGGAACTAGAACTGTCCTTTGTACCTTAGCTCTTTTTGGCTCAGCTGCCACCAAGCCAGGGAATGGATGGTGTATCCAGTTTTTAGGATTGGATATATAAGTTCTTGGCATTGTCTTTATAAACAAGGAGAAAGAAACTAAGAATATTTTTAAAATGGACATGTAGTCTGGGCATGGTGGCACATGCCTGTAATCCCAGTGACTTGGGAGACTGAGGAAGGAGGATGGCAAGTTTGAGGCTCAGCATCACAAACTGAGTATCTTAAGACAACAGAAATTTATTCTCTGTAGAGAATAATTAATAATATCTGATGGACATATATTAATTATTACATACACTCCACAATGAATGTAGAGGTTACAAGGACTGAAATCCAGATGTCAGCTGGCCACGCTCCCTCCGAGACTTAGGGTAGATCCCTCCTGGCCTCTTCCAGCTTTTGGTGGTGGCTGCCATCCATGGTATCCCTTGGCTTGCAGCTGCATCACTCCAGCCTCTGTGGTTCTTGGTTTCACCAGGGTCCTCCTCTTCTTATAAGGACATTGGCTGCTATGATTTGGGTAAATGTCCCCCAAAGGCCCGGGTGTTAAAGGCTTGGTCCCCAGCCTATAAGCTGTTGGTAGGTAGTGGAATCTTAAAGAGGTGGGGCCTAGTGGGCGGAGTTAGGTCACTGTGGGGCGTGCCTTCATTGTGGGACCCTGGTCTCTCTAGTTCTGTCTGTCTAGAAGACAAGGTGAACAAGCCTCTTCTATCACCTGTTCCCATCATGATGTGACAGGCCATCACAGGTTCAAAGCAACTGGGCCAAGTGATCATGAACTGAAACTTCTGAAAACTTGAGCCAAATTAAACCTCTTCTCTTTTTAAAGTTGATTATTTCAAGTATTTTTGTCACAGAAAACTGATGAACACATCATTAATATTGGATAAGGGGCCACCCTAGGACCTCTTCTTAACTTGATAGTCCCTGCAAAGACCCTCTTTTTAAATAAAGTTCACTTACAGGTATTTTGGAGTAGAACTTCACGGTATCTTTGTGGGGAGATTCAATCCACAATATACAGTAACAGTAAAACCCTTGATTAAACAGGTCATAGGCCAAGTGCAATGAACAGAGGGGCATCTATTTTGTGCTGATGAGGGAGCAAATTAGGACAGCAAGTTGGCAGTATATATGGAGCCTCAAAAAACACATCTTTTAGGCCTGGGGTTGTAGCTCAGCGGTAGAGTGCTCACCCAGCACGTGTCAGGCCCTGGGTTCAAGCCTCAGCACCATATAAAAATAAAGGTATTGTGTCCAACTAAACAAACAAACACACACATCTTTTAATCTAGTAACCCACTTTCAGCTAAAGGAAGTGAGCAAAAATTGTTGATAAAATTTTATACTCAGAGATATTCATCTCAATTTTCTCTAAATAATTAATTATTAAGAATAACCAACAGGTAATATTACAAAAGTAAGGCATGTCCACATGATGGAGACACTATATAGCCTTTAGGATAATTAAAAAAAAAAACATGGAAGAAAATAAAATAGAACCATATATTCAATACGTTGTCAATTTTATAAAACACATATAAGAGCCAGGTGTGGAGGGGGAGTATGCTTGTAATCCAAGCAACTCAGAAGGCTGAGGCAAGAAGATTACAAGTTCAAAGCCAGCCTCAGCAACTTAGTAAGACCCTGTCTCAAAATAAAAAAATAAATTGTAAAAAAGGGTTGGGGATGTGGCTCAGTGGTTAAGAGTCTTTGGGTTCAATTCCTGGTACCAAAAATGAATAACTAAATTAATTAATAGAAAAATGCATAAATAGGGAAGAAAAGAACATAAAGTACCAATCCTCTTTTCACCCTTCATGGAGGGATCATTAGTGATTTTATTATTTTATTTATTATGGCCTTATATATAAGTTCTCGGCATTGTCTTTATAAACAAGGAGAGAGAAACTAAGAATACTTTTAAATGGACATATAGGCTGGGCATGGTAGCACATGCCTGTAATCCAAGTGACTTGGGAGACTGAGGAAGGACAATGGTGTTGAACTCAGCCACTTAGTGGGACCCTAAGCATCTTAGCTAGACCCTGTCTCAAAATAAAAAACTCAAAAAGGCTGGGGATGTAACTCAGTGGTAAAACCCTCCTGAGTTCAATTCCCAGTACTAAATAAAATAAAATAAAAAATAGAGACATAATATAATGGACTATTACTCAGTATTTAAAAAAGAATAGAATTATGGCATTTGCAGGTAAATGGATGGAGTTGGAGAATATTATAGTAAGTAAGCCAATCCCAAAAAAACAGAGCCCGAATATTTTCTCTTTACAGGATTACTTGTCACTCACAACCTGGAGGTTTCCTTTATTGGCTTGCTTAGGGGAACCATGTTAAAGACAGAAGAGCTCTACTTTCAGGTGTGTCATGTCTCGGGCGGGGGGTGGCTGAGGAGGTCTTTCCAGCTCTGAGATGCTGTGACTTGTCAAGTCCCAGGGCAGTTGTAACATGCTCTGAGAGATTCCAGGAGCCATGCAATTAGCCATTTCCTAAGTAGGTGAAATTCAGCACAGCAAATAGGTAATCATTCAAGGTATTAGTCCACACTTGTTGCTTCCGGGGCTGCTCATAGTCTCTGAGGAAGAAAGATGAAGCACCCCTAGAGTGAAAATGCCTGTCTAAGTGTGGGAGCAATCAGAAAAAAAAAAAAATGAACCACGAAGATCAGCAACTGTGAAGTCTCTGCCTCTTGGAAGGGTCAAATCCCTTTCTGAGCCTTCCCATAGACGGCTTCAGGAAGCCATCTGTACCCCCCCCTCCCCCAAAGCAAGAGGAACTAGGCTCTGGAGGCCCTAGTGCTGAGGAGGTGACACCTTCCATTTGTGCTTTGTCATGACCCAGCTCTGGCCTGGTGGGAGCTCCAGCAGTGGGAAGGGAGCCCTGGACAGAAGAACTGCTGCTGGCTCAGCGGCTCAGGAGGCCCCAGCCATCCGCAGGGGAGAGCCGGGCTCACAGCAGCCCAGGGCCTGGGTCAGCTGGGCTCCTCCAAGCACCCTGCTTTCCTGCGCACAGTGGGGAAGCAGAAGAAGGCAGCTGAGGGGTTAGAACCTTCAGGAAGAAAAAAGTATTCAAGGAAGCCCTGCATCTTTCACACAACGTGTAATTAACTCTCAGCAGAAGATGCCACGGATTCATAATGGGAGTCGACAGCAGGGGAGGAAGACTGACAGGCTGAGATTCCTCGTGGGTTTTTTAAATTTATTTTTTTAAAGAAACATGAACAGTTGCAGTGATCATCATGGACCTTCAGTGATGGTGTCTCAGCAACAAGCCGGATCATGATGCATCCCACCCTCTCCCCAAGAGGAAAGAACTAGAAGTGGAAGGATTTTGCTGCCCCAGACCTGGCCCCAAGCTCTGGCCTGGCTGGATGACCAGCTCTTGTCCCTGATGCCCCAGGATGGGTCTGTGGCTGCCCCTGCTCTTTCAACCTGCTTCAGCATGTGTCTGTCGCCAGAGCCCTCTCCTCTCCTGACAGACCTTGGAGTCATCTCGGCCTTCATTCAGCCTGGGGCTCTCAGGGTCATGCTTCTGGCACAGCCCAGGCCTCCTCCCAAGTGCCCTGCCCTCTGTAGGGTGGCTGCACCCTGTGAGGAAGGGAGGTACAGCTGGAGAGGAAAGGTGGGGAGCCCCGGGGCGGGGTACTGGAGGTGGGCAGTACCTGGACGTTTGCCAGAATAAACAGGGCCAACCCTCTCCCAGGCACAAAGGGCTCTCTGTGAGGACACGCCTGGCCCCATATGGAATCCAGGAGGCTCACATTTCTTAACACAAAGGACACCATTCCCAGACCGGCCTGGGTGTGGGCTGTAGGTTGAACCCTGCTGGGCAGGCCCTATGGACTCCCAGTGACCCATCTGGGTGGCTTCAGTCCTCCTTACGAGCTGGTCTGCACAGGGAGATGGGGAGAATCTGGAGCAGGCAGCCTGACCTTGCAGCTACTTCTTCCTCTGCACAAGGGCCTTCCAGGGTCTGCTCTTCTCAATCCTTGCATGCTCTCTTCCTGTCTTTCTCTTACACATACGCACATGAACACACTCCCTTGTATGCACTCACACACTCAGAGTCCAATGGGAGAAGATGCCCAAGCAAACCACATCTAGACCAGCCGAGTATGCTGTGTAGATTCTTCTCCCCCACCTCAAGCCATGACCACAGAGAAATTAGACCAGGCCTGAAAGAAATCAGCCTGGGAATATATGAAAACAACTACTGTATTGACCATAGTGCATAAGCATAATTGTTATTTTTCTTCAGAATTCACAGTCTCTCCTGCTACCAAATTCTCAGTGTGACCCTGAGAAGATTTGGGGGAAGGGAATCAGAAGCCTCTGGGGAGGCAAAACAGCATGGAACAGTCCATGCTGCATGTCTTACAACCTTACCTGAAGTTCATCTGTGTGGCTGTGTGTATTTTGGAAAGGAACCAGCCAGGGAGTTACTCACACCCTCACTGGGCCTTGTGAGCTTTGTGTTTTAACATGAAAGAGTCAGGGTAAGATTTCTAAGTCTCTTCAGTTCTCAGCCAGTCCTCACAGCCACAGGGCTGGACAGCCAGCCACCAAAACCTGCTGCCACACAGCCTGAGGCCCAGTCACCTCAGGCAGGCTCTGCCTATGTCTGTGCAGGGCTTGGCATGCACGGTCTCCCCACTGGACTGCAGCTGAGGTTGGACAGTAATGGACAAGAAGCATAGGATCTTCGAATATGGGACCTTTTCCTGTGCTGTATGTCTAGCACTGTGAACTATAAAGAAGACATTCATTTATCAAATGTACATTTCTTGGGTGCCATTTATGTGCTAATAACTAAAAGCACAAAATTCCCTGTTCTTGGGAGCTTACATTTGACACAATGCATAGGAGTTTGCTAACAAAGCACTATAATCCAAGTGGCTTAAACAACAAAGATGTAGTGTCCACACTTCTGAAGGCCAGAAGTTTAAGGTCAAGGAGTCAGCAGGGTGGGTTCCTCCTGAGGGCTGTGTTTGAGGCTCTCTTCGATGCCTTTCTTGAAGCTTCTGGTTATTTCCTGCAATGTCAGTGCTCCTTGGCTTATAGAAGTGTCACCCTGACCTCTGCCTTCACTTTTACTTAGCTTCTCCCTGTGTATGTCTGTTTATGTGTCCAAATTTTCCCTTTTTATAAGGACAGTCATTGGATCAAGGCTAATGCCCTTAACTTGATCATTTGCAAAAACTCTGTTTCCAATAAAGGTCATATTCTGAGGTGCTGAGGATTAGGATTCCAACATATTTCCTTTTTTGTGGGGATAGAAATAATTAGGCTTAGAATACCTGTAGAAAAGTGGTGCACACCTGTAATCCCAGTGATTTAGGAGGCTGAGGCAGGAGGATCTCAAATTTGAGGCCAGCCTGGGCAACTTAGCAAGACCCTGTCTCAAAATAAAAAATAAAAAGGATTGGGGATGCTGGGGATGTAGCTCAGTGGTAGTGTGTCCTTGGGCTCAATCTCCAGTACTACAAAGAAGAGGGAAAAAAGAGAAAGGAAGAAAATTGTAGGGAAGTATACAGGAGAGCATTTGCCCTCATTGGGTCCAAGCTTCCTGCCTTTGGCAGGGCCTCCCATGAACACCGCTGACTGGTGCAGCCTGGTCTTGTGTGGCCCCTGCCCTATAGAAGGCTGGGGATTTGAGTTTCTGGCTTCTACTCTGGGTAAGTGTGGGCATCTAATGGGGGATTTTTCCCCAATGCAGGACAAGCACTTAAAGGGTTCATACAAATGTGTTTCTGAGGCACAAGAGAAATCTGCCACATAGGTACTTTCAGGTTTCCTTCCAGGGGTCCCAGGAGCAGAGGAACAAGGACTACAACTTCAGTTTCTGTCTTCCTCTAAGTGCCTAAGTTGTGTGCTTCCCACTGTAGGGACCACAAATTGGTGACACCTAGCAAATGCAGACTGGAGCTAACATGTCCTGTTTAATAAGAACTTTCTACGTGGTAAGTATTTTTCTAAGGTCTTTACATGCTTCACCTTATTTAATCCTCGGTAGCCTTAGGAGACAGGATGATTATCATCCCCCTTTCATAGATGAGAAAACCGAGGCCCAGAGAGATGAGGTAACTTAACCTCATAGGGGAGAGGCAAGATTGAACCCAGCAAGCTCAGTCCCAGACTGAGAGCTTAACCGCTGACGGATAAAGAAGATAAAGATGGAAGAAAAGCTCCTCCAACCAGTGCTCAGGGAAAGTAGGGGAAAGCCATGAAGCCATTGCCCTGCTATTCACCTGGGAGCTCAGCAGAGCTACCCCTGGATGGCACATCCTGTGTCACATTCCCGAGCCAAGGTAGTTGTGCTGTGGGTACGCTGCAACCTTGCCTCCTGAAGGCATCCTGGCAAAGTGCCTGGAATCCTGGGAGGGAGGTGGGGAGAGGTGGGGGAGCGGGAGCCCCAGCTGGGGAGCTGCAGGGCCAGCCGGGGAGCCTCTGCCTGCGAAGGTGGCTGAGGAGGGGCTACATCAGAACACCAGCTTCTGAACTTCCGACCCCAGCTGGGTATTCAAGGGGCAGCTCCCCTGTAAGCTCAGGGAGGGCCCCAAGCTGTTCCCTTGCCAGGATGCTGCCGAAGACAGGCCAGGCTGTTCCCAGGGCTTCCCCAGGGACCAGGAGCTGCCCATCCAAGCTGAGCTGTGTTTTAGCAGCTCAGATCCCTGCCAAATGTCCAGAGGCAGCCACCCTGAAGAAGCCCTGTCCCCCATGGCCCCATCATGTGACCCCAAATGTTGGATCATTGATGGTTTCTATTGTTTTGGAGGAAAGGCAGGAAAAAGAGCAGAAGGAGGCAAACATAGAAAGGACTCGTCCTCACAGTCCCCGAAATGTCCAGCTAGAGAATGCCCTCTGGCCCTGGACTGTGGAGCCTGGCCTAGAGCCTCACCTACTCAAAGTCCAGAGTTTTCAAGACTATGCCTACACCAGGGGTATCTGTTGCTCTAGAGAAGCCCCCCTTTGGCATTTGCCCTTCCAAGGGAAGCAAGGTATATGTTGGTGGGCTTTCCTTAAAAGAAAAGATGGGTCATGGGACTGGACGAGATGGTGCGCACATACCTAGGGAGGTGAGGCAGGAGGATCACCTGAACCCCCGAGTTTGGGGACAGCTTGGGCAACATAGTGAGGTCCCATCTCAAACAAACAACAGAAAACTAAACAAAACAAAAAGGAGGGTAAAAGGATATTTCTTTCAACCACATCAATAGTTAGATAATAGAGTGGCTTCCTATATTCTAGCAGGACGTTTCTAAATTACACATGAGTAACAAAAATAATAAAAGCAAAGAAAAAAATTATCCACTGGAGATTTGTATTACAATAGGAAACTATGAAATATGCAGTTAATAAAAAGTTCAGTTGAAGAAATGTTTGCAAAGATCAATAATGTTCCGGATTTAAGACTGGATTAATTTTATAATAACATAAAAAACATGAATGCTTTGTGTTGTGCCCTTGTTTCCATCTCCCCACAGATCAGAAGCAGGGAAGAGGGATATTCCAAGAATTAAAAAAATAAAGCAGGGTGTGGTGGCATACACCTGTAATCCCAGCACCTCAAGAGGCTGAGGCAGGGGGATCACAAGTTTAAGGCCAGCCTCAGCAACTTAACAAGACCCTGTCACAAAATAATAATAATAATAATAATAATAATAATAATAATAATAATAATAATAAAGGATTGGAGATGTACTCAGTGATAAAGCACCCCTGGGTTCAATCTCCAGTTCCAACAAATAAATAAATAATAAGATGGGGCCAGGATTGCCAAATAACCTTCAAATTTAACGGACCACCTTGTATTTTTATTTGCTGGACCTGGCAGCCTTCTGTTGGGTCCGATCTCACGTCCCTCTCTGTGGAGAGAGGAAGGAGGGAGAACATGAAGTAGCTGGCAGGAGACACCAGGGAAGTGAGGCCTCTGAGGTCGGCTTCAGGGCTGTCAGCTGGGGCCCTGGGCAAAGCCCCTGGGCTTCCTCTTGCAGCACGTCTCCTGGCGGGGAACCGGCAGGGCCCAGTGGCTGCAATAGGAAGCTTTGAAAACAACCTGAAAACAGCTCTGGCTTCTGGGGAACTCAGCAATGTGGGAGAGGCCAGGCTCTGAGCAGCCACGTGTCCAAGTACACCAGGGCCCAGGCCACACGGCTGCCTGGCCCCCAGGGGCTGGCAGGGTCACCCTGGCACCGGGGTGCAGTGACACTGCCCCACATCTCATCTGGCCCTATTCAACTCCCCAGCCTGGGCTGACCTCCCCCCCTTCAGGTCTGGCTGTTCAGCTCTGCCTCTCACCAAATTCCCCCACATTCTCCAGGGCTGAGGTCACTACACACCCTCTGGGGCCTGCAAAGCTGCAGAGCAGATCCAGGGGAATTAGCAGGGTAACTGGTTATTTGTGTACTACCCAAAGGTACCCTGGGAAGCGGGCGTGGGCACTTGCTCTCTGGGAGCCCTGGGAGAGGGTCCAGCAGTTCTGCCCCCTCCATGCCAGGGGGCCTGCCCCTGTGGGGACCCCTGCCGTGTCAGCTCTAATGGGGCAGGCCTCCCTGGGCCGTCTTCAGGCTGCTCTGTCTTTTCTCAGCAAATAGTGAGGAAGAAGGAGGGAGAGAGGGAGCCAAGGGGTGGGCCTTCCTGAGAGAAGGACAGCCTGTGAGCAGAGCATCTCTTTGAGAACCAATCTTGTGAGGTGCTTTTAGCTCCATTTTTACAGAAGACAAAACTGAGGCCCAGAGAGGTTAGAGAACCTTCCTCAGGGCACAGTTAGCAAGTGGCGGGGCCAGAAATCCCACTCGGTTCACTCTGACACTAAAACCTGGGCCTGGTCTAATAATCTTTGCTGCCCAGGAAAATTCTGGTTTTGCTCAGGAGGAAATATCTTCTGTCAACTCCGTTATTCTATGTTGTCAGATTCCCACCTCCCCACTACCTCCAAGAGTTGGCTTGTGACCGTGAAATTTCCACTAGAAAATAGTGCTGAAAGGGAACGGCTGTAGTTCTGCGTCCACGCCAGGAACTTCATCTCCTCCCACAGAGCTAGGTGCCCTGAGTGGGCCAGGCCACAGGGGTCTGAGCACATTGGTGATTGTCCCCTGTCCCTGTCCTTAGATGTCTCATTTGCTGATTCCTGACAGGCTGAACACCACCCTTCCTGGTGACCAATCTCATAGATTTGGCCTATGTGGTTGGTTGACTTTGAAAACTGAGATATTGGCCCTTATGGTGCCCCTTCTCTTACCCTGTAGGGTATTCTAGGTATGGGCCCTGCCTCTTAGTCCTCCTTAGATCTCTCCCTGCAGAGAAGAGGAGAGGAGAGGGGAGGGGAGGGGAGGGAAATAAGGAAGGAAAAAGGAAAAATGGGGGGCCAGGAGTGTAGCACAATGGTAGAGCACTTGCCTAGCATGTGCAAAGGCTCTAGGTTAGAACCTGAGCACCACAAAAAAAGCAAAACAAAACAAAACAAAAAAACCTGTGTGTGTGTGTGTGTGTGTGTGTGTGTGTGTGTGTTGGTGGCAAAGAACAAGATTCAAGTCTTCCTCACCTTCCCTTGTTGGCCTTGGGCATTTCTCACACTCTCTGACACTCCAGCCTCCTGGGTCACTGGGCCTCCCCTCAGTACCTCAACAGCACCCTTTGCTTCCTGTGTGTGGTGGGGAGGGCTGGGGGAGGGCTGGGGAAGGCTTGAGGAGGGAGGGCTAGGAGGAGATCAGAGCTTTGTGTCTTCCACTCACGACCTTCAATCATACATTCATTTGCTTGATAAAGCAGGTGCGTGGGCTGGATGGGGAGGCACAGGCAAGCACAGATGGAGAATGGACGTGACAACAGGATTCAGGGCCTACACAGCCTACTCTCTCTGCTCAGCATCTATCCAAAGGAGTGCAGGCCATCAAACCAAGTCATAAAAAGGAATGCTGAGCACTCCCAGCAGCCACAGGGTCTGAGAATTGACTCTATACCCCTCCTCAGCAGCACCTCTAACCCTCACACCTTACAACTCCTTCAGATCTCAAGAGAACATCCAGCCCACACCGTGTCCCCTCTGAGTTAAATGTCAGTTTGGGGACCTGAAGGCCCAGGTTCACATCCCTGGCTTACCAGATTTGGGTAGTTTACTTAACCTCTGCCTCAGACCCCTGCCCTCTGAAGGGGGTCTAAGGACATCCACTGCCTGGGTTGCTGCAGGGATTATAATGTTCAGTCATGAAAGACTTTAAAAAGCACTTGGAAGCTGAGCGCGGTGGCACAGTCCTGTAATCCCAGCAGCTCATGAGGCTGAGGCAGGAGAATCATGAGTTCAAAGCTAGCCTCAGCAAAAGCGAGGCGCTAAACAACTCAGTGAGACTCTGTCTCTAAATCAAAAATAAAAAGGGCTGGGGATGCGGATCAGTGGTTGAGTGCCCCTGAGTACAGTCCTGGGTACCCCCCACCCCGAAAAAAAGCCCCTGGACTATGGTGGGCGCTATAGCCACATGAGTAGCTATTTTAGTCACTCGTGACCAGTGTGACTATTCTCTCTTCCCTTTCCTCCTGCACCTTCAGGCCAATCTCTATCAACCCACTGTCCTTCGAAAGCCCTGGCAGACTGGCTGAGCGGAACCACCCTGACAGGGTGGGTGGAAGCTGCGAACTCTCCTGTGGAAATGAACCTGTGCCTGATGTATGAGGAGCAGGTGAGCCTCCAGAGGATTCCAAGGCGGGAAGGAGAACATCTGCCTCCAAATACTGGAATGGATCAGAGACCTGAGCCCCCTATGTCTCCTAGAGGTGAGAGACGGCTTCTGCATTAGGAGCAAACAATTCGGTTTAGTGAGAGGACAGCTGTGTCCAGATGGGGCCTGAGCCATCAGGATATTCATGCTGCAGCTCTCCAGTGGGCTCGTGTCCTGACCTGGCAAACCTGTGAATGCCAACTTATTTTTAATATTTATTTTATTTTTTGGTATTAGGGATTGAATCCTGAGGTACTTTACCACTGAGCTACATCTCATTTTTATTTTTATTTATTTTAATATAGGGCCTCACTAAGTTGCTTAGAGCCTCAATAAATTGCTGAGGCTAGTTCCATCCTCCTGCCTCAGCCTCCCAAGCCGCCGAGATTACAGGTGTGTGCCACTGAGTGGAGCTAAATGAGGCCTTATTTTGAAAAAGGGTCTTTGCGAATATAATTAAGAATCTCAAGATGAGATCATCTGGATTCTCCAGGTGGGTCCAAAATCCAGTGACGAGTATCCTTATAAAGCAGCAAACGAGAATTCATAGATATGGAGGCAAAGGCCACCGAGGTCAGGCAGAGATTGGGATGATATAGTCACAGGCTGAGGAAGGTCCGGAGCCAACAGAAGAAGGGAGACTCTGGTGAGAGGGTAGCTGGCTGACACTTTGACTGTGGACTCCTGGCCTCCAGAATCGTGAGAGAATACATTGCTATTGTTTTAAGCCACCCAGTTGTAGCAATTGGTTGTAACAGCCACAGGAAGCTAATATAAGGACCAGCTGCAAAAACCCCCTCAGAAAGGAAAAGATAAGGGGCTATCTTGGTCAACTCAGGCTGCTGTAACAAAAATACCATAGACTCAGTGGCTTTAACAATAAACATTTATTTCTCACAGTTCTGGAGGCTGAAAGTCTGAGATCAAGTTGTCAGCATGGCCAGGTCCTTGGTGAAGTTCCTGTTTAGATTTTAAACATCCCCCCAGTTAAGTCCTCTGCAGGAAGGTAGGAGCCCTCCCTGTCTGTGCCACCTCATGTCACCCAGTAGAGCTGCACTGAGCCAGGGATGTGAGGTCAAAGCTGCTGTTTTATTTTTTTATTTTATTTTATTTATTTTTTTGTGGTACTGGGGATTGAACCCAGGGGCACTCTACCAGTAAACTGCACCCTAAACCCTTTTTGTTCTTTCTTTATTTGGAGATGGGGTCTCCCCAAGTTGGGGCTGGTCTCCAACTTGTGATCCTCTTGCCTCAGCTTCCAGAGTTGCCAGAATCACAGGTGTACACCACCACACCCAGCAAAAGCTGCTGTTTTAACTGTTTAATAGGACTTTAAACAGGTGTGGTATCATCCCTGGAAAGGACCTGAGGGCTTCTTCCACATGAGAAGACAGGCCTCAATATGTCATTTGGACATCACGCCCCGGCTCCTGTTGGCTGACAGGAAGAGTGGGCTTGCTGGGAACTTATAGAGATGGTAGGTCCTGGCCAGATGTGAGGGCCTCTGGGACAGCATCAGCTTCACTGTCAAGCTTGTTAGAAATTCACAATCTCAGACCCATCCCAAACTGATGAAATTAAAACTACTTTGTGACCAGGCCCTAGGTGATCTGGGTCCACAGCCGGGGGTTGTCAGGCAATGAGCTGGAACAAGGCTCCATTACCTGGTGTTGATTTAACGCACTTGTGTTCCATCAGTTAACAGAGCTGAAATAACCTGGCCATTTCTGAAAGTTGTTGGCTTCACTGCCCTGAAGGACCTTCCTCTGAAACATAAATCTGCCAATGACTTCAAATTCTACTATACCACATAGAATCCTCCCTCAGGCAGTGTGTTCTGGAAGCAGAGAGGCCCAAGCCTTCCACACTGCTGCTCTTTGGGGGGGGGGGTGACACCTTGAGGGTGGTGAGTGAGAATTTCAAGTTGTCCCCATTTCCAAGCCCAGAGAAGAGGTGATCCTGTCAGATTTGCTCAAGACAGCCAGCAGCCCATGGCTGATATCAAAGAGTGTGAGAACCTCTTTTCAAAGTGTCACAAGAAACACGTCAGGTTAGGGTGTAGCTCAATGATGGAGCGCTTGTCTAACTTGTCTGAGGTCCTGGGTTCAATCCCCAGCACCTCACAAACAAACCCAACCCCTCCCCAAAGACATCATCACAAAGTGGTATTTACAAGTCCTCAAATGATAATATTCCTAGGAGACTGTTTATTTTTTTTTAAGGGTGCAAAATAGTGCCCTCATTTTCAAAATAAAAATTTGTCTATGTGCACAGAAAAAAATGGTGTCTGGAAGGATAGATTCCAAAATCTATGATGTCGATGCTTCTCAGCCCAAGACCACTAGGACTACACGTGGAGCTGGGTTTGTGGGCGTGTTGTGTTGAGGGAGAATGTACACCGTGGGAACCATGGGCTCCTCAGATGAGGACGCTAGGAAGGAACCCCTTGATTTGAGCTGTGACAGCTGCTTTAAGTGATGGTTCAAGGAAGCAGGACTTAGCCCTGGATTGGAAAGCCTGAGTAAATCTGTGTTTATCTTAATTCTTTTTTTTTTCATATTTATTTTTTAGTTTTAGGTGGACACAATATCTTTTTTTTCTTTATTTATTTTTATGTGGTGCTGAGGATCGAACCCAGTGCCTCACATGTGCAAGGCAAGCACTCTACCACTGAGCTACCACCCCAACTCATGGACACGATCTTTATTTTGCTTTTAGGTGGTGCTGAGGATTAGACCCAGTGCCTCATGCATGCTAGGCAAGCACTCTACCACTGAGCCACAACCCCCGGCCCCCATATCTTAATTCTTATCAAGATGAATGACACAAGGCTATAAACAACAACATAACAACAAAGAAAACAGTCGCCAGGATAGAGGGATGATTGGTTGTTTTTGTGGTTGGGACCATACTCTTGTTCTTGACGGGGTTCAGACATGACCACAGAGTGGTTACTGTCTTGATCTTCACCGCCAGAGTGGCCTTGGCCAGGGTTGGTGTCTGTGAGACTGCTTATGCTCAAGAAGGCATCAAGGTCTCCGCTGTGAGAGCAAGACCTGGCTATCAGGGTGCTCTTTCTCGATGCTAAACTGAGTAAACCATGCTGTGGGCGGGGCAGATGGCCTAGCTCTGGGAGTCCCCTAGGACAAGAGTGACAAAAGCTGCCCAGCTCTCTAGCCTGCAGAGCAGCACCCCTCAGATACCTACCCAGGGTGGGGGCTGGGTGTGCCAGTGCTCCTGTTTAGTTTGGGTGGAAATCGGTGTTGCTCAAGACCTCCCCCCGTGGCTGGCTTGTCAACATTGGGTGGAGGCCACCAGGACACCTGCTTGGTGCGGCTCCCAGGCAGGAGGCTGTGGCATGGCCTAGAGCTCTGTTTCTCCATCTTGGATGCCCAGGAGAATCACCGGGGTTCTTTTGACAACCTCCAGTGCTTGACTACCAGGACCAGTCAAGTCAGGATCCCTGTTGTTGGGGGTTGGGGGGCGCATAAGCACAGTTTTAGCTCCCCAGATGATCCCCCCAGCTCTCCTGCACCCGCCAACCCTACCTACACCCTCATTCTTTCCAAATCTCTGCCTCTTTCTCACAAACACCATCTCTAGACAGGGTCAGGCCCTCCCAGCTCTCCCCCGAATCATCTCGCTCCTCCACTCTCCTGACTTGAATTTCTGTCATAAAGAAAAATACAAGTTATTGGTTCTCAGCCCAGGCTGCATACTGGAATCACCACGGGAGCTTTAAAATGTCCTGTAGGGCCTGCATCCCACTCTCGGAGCTTCTGATACCCAGGGCTGGGGCTGGAGCCCAGACATGGATATTTTTAAGAAGTTTCCCTTACGATTCTCCTGGGTAGACAGGAAGCTGGAGAACCACAGCTGTAGGTAACTAACTCCCCAGCCCGGCGGGCTGCATAAAGAAGCTCACTCTATCACCTGGGGAATAGGAGTTCTTTAGGGTTCTTCTAAAGGGTGTCACAGAGGGGAGGGGACCCCTTCTCCCACTTGGCCATAGAAGACCATGTAGCTCCAGGCAGCCAGGTGTGTGAGCAGGGAGGAATTCAAAAAGTCGAGAGAGTGGTAGTACCTGGAGATGAGGGGGTTCTTGGCAGAGGAGGAGAGGAGGAAAAGATGGGAATTATGGCCTAGCTGATGGAACTGCAGAGGGCTGACCCTGGCAGAAGTGGATGGGCATGCATTTCTATCAAGACTCCTTTTTGCTGGGGCACCGTGGCACACTCCTGTAATCCCAGCAACTCCAGAGGCTGATTGGGAGGATTGGCAATTTGGAGGCCAGCCTCAACAACTTAGTGAGAGCCTCATCTCTTGTTTTTTCTTTTGGTGGTGCTGGGGATTGAACCCAAGGCCTTGTGCATGCGAGGCAAGCCCTGTACCAACTGAGCTATATTCCCCAGCCCAAGCGAGAGCCTCATCTCAAAAACAAAACAATACAAAAAGCCTGGTTAGGAATGTAGCTCAGTAGTAGAGTGCTTGCCTAGCATGCATGAGGCCCTGGGTTCCAGTCCCAACACTGAAAAAAAATTTTTTTTTCCTTCTCATAAAGCTCTGAACCCACAGGCTCACGGCTTCCTGCCCAGGCCCCTGAGACCAAGGCCCTCCACCCACCACAGCAGAGTGCTGCCTACTGACTGCTCACACCTGAGCCCCTCCCCAGGAATTGCCCTCAGCTGAAGGGAGCTGCCTGGGCCAAGGCTATATGCCACGACCTTCCTCCCTCAACTACCTGTGGACAATATCTGGTGAATGAGAGGCCTGGGCCCTGGCCTTTCTTGGGGTATTCTAGCTTCAGAGCACACCAAAGGATTAGTAGAGGACTCTGAGCAAAAGCATCCCACCCAGTTCCGCCTCCGCCCTCCCTACTCCTGCTCCCTTCACTCCCCACAGATGTTGCTCCAGCGGTCTCCTCAGCTGGTCACCCCACCCTGCAGATCAGAGCCTGTTCTCAGAGTACCTGACCTACAAGGAGACACAGAGCCATGGCTTGGTCATCTGCCCCTCTACAACCCAGCACAATTGTCAGCACCTGTTTCATGAACCTGTGAGTGACTGGGAAGGGGACAGGCTTTGGAGTCAAGAGGACTCAAGTTCTATTCTTGCCTTTACTTTCTAGTTCTGTGATTTTGTGCAAGTTAGATAACCTCCCTGGCTCACTTGTAAAGAGCAGAGAAATACTATTTCTTCCAAGGATGTTAGAAGGATAAACTAAAGGGGCTGGCTTGGAGAAAATGCCCAAGCCTAGTGGCTGACATGGAGGTTACTAGAATGTAACCTGGTTTTCATCCACCATGACAAGATCGCCATGCTGGGCGTAGTGGCCTATAATCCCAGTAGTTTGGGAGGCTAAGGCAGGAGGATCATGAGTTCAAAGCCAGCCTCAGCAATTTAGCAAAGGGCTAAGCAACTCAGTAAGATGCTGTCTCTAAATAAAATGCAAACAAGGCCTTGGAATGTGGCTCAGTGGTTGAGTGCACCTGGGTTCAATCCCCAGCACACACACAAAATAAATAAATAAAATAAAATAAAGATCCCTAACAGATTATAAGAGAAGGCACAGTAAAAATTTTTTTTCATATTGTGGATTGAATCCAGGAGTGCTTAACCAATGAGCTATGACCCCGATTCCTCGCCCCCCCCCCTTTTTTTTTGAGAGAGGGTCTTGCTAAGTTACTCAGGGCCTTGCTAAGTTGCTGAGGCTAGCCTCAAACTGTTAGAGTCTGTAAACAAGTCAAGATGGCGCCTGGCATTTTGCAGAGGGAGTGGTTTGTGAAGTAATGCCAGCGAGTCATCTAAGTGTGGAGATTCGTTATTGGTTGACTGCTGTATCTAGTTAATGTTAATTAAGATAAGCTGTGTGTAATGTATATATATACCCCTCCTGTCCTACAATAAACGGCTCCCACTCCTGCTGTATCAATGTACACAAGTTGTTCGTCACCCCCCCCGCCCCCCGGGTTACTTTGCTGCAGCCGGACTGCGGCATCAAACATGTGATGCTCTTGCCTTAGCCTCCCAAGTTGCTGGGATTACAGGCTTGTGCCTCCACACCTGGCTAGAACTTTGATTTATACTCAGCCCTAATGCAGAGCAGGATGCGAGGCAGATTGATGTGCAGCGATCATCGACATTTAGGCACACGGTGTGGTAAAGTATGGAAACAGGGCTGCACAGCAATGCCATCTTAGGTACCTGAGTCTTCCAGGAGACCTTTCAATCCTCACAAGAGGCCAAGTTGCGAGGCCACCCCATTAAGGACACAGCCAGGATTCCCAATAGAGTGGCTTTTGCTGTTCTGCAGTACAACTGAGTTCCTGTTCCTCTGCTATTCCACTGTACCCCCACCCCCCACTTAAGAGCAGCACAGCCTGTGTCATGGAACGAAAATCCATCCACTTATTCATTCATTCATCTAGGGCATTTAAAAATCGTGGTAAAATGCATACAATAAGAAATTCACCATTCAAACCACTTTAATTTGTATAATGCAGTGACATTTAGTCCATTTACAATGTCATGCAACTACCACCACTATTGAGTTCCAGAATATTTTCATCATTCCCAAAGGAAACCCTGTATCTGTACCCAGTCCCCATTCCCTCCTCCTCCTCCCAGGCCCTGGCAACCACTCATTTACTTTGGAATTGCCTGTTCAGGATAATTTATTTTAAATGGAATCAAACAGTGTGTGGCTTTCTGTGTCTGGCTTTTTTCATTTAGCATCATCTGTCATAGGACGGCTCAGTACTTCATTCCTTTTTGTGACTGAGTACTATTTCACGGCATGGATGGACGGCATTTCATTTGTCCATTTGTCAGTTGATGAACATTTGGGTTGTTTCCACCTTTTGATGATTACAAATAGGGCTGGGAACTTTGATGTACAAATTTTGTTGGAACACCTGTTTTCCTTTCCCTTGGGTCTATCTAGGAGTGGGATTGCTGGGTACCATGGTAACTCTACATTGAACACGGAACACTGTTTTCCAAAACATCCTCCACCAGCAAAGTGTAGGATTCCAGTTTCTCCACATCCTGACCAACGCTTGTCACTTTCTCTTTTTAGGATTACAGCCATCCCAGTGAGTATGAAGTGACGTCATTGTGGGTTTCGATCCCCTACTGTGCAGCACCCTCTGCCAGACAATGGGAGATTATGGAGAACAGAACAGACTAGGCCCTGCTCTCCTGGAAGCTTCAACTGGGGGGTGGGGGACAGCAAAGGAGAGTGGAGGGAGGAAGCCAGGCAGCAGGGACAGTAGTGTCACACAGGTGTGCAACTGGGGAAGGAGAAGAGCACTTTTGGAGCTTCTTCTCCTGGCTCTGGCAGGGTGGAGCTGATGCTTTGAAGTCAAGGGCTGTACAGGGAATGGCCAGAAGGTCAAGGTGCACTCATGCCGTGTATGTGACTGTTATGGGGGACACCAGATGCTCTGGTGGGCAGAGCTCTTAAACACCAGTTTTCTTTTCTTTTAATTTCTTTTATTTTTGTAGTACCCACCTGGAGTTCGAGAACCACCAAACCTGAGTTGTAAGGAACACGGCTTCCTGCCAGTGGAGGGCTAAGCAGGCAGGATCATGTTCCCTGTTTGTGATGGCCTGAGTGTCCCTTGGCCTGGTCCCAATTTCTCAGGGCAAACAGACTTCCAGAGCACATACTCCATGTGCCAGGGACAGGGAGGGGTAGAGAGGGGACCATAGGAATAGCACCCTACCTCCAGCCCTGCTCTTATTCCACAGCCCTATGTGGTGACATGCCCGTCCCAATGGCTTTTACCCTAGTGGGCAGCGGACTGCAAACCTCCTGACTGCTGCTTCCTGGTGAGCTTTCTCTGGATGGGAACCTCTAGCCAGGAAGACGGCCCAAAGAGAGAATTCAAGTTCTTTGAGAAGGCAGCCGCAGGTTTGTGGACAGCCCGGGTGTTGACAGATGGGTATTAAGCAATGTTTGTAGGTCTCTTGCTTCATTGTTACAGCTGCAGTTAAAGCTAGCAGTTCTCTGGCAGCCCCCAGACACTCCACCTGGTCCACCAGGAGACTCTGAATGCTCCTTGGGATTATTATTCCAGTCCAGAGTGTACAGTTCCCCTGTTCAAGGGCTCGGGACAGGTTCCTTCCCCTCATGTCTTCCACCTGCTTTCACAGTGGTGGGACATATGGAAGTAGCAAATATATATGCTGACAAAGAGGGCCAGATGGAAGAAAGTCAAAATCTGGGTTCGTCTTTATGGGGATAATCATCAAAGCAATCCATCCCATTCATCCACCAGCTCCTGAATACTCACATGTTACAGCTAAGGAAAGAACTTTGGTTAATTTCCCCAACAGGAAATAACAAGGTACAAATTAATAAGCTGTGTTTCTATGTACATTTCTATGCCTAAAGGGTCTACTTAAGTCAAGTCTTCTGCCTAGATTCCTCTGAGCAAATAATTTTAATTGTTAAGAACCATCATCAACATAAAATATAACTGCTATAAAGCTTATAGTAGTCTTAATACCTGCAATAAAATATCAAACTTAGTACAGATTATGGGCAATATTAACCAGAGCTAATGTCTATGGAGTACTTATTATGGGCCAGGAGTGGTGCTAAGTGTTTTACTCAGATTATTTTTCTGAATCTTTACAACCCTATGAGATTTAATCCTCAAAACCACTTTACCAGGTAATACCACCATTTTACATACAGAGAAATGGAATTGGAGTTGGGTATGCTTGGGCTAACACTGTGGGGTTGCCCCTCCAAAGAACCCTGTGGAAAGGTGTGGTCATAGTCTCATGAATGAGTGAACTGACATGTCATGGGATTAAGTAGAGCCACAGTTGCATGGCCATTGATATTTGATAGAGAAGACAAGAATTTGAATTCAGGAGGGCTATAGAATACAACCCTTAATATTTAGGTTCCATCTGGTATGTTTACCCCAATGAAACACAGCGTATACAGATAGATACACGTGAATATGTTCACTGTGCCTGTGCTTCTAACAACCCAAGTATCCATTACACAAGCTCATACAGTGTGTGAAGGTCACACAAACTGGAGCATATGCATTCTAGATGGTACACGCAAATATTAAAAGAAGTGAAGTGAAACTTATATGTACCCATGTAGGAAGACACACAGTGAAAAAGGTTAGTTGATAAATAATAAGCATAGTGTAATACCCTTTAAAACTCCATTGCAATAGGAAAAACAGTAGAATGAATCGGACATAACTTTCCTATATTCATATATGGATACATGACGAGTGTAACTCCACATCATGTACAACCACAAGAATGGGAAGATATACTCCGTGTATATATGATATGACAAAATACACTCTACTGTCATATATATCTAAAAAGAACAAATAAAAAATACTACATTGCTTCGCTCAGGGGCACACTTGCATTGGATAATTTGAGGACAGTTTAATAATGGAATATTTATAGAGTCGTGGGCTAGATGTAGGGAAATCACAGACAGGATTAGTTCCCAGGGACTCCATACCACCTGCTGGAGTCCACAGACAGCACTGTGCAGAGACGCCACCCCACTGAGACAGCCAGGGAGAGAGATGGAGAAACCAATATTCTCACCTCCCTCTTCTTCCTCCTCCCCATCTCTACCTGGTGCCCGCCACCTGCCAAACCCACCTGGAAGCCAGAAGGCAGAAGAACTGGTGGCTATAGGTCAACCCCCCAGGGCACAGGGCCTGGTGGGTGGAGGGGGGCCTGGAGGGCCAGTAGAAAATGTCCAGCCCATTACTACTAGATACGTATTTGTAAGTACTTCAGAAAAGGATCTGAAAGGCTGAATACAAAACCATTAAGATCACATTCCTCTGGGTAGCAGGCTAAAAGAGGGAATTTCATTTTCACTTTATGTTCTATATTATTTGAATGACAATAACGGAGAGACACAGTCTGGGATGAAGCGACATCTGCACTGGTTCCTTTCCTGTTTCTGATTCATGCCACTGTGAAGAAGTCATGGGTAGACGCATTTTCCAAAGATGGCCACACCACTACGTCTCCGATCCCACCTAATCCTGTTGCAGCATGATGTTGCTGTCCCTCCCTGGAGAGGTAGAGTATGCTTCAACCCCTTTATGATGGTCTGCTTTCTGTCACTATAACAAAATATCTGGCATAACGGATTTAAAAAGAGAAAAAGTTTTGGTTTATGGTTTTAGAGGTTCTAACCCCTGATGGGGAAGACCCATTGCTTTTAGGCCCCTGGGATGCCAGATGGCAAGGGTGAGGAGTGTGTGGCAGAGCAAACTGCCCACCTCATGACCAGGAAGTGAAAGTGGAAGAGGAAGGGACCAGGGTCCCACAATCCCCTTTGAGGGCACTCCTACAATGGCCTAAGGATCTGTCATAGGCTCCACCTTTTAAGGATTCTATGCTTTCCATTAGCACCAGCCTGGGGACCAAACCCTTAATGTATGGGCCTTTGATGGACACTTGGCATCCTAACTATAGCACCCTTGAATCTTGGTGGACCTTTGACGTTGCCTTGCTCAATCAAATTCTGTGGAGGTGAAGTGTGATGACTGTTTTTTTTTTGGTACTGGGGATTGAACCCAGGGCTACTTAACCAATAAGCCACATCCCAGGCCTTTATATTTCTTTTTATTTAGAGACAGGACCTCATTAGGTTGCTGAGGCTGGCTTTGATTCTCATGCCTCAGTCTCCCAAGCCTCTGGGATCACAGGTTGTGTGCCACCATGCCTGGCAGTGCAGTCCTCTGGTGTCTGCCATCAGTTGCTGGACTGTCCTGCGCCCACACGGGGAAGGGTGCAGTCCACATGGCTCATCTCCCTGCCCTTTGGCCTACTTAGGCTGTTTACATACTTCTGCCCTGCAATTTGGAAAGGAGAGCCTCTCCTTCCTTGCTGTGGGCCAGGGCAGCAGCAGCACCTTCTGTGTATCCCCAGGAAGCCAGATGTGAGGCTGGTTTATGGAGGAGTGAGCAGAAAATACAATCTCTCAGGATATTGGTTCCAATTTTTTTTTTGTAACTGTCAATTTATCTGATTACTTGGCCTCTATTAAATATCTATGCCTGACAATGGCCAGGGAACTGAATTAGAGAGGGAAAAGGACTTCTCGGAAGAGAGAGCGAAAGAAAATCCAATTTGGTGGATATTTACCGGGGAACCTACTATGTGCACGTCACACAAAAGAAAGAGGAACTGACAGAAGTGTAGTTAAAGAGCAATAGTGACAGGCAGCCTCTGCTCCTCCCTGCCTCCTCCCAGGCCTATTACCTCCCAGGGGCAAGCTGGGAGGAAAGGATGGCAGGGGCAATGTTAGGGAGTTGGGCAAAAATAGGAGGTAAATGCTGAGGCTGGAGTGGCAGTCCCAGGAGAAGACAAGGACTAAAGATGGTAGCCTGGGAGCTCCAGGCCAGTTGCAAGCATGGAGCTGACGTAAAGAAGGTGGATGGGGTCTGAGCTTCCAGTGTGAAGAGTAGAGATGGTGGAAAGGCCAGCAGGCTAAGCTAGGAGCCAGCCTGAGAAGGTGGGAGCCCCAGAGAGCCCAGCCAAAAAAGCTGTTCGGGCAGCTGGGCTGCACCCTGAATATTCTGGAATGCCTGGAATACAGAGACTTGTGATACTCCAGGCATCATAGCCCCTTGGCCAAGAAGGTCAAAAGGCAATCTTCCCGAACCCTATCAGCCAATAGGAACAGAGTGATTTGTGCTCCTCTGGTGTTTCAGGGATGTTCAGGGAGGGGTCCGGCAGTCTGCAGGCATCTGAAGAATCTTGTAGGCTGCTGGCCCAAAGCAGGGCTTGGCATTTGCTTAGAAGATCCCCAAATTGGGTTGGGGATGTGGTTCAGTGGTGAGTGTGTCTAGCATGGGTGAGGCCCTGGGTTCCATCCCCAGCACCAAAAAAAAAAAAAAAAAAAAAGATCCCTAGATTTGGCTTGTAACCACATGAAGGGTGGGGTTCAGCATTCTTTATTTCTCTGGAAGCAGAGATAAGTGAAGACTACTTAACTTCTTTTGCCTACCAGTATTTGGGTAAGACTGGTTGGTCTTGAAGGTGACATTCATCTTCATTCACTCATTCATTCATTCTTCCTGCTTCGTGATTCATTCCCATCATTCATTCATTCCATGTCTCTGGAGCCTCTGTGTAAGGCACTGTGCTAGGCACAGAGCTACCATTTCAAGAGCTTTACACATATCGTGGGCTCTCTCAGGTAACTCAGGACAGTTTTAAGATAGGCAATCAGTACTACTCTGAAAACCTGTGAGTCTGTTACTCACTTATTCAAAAGGCTTGTGTGCCCACTGTGTGCCAGGCACTGTCCAAGGTGCTGGTGAGAGGACCAAGACCCCACTCTCTCTGTGCTTGCTCTTTAGGGAGAAAAGTGGGCAGGGAACACATACATGAATAAGATCATTTCAGGTAGTGTTAAGTGAGGAAAAGAAAGTGACAATAGGGAGGGACTGGAATGGGATGGAGAGATGATGACAGCCACTTCTCCTGTATCCCTGGATGCATCAGAAGAACCAGAGTAGGTAGAACACAGAGACTTCTTCCCAGTGGAACTTTAAGGCTCATCAAAGTGTGAACTGGGCTGGGAGATATGAGAACCCACTCATGCTGCTCTGTCAAGGTGGTGACAAGTTATTATTTATCACAGCGGATTCCAAAAGCATGAAGCATTGGTCGGGCAGGCATCACAAGAGCTATGCTACAAAAGCACCTACTGTGGTGCTTTTTTGTTTTTGGTGAATCTATCTGGGAAACTTTTTTAAAAGTCTGCTTTATTTTTGCAACATCAAGATATGCACACAATACTGGATTTAAAAGATATAAAATAGTATCCGTTGCAAAATAAGTTTCCTTTCTGTTCCTGTCACAGGTCCAACTGATCCCTGTCCACTTACCCCCAGGCCACATCTGTCTGGGTTCAGGTAATTTTGAGTGATCAACATAGTGCCCATGGGCTTCCTGCACACTTGCATATAAATTGATATATATCTGCACCTTTGTGAACTGAGGATAATCACAACTCACTTGAGACGTCGTAAGGATTCCATGAGCTGATGCTAGTGACACTCGGCCCTGCACCTGGAATGCAGCTAGACATCAGAAAGAGGCTGATGGTCACCTGGTGGATTCCAAGTACCTGGACCACAACAGTTGTATGCAGATGTACACTCAGGTCAATGGGCTCTGTTTTTTTTTTTTTTTTTTTTTTGCTTTTTAATTTTTATTTATTTATTTATTTTTTGGTACTGGGGATTAAACCCAGAGGTGTTCTACCACTAAACCACATCCCAAGCCCATTTTATTTTTTATTTTGAGACAGGGTCAGACAGTGGGTTCTGGTTCTAACCACAGTTCTCTTACAAATCGCCTGATTTTGACCGTGTCATTGAGCATCTCAGGGCCTCAGTTTCCTCATCTATTAGATGAAAGTGTTGGTCTCAGCGATCTTTAGGCCTCTTCTGCCCTCACATGCCAGGAGGGTAAGCTTTGCCTCAGGAGCTAAGCTGGGCCTGTGCTCTCTCAGCTCAGGCTTACAGGAAAGGAAACTGCATCAGAAACAGCTTGTAGACAACCATAGGCTGCCCAGTGCGGTGGTGCACACCTGTAATCCATGACACAGGAGGCTAAGGCAGGCAGATTGCAGGTTCAAGACCTGCCTCAGCAATTTGGTGAGATCCTGTTTCAAAATAAAAAATAAAAAGGGCTGGGGATGTGGCTCAGTGATAGAATATTCTGGATTCAATCCCTGGTATTAAAAAAAAAAAAAAAAAAAAAAGACAACCACAGGCTCTAACTCTGCTTCTACCAGGCCCATTCCAATGTCTCCTCTGCTCCTTGGTTTCTATCATCCTTTTGACTTTCCTACTTACTACAGTTCCCGAGGACAGGTCTGCATTCCTGGACTTTGCTTGGCCAGGGGAAGGTTCCCAGTGCTGAGGCAAGGCCAAGTCCTGAGGTAGGTCAAGTCAGGTATGGGGAGGTTGGCTGGGCTCAAGTTCATGTGGGACAGATGGCACTCCTAGGGGGATGGGACAAAAGCCATTGTTGGCAAATCACTGACTGTACCTGTCACCCTGGAGCTTGGCTGCAGCCTGCTGCAGTCAAGAAAGGAGAGGATTGCTATGAAAATAAACCCTCTGCAGCTGGCAGCTGTGTGGCACTGGCCCCAGCTGTGTTTCCTGGGCGACGTGCAGACCTGAACTCATGTTGGACAGAGTTTGTGCTCAGCGAGGTGGTGAGGAGGATACTTCCTGGCAGGCAAGAAAGACTGTAATGCTTCTAGAAGGAGCTGAGCTGCTTCTTCCAACAGGATGACATGAAGGTGCATCGCAAAGAGCTTTATTGTGATTGTTCTGCTGTTTGAAAGTCACTAGGGGACCCGGGAGAGCGCTCTGTGAAGAGCAAGGCACTTAATTGTTCCTGTGTATTTCCCATGCACAAAGGACAGGTGTAGCTCAGAGGCAGGGTGCTTGGCTAGCATGTGTGAGGCCCCAGGTTCTATCCCCAGCACACACACACACACACACACACACACACACACACCAGAAAGCAAAGTCCACATTCTACTGGTGTCCCACCTCCTGTGATCACTCTCCACCTCTTACTGTTCCCTAATGGTCAGTAAGCCAGGTATAAGGATGTTGAAAGCTGAGCTTCTCTGGAGGAGAGTGACCAGGACAATGTGCTCCCTGCACATGACCCCCCCCCATACTCCCAGGTGACCCACTGCACAAATGAGGACACTCTGAAACAGGCTGCTTGGACCCCCATCTGCATGGGAGGCTTCCATGAGCTACTGAAAAGAGAGGGCAACACTGGGGGAAAAGAAAAGCCCATTCAATGTCTGGTGAGCTTTTGTGGAGTTCGTGTTGTTTGGGAGCAGCTGCCCTTCTGTCTGATTTATTCTGGGAAAACAAAGCCTTCTTGGAAAGGCTCTTCCACACCAGCCCTGTCCAGCTAGGAGCAGGGTACCTTGGGACACTAGCTGCTCTGACCCCAGGTTTTCTCCCCTTCGCTCTGCCCCACCAGCAAGTATGGGAAGGAGTTAGGGAAAGACTTAGAGCTAGCGTAGGCTTTCACAAAATGACCTCGGTCCCCTTTGATCCGTGTCCCTTTCTGTCATTCCTGGTGGTGGAATCTCTTAGTAACATCACGGTGGTCTTGTTGGGCATGGTGGCACATGCCTATAGTCCCAGCAACTTGAGAGGCTGAGACAGGAGGACCTCACATTCAAGGCCAGCCTAGCTACTTAGTGAGACCCTGTCTTAAAATAAAAAAAAAAAAAAAAGGCTGGGGATGTAGCTCAGTGGTAGAGCACCCCTGGGTTCAATCCCTAGTACCATAATAATAATAACAATAACAACAATAATAATGGCAGTCTGAATAATGGCCCCTTAAAAGAGCCAGTATCTGGATGTCTGGAACTTATATAGTGAAAAGGACTTTGAAGATGTAAGTAAGTTAAGGATCTTGAAATGGGAAGAGTTTCTTGGATTATCTGATGGGGCCAATATAATCACAAAGGTTCTTATAGAAAGGATGTCAGAGAGGAAAAAAGATGCAGCATTCCTGGCTTTGAAGTTGGAGTAAGGGGTCATGAGCCCAGGAACGTGGGGGAGCATCTAGAAATTGGAAAAGGCAAGAAACTGGGTTCTCCCCTGAGGCCCATAGAAGGAATGTGGTCCTGTTGATTGTAGATTTCTGACCGCCAGAACTGCAAGAGTCAGTTTATGTTGTTTAAAGCCACTAACTTGGTAATCTGTCACAGCAGGAAATGAATATAAACATCAACAAATGTCATAGCTTCTCCTGTGAATAGTACCTGTTGATTAATAGAATACCTAGTGTCAACCAGCTTGACTTAATGTTCTGAGCAGGATCTCAGACCCAGACTAGGTCAAGTCTCAGCTCTACCACTCAAAGCCCTGTGACCTTGGGCAACTTTGAGCCTTCATGTTCTCACCTGAAAATGGGAATATGATAGTACCTATCTTACATTATTGTGAATCATTATTAAATGAAAATGTGCAGAAAACATTCAGAAAAATGCCTGGCATACCGTAACTATGAAAGTGACTATTTGTGTGTGTGTGTGTGTGTGTGTGTGTGTGTGTGTGTGTGTGTGTGGTGCTGGGGATTGAACCCAAGACTTTGTGCATGCAAGGCAAGCACCCTACCAACTGAGCTATATCCCAATCCATGAAAGTGACTATTTTTATTATTTTTTAAATGAAAACATGAAATAGCTGTGCAAGACATATTATTTGTTCAACCAATGGACCGTGTATGAATAATTTTTAGACCTGCTTTACTTTACTGCACTTCTGTTTTTTAATATATTGCAAGAATTCCTAGTTTTGCAGAGAAGTAAATACCAGTGCTCACTGAAAATCAACATAAACACAATCATTCTTTTCTAATGGGTCCTAGTCCTGATCATAGAGCCCGTTCTCTTAGACATTCCCTTAGACCACCAACCTGGACCAAAAGACAAACTGCACTCCCAATCCAAATTTGTAAGGATCCTTCAAATTGGACTGAGGACTCCAAAGCACTGGGTGGTAGAAGGTATTGGTGCCCTTCGATGGTTGTCTTCCTCTTCTTTGATCAGGTATGGGGAGCAATATGCCCAATCCAAAGAAGAATCATGACTAGTTTAAGACTGTTAGGGCAATTCCATTACCTTTGCCAATCTGCTGGGTTTTGTGGTAGTCATGTGATCAGTTCTAGCCAATTAGATGTGTGTAAAAGTCTGATGGTGGACTTCTGGGAAGCATTTCCTTTCCTGATAAAAAGACAGTGGAATGAAATGGACATCATTACCCTAAGTACATGTATGAAGACACGAATGGTGTGACTATACTTTGTGTACAACCAGAGACATGAAAAATTGTGCTCTAAATGTGTACTGTGAATTGAAATGCATTCTGCTGTCATATATAACAAATAATAATAAATGAATATATATTTTTTTAAAGAAAGTAATTAGTTGGGAGTAGTGGCACCTGCCTGTAATCCCAATGGCTTGTGAGGCTGAGGCACGAGGATCATGAGTTCAAAGCCAGCCTCAGCAAAAATGAGGCACTAAGCAACTCAGTGAGACCCTGTATCTAAACAAAACACAAAATAGGTCTGGGGATGTGGTTCAGTGGTTGAGTACCCCTGAGTTCAATCCCTGGTACCCGCCCCCCCAAAAAAGGAAAGTATTAGTTATGGTCCGGTCAAGATGACAGATACCACTCTAGGTATTTCAAGCAGGATAGAGTTTAACACAGGGAAGTGAATAGTCACAACTGCCGAGAACACTGGAGGAACGAAAGTAAAAAGAACATTAGTCCCAGCTCTCAGGATGGTGGCCAGCACTCAGAGTCACATTCAAAGCTTATAGAAGTTGCTAGAGACTGCAATGGTGATCACAGCTGTCTGCAGACCACAGCAGGGAAATTTCAGGCAACTCCTTAAAGCCACTACAGAATCTCATGTCTGCTCTTCTAGATCGTGAAGAAAATCTCTCGTGGGTGGAATCTAACCTGATCCTTGCCAGCAAGGGATTCAGGATTTCTAGTTCCCAGTTTTCAGGCACCCTGGTTAGGGGAACACAGAAGGTAGGGGATGGTAGTGCATTACTGAGGACAATCTGGCATTAAAAGACTCTCTTCTCTTCCTACTTTCGCACTTAAAAATAAAATCAGAACAAGAAGCATGAAGCTGATACAGTCATTCTTGTGACTATGTGGTGAAGGAGTCACTCACTGGTTCATTCACTCATTCATACCCATAGAAGATGGCTCTAGCAGAACCACTGGCCTTTGATTCTCACTGACAGCTGACTGGCTACCCTGCTGCACTGAGGACAGCAGCAACGACTGTCATTTTAAAATATGCTGCTTTTTCTTCTTCTTCTTCCTCTTCTTTTTTTTTTTTTCTGAATACAATTCTTAGCCATAGTTGTCCTTGACACTTCCCCTCTCTTATTCGCTATGACCACCCATCCTGTGTGCATTGCTGGAGTTTTCCACTGGGTCCTCCTCCACATGGGAACCACCTCCAAATCCTGCTCATTGTCACACCAAGCATCCTTCCTCTTAAAATTGACTTTAAAGATCAACTTTCCCAACTTTCAGTGACATGATTACCAGATCACTTTTGAAGCAACCTGCCTTTTTTTCTCTCCAGTCAGTCTTGTTGACTGAATCTTGTTGACCTGTCCTTGTGTGGCAGAATGTATCAAAGTAGTATGGATTTGGTTTCTAAATCTGGGCTCAGTCACTAGCTCACTGTGCAACCTCAAGCAAGTCACTTAATCTCTTTGAGCTTCTGTTTTCTCGCCCATGAAATGGTATGGATAAAATACAATTTTAATGCATTAAAAGCTTGGCATTTGAAACCATGAGATGGTCTTTGGACAACTAAATAAACATATGAATAAATAAATTTATATTTTTATCTCCAAATAAATTGCAGAATGAAGCAAAGTTTAAATGTGCAATATGGGACTGTTAAAAAGTATTGGAAGAATTGTTATCTTGAAATTAGGGAAGCCTGTGTGTGTGTGTGTGTGTGTGTGTGTGTGTGTGGTGGTGGTGGTGGTGGTAGTGGTGCATTATAATGATATATAATAGTGGGATTCAGAATTAGACCATATCCATACAGGTAGAAAATTTGGTCAATCTCACTCTCCAACTCTTATAAAGGAGTTGACTACTAAGTTTGATTACGTAAAAAGTTAAAACTATATAATAGGGCTGGAGGGTGTAGTTCAGTCATAGAGGACCTGCCTAGTATTTGTGAGGCCCTAGTTTTAATCCCCAGCACTGTAAAAACCCCAAACAAAAAAGTCCTCTTAAATGATAAGGAAAAGAAAAGAGCAAGAGAGACATAAAGAAAGAGAGAGAAAAAAATACACAGATTGGGGGTGGGGTGGGATGGGGAAAGAAAGTCAAACAACTGGGGAAAATATTTGCAATGCATATGACACTCAGTGGTGCAAATTTCTATAACCTGTGAAGGGCTCTTCAATGAGAAAAAAGACTGTTGTACAGGAAAATTGATAAAGTCCATTTGCATAGACAACAAAAGAAAAACCATAAATAGGATGTAGCTCAGTAGTAGAGCACATGCCCAGCATAAACAAAGCCCCGGATTCCATCTCCAGCCTGCAGAAAGGCAACAGAACAGACAAAAAATATGGAATGTACAATAAACAAATGAAGAGATGTTCAACCTCGCTAATAATCTAAGGAAAATAAAATAATCAACAAAACAATGAAATAGTGACAGTGAAATAGATTTTTAGAAGATTGTTGACAACCAGTGTTGGTCAGAAAATAGGTACTTTATATACTGTTGTTGGGATTGGAAATTGGAACATTCTTTTTGGAGAGACTTAGGTAATATCTACTACACCAAAAGTAAGCATACTCTTTGACCAATATGAGAAATATATCTTATACATGTAATTACATATATTCAAATATCTTTGTTCCAGGATTTTTTGTTTTGGTACCAGGGATTGAATCCGGGGTTTTCTACCACTGAGCTGCATCCCCAACCCTTTTTATTTTTGATTTTGAGACAGAGTTCACTAAGTTGAACTAGTGACCCTCCTGCCTCAGCCTTGGGAGTTGCTGGGTTTACAGGTGTGTGCCACCGCCCCTGGCTCCAGATGCTTAGTGAAACAAAATTTGTAATAGGAAAAGTGAGAAATAATCCCTGTATTCGTCTACTGGAGAATCATTAAATAAATTAGGGAAAACCCATTGGAATGTTTCATGCAGCTAGTAAAAAATGATGCAATAAATATATCTATACCAAAATGGAAAGAAATACTTAAGAAATTTTTTTAAGAGGTTAGTAGTAACATAAAATATAGACGTTAAGGGCTGGGGATGTGGCTCAAGTGGTAGCGCGCTCGCCTAGCATGCGTGAGGCACTGGGTTCGATTCTCAGAACCACATAAAAATAAAAAATAAAGATATTGTGTCCACTAAAACTAAAAAATAAATATTAAAAAATAGTTAAGAAGTAATGCAAGTTAATATGCACATAAAAGCATCTGGAAGTGGATATACCATGCTCACCCTGATGATTATACCTCAAGGGTGCAATTCCCAGAGACTCAAATTATTCTTTTTATCTATCTATCTATCTATCTATCTATCTATCTATCTATCTATCTATCTATCTGGTATTTCAAACAGATGCCATTATGCTGCATCTATCTATCTATCATCTATCAGGGTTGTTTTTTTTTCTTTGCTGAGGATTGAACCCAGAGCCTCCCATATGCTAAGCACATGCTCTACTACTGAGCTACACTCTTGGCCCCTATATTGATTTATTTGTTAATCAGTAGGTTTAGCTTTTTGATAATAAAGAGGAATTTTTTATACCTTTATTTTATTTACTTACTTTTATGTGGTGCTGAGGATCGAACCCAGCGCCCCGCACGTGCTAGGCGAGCGCTCTACCTCTGGGCCACAACCCCAGCCCCAGGAGGAATTTTTTTTAGAAATGGATTTTGCAAGTATTTAATGAACTGTTTTGTGAAGTATCTTGCTCAGAGCCAGGTATACAGGATGTACTCAATAAATACTAGTTTCACTCAGTCCTCAGCCTGCTTCAGGGCTTAGGCTGGATTGTTTCTGACACTCTTCTAGTTGCTCTTTCTCTCTTCCCTCTCACTTCCATCTGGCCCTCCTCTCCATATTCTCTGTCGCCTTCATTCCCATGACCACCCCTTACTCCCCACTCTTACACCCCCTTTCCCTCCATTTTGGACAGAGCTTTCTGTCTCTTTTCCTTGATCTTCTTCCTCCTACCTCCCACTGTGAAAATATTGACGTTCCCTAGCTCTTTATCCTTGCTTTCCCCCCTCTCACCACCTTCATTTTCCTTAGGTAAAAAAGAATACACAACCCCATTCCTGCACTAAAGGGCACGGATGACTGTCATCGTCCCTGCTCCCCGAAAGCTTCTTGAGTTCCACACTCACTCGCAGGTGCCCACTGGACAGCTCATCCGACAGTTCTGCAGCACTCCAGACTCAACTTGTGCAACTGCAGCTCAAACCTGCTCCTGCTGCAGGTTCCCCAGCCCCATGATCAGCACCAGCATTTACTCCATAGAAATCTCCATCAACATCGAGCCTCCCAATCAGACACCAAGCTCTACCAGGAGATTTCCTTTATAACTTTAGGTAGGGAAGCCTCTCTGTGATTCCCAAATTCAAAACCCACAAAAGAAAAAAATTAATGAATTCAACAACATGACAATAAAAAATGTCCATTATGGAATGAACCCAAACTAAACCAAAATGAATCCAACTAGCAGGTAAGCAAACAAAATGAAACTGCATTAGCAAACTGCTACTGGCAAAAGCCAATTGCAACTTATACCACAGGCAGAAATGTTCCCACTCGCATGCAGGCTGGAAACAACATCTGGAAACAGATTACATTAGTTAATTTCTTGTAGATTTTTTTTTTTTTTTGTACTGGGGATTGAACCCAGGGGCATTCAACCACTAAGTCACATTCCCAGCCCTTTTTTAATATTTTATTTAGAGATAGGGTCTCCCTGAGTCACTTAGGGCCTTGCTGAGTTACTGAGGCTGCTTACGATTCTCCTGCCTCAGCCTCCAGAACTGCTGGGATTATAGGTGTGCACCACACCCGGATAACTTCTTACAGATTAAATCTACTTGATTACTTTTTTTCAAAAGGTTTTGTAAAGTTCTTTATATTTACACATAATTACTATTTCCAGGGTTCTTCATTGCCTGAGGTCTTCCTTAAACATTTTTTGAAGTGCAGGTCTGCTGGTGATTAATTATTTCAGTTTTTGTGTGTCTGAAGTCTTTATTTTATCTTTTTTAAAGTGTGTGTGTGTGTGTGTATTTAGTTGACAATGGAACTTTATTTTATTTATTTATTTATATGTAGTGCTGAGAATTGAACCCAGTGTCTCATACATCCTAGGGAAGCGCTCTACCACTGAGTCACACCCCAGCCCTTACTTTGTTTTTTAAAATGTATTTTCTCTGGGTATGGATTGACTGTTGATCTTTCCCCCGTTCACTATCTTTGGATTTGCTGCTTCTGATGAGAAACCCACCGTCATTGCTCTGTGAGTATGCTTCTCTTCTCCTGGTGATTTTAAGATTTCCTTTTAATCACAGGGTAATATTTCTTTGTGTTTCTTCTGGTTGGGGCTTTTAAAGCTTCATCTGTAGGTTTAGCTTTCATCAAATTCATAAAAATGTGGGCATTATCCCTTCAGATATTTCCTACATCATCTCTCTTTTTTTTTATTTGTTTCAATACAAATTGATCTTCTATTTTTAATTTTTATTTATTTTTATTTATCTTTTATTAGTGCATCTACCCCAACTCATGCTCCCCACTCCTTCTCAGGCTCAAGCAATTTATATATTAGTCCGTTTCAATGTTGTACAACTCACTGATATTTGTTTTATCTTTTTCTTCACTTTCATTTTATGTAGTTTCTATTACTGTGTTTTCAAGTTCACTATTTTTGGGGCAGGGGTATCTAAATGCTGCTAATCCCATCCAGTATATTTTTCATTTTCTGTATTTCTCCTCAATATAATCACTCTTTTTCTTCTTTCTCCTCCTCTTCTTTTGTTTTTGTGGTACTAGGTATTGAGTTCAGAGATGCTCTACCACTGAGTTATATCCCCATCCCCCCCACCCACCCCCCTTTTTTTTGGTACCAGGGATTGAACCAAGGGGCCTCAACCACTGAACCACATTCCCAGCCCTTTTTTATGTTGTATTTAGAGACAGGTCTTGCTGAGTTGCTTAGGGCCCCCTAAATTGCTGAGGCTGCTTTGAATTCTCAATCCTTCTGCCTCAGCCTCCCAACTTGCTGGGATTACGGGTGCGTGCCACTGTGCCTGGCTCTTTTACCTTCTTGAAAGTATGGCATGGATGTGTGGTATTTGTTTTTGACATCCTTGGCCTCTATTATAAATGTCATATCTGGATCTGTTGATTTTTTCCTCTGTTTGTTTAAAATATATCTACACATATCGCATACTGATGTGTGCCACTGCTTGTTGTAGATCATATTTTCCTTCCTAGTTGTTTTGTATGTTTGTTTGCACTGTGAATTTTATTCTGGGATTCAATACAGTTACTTGGAAACATCTGATCCTCTTGCAACTTGGTTTTAAGCTTTATTTAGCATGTCCAGAACCACCTTCCATCTTGGGCTCACTTTGCCATACTACGAGGAAATACCCTTCTGAAAACTCTACTTAATGTCCTCTGTGTTAGGAAGTCTTTTCATTCTGGCTAGTGGAAGCATGACCTGTTCCTGACCCTGAGCTCTGGGATTATTTAGACTGATCCTTCTCAGTAGTCTTTGCTAGACCTTGGGGACTTTCCTGCCTTCTCTGCTCAGCTCCCAGCTGAAAACTAGAGAACTCTCTGGAGCTTCCTCTCTGTGTGACCTCCCTTCCCATACTCTGCCCCCATGAATTCTGGCCATGTTGTCCTCTCCAAACCTGAACTCTGAAGACTCCTTGGCAGCCTGTTTGAATCCCCCACTTGGAGTCTAAAAATTCTCCTCAGGTGGTGGGAAGCCCACAGGGCCCACCTCACTTGTTCCCTGTCTCTGCATCAGTTGTTGTCAGTGTCTTAATACCATTGTCTTATGTATTTTGTTCATATTTTTTAGGCAGAAGGATAAATCTGCCCCTGTTACTCCTTGTCTGGAAGCAGAAGTCCTCCATTGCTTCTTTGGGGGTATCGTAAAGGTGTAGGTCTATCTGTGAACACTGGTGACACAAATGTGAGAGGCAGTACATCCCAGAGGAGTGTGCCTATGTGGAATTGATAGTTGTGTCAACGTGCCTGGAGCTCCCGAACGCTCAGATATCTGGTTAAATTATTTCTAGGTGTGTTTGGGAAAGTGTTCCATAAGAGGTTAGCATTTGACTAGATGGTATTGCACTCCTTGAAGTGGGTAGGCATGGTCTAATCTGTTGAGGGACTGAATAAAACAAAAAAGATACAGAAAGGGAGGATTTACTCTCTTTCTGCTTGACAGTTTGAACTGGACATTGATCTTCTGTCCTTCGTGCTCCTGGTTCTCAAGCCTTCAGACCCCCTGTGGCTCTCTCTCCCTCCGGCCCTCAGATCTTTGAATCACAACACTGGTTTTCCTGGATCCCCAGTTTTACAGATCACAGGACTTCTCAGCCTCCATAAATGTACAAAACCAATACCTTGTCATAAATCTCTGTGTGTGCCAGGTATAGTGGCACACACCTGCAATTCTAGCAACTCAGGAGGCTGAGGCAGGAAGATCACAAATTTGAGACCAGCTTCAGCAACTCGGTGAGGCCCTAAGCAACAAGACCTTGTCTCAAAATTAAAAAAAAAAAAAAAAAAAATGGCTGCGGACTTGGCTCTGTGGTTAAGCATCCCTGGGTTCAATCCCTGGTATCAAAAAAAGAAAAAAGAAAAAAGCCAACAACTCAAATGAAAACTAGGCAAAAAATATAAACAAATAGTTCCTTCACAGGAAAGAAACACAAATAGCTCCTAAATATGTGAGGAAATCCTCAAGCACATTCATAATAAGGAAAATGCAAATGAAAACTACAAAATGACTTTATTTTTTGTAACCAGGGGCCCTTTACCACTGAGCTGAGTCCCTAGCCCTTTTTATTTTAAGATAGGAACTCCCTAAATTGCTGGGGGCCTCCCTAAATTGTTGTGACTGGCCTCAAACTTGTGATCTTTCTCCCTCAGCCTCCCAAATTGCTGGGATTACAAACGTGCAACACCATGCCTGGCTCAAAATGTCATTTTAAAACCATCATCAGACTGTCAGCAATCCAAAATCTGATAACACAGTCTATTGGTGAATCAGGAAACAGACTCTCTCATATACTGCTAGTGCTTATATAAATTGGCTCAGCCTCTCTGGAGGGCAACTTGGTAAATCTATAAAAATTACCAAAGCACGTAAAACTCTGGGTTCAATCCACACAGGCACATGTGTGCACGCGCGTGCGCTCACACACATACACACACACACACACATACAGTATTAAGTGGGGGAGGGTGTAAAACATGTATATAGAATAGAGAAAAAAAATGAATGATGTAATAGAGAGCCATTTATGTTCATGCACAGAGAAAACAAACCAAAGAATAACAGCAAAGGTTAGCTTCCGGGGCCTGGGGGACAGAGGTAGGAACAAAGCCTTCCACTGAATATCTTTTATACCTTTTTATTAAAAAGGATACACCTTTTCTATTAAAATTTAAGTTAAAAATATTTCTGGGCCATCTCCTCCTCTGCACCCCACCACCACTGCCTTAGACTCTTATTAATTCTAGCCCAAAATATTAATAGAGAGAGGGGCTGGAGATATACTTCATTTGGTAGAGTGCTTGCTTTGCATGCATGAGGGCTTGGGTTCAATCCCCAGCACCACAAAAACAAAACAAAAGTTATCCAGCAAAGTATTGAGACCTTGGCTGTGCCTTCTGTTCCTGTACAGCTCAGATTCCTTTAAGTGGACCTGGGGGCTCCAGTTAGTTCCTTCAGGATGACATGAAGAGAACCAGGTGTGGTGGTGCACACCTGTAATCCCAGTGAGGCCTATCTGAGCAACTTAGTGAGGCCCTGTCTGAAAAAAAAAAATGATGGCGATGTATCTTAGGGGTAGAGAACCCCTGGGTTCAATCCCCAGTACCACACACAAAATCCCAAAACAAACCATGAAGAGCCGGTGGGGGTCCACCGTGCTCTGGGCTTAACTGCTTCGTTGGATTTGCCAGCTCCGCCAGTCCTTGCTTTGGGTTTTCCTCTCAAAGCCTCCACTCTACTCCCACCTTCCCCTTATGGCCTCCACTCCTTGACAACCTCCTGTCACCAGCCCTTGGGACAGATGACTCGGTCCAGAGATGCTGGCTCCGACCAGAGCACATCTTCAGACAACGCTGGCTGTGGAGACCACTGTCCTCAGTGCCTGCTGAGCTCTGGATTCTTCTGTCCGAGTGACAGGATGGGGGCATGGTCACCAGGTTGGGCACTGTTCACATCTCCACATCCCTGCTGTGGGCTGTTCACAAAACACAGCCCCCATGCTGTCACTCCCCTGCTCTCCATTTATCCCAAGGACTGAGAATGAAACCTAGACTGTCTCACCACACACACGCAAGGCTCATCCCCACAGTGCTCCCTCGTCTGCATTGCCCGTCATACCTGCCATGCTCCAGTCACAATGGCAAAATTCTCTAAAAATGTCCCTTCACTGCTCATGCTGTTCCTCTCCTGGGATGCCCTTCTTCTTCTACAAAGTCTCCTCTGTGATTCTCGTACCTTCTTACATGAAGGGGTGCTAGGATATGCACGTATGCAAGCATTTACCTGTGTGTTCATGCATTCATTCACTCATGGCAGTAAATATAGCATAAGTGTACTCACACTGTATTCGGCTACGTTTATAATTGTCTCGCTTCATTCTGAGCTCCAGGAGGGCAAGAACTATGCATTAATAGAACTCTAAACTTACATAACTAGGAGAGACACAAATGCATTTTAAATTCATTTAAATCAAAGGGTTTTGTGTGAAGGGCTGAGTACTACAGTTGGCCCAGCCTGGGTCTGATGCCACTCCTGGATTGATCCATTATGACAGAATGTCAGAGAAGCTTCCATGGTGACCACGGGATGCCAATGGGAAGGGGAGAGGGGAGGGGGAATTCCCAGAAGAGAGGAGGGGTGTGAGGTGTGGCTTCCAGGCAGATGAACTAATGCATGTTAGTTCTACTACCCTGACACCTGTCCTGGGCTCTGGCCAAGTCTGTCTCCTCCCTGACCTAATCTCACCCATGACTCATTCCAACTCTTTCCTTAGTCAGACAGTTCCCCAATTTCCAGCCCTCTCCCTCCTCGCCTTAGCTGTGCAGTAAGTCTGTCGTTTTTGCCTGCCCAGAATCCCTTGTTACTCCACTCTGATCTAGGGAACCACTTTTTATTTTATTTTATTTTTCCTTTGAGGAACTGGCAGCCAATCACAGATCTCCCAACCCCAGGGTGGGCCCATGGCCCAAGGTAAGCCAATCAGTTCTCCTGAGGGGAGACACAGCTAGGCCCCAGAGCTGCCGTGTCATTGGCTACCGTCTAGAGATCTCCTGAGTTCTTGCTTGGTTCTTCTGAAGTGGTGACATCTGGTTGAATCCTCCACACTTCTGCCTTGTAGCCTTTTGTTTAGACCTTTAGTATCTGTCACTTTCTGACTTGGGTATAGCTATTTGTCAATCCATCTTCCTTGGCACTGAGCATGTGTGTCCAATAAATTCCATTATTTCCACCTCAAAGTAGAATTGTATTTTGCAACTTGCAATGCAAAGCACCCCACCCCCACCCTGCGGGTGAGCTGCCTGCACCCTTCCAGCCTTGGCCCAGCCCACTCCTACCACTGCTGGGCTGAGCTGAGTTGTGGAGAGGCCATGATAGAGCCATGCACTGTTCACCCCTGTCCCTGCATGTTCCTCTTGCCTGTCAGCCTCACCAGCAGGGGAGTTTGAGTACCATAACTTTTACTCAAAGCACCTGGTGGAGAGCTGAACTAGACCAAGCCAGCCATTAATATGTCTGAAGAAATTTCCATATCCCTACCTCTGCCACTCATGTTTCTACCCAGAGAACCTCTACTTTTCTCAGGGTAAGTCAGAGAGACAAACATCTAAAAGGGATAGTCCCTGTCCAGACCCTCAGTTGGGCAGCAGAGACCCCCACCCCCAGCTATGTTAGTTTGCTAGAGATTCATTAACAAAGTGCCACAAATTGGAGGGTTTAACCATCAGGAATGTACCTATGGCCTCACTGTCCTGAAGGCAAGAAGCTTGAGACCAAAGAGTCAGCACAGGTGGTTCCTTAGGACTGTTTCTGCATCCAAATTTCCCCCCTTTATAAGGACAAAGTCATGTTAGATTGGGCCCCACCTGATCATCCTAACTTGATCATTTGCAAAGACCCTGTATTCAAAGTAGGTCATATTTGCAGATACTGGGCGGTGGGGGACTTCAACATCTTTTTGGTGGGCACGATTCAATTCATCACTCCACTGTTTGCTCCTGGCATGCTGCTGTGTCCCTCCTAAATCACAACTAAGTGACACCCTGTGCTTGGGCCCCCCCATCCCTGTTTCCCATGCTCGGCACTGAAACCCAACCAGGACCAACCGTCAGACCCAATGCCCCCTCCTCTTCCCTCAGAAAGGCTTTCCTGATCCCTACTTCCTGCCAGATGTGACCTCTGCCTGCTTCAAACCCCTTGTTACATTTTGCTTGGATCCCTCTTTTAGTGTTTGTTAATGTCTGTCTGGCACGTTATTTGTCTTGGTATCTTCATTCAACGTTAGTCAATGTTTATTGACTGCATTTCAGGCACTCTGCTGCCTCGGAAATCCAAAAATCAAACAGGACACTGACCCTCTGAAGTTCCTATGTGAAGCAGTGTTTGCCAACAGTTACCCTGGAATTCAGCATGAACCAGCTGCCACATATGCAAACGAGAGGAAGAGCTTGAGTCCATTGATTAATTACATCTGGGGGTGCAGTGAGCCTCTTCCTTCCTGGGTGGTGTTACAGGCTCTATGGTAATGACGTAGATACAGAACCCAGCAGCTCTGGTTTTGAACCCAGTCCTACCACGTACGTGTGACCAGCTGTGCCAGCCCCATTTACCTCATATTTAAAATGGGGTGTGAACAGTAGTGACCTGATGGGGCTGCTGGGAGCCTTCTGGGTGTAATGGATATAAAATGCTTAGCATAGCATCTTGTACTTAGTAGGCCCCCAGTAAGCATGAATTATTCATGATGCTCAATCTTGAAAGTCAGGCATCTTTGGAGGGTGGGGTGGAGAAGGAGGAAGAGCGTGTTCAAGGGCATCCCTGGTAGGTAGGGTGGGGTACAAGTGGAGAAGAGTTGGAAGAGGGCAGGGGAATGTGGAGAACATGTCTCCCTTGATGCAAAGGAGAGTTTTTCTGGCCTCCTTTCTTCAACCCTCAATTCATGGTTGGGCCCAAGTCCCTCCAGGGTCACACTCCCTCTTAAGCTGGGAAAATGTGAGCCAACAAAATCTTCAACAACCTTAAACCAGAGAGAAGCAAGACACAGCTGCACAAGGCCTTTGAGGCCTGCAAGAGAAAGCAGGCAAGGCTTCAGCTGGGCCTTGGGGCCTTCTGGCTGCTCAGGTCCTCCTGCTGGCTTCAAGTCCTTGTCCCTCCTCTTACAGCCCTCAGGAATCCAAGCAGTGGCATTGAGGGCCAACTGTGCCCAGAACCTTCTTCCTGAGTCCAGACTCCAGCCCCAGCCAGTCAGCTGGAGACACCTAGGCACTGTGGGGGGCCTCCTGCATCTTCCCAGGGAGGAGAAGCCTCAGGGGCTGCCTCTGATGGCCCGGGAATCTGTCTCCTGGCTTTCAGACTTCTTTTCCTCTTTCTCAGGACTCTTATTCCCATTTAGTCAAGATAGGTGAGTCAAAAGTCCCCACGGACCTGTGGCAAGCAGCAATTATTGTCTGAGTCATGTGCCCAACATCCCTCTCAGCTGAGGTCCCACGCAGCAAAGCCTAAACTGGTTTCCAACCACTCCCCTTCCAGCAGGACAGAACACGTCTTGCCAAGGTCACAGAGCAAGCCAGAGGTCAGGGAGCAGGCTCTTCCTCAGCTAGGATCACCCTGCTGGGGCCCTGACCTTGGTGGTCCATTGGCATTTGCTTGAGAGGTTTGCTCCAAAACTCAGATTAAATACAGACCTGCCTTAAATTCAATTCTGGCCTCAAAAAAGGTTTTTTTCCCCCCTCCGGGAAATTTTTGCCAGATAGTTTTTCCTGATTAAATTTAAAATATTTATTTATTTTAGCAGGGCACACAACACTTTTACACAACATACTCAGTAATAACCAACACTATGTTGGCACTTACATGCTGGCATTTCCCTAAGTGCATCATATCCCTGACCATAGTGACCTAGTTGCCTGCTCTGTCACTAATTGTGGTTTCCTCTACCAAAACCAGATCATCCAAATCCTGATCTAGGAACAAGACAGGAGGAAAGCACTTCTCATTGACACAGAAGGTAGATTCTGGTCTTCCCTGGGGCAACTGATCAGCTCTGTGACCTTGAGCAAAACACATAGCTTCACAGAACTTTCTTGAAGTAGACTTCGTATTCTAGTTCATGACCTCACATGGGTGTGAGGGTCATGAGACAACGTGTGGAAGAGGTTCTGTGGATGCTAAGAGCTGTCCGAATGGAAGCTTGACCATTAAGACCTTGAACCTTCTCCCACAGTCTCCCTGGCTAAGGATGGGAGGAGCCTTTCACACTAGAATGGCACAGTTGGACTGTGGAAGCCAAGGGACCCCAGTCGGGGTCCATCTGCAGTGGGTGGGCTCTGTTTATTGGTTGGGGACAAGTGGAATTTTGAAGTCAGCTGGATTCTTCTCATAATTCTGCTCCTTAGTAGTGACAACTCAGAAACTTGTTTTGCCACTTGTAGTTTGAACATAAGGATGTCCACTGTGGGGGGCAAGGGGCAGTGCACAATGGGGCCTGATGAATGTTTTCTCCTCCTTCCCCCTAAGTTCGAGGTTAGGGCCTGCAGTTGTTCTCAGCTCAGGAGATGCGTTAACCACCTGCCCCCAAATCCTGTCATTGGTTGCACATTTATTGAGGAAGGACCTATTGTCTGTCAACCACTGAAGTAGAGATCAGGAGTTTGGACCTAGATAACACTTCAGGATACACACATAAGCACGTAAGCACTTTTGTCCAAGCCAGTGAGGAGATCAACAGGTACTGGGGAAGAACAAGAATGCTGGAGTCACCCAGAGCTGACCTTTCACTCTGGGTCCACTGTGTGGCCTCATCTAACTCTCAGATCCTCAGATGTTTCATCAGTAACATGAAGGCTAATCATATTCTACTTCCAGCTTCATTGTGAAAGTCAGGAAGTAAAGAGCCTGCACATAGTAGGTGCACAGTTATGGTAAGAAACAAGACCTGTGTCGAGTGCTCATGGTGAGCAAGGTATAAACAAAGTGGATGGGATTCCTCCTGCCTCTTGACTCATCTCATTGCCTCGTCTTATCTCCTGCCACCCCATTTTCTTTTCTCTCTCTTTCCTCTTTCCCCTCCTCTTTCCTTTTCTGCCTCTTGACCTTTCTCTTCCTTTTCCTCTAACTAGATGGGAAATGTCTACCCCTCTATTCAGCTAACAGTTGTACCATGAAATTGACAAACATTTATTCTGAATAGCTATTATGTCCTGCTCTCAATTTTAAAAGTACATGGCCAGAATTTATTACACTCAATTTAAGTTTCATTTGTGTGTATGTGTGGGTGTGTGTGGGTGTGTGTGGGTATGTGTGTATCCAATTTATCCTCCCACAGATGAGTACCCAACGATGGACCACCATAGCACCATAGCGCGGATCCAGACTTAATTATCTAGACTTAACTCATTTTCCAGCATGCAGAGTGTGGAGGGCTGTGTGTATGTGCTGGAGTCCCCCCTGCCCTAGTGCTGCTGCTTGGTTGGCCTTCAGTGTGTTCTGGGGGCGATATCAGCCAGAGATGGGGAGAGATGAGCTGAGCAGCATGAAGGTCAGAGGCTTGGGGCCTAGGAGCTCTAACCAGCTCAGTCTCCCCCCTAGGCCTCTGCCTTTCTGACCCAGGAGTGAGGGACTCAACAGGGCCCTGGGCTGGTTTCCATCCAAGGGCCCACCAGACCATCATCTCTGACCTTGAGACTGAAAGCTGAGTCCCACTTTCTAGTGGCTGTGTATGGAGTATGGACGTTCCAAAGTGGACCTTCCAAGAGGGCCTCAATCCATGTCACTCCCACAGCCATAGAGCATGGTCCTTTTCCCGTGGTCTCAAGGATACCACCCACTCCCACCAGCAAGGCCTCTGTGATCCTGATCATAACCACCTGCTGCCCAGCCCAGTTTCTGTGGAAGAAGGAAGCAGCAATTCTTGCTCACTGAGAAACCATGAGGCCACCTTACCTGTGACCTTCAGATCCCCCATAACCATATAAACTACATGGAACCTGGTACCCATGCTAGGTTCAAATCCAAGCCTGGGCTGACAATTGTTAAGCATAAGAAGTCCCTCAAAACTGGTAGCTGGTTCCTGAGGTCCTGGCTGGACAGATAGAACTTCGCTCCTATAACATTTAAACGGCTAATCCTTCTGAAAAATGCTCCCTTTTATGTACTCCCTTGTTAAATTGGAGGACTGCGAATACAAATGTGATCATCCTGGGAAATGACAACATGCCAGGCCTTAGGAGTTAGGTTATCAGTTGGAGACTCCCAGACAAATCCATCCCCAAATGATAAAACAGATCTATTTCCAGAAAGTTCTCAGGACTTGTTGTGCTATATGCACAGGCACAAAGAGATGGGGGACTCTGCTCACAATAACAACAACTCCTCCTCCTCCTCTTCTTCCTCCTCCTCCTCCTCCTCCTCCTCCTCCTCCTCTTCTTCTTCTTCTTCATAATATGGACTTTTTTTTCTTTAGTTGGAGATAGACTCAATATTTTGATTTTATTTATTTATTTTTATGTGGTGCTGAGGATGGAACCCAGTGCTTCATGCATGTGAGGCAAGTGCTCAACCCCTGAGCTACAACCCCAGCTCCACAATTCTGACTTTTTAGCATCTTGGGCATGTGGGCTCTGGGCTTGATTTCTTTTCCTTTTTAAAATATTTGTTTACTTGTTTATTTATTTTTGCAGTACTGGGGACTGAACCTGGACCTCACATATGCTACTCTACCACTGACCTACCTCCCCAGCCCTGGAGCTTGATTTTGTTACTAGCTGAAGTCACAAGGCAGGGCTTCATCCCTCAAACTCTAGCAGGAGGCAGAGCCTTGGTAGCAAAAAAGAAGTTCTGAAAAGTGGGCCCAAGGCCAGCACAGCCTCCCTTGTGGAGCTGATGTGGTCTTTGTAGTTCTTTGTCTGGGAGCCAGATGGGTCCCCAAGTCTGGTTAGAGCAGATCTGGCCCTGGAAGTAGGAGCCTCCGGGGCTGGGACTGTAGGCAGGTCTACATGTAAGGAGCCAGGAGCCCCATTCCAGGTTGACTTGGTACTGCTTGTCCTCCTCCCCCTGAGCCTTGGTCCATTTCTCAGGATCCAAGTTGCCATGAGCCATCCTGACTCTTCACTCAGAGCACAAGGAGAGTAAAATAGGGAGGTCTATCATGTAGAGGCTACGATCTCATGACATCCAGCAGACAGCTGATGCTTCAGGAATATGGCTGTCCTGTATAGACAAAAAAATGTGACTTATGAAAGGCCACACATCTGAGACGTGTTGGATCTGTCTGACCCTACAGTGCATGCTCTTTCCACTGTCCAGCATTGCCTTCCTATCTGTACCCTTCCCAAGCAGTCAAGGGCTTTCAACAAAATATGTCTCCTTTCCTTCCCTGGGCTTTTGGAACCAACCCCCAACCTACCCTCTGAACTTTTGTCAGGACAGAGCTTGGTCCAGCCAGACCCATGATTGTCTGTGCATTAGAAATCTCCACCAGGATAAACAGATTGGCCAGTCCTGCTTGAAGGCCAGTAGAGGCCACCAGGCCACCTTTATCACCATCCTACAGGGAGAAATCACAGTCGTCACCCCCCACCCACCCTGCTACCTGGGAAGGGAGGTTGGTTTCCCTGGCGATTCTAACCTTGACCTTTCTGCCAAAGGTACACATTTAACCAGAGGAGGAGACTGTGCTGTGAGGACTCCCTAAAGTGAGGCTGGACCTCCTCTTTCCAAGGGGGTGGGGAGAGGAAAGAGGCACCTCACGTTTAGCTTCAGTCCTTGTAATTAAAAGGAGGTTTGAACTCTTATTAGCCCTGGCTGTGTGACCTTGGGCAGGCGACTCAAGCTCTCCACACTTGAGCATGCAGTTCCCACGGTTGCAAAGAGGGTGGAACAGAACTCATACTCAAGGAGGCCTCGGGTGGAAAACAGCACCTTCTCTGGTACAATAGCATCTCGCAGTGTCATTGTCCCCCCTTCCCCCAACCCCCTGCCCCGCCCCGCTCTGCTGCCCCACTGCACACTGATTGAGATTTCCATGCTCTCCCGGCTGGGGCCCAGGCCGAGTTGGCTGTGCCCTCTCCTTTCTGTCCTTGATCTTCTCGAGGGCCTTTCTGCTGCTCCCGGCTGCGCCGTGGACTCCAGCTCGCAGAGTCCTGCGGCTCCTGCCAGCGCCACACCCCAACCACCCCAGTCCTCTGCGGCGTTCCTGCTCCCTGCGGCCGCGGGTCGGCTGGGTGTGTCCGGACCGGAGGGTGGGAACGGGGAGCGGCAGCTGTGCCTTTGTCAGCCAGTAATGACGCCAGCGAGGCCAGGGCCCGGGCCTGTCAGGGCCAAGCACAGGAAACAGGTGGACCTCGCTGACTCCCCGACGGGGCGGGCGGGGGAGGCGCACGCGGGCGTTGGGAGGCGCTGGGGGAACAGAAAGGGACCGGCTCGCCTTGGGTGTCTCGGCTGGGGAGTGCAGAGGCTCTCTGCTGTCTCTGCGGTGGCGTTGGTTGGGGGCGAGGCAATCGCGGATCACCACCATCCGCCTCTCTGTTCCCCTCTGTTAGGGTGCTAGAGTACCCGACAAGCTGCGGTGACAAGAAGACCCCCACGACAATAGTGTGAAAAGGTCTGATTTTAATTCTCTCTCACACAGTCTGGTGCTGGGCAGCAGGGTGGCTAGCTGCTGCCTAGCGTGGTTATTCTGGAATACCGTTTTCTTCCACCCTGTGGTTCTTCCACCTGCAAAGATGTCTGGAACAGGTCTGGCCAGAACTCAGGGGCTCACTACACCTGCATAGGAAAAATTCCCATCAAGATCTACCTAAAATTTGGCATGATCTTTATAAGACAGCAGGTCACACACAGGAATGTGGGTAGTACCTGTGATCCCGGCTCCCACAGATATCAGTTATTTTCTTATCACCTTTAGATTTTGCAGATATTGTGAAATCTTGTTCACCATTACTTTGAAAGTTGGGTAGTTATCAGATCTGTGGCTAGATTGTCCTTTAATGCATCAATAAGGAAATATATATGATTAGATCATAATTCTTTAATATTTTATTAAATTTAAAATTTATGATTCTTTAATATTTTGATATTTCACCATGGTTGTTTTCCTATGTAATCTTATGGTTTTGCTCCATGAACTTAAGAACCATATTCTGAGAGGGGCCATAGACTTGAAGAGACAACCAAAGGGGTCCATGAAAAAGCCAAGAAACCCTGCCCAGAGTGTTGCACCAGTGGCCGCAGCCTGACCATGGGCATGTGGACATTCTAGGAGGGGAGCAGGCTGCAGGTGCAGGGTAAACAAATTCCCTTTATGCCAGTGGTGTGGAACTTGCAGACTTCACTTTTGTTAGGTCCCACTGCTTGAACTTAGTCACATGGCTACACCCAGTTACAAGAGAGTCTGGGAAATATGGTTTTTACCTGGGCACGAAGGTACTCAGAAAAATTCTTACAGAAGAAGGGGAAAAAAATGATTTGGGGGCCAACTAGCAGCCTGCTCCAATCCCAAAATTTTATTGTGCCACCAAGACCCACGATCCTTGAACTCATCTCTTCTTTTTAGTAACCCTCCCAATACCTCATGGCTTCACCTCTCACCCTGTTTAGAAGCCACAACTTGGCTCTTGTCAGTCTCTTACTACACCATCAATACCCTTTGCAAGGCCTCACCCTCTTTCCTGTGTTCTACATCCCAGACCCACTCACTCATTCAAGCCAGTCACCCTGGCCTATCTCTTGTCTCTCTCCTGTGTCATCAGTGTCTCTCTATGGAATCATTCAACATGGAGTATTTCTCCCTCACCAGAAACCTTCTCTTGCTGGTTGCCTGTAATCCCAGCAGTTCAGGAGGCTGAGGCAGGAGGATCATGAGTTCAAAGGCAGCCTCAGCAATTTAGTGAAGCCCTAGGCAACTTAGCCAGACCCTGTCTTTAAATAAAACAAAAAAGGGCTGGGATGTAGCTTAGCAGTTAAGCAACTCTGGGTTCAATCTCTGGTACAAAAAAAAAAAAAAGGAAGAAAAGAAAAGAAATCTCTTGACCTTGCTTACCTCACCAACTCTTGTCCCCTTCTTTGTGCCTATGTGGCAAAACTCTGCAGAAGAATTGTCTGTCCTTCTACCTTGAACTCCTTTCCTCTGCTTCAACCCACTCCAACCAGACACACACCCACATTAATCCATAGAAATTTCTACTGACAAGGTCATCAAGGCCTTCTTGCTATTGAGAACTCTTCTCTCAGCTTTCCTGACCCATCAGCAGCAGCTGACCCTAATCATGTCCTCTTCCTGGACACACTGGCTTTCCCAGCTACCAGGACACTATGCCACACCCCCCACTCTCCCTTTCACTTCGATGGCTGCTCCTTCTCTGTTCCATCTCTCCGACCTCTGGCCAGCCACGGAGGTCAGTCCTTGCCTCTTTTCAGTCTATAAGCCTTGGAGCTGATCTCATTCTTTGCCTTGAATACCCCCAGGGATGGAAGACTCCCACCTTTATTTCTCCAGACTCAGCCTCTCTCCGGAAGCCCAGTCTCATGACCCAGCTGCTTACTTGACCTCAAGAAATTTCTCAAGCTTAACATGTCATACTCAAAATCCTCACCCTCCCCACTAAATCTTCTCCCCTGGGCATTCCTGTTTTTCTGACTTAGGCCAGAATCCTCAAAGCCATTCTTACTCCATTCTTTCCCTCACATTCCACTTCCCATGATCTCTATCTTCAAAATCACCTGGAGATATGGCACTCCTCACTCCACCATAGCTACTAACCTTGTCCATGTTGAAATCTTCTCCTGTCTGGATTCTTCACATAGTTTGAAACTGTTCTTTCCAGTTCTACTCTTGCCCTCTATAATTTATTCTCAACTTGGCAGTCAGAGGGATCCTTTTAAAATGAAAGTTGGATTGGGTCACTTTGCTCTCCACTCTCTAATGGCTCAGCTCGAATCTCTGTCTGAGTGAAGTCCAAATTTGCCACAATGGCTCACAGATCCTGTATCATCTGGCCCCTGTCACTTGGCTGACCCTCTCTCTTCAATCACAATAGGTGACCTTGCTCTTCCCTCCACTCATGGGGAACACTCCTGCCACGGGGCCTTTGGACTTGAGGTTCCTCTCCCTGGAAGGCCTTCCCTAGACAGCCACATGGCTCACACCCTGGTCTTCTTCAAGACTTTGCTCAAACATCCCTTTCTCCATGAGCCCCACTTTACCCAAAGACCTGGTCCTCCTTCCCTGACTTATTTTTCTCCATAACATATATCACCACTATCTGTCAGGCGATGAGATTATTTTGTTACCGTCTATTTCCCCTCTACAGTGTACAGCCTCCTTGGGACAGGGATATTAGTCTGTTTTATTCTCTTCTGGTTCCTAGTATAGTCATAACAATGTTTTGGTCAACAACAGTCCACGTATACAACAGTAGTCCCATAAGATTATAATGGAGCTGAAAAATTCCTATCGAGTAGTGACATTGTAACCTAGTGCAACATGTTATTCATGCTCATGGTGATACTTGGTTAAATAAATCCACTACGCTGCAAGTCATATGAAAGTATAGCACATGTAGTTATCTACACTACATGGTACTTGATAATAAACAATCTTGTTACTGGTTTATGCATTTACTATACTATATTTTATTTTTTTGGTACCAAGGATTGAACCTGGGAGTACTTAACCACAGAGTCACATCCCCAGCCCTTTTTTTGTATTTTATTTAGAGACAGGGCCTCGCTGAGTTGCTTAGGGCCTTGCTGAGTTGCTGAGGCTGACCTTGAACTTGGGATTCTCCTGCCTCAGCCTCTTGAGCCACTGGGATTACAGGTATGCACCAACAGGCCTGGCCCTCTATATTATACTTTTTATTGTTATTTTCAAGTGCATTCTTACTTATTAAAAACATTTCTTGGGGCTGGGGATGTGGCTCAAGTGGTAGCGTGCTTGCCTGGCATGCCTGAGGCCCGGGTTCGATCCTCAGCACCACATACAAACAAAGATGTTGTGTCCGCCGAAAACTAAAATAAATAAATAAACAATTCTCTCTCTCTCTCTCTCTCTCTCTCTCTCTCTCTCTCTCTCTCTCAAAAAACAAAACAAAACATTTCTTGTAAAACAGTATGTTGTGCTGTGGCCATAGCAGCCTCATGCAACTTTTTTTTTTAACCGTGTCACTTGATTGCATCAAGAGGCCATGCTGAGTGACTGGCCCATGTCATCTGGGTTTGTTAAGTGCACTCCATGATGTTTGCACAACAAGGAAACTGGCTAATGATGCGTTTCTCAGGACACGCACAATTGTACTTAGAATGCACCCAGTAAATTGCTGAATGTATGAATTGCCTATTCTTTTCTGCAGCCTCACATAAGTCCCATAAGAGGGTTTCCTTTTTCTTTCTCTTTTGTACCCTGAAAACTTTCCCCAAGCATTCAGCTAAGGCAGGAGTCCAGGAGCAGGAGCATGATATGGGAAAGCTGGTGCAGATCAAGGGCACACCACAGTGAAAGAGAGCATACAGAGTCACTCCACATATGTTTACTGAGCACCTGCTATAGGCTCACTTGTAAAGATGAATGACACCTGTCATTGAGCCTAAAAGAAGCTGAGACTACAGTAGTGGCAGATGAGCAATTAGTGATTACAGAGCTTTGTTTTCACAGGGAAGCCCTGAATTGGAGCCCCACAATCTCAACCCATCAGTAGAGGGGAAGGCCAATGTAGTCAGACATCAAGAGCAGAATTTGGAGCAAGTTACTTGAGACCAGAGATGGGTTTACTATGAAGTTGGCAAAGCATAAGCATCCAGACCCCTCACTTGCTCCTGTTCCTTCCAAGGACCTAACTGTGTGCTCGTGAGGTCATTTTTGTTTTGCAAACTCTATGAAAGTCAGACAGTTTTATTCGTAAAGAAGGCCTCTTAAATTGGTGTCATGCCCTACAAAACCCACGTCTGCCCTGTATGGACAGAGGTCAAGTGTTCAGTATCCACCTTAGCAAAAAGCCATCACTAAACAGTGGCATGGAAAAGGGGCTTTACAGCAGAGGTGTCATTTGAGCTGATCATAATAGAGAAGTAGAGGTTCACCAGGTGCCAAAGAGTTCAAGTGTCTCCCAGAATTTGCAGAGATGGCCCCATGGGCTTTGTTATGGACTTCAGGGATGTTCTGGAAAAAGAGCTATCATTTATTGATCATTTAAGATACTTTAAACACGTTTTTGGTATCAATTAATTAGATCTGCTCAAGGTCTCAAAGCCACAAAAGGGGCTAGCTAGGTCTATGTCGGCGACTCTGGCAAGTTCCATTTCCAACAATGGCTCCTGTTTTTCCTCTGTGCCCCCAGTATGGCTTGTTCTGTGGCTTCCACTTCCCCAGAACCCTAATTCATTCTCAAGCATTAGCCCATCCAGGGTGGGGCTCTCCCACCCAGTTCCAGACAGCCCAATCAGTGGCCACCACCCAGGGTCACAGTGCCTGCCATACCCCAGCTCATCTAGGGTGGGGCAAAGCACTTACCAGGAAAATGCAAGCAAAACTCCCATGGAGCCACAGGACCTTCTTTTTATAAATAAAGGCTGGGATGTGACAACGTGGTGGCAGGATTCGTCTGCAGTCTCATTTCCCAGCTCCCTTAACAACGCTCTCCCCCACCCGGGAACAGCTCAGAGCATCAGTTTGCATCTGAAAATAAGAATGAAACCCGCAGGAATTGAGCCAAACAATGTGTACCGAATGAAAGCAGCTCTGTCTCGGAGGCCTGTGGCTTCTTCTGCTTCCCCTTCCCAATTTTCACTATCAGATCTCGGGGCTGCCAGAAAAATGCTGGAGGTAACTGCCCATCCTTGGACCCTTCCAAGGTGACCACGTTTGGAATGAGTCAGACAATTGCCTTTCCCTCTTGCTTGGGGCATTTAGCAGATATTGTCCATTATGCAACATCTGGGGACAAACATGTTTTCTTTTCCTCCTGCCCTACACCCTAAGCTCTTGGGGACCCAGTTGAGTGGAACAGAGAACAAAGGAAACTGGAAATAACCAGAACTTCTCGCATTTGAACAGCATCCTGCAACTTAGACTGTGCCAATGATCCCTTAATCTCACTTTGTAGATTTGACCCTAGGTGGGTGGAGAGAGATTGGTGACCGATAAGTGGCAAAACTGAGACTGAAACTCAGGGTTTCTGGCTGGATCCGGCTCCCTTCCATGGAGCAATGCATGTGGACACAGTCTGCGGGGGGTGGGGCAGAGCGGGGGGCGGGGGGCAGAGCGGGGGGGGGGGGGGGTGAGGTGGCAAAGCAGACAATTGTAGGTTTCGTGTGGTGATTTACTGCAGATTGGAGCTGTTGCCTAGTATGTTTTTAGACTGGAGCCATGGGTTCCGGATGGCCCAACAGGCCTCTCCTAGAGGATGATTGGCCTGGAAGATGATGTCCGGACCACACCAAGGACCCCACAGAGCAGGGAACCAAAACCCCCTATCTCCAGGCTGCAGCTGGGTTATGCTTGGCCCCCAAAGTACCCTTTAAGATATGAATGTTTTTGCTAACATTTGAAGACTAGGAGAGTTTATGTAAGAATTGGTATTTCTGGAATCTCTTAAAAATGTGAAGATTGTACCAGGCTTGCTGTCCCTAGATTTAAGCAATGCTGTCCCCACCCCCACCCCAATCCCCAATGAGCCTTTGCTATGGCACTAACTTATTGTCTTGTCTGGCCTTTGTGATGTCACCTGAAGGTGCTGGGACTTTGGCTGTTGCTGAGAAAGTCTGTGACCGTTTAAAGGTCACAGATATAAATCAAGGGATCCAAGAACTCAGATGGGCAGAAGGTACATCTTTATTTTCAGTAAGGTCCACCAAACTGAGCATTCTTTTCATTGTGACAGTCAGCAGCAACCACAGTTGGAAGGGGAACCTGTGACTTTGTCTCCAGAAATCACTGACATTTTCACATCACATTAGAGTTTTTCACATATCTCCAAACGCTGTTTATGCTCATCACCACTTTGAAACGGACCCTGGCTAGGTCTTTAACACTTTGTAAAGAGGTATACACTGGCCTGGCTTGGTGGCTCACACCTGTAATCTCTAAGAGACTTGGGAGGCTGAAGCAGGAGGATAGCAACTTCAAGGCCAGCCTCAGCAACTTAGTGAGACCCTGTCTCAAAATTTAAAAAAAAAAGAAGAGGTCTGGGGATGGAGCTAAGTGGTAGAACCCGTGGATTCAATCGGGAAAATGCAAGCAAAACTCCCATATATATGGCAAACCTAGGTATTTTATTTTATGCATTTAATCTGAGAAAAGGTCCACAGGTTCCATGAGCCTGCCAAAGGGGTCCAAAGCACAAAGTGGACTCACATCTTCAAAATGAAGTAATAACAGTCCTTGGAGAGGGAAGGAACCTTGTAGGGAAGAGAGGCAGAAGCTGAGCTACCCTCCCCCATCGAGTCCCTCCCTGGTGGCTTCACTCTGGGCTCCAAGCCCAGGGCAGAGTTCTCCGAGGTCTCCCAGATCCCAGAGAGCACTTAGCCTATTGCAAGGAGCGGGAGGCCGGAGGCTGTGCTGCGGTTCTGTATTTAGTGGCTTGAGCCTCCTCCACGATCGTTCCTCCTCTCCAGAGCAACCCCAGCGTGAACTTGGAGGGAGGAAGCCCAGATCCCGGCCCTAGCCACGCAGCCGGCGCCGCCTCCCCTTCTCTCACCCGCTGGGTTTGCTGAGCGCTGACTCATCATCAGACTCTCCCACCCAGCTGGGTGCACGCCCACGACGTGCCCTCCTTCTCGATTCTCCGCTGCTTCCTCCCAGGCTCTTCCCAGGCGCCTGCAAACCCACGCGCGTCTCCCGTGTCTTCGCTGCCCGGCCCCCTCCCAGCAACCATCCTCTTATTTCCCTGCCAGGTCCGGAAATGTGTGGTCTCATTGCATTTCCTCCTGATCCTTGTGGCGCCCACTCAGCCTCCAGATCGCCCTCCAGCTCCCTGGCAGTCTACTGAAATGGCCCGGCTGAGGGTCAACACCTGGCCTTCCAGGCAGGACAGGTGGCCCTCCCACCCCGGGCTCCACCCCGCAGCCCTGGGCCGCCTCTTCCCGGAGGATGGACCAGCTCCCTCCCCTGGTTTCCATGACACTGCACTTTCCCACGTCTCCGGGTTTCTGACAGCTCGTTTCCTTGCTGGCATCGCCTTCCCCCCGTGGGTGTGCCCAAGGGCTGCCCTTGGAGTTCTCTTCCTCTCTGTGGGTGCCACCGGCTCTCCGGATGGGCTCCGCCTCCACCTCTCCCTCTGCTGCCTCTCCAGCCCCCTCGCCCACCTTCCCGCCCACCTTCCCAACCCCACCTGGTCAGCGTTGCCAGGAAGACCCTCAGCCCACCAACCCCACCCGTGAATGGTATTCTAAATCTCAGGATTGATTGCACTGGGGATTGAACCACACTGAGCTGCATCCCCAGACCTTTTCTTCATTTTTTAAATTTTGCTACAAGATCTCACTAAATTACACAGACTGGCCTCAAACTTATGAACCTCTTGCTTCCACCTCCAGGGGAGCTGGGATTAGCCCCGGAGCTACTGTGCCTGGCTAAATCACAGGATTATTGGCCCTGGAGGTGTTCAACTGTAGGCCAGCCAGAAACCTACCTGCAGAGATGTTGCAGAAGAGAAAGGTGTCCCCTGAGTCTGAACTTACTTACCAGGACTTTTAATGGATAGCTAAGAGGGACGGACTCTAAACTCATTGCCCAAGTTCAAATCTCACCTCAGCCACTAGCTGCTGTGACCTCAGGCAAGTTCATTCATTTATTCATCCAGTTATTTAGCAAATTGAGCCTTAGACTCTGATTCAGACTCTGAAAATACAAATGGAAAACCCAGTGGCCCCCACACTGGGGAAGTGTATTCAGAGCCCTGGCTTTAATGGGATAACCATCCTGACGACTGAGGCTGTGACATGATGCTGTGAGAACCCATAAGAGGTTGCTCCTAGGGAGGTCAGGGTTGACTTCCTGGACCTTTAAACTCAGATCAGAAGGATGAGCAGAGTTACAAGAGGGGAGTGACAGGCTAAATCGTGCCTGCTAAGAATGTCCACATTTGGATTCCTGTTCTAACACAGTCTATGACTGTGTTGCTTTACATGGCAAAAAAAGAATGTCACTAAATGAAGGATCTCAGGCCAAGTGCCATAGCTCATGCATATAATCCCAGCAACTCAGGAGGCTGAGGCAGGAGAATCACAAGTTCAAGGCTAGCCTCCATGATTCAATGAGACTGTGCCTCAAAAAGTCTGGGGATGTAGCTCAGTGGAAAAGTGCCTTTAGGTTCAATTCCTAGTGCTAAAAAAAAAATCTGAAAAATGAGAAATTATCTTGGATCGCCTGGTATAGTCACAGGGGTCCTTATGAGGAAGAGGCAGGAGAGTCAGAGTCAGAGAAGATGTGGCAATGGAAGCAGAGGGCAGAGTGTGTCATTGCTGGAAGGGAGTCACGAGCCAAGGATGTCTGGATGGAGAAACTGGAAAAGCCAAGGAAATGTGTTCTCTAGAACCTCCACAAGGAACACAGATGACCCAGTTGAGGCTTCTCACCCTCAGACTATAAGAGGATAAATTTGTGTTGCCGTAAGCCACTGAATTTGTGGTAATTCTTGTAGCAGTAATAGGTAACTAAGACTCTGGGAGAAGAATAGAAAAGCATGCACTGAGGCTGGGGTGAGAGATGGGTGTCTATGACTCAAAGAAACATGGTGTGCTATAGTTGGGGGGAGTGGGAAGGATGTGTGCTATGTGTGGGGCAGGGAGTGGGAAGGATGAGGCTGGACAGGTGAGCAGGGGCCAGATCATGGGCAGTAACTTCATTTTTATTCCAATAAGAAGTTCTAAGCAGCTCTTTACATTATCAATCCCTATAAGCCTCGGCTTCCTCACTGGTAAAATGATGTCAAAGGGTTGTTGAGAAAATTAAATGAGGTAATGTAACAAATATAGCTCTTAGTAAGTGCTCACTTAATGTCAAGTTTTGCTACAACACCATGGTTTTATAGCTGTGCTCCACAGAGCTCAGGGGATTCTGTGAGGCTCCTCTGGGGCTACTGAGCAGGGAAGGAAAGAAAGACCGTGGCATAGGGGGGCAGTTTGCCCACAATTAGAGCAGCTGGCTTTGTTTGTGGGCATGTTAGTTTCTGCTCAAGATTCCATTTGATAAAGATTCCTCAGCTGAGATGAAGTCTGAAAGCTACTACTGCCTCTCTTCTTTCCAGAAAAGAAACCCTGGAGGTGCCACTATGACAGCAAAGCTAGCTGTGGAACCCAGGCCCCCAGCCACCAGAGTCTTGCTGTTTTGTGGCCTGGGCCTTAGGGCAGGCTGGGGGCTTCATAGCATGAAGCCTATTCTCCTTCTTAGCTCTCCCTGTGATTTATGTTATATTTTTATTTGCTTCTTTCTTATTTCAGGTCAGTGTCCTCTGGGCACCTGAGGTCTATATGAGCAGGAATTGCACATTTTGTTATCCACAGAGTCTCTGGGGCCTGCCTCTGTGTCTGGCACTTGATAATAACAGGAAATCGTGGGAAAATGCTAGCTTTGTCCTGAACTCGTCACCACATTCCTGTCTTCAGTGTTTATCCCTAATTCTCCAAGTTGGGTCTCAAGACATGGTGAGTGAAAGGCTTCACATGGCTTATGACCAGGGCAAGTCTCTCAACCCCTTTGCACCACATGGGGAGCCGTGATGCTGGTGGTGGTGATGTGGAGGGTGAAGTGACCTGATGATCCCTGCCAATCTCCCGGCTTCTGGGCTGCAGCAGGCACTCAGGCAGCAGGAGAGCCACATTATTACCTCATCCACTTGGCTGCCTAATTGCTCCGGTTCTGGTGGCCCTGTCTCCACAGGGACACTGCCCTAATCCCTGGGTCATGAAGGATCCCTTCTCTCCACCAGCCAAGCCTCCCACCCACTGCTCTGCTTCCCCCTTGGGCCCAGGCCAGTACTCCCACCTGCCTGGCTCCCACTCCCTCGCCCCCATCCCTGCCCCGTAGCTGCAGCCATGCTCTATGCTGCATCTCCCTTCTGTGGTCTCCTCCCTTTCAGGGCTCCAAGAAGGCTCCCACACCTGATATCATCCAGGACCCAACTTGTCCCAGGCTCCCACTAACACCCCAGCAGGAGCCTCCATGGCCCCTCCCCCCATAGCCAGGCCCAGCCAGTCTCTTGGGCTCCCCACACCCCAATCAGCACCCACGCACACCTTCCACTCGGAAATAAACTCAGTGTGAACCTGAGACCCCTGAGGACAAAGACTGGCTCCTGTCGCTTCCACTTTTAAGAAATTCTGGTTTCTGTCCCCTTGTCCCTATTCTCACTGCCACCTCCTTAGGTGAGGCTGCTTTAAGTCTCTCACCTAATGTCACCATCTGTCTCCTCTAGCCAGGTCCCCTCTTTATGGTGATTCTTTGAAAGCACAGATTAGTTGGTGACACTCCCTTCCTTTTGGGGACTCCCCAGTGCCCTCTGATAAAGCCAGTTAAGATTAGTCCCCACTCCCTCCCCGACACACCCAGCTGACTGGTAGTGGAATAAAGGGACAGGACTCTCATTCTACTTGGTTGGAATGTTCTTCCTTTGGCCAGAAACACCTTCTTTCCTCCCCCTTCCCCTCCTCCACCCACTGGCCAATCCCTGCTCACAGCTGAATCTCAGCTGGACTACCTGCTCCCACTGACTATCTGTGGTTTTAGCCAGTGACTTCCTCTGTGAGCCTTGGGTATCCTACACATCGCTCAATGGCACTTGCTTGTTATTGTTACAACCCCACCAGCCTGTCCTCTGTTTGATGGGGGGGTGGGGGGGGGTGGGGTGCTGAGTCTCCACCACCAAGAGGCCACACACAGTGCCTGGCCCACAGGTGTGTGGTAAACACTTGCTTCATTGAACTGAACTCACTGGAAGTTCAGTCAGCTTCCCCAAGCTCTCCACCTCTCCAAATCCTGCTTGCTTTCCCTGATAACAAAAACAATGGCTAACTATCTTAGAGTGCTTATTACAGCTGTCACTGTTAAGGGCCTCAAGTATAGTATCTGTGCTTTCTCCTTATTAAGCACCTTCTGCAGAGTCAGCTCCTGCCAGCCTGGAAGTGCCCCGCCACTTCCCCACACCAGCCTGGACATGTCCCACTCTGCCCACAAACACCTGCTCCTCTTATACCTTCCCTGTGCTCTAAACCTTCCTTATGCTCAGGTTTAGAAAAAAGACAAAAATGAAATACTCTAAAAGCCTTGATTCTGGGAAATATTATTTCATTTTTTTAAATACTCTGCTATTTTTTTCCAAAATTAAAAAAAAATTGTCACTTTTTACAACTAAAACAAAAAGATGTTAGTTGTGGTAGAAGTTGTTAAAATACAAAATTAACAATACAAGAAGCAAAGAGGAAGAAGGAATATAGGAAAGTAGAAAAACTCCCCAAAACAAGTATGCTAAAGTGATGATTCCTGAACAAATTAATCATCAATAAAGACAAGCATATACCATAAAATCAAAGCCACATTCACTATAAATCTCTGCAACTATTCAAAAGAGTACAATTATTTTCTAGCCCTGGCAAATTAAACGTATCACATTGATTATAATGGGCCTGCAATGAACTTGGAAGTATTTGTATCATGTATTAAAAACACACATGACTGCCATGGTGTCAACACCTGTAATCCCAGTGACTGAGGAGGCTGGGTCAGGAGGATTGTGAGTTCAAAGCCAGCCTCAGCAATTTAGCAAGGCACTAAGCAACTCAGTAAGACCCTATCTCTAAATAAAATATACACAAAAAAGATGTGTGTGTGTGTGTGTGGGGGGGGTGTTGGGGTTGTGGCTCACACACATGACTTTTCTAATGTGACAGACCAGAGTGGATTGGCTACAATAAATAATACACATTTAACTGACAATAGTTTTTTCCATTTTCAACTTTAGGAGTGGTGAGATAAAAGGATTTAATGTCTTCCTTTATTCCAAGCAAACAGAGATGTTCAAAATAAGTCCTTGGAGCTCAGTTCTGAGCCAGGTGACAATGAGGGGCAGCTTCATGAGTCTGGTTACTAAAATAAGGATGCATTTCTTTGACTGAAAAATCATTTTGAGTATCTGGAAGAGCTAACCCAGCATTCCTGCACATTTGTGTATTGTAAGCTACAAAGTGGGGTTCAGGGTCTAGGTCCATACATGTCCCAGGAAGGCTGCCGGCCCCATCCTCCCTTCCCTGTGAAACACTGGGCAATAGTAAATGACAGCCATGCTGGGGTCTTTTCAGTTGGGACAGGCAGAAAAGGAGGGAGGGCAACTGAGGCACCAGAGCTCATCAGATGGTATATTTGGAGTCACAGAATTAAAATACTGCAGGGAGGAGGAGACCTTTACTATGAGCTGCTTCAAGCTCTGAGAGTCACACCCCTCCCCCTACCCCAATGTACTCTGCCTGGAATTATCACAGGGATGGATTAATTTCATGAATGAGGTTAGTAAAATCATCCCCATTTTGCACATGGGAAAGCAGAAGTGCAATGAGTTTAAGAACTTACCGAGTGTATTAATTTTCTGGGCTGCCAAAATGAAGTGCCACAGATTGAGTGGCTTAGAACACCAGAAATTTATTGTTTTACAATTCTGGTGCATAGAAGTACAAGATCAAGATGTGAGCCAGGGCCTGTGATGGGAAAGCCTGTCCTGCCTCTTTCCTAGTGCTGGTGATTTGCTGGCAATCCTTAGCACTCCTTCACTTGTAGACCCACCACCTGATCTCTCTGCTAGCTTCCTGCCATATTAAATTAGAGCCCCCTAGACTTCAGTTTAACTTGATTACCTTTGTAAAGATCCTATTTCCAAATAAGACCATAACCACAGGTACTAGAGTTTGCTACTTGAACTTTGTTGTTGTTGTTGTTAAGGGCAGGGGCAACATTTAAAACACAGGCATTTCGACCTCTGGGCCTAGGCTCTTGACCAAAACGTGCCTTGTCTCCTTTCTGGCCACCTGGCTCTCTCGGATAGGACACATATATCTCATGGATACTGTGGAGGATGGAGCCCAGTGCTTTGGAGGACTTCCTCAGTCTAATCTCTACTGACATCCTATACTGCTTTTCTGTGGTGGGGAGGGGGGAACTGCAGAGGTCACAGAGACTGGCAGGAATCACATACACAAGGCAAACAGTTTTACAAAGTGCTGCACAGTTATTAGGACTCTAGGGCTGTCCCTCTCTATTCTTTCTTATTTATTTCACTTAAAAGGCACAGTCAGAACTCTTCTAAATGGGACAGGTGTCTCCTCCTCCTCCTCCTTCGTACCAGGAATTGAACCCAAGGCAATTAACCACTGATTCACATCCCCAGCCCTTTTTAAAATATTATATTTAGAGAGAGGGTCTTGCTAAGTTGCTCAGGGCCTTGCTAAGTTTCTGAGGCTGGCTTTGAACTTTCAATCCTTCTGCCTCAGCCTCCAGAGCTGCTGGGATTACAGGCATGCACCACCATGCTAGCACCCAAGTCTTTATTTCTTCATCTGAAAACTGATAACAACTCTTATTATATCATGGGGTTATTTGAAGATTAAATGAGATAGTGAGAAAGAAGGGCTAGCTCAAAGGTGATTGTGATTGTTTTAAATAATGTAGTTTCCCTAGAGTCCTAGAGAGAGGGCAGAGATCAGTGGAGAGAGACAGATGAGGCTGAGGAAACATGTCCCAGGAGCACTGGGTGGGAGAGAACAAGAGTCACAGCACACACTTGCCTTCCTGAGTGTAAATGGGGAATTCCTAAGCTTGGGTCGACCCACACGGGGTGGCCATTAAAGGCAAGATGGCCAGAAGGGAACTCCTTGGATGAAGGTGGAGCTGTGGAAAATGGGAACATCCCCAAATTCTAGAGAGAATGAGGTCATCCCAGCTGAAGCCAATCACAACTCTCCCTTGGGCAGACAAAAAAGGGTTTTACTAGGCCAGAAAATGTGGAGACTTCTGGCAGCTGCCAGGGAAGGAGGCGAGCCCTGGGCCCAAGGCCATGAGCCCTGGGAGGCCCCACCCTGGCTAGAGAAAGAGACCAGGAGGTGCTGCGCAGAGGGGGGCCAGCCCAGAGGCCAAGAGGGGAGGGCGGCCTGTCTGAATTGTCTGCTGGCAGTGATGCAGCAGTCCTGGAAAAGCCATTAGGCCCTGGGCACAGGCGGCCAACAGAACTCAGCATCCCAGGGCTCTGCAATATTTTTTTTTAAGAAAGCAAAAAGCAAGAGTATTATTCCTTCAATCAGAGATATGGATTTTTTCTTTAACCCAATATGCCAGGATGTAGCAAGACATTTAAGCCAGGAGTCTGCACTTCCCTTCTAATTAGAGCTTTGGCATTGAGCAAATGTGGGTTCAAATTCTGGTTGCTCTCAGGCTGGATGCTTGTGACTTTTGTGTTGAACCTTGGGATCACAGTACTATGGGACAGATGGTGGACATCTTCTTCTCCCTCCCAGGCTGTCAGGAGACTGAGGGAGGCTAAATGCAGGTGTAGCAGGCACTGCCAGGCACACAGCCCATTCTGTCCCTCTTCCATGCCATGAAGTCATAGGGACTAGATTCCAGGGCTTGGAAGGGAGAGGTGGGCTCTCGGACGCTGCCCCTGACCCCAAGGTAGGTATGGCCCCTATTCAGTGACCCTGGGCTTGGACCTCTCCCTGGAGCACCGCCATCTGTCCCCACTTCTCCACACCCCAGAGAAATGGCACAGATCCCGCGGGAGAGAGGCACGCTTTTCCCCAGTCACCACTGCCGCAGAAACCCCCCAGACCCGGTGGCGCTGTCCAGAGGCGCTGACGTCAGCCAGAGGCAGCCGCTGGGAGCTTTTCTGGGAGCCTCTTCCTAGAATCGTCCACCTCCGGGAAGGCAACACCGGGACCGGGGCCAAGTCCGGCAGCTGCTCAGGGCCCGCCTAGCCTGGGGAGGTTTCCTGTGTGCCCACTCACAATGTCAGGATCCTGGAGCACCAGGGCCGGGGCGGGATGGCTGGCCGGCCACTACCAACCTCTCCAAGAACCGCCACCACCAGAGATTCCTGGAGCCTCCTTCTCCACTTCGCGCAAGGAGCAGGGGAGTCCCCCTCCCCCACCCCTGCCTCCCCGTTCCTTCCTGGTGGGGTCCCAGGCTTTGAAAGTCTTTGCAGGTGAGGACAGAAGTTGTGACCAACATGTCCTAGACCATTAGAGCAGACACACAGGCATTTCCCAGCCCGGGCTTTTTTTTTTTTTAAATATCTTTATTTATTTAATTATTATTATTATTATTATTATTATTTTTTTTTTTTTAATGTGGTGCTGAGGATCGAACCCAGTGCCTCCCACATGCTAGGCAAGTGCTCTAACCACTGAGCAACAACTCCAGCCCCCCAGCCCAGGCTTTTAATGGGGGTTTCTTGGTGCGGACATGTCCCCCAGTGCCCCTCAGGCATTATGTAATCCTGACAACAACCAGGCACCCAGGAGACACTGTTCTCTAGGTCGACTTTACAGATATGCCATGGTCATAGCAGCTTGCCCCAGGTCACACAGCTATTTGGTGGAGAACTAGTGCTCCAGTCATGTCTTGTGACCTCAAACCTGGGCTCTTTGCCACCCAGTTACATTTCTCAAAGCACTTTCTGTGGTCCACTCCTTTCTCAGGGTTCGTCCAGAACCAGAGACCTGTGGTACAGCATGCCCAAGGGGCACGGTCGGCCCTCTGCATCCACGGGGGGTACAAATACTACTTGATCAACCAGATAGAAAGTATTTGAAAAAATTTTTCATCTGTACTAAACAAACAGACATTTTTTTCCTTGTCATTATTCCCTAAATATAGAACAAGAACTACTTACATAGCATTTACATTATATTAGCTATTATAGGTAACCTAGAGATGGAGATGTACATAGGTTATATGCATATATACTGTTTCATATTAAGGAACTGAACATTCACAGATTTTGGTATCCTTGGGGGTCCTGAAAGGAATCCCTCTTAAATACTGAGGCAAGACTTGTATCACTTGGAGAGTTTAGAAACATATTGACCCTGAAAAGTCCTTCAGTGAATAAATCCAATGTTTCTAATCCAGTGTTTCTCAGACTTATTTTTACTTGGAATTCTTCCCCTCCCTCAATGGTATACTTTTAATATCCCAGAGAATGTGCTTTGGGAAATACCATGTGTAAGATCACATTACTCTCTTGCTCAGATAGTTCGTGACACATATTAAGAGCTCAATAAATGCTGGTTTCATAAACCTAACCCTATCCTATCCCATTTCCCCCTATACCCTGAAGAGTTTCTCAACCATGGAAGATAACCCAGATCCTACAGATAATCCAATCCTGATCGCAGCTCTGGGGTGGGTCTTCCTGGCTGTGCTGGTCACACGGAATGAAAATTCCACCCAAGCAGCTCCTGAGGACTCCCTGAGTTCAGCCATTCAGAGGACTCAACTCCAAAAATAAAGGGAATGTCTGACACAAGCCCCTTCAGTTTGGCAGCAGAAATACGAGAAGCGGGAGAAGTGGATATAAAAACCTCCCTGCCCATATTAAGCCTTTTCTAGCCTGCCCAGCAGGACAGCACAGCCCGGAGCCTCCCTTCACCTCTGCCAGCCCTTGTACCTCCATTTTTCCCTTCATCAAGTCTCACCATGACCCCCTCATGGTCTCCCAGCTGTCCCCCTCCCATCTCCTTAACGCCACTGAAACTTCATGCTAGGCTAGATTCGGAGCTCCTCAACCTTGGTGCACTCAGGGATCATCAGTGGGGGTGATGACCACAGAACACAGTCTCAGAGCTGTGGAGTGGGGCTCAGCCCTCCCGTGCTTTCCAATGCAGCCATCAACTCTCACCAACACCCATGACCTTGGCTTCCATTTTTCCGTGGCACCTCTTCGGCACACGTCTGTGCAGCCTCCGTCACACATCTCCTCCCTTCCCCTGTCCCTCCCGCACTGCATGGGAATGGCACTGCTGTGAATTCAGTCCCATGTGTGCACAGCTCTCCATGGGACACTATGTGTACTGGACTGGGTCTCATTGCCTTCCATCACTTGCTTTTTTGGGTCTTCATCACTTTGCTCATGTTCCCTCCCAAACCTAGGTCTACTGCTAAGCCCCTAGTGTCCTACTTCTGGGGGGGGGGAAAATCAAGGCCATGGAGAGCATACAATTTTCATCCACTTCTTGCTCTGTGTTGATTGCATTACCCGCCCTCCTCCACTTTCCCATTAATTTTAGAAGCAGGCCAAAATCCAGGCCAAATCTCCCCAGCCGTATGTTGCCAAAGTTCAAATCCCATTTCTGTCACTTACTGACCGTGTGATCTTAATCAGTTTCTTTTCTTTTTTGTGGTGCTATTGGGTTGAATTCAAGGCCTCAGGCATGCTAGGCAAGTGCTCTACCACTAAGCTACATTCTCAGCCCTTGGGCAGATTTCTTTACCTCTCAGTGCCTCAGTTTCCTCATCAGTGAAATGGTAAATGCAGTCACGTGCCATATAGCATCATTTCTTGGTCAAGAGCAAATGACATATGTGGTCTCACAAGATTATATGGTTCAGTGACATTGCAGCCACCTTTGTTAGTGTAAGTACACTCCATAATGTCTATACAGTGATATTATCACCTATTGACATGTTTCTCAGAATGTGTCCCTGTTGTAAAACTGTACCTGGAGTTTACCACATGGAGTTGGCAAAAGGATTAAATGAGATGAACCACACAGAGTATGGCACAGGCCTGGTCACAGCAAATGCTGGCCATGGTTATTGTTACCTCTTCCTCTGCCTCCTTCAAAGCAAGTTCCATCATTATAAAACCTCCTTGCTTTCTGCTCTTTCTTCTCATCCTAGAAAGATTCATACATCCCTCCTGTCCTAACAACGTTGTGTATGTGTGTGTGTGTGTGTGTGTGTCTGTGTTACTGGGGATAGAAGCCAAGGTCTTATGCATGCGAAGCCAGAGGGCCTTTAAGAAGATAATTAAGGGGCTGGGGCTGTGGCTCAATGGTAGAGCGCTTGCCTAGCACATGTGAGGCACTGTGTTCAAACCTCAGCACCACATAAAAATAAATAAAATAAAGGTATTGTGTCCATCTACGGAAAAATAAATGTTTAAAAAAAGGGAAGTAATTAAGGTTAAATGACATCACAGGATAGGTTCATAATTCAATAAGGCTGTTGTCCTTATAAAAAGAGGAAAGGACAACAAAGAGCTATCCCTCTCTGCATGTGCACAGAGAAAGGGCCACTTGTGGATGCAGTGAGAAGATGAGTGTCCACAGGCCATGCAGAGAGCCCTCACACCTTGATCTTGAATTTCTAGGTTCTAGATCTGTAACATAATAAATTTTTGTTGTTTCAGTCACTCAGGGTGTGGCTCGAACACACTCAGTGTAGAATTTTGTGGTGGCAATCCAAGCTGGCTAGTATAATACTTAAGCATTATCGGTTAGCTTCTGCTGTATAACAAACCATCCTAAAATTTGGTGGCTGAAAATAGCAACCATTTATTTAGCTCACCTTCATGCAGATCAGCAGTTGCAGCTGGGCTGGGCTTTGTGGCCAGGCTCACTTGTGATCAGTTGCTAGGTTGGCTAGACACTGGCTGGTCACGGTGACCTTCACTGGATGGCTCATCTCTCACCCTCCAGCAGGCAGGCTGGGGCTTGTTTTCATGGTCGGGAAGTAAGATTCTAAGAAAAGCCAGCAGAGTGGAGGTTGGAAAAGAAAAGCTTCAAACCAGAGACAGAGATCTGGGTCTTTCCACTCATATCAGGCAGTTGGTCTGTCAAAATTAAGACATCTTAGACACAGAGCTGGGATTATATAATAATTAAATAGGTAAACTCTGGGAAAACACCTGGCAGCCTAAGATACAGTGAAAGGACTTGATGGAGGCAGAGTGGGGAAGAATGAGGGCGACTGGCTTTGGCCGGCTGGGGGAATGGAGGAAATGATTTACTGAGCTTGTATTCTTCGCTGAACATTGGTCTCAGCACTTTGCACACACACAGAACACTGAGATGCTGCAGAGGATGTCTCTGGCCACACTTCTGATTTTGAACCTTAATTTCCCACTGACCCTTTCTGTGCCTCTGGATGCTCATCTGTAAAATAAGGTGCGTAATGATGGCACCTACCTCAGTGGGCTGTTGGGAGGATTATGAAATAATACCTGTGGACCACTTAGTAGTGCCCTACAAATATCTGCTGTGGTCCTTATTGCCTCATTTAATCCTATCCATGAGGTAAGCCCTAAATAATGACTTAGTATGCTTGGCTAGTGTGTAGATAAGCTGGGCCGTGCATGCAGGCAATCTTATCTCCGGAAGTCATCATCTTAGCCACCACTTCTTCCACCTTCTCCACTCATCATTCTCCAACAGGAAGACAGCATAGCTGGGGTTGAAGAGAATGAGTTTGGTTTTAGTTGTAGATTGGGAGTTTCTTCCAGGTATCTAGATAGAGACTCTGGTCACAGTTGAATTCACATATGGAGTATAGAAATCAAGACATTGTCCCAGAGGGATGGGGATGGAAGCCATGGGTGGGTAAGCTCATGCAGGGAGGTAGGGTAGCATGAGAGCACAGGGCCTGCAGCAGGAATAAGTAGCGGAAAGAAGAGGACCCCATAAAGGAGACTGAAGATGAGCAGTCAACGAAGAGAAAGGACAATTGGGGGAGGGTGACCTCATGTCTGAGTACGCCTGGGAGAGTCTTGGTTTATGACAGTGAGCCTGGCATAATTATTAATTAGTGCCCTTTTTCACTTTAAACAGTGACCCAGTTTAGATGATAAATTATATATTCTCCATACTTCAAGGGTCAAGAAGGAGAAAACCTCAGAAAGGAGGAAAAATTAGCAGAAACAAACACACAGAAAGGACAAGTGTGGCAAGGTTGGAAAACGCTCCACAGGAATTGGACTTGGCAAACCGATGACCTTGGAGTGAGAAATTTCTGAGGGAAGAGGTGGGAAACAGGTTGGATTAAGCTGAAGTTCAAATAGGAAATAAGCAGAGATAACAAGCATGCATGTCTTTCCAGAAGGCTGGCTAGAAAGAAAGGACAGGTGGCAGCTACAGGGAACAGGCTAGGAGGAGCCCCTTCCAAACTCCCACTCTGAATGCATGGGGTTTTGAGCATGTCCTGACCTATAAAGGAGGAAGCCAGTGGCTAGAGAAATTGATAGGCTATAAAGGAAGCTTCTTCTGGACAAGGTTCTTGAGGAGCCAGAAAGCAGAGTCCAGAGAGATGGGGAAGAGGCTAGAAGAAATAGAGTTGTGAATTTAAGAAATGTTGAGAAAAAGTCTCCCAAGAAGGTTGATTTCTAGTCACCAAATGGATAAGGAGGTGGCATTCTGTGGCAGAGTGCTGTCCAGGCTGAGGCAGAACTTGGCCAACACACCTGGTCTTTTCTTGGCCACAGATGCCTCACGCTGGGAAGATGCACGCACCTACATATGCATGATTCCTACACCCCTGGGAGGAATCACAGTTTCCTGGCCACCACGAGGAAGCCCTGCTCCTTAGAGCGCTTTCCTGGTGCTCGAGGCCTCACCCCAAAATCTGTTCTCTCCAGCTCCCCAAGATGATCAGTAACTCTTTGACAGCCACCAGGGATGCTCCTTCTTCATTTTCAAAGATTTTTATAACACGCTACAATTTCCAAACTTGTAAATTGCATTCAAAATCAACCGTTTCCAGACACCTCATGGATTAGGTTGCTTAATCCCATCAGTGTGGCATTTGGAAGACTCCTCCCAGGAATGGCCTCCTGAGGCTTTCCAGGACACCCATGGGATCATGGCTGGAGTCTAGGCTTCCCAGGCTTCACCAGTCAGGGACACCTTCCAGGATATGCCCTGAGCTTCAGGGCTTATTGTCTTCTTCTTCTTCTCCTCCTCCTCCTCCTCCTCCTCCTCCTCCTCCTCCTCCTCCTCCTCCTCCTCTTTCCTTCCTCTTCCTCCTCCTTTTTTTTTCTTCCCTCTGTGGTACTGGGGATCAAACCCAGGGTCTTGTGCATGCTAGGCAAGCACTCTGCCACTGAGCTACACCCCCAGCCTTCACCTTCACTTCTTACATGTTGCTTCTTGGTGTAGGTGGAAGAAGTTTTTTATGCACTTATTCAGCCAATGCTGAAAGAAGAGGAAAGAAGAGGACCCCATAAAGGCCCTGTACCTGGAACACCAACGCTCGCCATGGTGTTCCAGGTACAGGGCCAGATGCTGGGAATGCCGGGGAGCTGATACCTGCTTCCTGCGCTCAGGCATCTTCGGAAGGCAAAACCTGCCAGCAAAACAGACAACAAAGTGCCACCTAAACAATTCTGAGGAGTTAAGAGTTGACAGTATTTAGAAGCCTCATCAAATGGATCTCCATGGACTTTTTGATATTGTTACTGAACAGTAGCCTCATTTCTGCAGAAATGGAGGTCTGAGAGAAGGCAGATGGTCGGGATGGTAGGTCTTATTAATATCCTATAGATGAGGAATCAGGCTGAGGCAGAGGCTGAGTAGCCTCAAAACCCTAAGCATGCGTGGTGAGGGGGTGGGGGGGCTGCTTAGGCCCTCTTCCTTCCAATCTGGAAGATGAAAAATCCAAAGGAAATTAGAAGAATATACGGAAAGAAAAAATGACCTGAAGAGGAGTTGATGGAGGAAAAGTGAAACAGATACAGACCCCGGTAGACTAGACACCATGCAGAGACAGAATGAAATCTTTGAATGAAGACAAGCAATACCACTAGCACAATGGCAGAGGACTTCAGATCTCTTCATTTCTGGTACATGGATGCCATGGCTCAGAGGCAGATGGGAGCCCCCTGCATGAAGGCAGTCCCCCATAGTCCCACTGCAACTCCATCCTGACACCTTTCTCCAGCTCATATTTCAGTTGACACTTTCCCTCCCCCAGCACTCACAGCCCTGATCTCTCTCTGATCTGCATCCCCCACTGCCCACTGGACAGCTCCATCCATGGCCCAAGCCACTTTAGTGACAACCCTTCATTTATCCCAAAATGTTCTTTTAACCCTATTGTGAACCAAGAACAGTGGTGCCAGGCTCAGGGAACAATCAGCAGCAAGCAGACATGGTCCCTGCCCCATTGGGAAGGGAGATTAACTAAAGTAAGCCACAACTTTATCACAAGAAAACACGAGGACATATTTCACCCCAAGCCTAGGATAAGAGCATCATCATCAAACAGCAGTGGCCACCAGAGTCCTGGCTCCCCTTGCCACCCCTTCTCCCTCAGGCTCACATGTCCAGGGGCTCTTTGTGCCTCAGATTTGTCCCCTTGTTTTCTTCCTCCATGACTTTGCCTGGTATCTGGCAGGCCTGCTCCAATCTTCATCCGGGACCCTCCTCCACATGACTGCCTGAATTTCTTTCTAGAATGCAAACAGAATCATGATGTCTCAAGAGGGCTAGAGATGTGGCTCAGTGTCAGAATGCTTGCCTAGTACGTGTGTGAGCCCGAGTTTTATCCCCAGCAACACAAAACAAAAAAACCAAAACACTTTGCTAGAAAAAATTACAGGAGAAATAGTCAAAAATTTATTAGTGATAGAAGAATGTAATTCAAGATTTTTTGGACCATGTGAGAACAAACAGATTCACACACATGCAAACACACATGCACATAGTCCATGAAAGAACTAAATAAATAATCAGAAGGAACTATTGTGTGTGTGTGTGTGCTATATATATAAATGGAGGTTCCAGTTCTAGAAGAGAGAATGAATTTGCCCTTCCTCTGTCTTTTTGTTCTATTAGGGCCCTATTATATATAGCATACACACACACACACACACACACACATTTTTCCCTAAAAAAAGTTCTTACCAAAATCAACCATATTTTTGAGGGGGACATACCAGGGATGGAACTCAGGAGCACTTGACCACTGAGCCACATCCCCAGCCCTATTTTGTATTTTATTTAGAGACAGGGTCTCACTGAGTTGCTTAGCATCTTGCTTTTTGCTGAGGCTGGCTTTGAATTTGCAATCTTCCTACCTCAGCTTCCCAAGCCACTGGGATTACAGTTGTGTGCCACTGCTCCTGGCCAAAATCAACCATATTTTAGGTCATAAAAAAAACCTGAAGAGATTCCCAAAAGTAGTTGGGCATGGTGGCACATGCCTGTAATCCCAGCGGCTCCAAAGGCTGAGGCAGAAGGATCACAAGTTCAAAGCTAGCCTCAGCAACTTAGTGAGGCCCTAAGCAACTCAGTGAGATGCTGTCTTTAAAATAAAATATATAAAAAGGCGGGGCTGGGGATGTGGCTCAGAGATTAAGCATCCCCCTGGATTCAATACCTGGTAACAACAACAAAAAATCCCCAAAGTAGATATTTTCTCTGATTACAATGGAATAAAACAAGAATTTAATAACCTCCAGAAGATTAAAAGCCACTATCACCTACAGACATGTGATTATTAGTAGTAGTAGTACCAAGCATTGAGCCCAGGGCCTCACACATGTAGGCAAGTGCTCTGCCACTGAGCTATATCTCCAGTCCTTATTTTTTATTTCGAGACAGAGTCTCACTAAGTTTCCCAGACTAGCCTCAAACTTGAGATCCTCCTGCCTCAGCCTCCTGAGTTGCTGGGATTACAGGCATGACCCATTATGTCTGGCTGGACTGTCTATTTTAGTCAGCTGTTCCAATACTGCTACCAAAAGGCTGGTCAAGGACAATTAGAGGAGGAGAAGTTTATTTGGGTGCTCACTGTTTCAAAAGTCTTAGTCTATAGATGGCTGGCTCCATTTCCTGGGCCCTGAGATGAGGCAGAACATCGCAGCAGAAGTGTGTGGTGGAGGAAGGCAGCTGGGGACATGGCACAGGAAGCAGAGAGAGCGAGCACTCTGCTCAACAAGGACATAATATATACCCCAAAAGCACACCGCTGGGGATCCATGTCCTCCAGCCACACCCTACCTGCCTACAGTTGCCACCCAGTTAACCCCTAACTGGAGATTAATGTGTAGCAAACTCTTGTTTATTCTTTAAGACTCAACCCCAGTGACACCTCACAAGAATGGTCCACTCCCACTTCCCTCTTAATGCCTTCCTCTGAAGGCCTTAGAATGAGTAACAAGGGAGCCTTAGCCAGGAAGGCCTAGGCCGTGTCCCCAAGGTCAGCTATTTTCAACACTGCTTCCACCAATACCCAACTCCATTTTGAATTCTATCCTCTGACAGCTGGATGCTTTTTTTTTTTTGGTACTGAGAATTGAACCCAGGAGGCTTAACCACTGAGCCACATCCCCAGCCCTTTTATATTTTATTTAGAGACAAGATCTCGCTAAGTTGCTTAGGGCTTTGCTAAATAGCTGAGGCTGACTTTGAATTTATGATCCTCCTTCTTCAGCCTCCCAAGTCACTGGGATTACAGGTGTGCTCCTCCTCGTCCTACAGAGTCTCTTCTCGAGCACTGGCCATAAGTGTCTCAAAGATTATTGGTATCCTTTGAGATGTGAAAAGTGTGCTTTTTGAGAAAGGAAGAGAGAGAGAGAGTATGTTTTGTTTTGACAGAGGATAAGGAAGGGAAGTGCTCCCAAATAAATTTGGGAAATGCTAGGTTAAAAAAAGCTGAATGGGTTTCTTGTTGAACAGCTAATTAAAACTTTGAATTCACTGATAAATATCATGAAGCACCAAATAACACAGATATTTCCTGAATGTATTTGAACATGGAATCTTTGTGTCCACTGTGCCTTGGACCTCCTGGAGAACAGGAACTTGTTTTGAAACCCAGCATTATGCTCCTTTTCCTTCTTTAGCAGCTGACCTGACCTATCTTTCTAAAGAAGTTGCAGGGATACAGCACCTGCCACCTGACCCAACTTCCTCGCCAGCTCCTTTGTGGTTCTTCTTCCTGTCTGTATGGACTCAGAGACTCACCTTACTTGTGCTCTTAATGCTGTGTATTTTCTTACTCCATTCATCTCCTTATTCATCTCTTTCTCTTTCCTAATGCTTCTTTGCTCTCAGTCCTACTTGTTTTAGTTTAAGCACTACTAGACGAAGACTCTGAGCAAGCCCTTTATTGTGGGTAGGTGCAAGGGACATGGTAAGGTAAAGGGGCAGAGGGGGGACTAATACCAGGGACAGGTGCAGTCACATGATGCCAGGTCAGCAAGTGGAGCTGAATCCTATGGGGTGAACTGGAAAATATCACAAACACATGCTGTGGAAGTATTCCAGCGAAGGGGAGAGGGAGCTGGGTATTCCTGACCCTCTGTGTTAGTCAGAGTTCTCCAGAGAAATAAACCAATGGGGGGGGGGGCGGGGGAGTGGCCCATGTGGTCATGTGGTTATGGAGGCTAAGAAGTCCCATAGTCTGTCACCTGTAAGCTGGAGACCAGGAAAGCCAGTGGCATAATTCAGATTGAGTCCAGTGGCCTAAGAATCAGGAGCACCACCATCCAAGGTTGGGGGAAAATGGAGGTTCCAGTTCTAGAAGAGAGAATGAATTTGCCCTTCCTCTGTCTTTTTGTTCTATTAGGGCCCTGAATGGATTGGATGATACTCACCCACCTTGATGAGGGCTGATGTCTTCCAAAACCCTTCTCAGACACACCTAGAAATAGTGTTTACCAGCTATCGGGGCATCCCTTCATCCAGCCAAGATGGTGCATAAAATGATCCTTGGCCTCCTCCTCTATATCTGTGAGGCATTGGTCAAGGGTTGTGGGGGTGGGGAGTTGGTTGTTCACTCCCAGGCACTCCTCCTGGTCCTTTGACATGTGCCAAAGTGCTTCCCATACCCTTAAACTGGTGGTTCTCATCTCCCAGGGAACACTTGCAAATGTCTGAAGACATTTTGGTTGGTACAACTGGGTGTGGGGGTCATGCCACTAGCATCTAGTGGGTAGAACCAGGGATGCTGCTAAACCCCATTCCACAAAGAATTATCCAACCTCAAATGCCAATAGGATGCAGGTCGACAACCCCCACTTTTCATAGGGAGGCAAGTGATGGCTGTTGGCAGGCAGATACAGGAGAGACAGGAGGGGGTCCAGGAGGATCCAGGCAACATCTGCCATAGTGCTAAACACTTGAATCCAAGTCCAAGGGCATCATTCTCTTGCCTTGTCGCTCCTCCAGCTCCACTCCAGCGGTACCCCTTCTTCTCCCTGTCTTCAGCCCCTAGTCTCCTCCTCCTCACTTATGGTCTGACCTCTCCCAACATGACTGAAAATCTCCCCCCAAGGTCACCAGGAAAATTGTCGCTGCTAAACTGAACAAATTCCTTTTAGCACTTGCTTGGCTTTGCCCCTCTGGAGTCTTTGAAGCTCACCTCCCAGACTTTGGGACACCCTGGGCCCTGAGCCAGTGCCCATGACTCCTGCTAAGTGAAGACTAGCCACTGGCAGCTGGTCCAGGGGAGTTGGCAAGGATTTGGAAGCGATGGCACCCTGAGCCCAGGTACTTGCAGGGCGTTAGAGTGGCCTCTGTGAGTCAGAAGTCAAACAATTCTAGAAAATGTACCCTGAAGGCAAAGCCAGGAAGCATTCCAGAGGCAGTAGCGAGCTGCCCAGGAAGCTCTGAGTATGTGGACGTGCAGTCACAAAGTTGAGCCTGCTGCAGGCCAGGGAGTGCTGGGACCGGGCAGCAGGAGAGCCTCAGGACTGAGGAAGTAGACCCGGGGCTGTTCCAGAGTGGTCATGATGTGCCAGCAAGCCACTGCTGACAAGAGGTCGCCCTCAGGGAGTCCCAGCCCATGAGTGAAAGCAGGAAAGGGAGCAAGTAAGGGTGGGGGTGCAGCTCTTTGGAGGAGCACTTGCCTGGCGTGCTGGAGGTCCTGGGTCCCATTCCCAGCATTGCAAAAAAGGGAGGGAGGGGTAGGGAAATAAGCAGAAAAACTCGTAGAGGGTACAAAGGACTACAGGAAAAATAAAACAGATTGCTGTCGCTGGGTCACTGGAGGCTATTGCAGGAAGGGAAGCCCCCTAAGAGATGGTGGCACTTGAGAACTCTGTGATGAGAGTGAGCCTTCTTTTGATGCTTGAGGGATGGAGGCTTCCAGAGTTCACGCAAAGGCACTGGCTAGAGTTTGCAGAAGAAAAGTTCAGTGAAGGTGGCAGTGGAAACTGAAGGAGAGAGGATGCACTTCAGAACCCCCTAGAGTTAAGTAACAGCCCTTGGTGGCCAACTGGATATGAGGAGAAGAGCAGGGTACAGGTCAAGAATGACTTCCTGTGTCTGGTTGGGAATGTGGGTCCCCCCACAGGGACACAAGGAGCAGTTGAGATGGAGGGAATGGATTACATGGAGGGCTGAGCAGAGGTTTGTCCCCGTGACAAAAGATATGTCAAGTGCCAATCCCCAGAACTTGTGAATGTGACCTTATTTGGAAAAGAATCTTTGCAAATGTAATTAAGTTAAGGAGGGGTCTTGAAATGAGATCATCCTGGATTTCGCCCCTCAACCCAATGGCAGTATTGTGGGAGAAATGCAGAGGAGCCTTCACACAGAGACACTCAGGAAGAAGTTGGAGGGAGGGGGGCGGGGAGCCACACTGCCATGGGCCAAGGAATGCCTGGAGCTGGAAGCTGCAAAGCAGGATCCTCCTTTAGAGCCCTGGGATCCAGTACTGCCCTGCTGACCCCTTGATTTCGCCTGTAGGGAATAAATGTCTAATGTTTTAAGTCACCAAGTTTGTGGCAATTTGTTAAGCCAGTCACAGGAAGCGAACACAGACCCCTCCACTTCGATCAGGGAACCAGAGGCAGATTTGAGCAGGCAGGTGGATGCAGGGACCTCCCACCAGAGAAAGACCCAGTGCGGGAGAAAAAAGTCTGGCAGCTACTGGAGCTTCCAGGTGGGCATCTGAAATGATCTTTCTAGATCAGGAATGATGGAAACAGAACACCTCTCTGGAAGCCCTTTCTCAGAAGTACAAAAGCTTTCCAGATTCTTAGCAAATTTCACTCACTGATAGACACAAAAACCCAGACTATATGTACCAAAGAAGTGTAATGTTTACATCAAAAGATAGATTTAGATGCATTTTAATGTCTCCCAATAAATCACAACCTATTTTGTCAGATTATGTTTTGAAGTCCATAATCTTGTACCCTCCTTGTACTTCTTCCAGTATGATGTGAAGCCAGCACCTCTTACACCTGACTGCACCAGAACACATAACGAGAAGGCTGGGGGCGGGGTGCCAGGACAACATTTATTACTTGAGGGATTATGTGCGAAGCAAAAATTCTCCCATCGCGGGGCAGGCTGGGGAAGGAAGTGCTTCTGGTGCACAAACTATATTTGCACCTCCTCTTCATCACTTCTTTAAAAATGTGTCCTTTCATAAATATTGCAAAAGTGTCATTGCACGCTAAACACCTGGCCTGCCTTAACATTTGCACAGCCTGGAACCAGTGTACAAATGAAGGTTCACATTCCGCATGTCTAAGTATTTAGAATGCATGCAAGCCATGGAATGCTAAAAAGAATACACTTTGTCTACCTACTGCCACAAATAACTTCCTAATGCCCTGGAAGGCCAAGATCAAACTCAGAACTCTCAGGCTCTTTGGAGTTCTGTGGAGGGTGGGCAGGGCTCATTATCCTACTATCTGCTGGTAGTGTATGTGAGGAACCTCACGAGACACGTGGATGCACAGTGTGCAGGGCCACCTCAGCCATAAGCCCCACACAGTACCCTCTGGCCATCCTCCAGGATCTGAACCACAGTTGCCCTCCAGAGGACTATTCCAGAAACGAAGCCCTACAAAAACCCAAGAGTTGGTTTGAAGCTCTTAAGGCAGGGTATTCTAGAATCTAAGAGGGGAGATAAGAACTGTGTGTGGGTTTGGCCAGTTGATCCCACAGACTCCTCATCTAGAAAGAAGGGACACAGTCCAAGGGGAGCAGAGCACAGTCCAGAGGTAGGTGCTCCTTTTGCCTGGGTGGATTTGAGGGTGCTGGATGACACTCATCCTAATGAGGGGGTTAGAGGTGTGGAAAAGTCACAGCCATGCTCAATTCATGGACTTAACTGTACTTTTTTCACAAATGGGGAAATGCAGGTTAAAAAATGAAATACTTTCGCTATTTTAAAATCTGATCAATCAATAAGCATTATTTATTACGAGGCTAATATTTCACTGAGTTTTAGAAGTCAAGGGTTAAATTCCTTCAAAGTCTGAACATGGTAGCCAGGTGCAGTGGTGCATGCCTGTGATTCCAGCAGCTCAGGAGGCAGAGGCAGGCAAGGTCAAGGCCAGCCTGGGCAATTTGACAAAACCATATCAGTGAGATCCTACCTCAAAAATGAAAGGGACTTGGATGCAGGTCAGTGGTAGAGTACCCTCAGTTCAATCCCAGGTACTGAAAAAAAAATTTTTTTGAATGTAGCAACACTAGACAGATATTAATAGAGTAGTATGTTGAGTGGTCTTGCTTACAGAATCTTTCCATCCCTTTCTTCCTCACCCCTTTTTGCTCACTTTCCCTCTCTCCAAAGCAGGCAGAGTCTGCATGAAAACTATGACTCGTACAAAGATCCCTAGGAAAAGCGTGGTTAGGGAGTGAGTGGCACAGGAGGGTCACTGAGAGTCCACTGTGCCCAGTAATCCAGGCAAGGGAGGGCTATTTACCCAAGTTTAGGAGCAGGATGACAGGGAGAGGGGAGACTTGGGATCTCCTTAAGATTCCAGAGGAGAAAGTTTCACATTCCAGCAATATTTTATTAATTATTTATTTTCTACATCAGAAGGTAGATTCCATGAGGGGGGATTTTATTTGTCTACTCACTGTATATCCCAGGGCCTGTCCCACAGTGGGTCTTTCCTTACTACTGAATGACTGCTTTATTGAACCCCTAGCTTGTTTCCACCTCAGATTCACTTTGTCTAGCAACAAATTCCAATACCTTTTTATGTCAGTGCCCAGACTTAAAACATGGCATTGTCTTTCTTCCCCACTTCTGTAGTCCCAAGAAATGGGACTACAGCTTCCAAGATCCCAAGTTTTGGGCAACTCCTGTCTGTCTGTCTGTCTCTCTCTCCCTTTTTCTCTCATGCTCTACTCTTAAGAGATGCCCAATAAAATGTTGTTATAAGGTTACTTCTGGCAATTGGGATGGATGGAAGAGAGGAAGATTTATTTTCCCTTTTTATGCTCTAGACTATTTGCTATTTTCAAAAAACAATAGTATCATAGCAGACAGTGTGGTTTTCCTAGGTATCAGTCATTTCCCACTTCCTTCCTTCAGGCATCCATCCATGTCTGCATGGTCCAGTACATGTTCAGGGGAAGCTGCTTCCAACACTACAACTCTGCCATCAGAGAGAAGGGGGATGCTGATTAGTTTAAGCCATCCTGTGCATGTGTATTATCATCACCCCCAACTCCAGATTGAGGACACGAGACCAAGTTGATCCAGCCAAATGCCTCTCTTACCTCATAGATGCAGACAAGGTAATGCCAACTGTCTCTGTCAGTCATTTGTGACCACAAACGGAACCAGACGGAGACAAAACTCCCACTGAGGATGGCAAAACTGAGAGAGTTTGGATCCTTGATGCTGTTTCCATGATCCTGGTCCCAGGATTCATTCATAAGCTTACCCCAAGTATTCATGGCCAGTTTCTTTGGTCTTTCATTCTGCCAATATTTATGGAAGACCTACTATGTGCCAGCTACCATTTTATGTGCTGGAGATGGCAGCAATAAATACAGACAAAATCTCTACTTTCTGGAGCTTACATTCATATATAGGGAAGAGAAGAAAGGCAGGCCAAAAAAATAACTAATATAAACAAGTATATATCAGAAAGTTATAAGTAGTGTGGAAAAAATAGAACGGTTTGCTAGAAATGATTCTCAAATACTGAATTTCTATTTATATTGAGCATTCTTTTCAGTAATCAATCAAAACCTCTCTTGAAAGTGATAATCATTCACTTGGCAATACAGAAGAATGCATAATTGTATACTGGAGTTAGGTTTCTGCTCAGATTTTTTTTCTTCTTAAAGTGAACTTTAATCTATCATATATTAGAGGTTGAAGGCAGTGGCAATTGTAAGTGGAAATGGGTACATTCCTGGCAATGGTAATTTTTAAAAGCATTTGTCTTTGAACAAATGTGATAAACAAATTAATAAATCTATGAACTATTAGAGTTGTTAGGTATCCAATGCAAACAAAACAATTGATAACAAAACAGAGGTGGCAATTATTTGGAATCTGACCATTGGACTGGCAATGAAAGTGAACTTATTGGCACACACCTGTAAACCCAGTAGCTTGGGAGGCCAAGGCAGGAGGATTGCAATTCAAAGCCAGCCTCAGCAATTTAGCGAGGCCCTAAGCAACTTAGTGAGACCCTGTCTCAAAATAAAACATTAAAAAAAGGGCTGGGGATGTAGTTGAGACCAAAAAAAAAACAAAAACAGAACAAAACAAAACAAAAAAAAAATGCAAGTGAACCTATGCCATTAACATGACATATTTTAAAGATGCTCCTAAATTCTGGGGTAAATTTATTTAACTCCAAGCATCATTTTGAAATGTACCTAGAATGTCATAAAAAAACTATCAAAATAATTTAATGTTAGGTCAAGAACATAGTGTATTAGGAGATAAAAATGTAAAATCTCTGGAAGCCAAATTTATGTGATCCTATTTAATTGTGGAGCTTGGAACTGCTATGTTTATTGACAAGTTGTTAGTCTTACTACCAAAGAAATGTGGCAAGTGATGACCAAGGCAGATCCTGCAAAATGATAGTCAAGAGGCCACACTCCAGCGACACGCTGCAGCCCTGATATACATGAGGTAGTTTACTTTGCTGCTTTAAAAAATGCAGTAATTTTTATCAGTACAACAAAGTAAAATAAGTCATTGCAAATGGTAAATACAGTGATACCATAAATTTCTGTGTTCCTTTAGGGATGTCAGCCATGAATTGAATGAAGAAGTCCGTGAAGATATTTTATGATGTTAGCCTTTGCAACTTGTAGGGACAACTCACTGATCACTAGAGGCACAGACTGCAATTGAGGATTCAAGGTAGGCATCAATGGCCTGAAACTCTGGTTGGTAACCTGTTTCCATATTCTGTTAAAGCAAAGCTATATCTCCTCACTGCCATCACACACAGGGACACTGTCATCCTCTGCCTTAGATATGAAGATTTAAGACAAGGACTAACTGAGCCCATGAAATTTTAATGATGTCACAATCGGGTAATTAAATACCTGACCTTTTTTCTGGGCTGTGTGAAAAGATGGACAATAGCTACAAAGAGCCAATGTTTCAAATGGAAGCTCTTTGTCTTAATTAGAAAAATTTTTGCTCATTCATTTAAATTATCAGTGAAACTATATTTTTTTTCTTAGAAAATTTTCCTTTTGTGAGATATTATGTCTAGTTTTACCTGGCATTCTGAATTAATTTATTTGCTTGAATATACTCTATGTATACTGTGACGAGGAAAGTGTGCTAAAGACCAAGGGATCACAGTGGAAGCAAATCTGGTACCATGAGGTAAAGACTTTGATTTGGGAAAATGAACTCTTTTCCATTGCCTGAAAAGGTTGGTTAACTCATCTGAAGATATAGTAAGCAGAGACACTTAAAAGTCTTAGCATGCTTGAGGCCCTGGATTTAATCCCCATCACACACAAAACTTAAGAACTTTTGCCAAATTGACAGTGAATTAGTATCAAAGAAAACCTTTATTCCAATGCTTTAGGAAATCACCAGATAAATTTCAAATGCATTCAAGAAGTATAGATTTTTAACTAGATGTGGTGCTATGTACCTGTAATCCCAGTGACTCAAGAGACTGAGGCAGGAAAATTCCAAGTTTGAGACCAGCCTCAGCAACTTAATGAGGCCCTATTCTTGAAATAAAATAAAAACAGCTCAAATGTAGCTCAGTGTCATAGAGTGCTCACTTAGAACGTGTGAGACCCAGGGTTCAAGCCTGAATGTGTGTGCGTGTGCACACACACAACAACAAATTCCAGAAGAACAGGTTCTAGAAAAACCTTCAGATGATTCCTCCACCCACTGTATTTTATTGGTACATTATAATTATACATCATGGTGGGATTCATTGTTTCATATTCATATATGAACATGATATAATAATATAATTTGGCCATATTCAGGTGGTTTCTTGAAACAATTTTTGGTTTGTTTCTTGTTCTTGGTTTTGAATAGGCATTTACATAATTTTATTACACTTACATTAAGTGGGAATTATTTCTCAGCATCTGAACCTTACAAAGATGGTTAATCATGGGAATAATCAACACTTGCTAGCACTGTCTTTGAGTATGACACTATTGGAAGTGTACATATTAATTCATTTAATCCTCTCAACAATACTATAGGTAAATTGCCTGCTAAATAAATAACCATTATTGTTTGCATTTTATAGTTTATAAAACTTGGGCAAGAACAGTTTAACAACATGCCACAGTTGCACTGCTAGGAAAGTCGGGATTAAAACCCAGACAGTTCTGCCATTCAAGGCCAAGAGTTTATAACCATTATGCTATCCATATTAAATATATAAAAGGGGCATGGGAGGAACTTATTACTGTCTCAACAAATTACTATAGGGATGGGGATATAGCTCAGTTGGTAGAGTGCTTGTCTTGCATGCACAGGGCCCTGGGTTTGATCCCTAGCACCAAACACACAAAAAAGAAGGAACAAATTACTACAAACTTAATGACTTAAAACAACAGCAATTTATTATTTTAGATTTCTGAAGGTCAAAACTGCCTCAGGGGCTACAATCAAGGTGTAACCAAGGCTGTCCTCCTGGAGGTCCTGGGGAGAACCCTTTTCCTTACTTTCTCCAACTTCTAGAGGCCTCCTTTGGTTTGTGGGCTTTTTCTCCATCTTCAAAGCCAGTAGCATCTTCAGTTCTCTCTCCAACACTCATTCTGAGAGACTCACCTGCCTCCTCTTTCACTAATTAGTATCTGTGGTTGCCTTGAGCCCTCCTGGAATGATCATCTTGTTTTAAGGTCAGCTGATTAGCGAGGCGAGTTCCATCAGCAAGTTACAATCCTTCCTGCCGTTGCCATAACCTATTCATGTGCTCTGGGTATTAGAACAGGGACATCTGTGCAGGGTCATCATTCTGCCTTTACAATTTACCTAATTCATTTCAAAAATTGCCAAATGAAAAAGTATACAGTGAAAAAAATCTCCCTTTTATGTCTGCCTCCAAATCCCATCATCTCCCCAGAAGTAACTCATATCAACCCTGTGTCCTTTTGGCTTTATTTTATGCATGTACGAACAAATATAGATATTTACTGTACATATATAGGATCAAGCCCCAGGAGACTGTCAGGGTCAAGGGAAGGGGTACTTTTGCCAGTTTGATAGTAAGTGCTAAATGCCCTCTTTTATTCTTCTCAAGTTGAGATTTAATTTTTAATTGTTGCATTACATTATGTCTAATAGTGAGATTAATTGTTATATATTTATACATATAATTATATGTATAACAATATAATTTGGACAATATAACAATATAACTTGGACAATTTCATTCCCAGTATTTCCCCTTGCCCTTTTCTCCTCCCTTGCCCCCCCTCTATGGTCTCCCTTCTATTTTCTTTACTTTCTTTCTTTCTTTCTTTTTTTTTTTTTTGTACCAGGGATTGAACTCAGGGGCAATCCATCACTGAGCCACATCCCCAGCCCTATTTTGTATTTTAGTTAGAGACAGGGTCTCACTGAGTAGCTTAGTGCCTCACTGTTGCTGAGGCTGGTTTTGAACTAGCAATCCTCCAGTCTCAGCTTCCTGAGCTGCTGGGATTACAGGCTGTGCCATGGTGCCCAACTTCTCTTCTATTTTCACGGGATGCCCCTCCCCCTTACATTTTCAAGTTGAAATTTTAAAAAATATAGAGCCTATATTTTTCTAACAAATTTAATAAATATTTCTTGATTCCTAGATGTGCAGTTTGGAAAAATTACAGATGTATCATTTGCTTTTCATCATTTTTCTTTAATCCTTTTAACATTTTAAATTTAACAAATTATTTTATTTTTGTTGTAATTTTAAATTTCTTCCATTATGGCAAGCGATGCTGGCTTTCCACAAATGAAGTATTAGAAACTTCTATTTAAATAATATTTTTGCATTAAAAAAGATGAGATGATTTCAAGAAAATAGTCTGTAAATAATAATATAGATGTTATACTGATCTAGTAAAAATGGTAAGGGAGGAATCCAGATGGCTGCTTCCCCAGAGCAAACAAGCATCACTTGTTTAGTTTTTGTTGATGTTTTCCTCCATAACAGAAAATCATTGTCGACAACAAGATCCGTAATCGAAAGGACAAGCGGCCATTCTGCAGCAGCTCCCTGCTGCAGGAGCAGATTGCCGTGGTCCCTGTGGTATTCCGTAATGTTTTCTGCTCATATCTCACGGATGGAAGCCAGAAACTCAGGCACCCCACAGAGAAAAAGTCAATTCCAAACAGATAAATTGAAATAATTAAAACCAGACAGTCCTGGAACATTAGACTTCCAGAGACTGGCAAGGCGACAGCTCTGAAGAGGATCCAGGCTTGATTCCTGTCCTAACGACAAGCTCCCTTTCCACCTTTTGTTAGGCTTCTGTAAAACACTCAGCCTGTCTTTCTTATCCTCTGTAGCTTGTGGGTGGCTACCTTAGTCAAAGCTATCTCCTGGGGCCTGCCCTGCCTGTGACTCTGGGCATATAATATTCTTTAGTGGAGATAAGAACCGGTAGAAGATGATCTTTAATAGTTGGCTAACCAGCATGCCCGCAGGGAGGACACAGAAAATAGTTTCAAGGGACTTTGATGAGTTGGGCTTGCTCATGCTCTTTGTCTAGAACCATATACTTGTACACTACTTGAGTCCCCTGGACCAGGCTTGCAGTGGCACTGGCCTAGAGGGTACATAACTAGGAAAGTGACACTGCTGGAATTAGAAAATGCCTGGCTTAGTCTATTTGGAGCTGTAACAAAATACCCTAAATGACAGAAATTTACTTCTTACAATTATAGAACCTGCCCAAGATCAAGGCTTGAGCAGACCAAGTATCTGGAGGACCTGCTTCTGAGGTAGCTGCCTGTTCACCTTAACCTCACTTAGCAGAAGGGGCTAGCTAGTCTCTGTCATAAAGGACATTAATCCCAATCATGATCGCCTCCCAAAAGCCCAACTCCTAATACCATCCAGGGGGTTAGGAATTCAACATATGAATTTGGACACAAACATTCAGAACAGAGCAAAGCATTCTCAAAGCTAAATATAGTGGTGATTGGAATTGTGTTATTTTAGCCCATTTGCCCGATAGTAACTACAAGTTATGAAACATCTGTTCTGTGCCAGCTATCATGCTGCCCTCTCACTGAATCCAATAACAACCTTGCAAAGGTCTTTCCTCATCTCCATTAAAAAAAAAAAAATGAGTGAGCTGGGCATGGGGTGCACATTTATAATCCCAGTGGCTCTGGAAGCTGAGGCAGAATGATTGCAAGTTCAGGGCCAGTCTGGGCAACTTAGTGAGATTCTGCCTGAAGGGAAAGTGAGGATCAAGAGATGGGCAAGCGAGAAATGAAAGCCGGAGACCAGGCAGAGATACAGACGAGAGTTTATTTGTCAGAGCTGACAAATATAAATATCATCTCTCTATAGGAGAGAGGCAAAACAGGCTTGAGTTCTGGGACTTTTATGAGAGAGGCTCAGGAATCAGAGTGGGTGGGTCCTAATTCAGGTTAGGCGTTGGTTTGGTATGGGGGAGTGATGAGCCTTTCACAGAAAGGCCCTTGTGCAGGAAAGCGAAACCTTTTCCTTAAAATGGCGGCTGTCACTTAAGATGGCGGCTGTCACTCCAGATGCTAAGCAAGGACCTTATACTGCCTAAAAATTCAGAATAAAAAAGGGCTGGGGATGTAACTCAGTGGTAAAGCACCCCTGGGGTTCAATCCCTAGTACTGCCAAAAATAAATGAATCAATTTTTACAAAAAAAATAATGAAGGATTAGAAAAACTAAGTAACTGGATTAATTCACTCAACACATTTTTAATTATGAGGCAAAGTGCAGGGCAGTCTGCCTGAGTCCCTGCCGGTTCAGCAGTCCTGATGATCTCTAGGTTGGGTATGTATAACTAAGTGAACATTTCTAAAAAACAGGCAAGCACAGGTCAGCAGAGCTCCCAGCATAGTCTGAGGGACACTGTGACATGATGACTAAGGGGGTGGTTTCTACAGTCTGATGAATCTTTCATAATACCAGCTTTTCCATTTGAACAACTGGGCTAACAAGAATATTATACATCACAAGGATGTCATGGGGCTCCAGCAAGATCATACCTAGGGCACACTTTGCACAGAGTCAGGAGTGTGGACACACTCAATGAGGGTTCACTTCACCTGTGGGTTAAGACATGGACTTGAGTATTCTGTGAAAATACTTGTCAACCAAAATCACCAATGGAGGTATAACAGGGATTCACTTGATGCTTTGACTATATTCCTTGTGGCTTTGAAACTTACGTGTCCCCCCCCCCCCAATCTTCTTTTCCCTAACCTCTTCCTTCCTGATCTCCTCCCTGATCTTCTTTGATATTCTTTTCCCTAAACTTATCCTCTCTAATCTTATTTTCTCTGAATCACCTCTATAAAAAGACCCCTGTTCCTGCATTTGGGCAGAATCAAAGCTTTTGGGACAGGAGTTCCATGTGTTTCTCCTTTGCTATCAAAGCAATAAATCTTCTTTTTCCTTTTTTCTCAGGACCTTGTCTTATTATTGGATTGGCATCCAGGATAAGGACCAAGCTTTCCGTTACAGAAGGAAGAAGGGAAAGAAAAGAGATCAAATGTTCAAAAAGTTTGATTTCCTTTGTGTATATGTACCACATTTTCTTTATCCATTCTTCTGTTGAAGAGTGTTTAGGTTGGTTCCATAGTTTAACTATTGTGAATTGAGCTACTATAAACATTGACGTGACTGTATCACTGTAGTATGCTGATTTTTTAAGTCCTTTGGGTATAAACTGAGGAGTGGGACAGCTGGGTCAAACAGTGGTTCCATTCCGAGTTTTTTGAGGAATCTCCATACTGCTTTCCATAGTGGTTGCACCAATTTGCAGTCCCATCAGCAATGTATGAGTGACCAATTTCCCCACATCCTTGCCAACATTTATTATCAATCTAGATAAGAGTTGGTGGTGCCAAAACCAAGGGAAAATTTGAATAAAACCTCTAGTCTTGCCCATTTCTCCTACCATCAACCTCCAATCACTTTGCTCCACGATACCCTCAAACCTTTTCCTTGGGGAAGTGGATGTGAGACTTACTCTCCCCCTCCATATGCCTAGCTGGCTTGTGATTAAACTCTTTTACAAAACTCCTTTGCATGAAGAGACATAAGAAAGTTAATACAGAAAAAAAAAATAATCAAAGAAATAAAAGATGAAAAATTTGAGATTCAAATCTTAATTTTGGCAGGACCCAAATGCAAAGGATTCACAATAAAAAGGGAGCCAGGATGGGGACATGGACACACACACACTCTGACATATACTAATGAAATTCCAAAATGCTAAGGATAATGAAAGCTTCTTAAGCTTAAAAACAACAACAAAAAAAAACCTCCTTTGCATGAATGGCATGCTGCACCAGCAGGCAAAATCAATAGCACTGTGGACTTAGCTTCCACATAATGCTAGTTTCCAAATCAAGACCCCAGCTCACTAGCCCCAGAGAAGGTGAGGGGTGAGACTTGCTCTTACAAAGGGGACTATTTCTGGACAGGAACACAGAGTAGTCAGAATAGCACAAAGAATTATAAAGTAAAAGAAATCTGATGCTAGAAGTAGAAAATCACAAATAATGGGAACTTAAGTTTATTCTTTAAAGGCTCTGATAAATCTGGTTGACAGGGCAACCCCTGATGAACCCAAGCAATGGTGACCACTTTACCATGAATGGATCAGGCTGGCATCACCAAAGCCCCCCATCAATCAGCATTTCACTTAGATCCACCAGACACCATGTGCCTCTTAACACAAAAGGGAGAATGCAAACTGCCTATGAAAAATTCTTGCAAAACAACAAAGAAATAACAACCTGACTCCAACCAAGTCTTTTGATTTTTACGGGAAACACAGAGGAAATAGAACATGCTAAATGACACTGTCAAGACACAATCAGTCAAACCCAGCGCATAATGACTTGGTTTTCCAACAAACACGTGGCATGAAGGCAGGGAGCTGTCGGGGAGGAGATTTCATGGCATTTAGAAAATGAGAGGTGCCAAGCTTGCTTGGATTCTATTCAAATTCACCGACCACTAAATGACATTTTTCAAGACAATTGGGGAAGATTGAATCCAGACAGGATATTAGATGATATGAAGGGTATCTTGGTAATGTTAGGTGTGACAACAGCATCATATTATATTTTTATTAAAGAACTTATTGGTTAGAGTTAAATCCTGAAGTATTTATGAAATGATATGTCGTCAGGAATTCATTTTGAGATACATCATCACAAGCAATTAAATAGGATTGTTTGAGGAGGGGATGGCTAGATGAAATAATAGTGATGAAAAACGTTGGCCATGGTTGAAGTCAGGTGTCAAGTACTCTCTGCATTGTGTGTATGTTTTAAAATTACCACTAAAATTAAATGAATACAATTAATTTTAAAAATCTTGAGAGCTTAACTGAAAAGTTTTCCGAGTTCAGATCAAATGGAAAAGAGGTACCCGGTGAGATTCTAAGAGAGTTTTCTGGTGGCAACCGTGGGGAGCCCTGGCTCGGCACTGAAGCCTCCCCACCACTGCACAAGCAGTCTGCTATCCACACACGGATCGCAAAGCTTCCTGCACACTGATTGCAAAACTGTCTATTTGACATGCTGCACCGACTTTGATAACATCTAACTATCTATGGAGCTAATTAAATTATTAGACACAAAGCTGTGAGATGGCCCAGTTTAGATTCAGAGTCCCTCTTTCAAAGCTGCCTCGACTCAGTAAATTCCCCTCGAAGTCATAATTAGTCATCCGGAGTTGTTCCCAATCAAGTTGTGCCTCTGATAAAGAATTCCCAATTTGCTCCTAACCCTTTCCTGGTGGAAGTTGTTTATTTGATTTCAGCACAAATGAATGGGGATGGGGCAAATGGGAAAGAGGCCCCTCTCTGGACTGGAAGGACCTGTCTTTGGTATCAGGTCAGAGGATCTTCTATTGGACTAAAGGAACTGCGTTTATTTCTCTTGGACAGTGACAGTGCCAGAAACTCCAGTCTATGATGAGAAAATGGTACCCCTCAGCCTTCTTGGCCAGCATTAGGTAAGGCCACAGAAGGGACTTGGTGCCTGCCAGAACCAGGGTCCAGTATCTTTGAAGAGAAATGGTGGGTTGGACAGTGTGGTGGGTGGAGAAGCTACTGCTGAGAACCAAGACCCCAAACTCACCAGAGTCCAGGGTCCTTAGTCCCAAGATGGGGGCAGATGTGCAAAGTGGTTTCAAAGACTCCTTTCCAGCTTGATAATGATTTCAAATGGTTTGAGGTCTTCTGGGAAATGGCACCTAAACTCCTGGTGAGATGTTTTTGTTTCCATCCTTATCAGAAAGGCAGTACAGGAAAGGACTCTGAAGTCAGATGGCTCAGGTTCAAGAGCTCAACATTCAGCAGCCGTGTGGCCTTGGTTAGGTCACTTAGCCTCTTGAGCCTTAGCTTCTTTTCTGTAAAATGAGGATAACAGCACAGATTTCCAAGAGGATAAGGAAGTTAAAACATGTGAAACACATCAAATTTAAAGAATAAGCATCATATAAATGCTATTACTTTTATAAGTAACTCTTTGCACACCTTTACAGCATCTGGGCCACAGTCAACAGCATGGTGGCCCAGATGTAACTTAATAAGACCTTTCTCCACTAATTTCAGAGTCTAGAAGATAGGTTTTCCTATTACAACTCAGTCCTTAATAATGATAACTATTATGAGACTGAGTAGCATTTATTGCAAACTTTGTTTTCTGACTTTGTTTTTACCTCCAGATGTTGGAAGGACATAGAGTTGGAAAGGACCCCCGGGGTTTTCCAACTCAAGCTTTAATCAGAAGTTCAAGTCCCTCCACAACATCACAGCCAAGCAACCTCCACATTCTGCTTGAATCCCTCCAGGGACATGGGATTTACCACCCATGACAGGCTGCTGTTGAAGCCTGCCCTAGCAGAAAATGTTAAAAGAACTGGGAAAAAGTTTCATGGTAACCTAGTTGACTTAAATATATGAAGAACTGCGATTGGAATTATTAACATTAATAAGATTGAGAGGCATTGCACTAATATTGTGGTGGTGATCATTTATAGATCTACCACAGGCCAGGAACCATGCAAAATGTTTTATACACTTTCTGGTGTAATTCTTCAGCTCCCTCAAAAGACTGTTACATTCTAATCTTACAGTTCAAGAAACTGAGATAGAGAACAGTTAGGTAAAATCTGTGCAAAGATATAGTAAGGGGCAGAAATAGGACTGGATCTTACATTAGTCTGAATTGGAAGATGGCATTGGAACAGTTTAAGAAGGTCCTGGGATCCCAGAATAGAATTTTTTCTCTCTCTCTCTCTCACAGACACACACACATCCTGTTCAGCCTGGTTCAGCTTCCTGAAGGGGTGGTGGGTAGACAGGTGGGGTGGGGTCCTGGGGGTCAGGGAAGGAGGAATCTGGCTGGCAGACGGGGGTGAACATGGAGTCTCAATGCTGGAGAGAATACCCACAGGAGATACCTGGTGCTGCTACACATGTGTGGTTTCCACTCGCAGCCTGTAGGCCCACCTCATTCACTTCAGCAATTCACTTTTCCCCTGGCCCAACCCCCTCTAGCAGGTGGCCACCCTTCCTACCTTGTGGGAAAAAGAGAGCTTCCTGGGCAGGAATTACCTGGTCAGCAGGCCTCTGGGGTGATGGAGAAGGGGGCATTTACCATCACTTCCTGCCTCCTCCCCAGAACCAGGCACCATCCCCCCAACCACTGTGGGCTCTGCATTCCATTCTATCCCTTTGTGCCCCCTTCGTGGGATATTTTGTCCACCCCTGTCTCTTTCCTGAAACTTTCTCCTGTGGCCTGGCTTGGATTTTTTCCCATCAACCTATAACCACAGTCAACACCTGGTTATTAAAAAAAAAAAAAAAAAAAAAAAAAAATATATATATATATATATATATATATATACACACACACACACACACACACACACACACATATATATATATGTGTGTGTGCGCATATCACAAAGAAAAATAAGTCTGATTCTGCATCCAGCTCCTGCTGAGTGTTGTGGACCTCCTATTCAAAGCTAAACATCTCAAAGTGCAGTTGGCCCTTGTTCTCTGCTCCTTTTCTTGGTATTCACTCACCACTTTCCACCAGTGTGGGGGAACAGCTCCCACTAAGAACACCATTGACCTCAGCTACCAACATCCAATGGGCACTTTTAGGTCTCTATCTTACCTGATCGGATATGTTATTTGCTCTGTGAAACTCCCATTTCTCTTGGTTGTCATAAAATATTCTTTCTCTTCCAGGTTTTAATTCCCAGCTTTTTGGCTCTTTCTGCATCCTCTCTGTTCAGGCCTCCTAGTTTAGTGTCCAGCTCCTTCCAAAGCTGAGGCTTCTACATACAACTGCTGCTAATGGGGTGCTAGGGTGTGATTATGTCTTCTCCAAAATCCAGGCATGGAAACTTAACAGCCAAGGCAATGGCATTAAGAAGTGGAGTTTTAAAGAGGTGATTAGGAAGTTGGGTGCGGTGGTTCACACCTTTAATTCCAGCAACTCCAGAGGCTGAGGAAGGAGGATCCCAAGTTCAAGGCCAGCCCTGGCAACTTAGCAAAACCCTTGGCAATTTAGTCAGGACTTCTCTTAAGACAATATTTACAAAAAGGGCTGCAGGCTGCAGGCTGCAGGTGTAGCTCAGTGGTAGAGCACTCACCTAGTGTGCTAGAGGCTCTGAGTCCAACTCCCAGCATTGCAAAATAGAACAAAAGAAAGAGGTGATTTGACCTTGTGGGTTCTTTAGCTCCTGAATGGGATTATGGTCTTTATGAAAGAGGCTTTATGCAGTGTTATGCCCCCTTTATTTCTGCCTTCTGCCTTCTGCCTTCCACCATGAGTACACAGCACCCATCCCCCTCTGAAGGGGAAGATGAGGCCAGAGGCACCAACTTGAAAGCAGAGAGCAGCCCTCACTAGACAGCCAAGCCTGAAGGCACCTTGACCTTGGACTCCCCAGCCTCCAGAACTGTGAGAAATGAATTTCAGTAAAATTTATGAATTGCCCACTCTCAGGGATTTTATTATAACAGCAAAAACAAACTAAGACAGGTAGTTTTGTATACTCCTCCCAGAAAAATTGCCAGAATTGGAGAATTTGTGAGAATTCACAAATCTGCCAATAACTTCAAGGAATTCCTGACAAGATACTAGAATGCTCCCCAATCTCTATATAATATGAAGTTTTCCAGCTTCAGGTGACCCTAGGCTGGAGCAAAGCCTACTGGGATCCTCTGGCCTGGGGCATTCAGCTGCCCTTCACATCTCAGGAACACATTCTAAGACCCTCTGGGGTTTTTGTTTTTTGGTTTGGTTTGGCACAGGGATTAAACCCAGGGGCACTTGACCACTGAGCCACATCCCAGCCCTTTTTATGTTTTATTTTGAGGCAGGGTCTCACTAAAGTTGCTGAGGGCCTCACTAAATTGCTGAGGCTGCTTTGAACTCACAATCCTCCTGCCTCAGCCTCCCAAGCCGCTGGATTACAGGTGTGCGCCACAGTGCCCAGCAACACTCTGGTTTTGACTAAGCCTCATTCCTCCAAGGCTGGATTGCAGACACATGGTCCTTCCATCATTTGCTCTACTGTGGTCCCTTCTACCAACCCAATTTTCTCTTTACCAGCATCTACATTTCCATACATTGTTTTCTACTACAACCATCTTTTTTCTCCCTCTTCTATATTATTTATAGTAACTAAAACTAATTATCGTATAATCAGTTATCTTTTCAACTCTTTTAAGGTCTTGGGAAGAATAGAAATGGCTCACAAAAAGACAAGGAAATGTGATAGATTGAAAAGTCATGAATAAGGACTACACATTGCACTTCATAGCCCTCAGCAAAGGCTCCAAACTACTTCAGGAGCTGCATCCATTGAGGCCCAAGGTGCAGATCATAAGAAGAAGAAAAAAATGGCTTTTCCCACTGCAAACTCCCAAGTGGGCCCCACTCAGGATCTCCTAGGAACAGCATGAAACCTCCTGATATCAGTGAGGGTGGGTGAGAGGAGGGCCACACTGGCTTAAAAGTGTTGCAAGTGCTCTGTTTTGGGTTGCCTTTCTGATGGCAAAGATGGCATATTCCCCAAGCCTCCCTCTATGTCCCTGCACTTCTGGGTCTGGTCTTTTTTTTTTTTTTTTTCCACCAGGGATTGAACCCAGGTGTACTTAACCTTTGAGCCATGTCCCAAGCCTTTTTTATTTTGAAAGAGGGTCTCACTAAATTGCTTAGGGCCTTGCTTAATTGCTGAGGCTGGCCTTAAACTTGTGATCCTCTTGCCTCAGCCTCCAGAGCCACTGGGATTACAGGCGTGTGCCACCTTACCTGGCTTGGTCTTCCTTCTTCCTGTGTCAGGAGCAGTTCTCACACTGCTGATCCTCTTTCCTTTCTTTCTTCTCCTGGGGTCAGAATCCCAGTGTGCCCCACCCCTGTCCCTTGAATTTGCCCACCACAATCTCCAGCAGCAGCCCCTGCATCAGGCTAATCTGGGCCTTCCCTCATCTTTCTACTGGGTGTCAGGACTCTGTCCCCCCCAGGAAGCTTCACACAAGAGCCTCTCCATGCTCCTTGTATATTCTCACACAAGAACAGGCTGTAGTTAAAAAAGGGATTCCAGGCCCTCACACTACACTGGGCCCTCCTGCCACTGTTTCCTATTAATCTGATGCTTGGCTCAAGATGGGGATGAAAGATATTCGAACACTGCACTGAGTACTCAAATTGCACCATGGACAATTTTGTCTAGATGCCCAATAACCTTTACCTCAGCTTGGCCCTCTCTTCACTTCTCAATAGATCAAAATAGCCAACCAAGAACATAAAAAAATAAAAATAAAAAGTTTTTCAACGAAACAATAAGAAGAACCACCATAATAAATTATTTAAAAGAAAAACCACCAGAGAAAATACATTTGCGATTTCTAGGAGACAACTCTAACCAAAAACGTTCAGACTGTCAATGTATTTAGGTCAGGCATCTTATACATTACCTAGGTATCTAAAGCCTGGGTCACAAAAGAACAGTTAAGACCTATTTTTTTTTTCCTGAAATATAAATTTGTGAAATAGCTGCAACCTAGAAGCCAGAAAAGTAGTAAGGCCTGAGTTTCACAAAAAACAACCACACACTTCCTAAGCCAGGCCCGGGCTCAGTGCTCCACACACTACTGCATTTACTTCCCTGTCACAGCACCAGGAAGTATTTTTGTTTGTTTGTTTGTTAGTTTTTGTACCAGGGATTGAACTCAGGGGCACTCAACCACTAAGCCACATCCCTACCCCTATTTTGTGTTTTCTTCAGAGACAGGGTCTCACTGAGCTGCTTAGCACCTCGCTTTTGATGAGGCTGGCTTTGAACTAGCGATCCTCCTGCCTCAGCCTCCCGAGCTGCTGGGATTACAGATGTGTGCCACCGCATATGGCTTAGCATTCTCTTTTTCAGGCCTGGGAAAGTTTATTCAGTGGACCAGGACTTCAAGTTCATCTTTTCAAATCCCAGAATCTTCATGTTTAACCTCTGCTTTCTCCTGCCTCATGCTACACTTCAAGTACCTTGCAAACCTATTATAATTCATTCCTATCACCTTTAGCAAAAATCCCAGAATCCTTCTCAAATGAAACAAGGACAGAAGACCTGAGCCTTATGGAGTACTCATTCCTTACACTTCAAATGAAATTCCACTCCAGTACTAGATCAGGGCTTCTCAGTCTTGACATTACTGAGGCTTTGGAAGGGTTATTATTATTATTTTGTCATGGGTGTTGTCCTGTGTATTGAAGGATGTCTAGCAGTATTCTTGACTGTTACTCACTAGATGCCATCAGCATCCCTTTCCCACCCTAAGCTGTGACAACCAAAATGTCTCCAGATGTTGCCAGATGTCTACTCAGTAGGTGGGTAGAACTGCCACCAGGTGAAAACCATTCATCTAGACATCCAGACCACTGGCAGGACCTCTAGTTCCTTCCTGCCCACCCAGGTTACCTTCTATGCTCTGCACTACCCACCTGGGAGTCACAGAGCTGAAACTCTCACAATAGGAATAGGAAGGAAGGGAATGGCCATGCTATTGGCAAATGGCAGATGGAAACTTCTACCTATTAGAAATTAATTGATGGCATCAGATCTATGAATGTTCACACAGGTCAGTGTATCCTTTACAAAATGCCAACTTTACCTCCCCTTGGGCCAAGTCTCTTCATTTTATACAACACACATTTTTATTATACTGCTGTTAAAGGACACAGTTGTGAAGCCCAGGAGCAGCCAAACAAGCTCACGACAATAAAAAAAGAGGGTAAAAGGGGTTGGGGTGGGGCTGGGGTTGTAGCTCAGTGGTAGATCATTTGCCCAGGATGTGTGAGGTACTGGGTTCAATTCTCAGCACCACATCTAAATAAAATGAATAAAATAAAGGTCTATGAACATCTAAAAAATATTTAAGAAAAAAGGGGGGTGCTGGGGTTGTGGCTCAGTAGGTTTGTGGCTAGAGCATTTGCCTAGCATGTGTGAAGCACCAAATAAATAATTAGATAGATAGATAGATAGATAAATAAATAAAGATGTTGTGTCCATCTGCAACTAAAAAAAAATCTTTTAAAAAAGTGGGTAAAAAACTTTAAGAACACTGGTGGCAACTGGAGTGACAGCATGATGGAATTAAGATAGTGGGCTTGGGGGGAGGGGATGTTTTCCTCCTCTTTTGAAATTTCCTGTAATATAACTTTATTTTTTAATTTTTTATTCTTTTTAGTTATACAGGACAGTCGAATGTATTTTGACATATTATACATACATGGAGCATAACTTCCCATTCTTGTGGTTGTACTGTAATCTAACTTGCATAATGCCTTTACAACTTTGAAAGTACAGGTGTGGCGGCCCATGCCTATTATCCTAGCAACTCGGGAAGCTGAGGCAAGAGGATCACAAGTTCAAAGACAGCCTCAGCAACTTAGAGAGAACCTGTCTCATTAAAAAAAAAAAAAAATAGGGCTGTGGATGTGGCTCAGTTGTTGAGTGTCCCTGGGTTCATTCAATCCCTGGTACCCCCAAACAGACAAACAAATCTTACAAAGCAAATGATGATGTCCCCAGATACTGCCTCTAGCCAAGAACAGTAAGCTCATAATAGACATGCACTACCTGGACTCCATAAACCGGCATCTAGACCCACAGTTTGATTTATATAATGGTATTTGAACAGGGTGTTATATATGAATTGCATTCAAATTTAAATTTATATAACATAGCCGAGTGCAGTGGCGCATGCCTGTAATCCCAGTGACTTGAGAGGCTGAGACAGAAGGATCACAAATTCAAAGCCAGCCTCAGCAAAAGCAAGGCACTAAGCAACTCAGTGAGACCCTGTCTCTAAAATGCAAAATAGGCTGGGGATGTGGCTCAGTGATTGAGTGCCCCTGAGTTCAATACCTGGGACACCCTCACTCCCCCGCCAAAAAAAAATTATATAACAAAGTTATTTTGGGCACAGTGGTGCATGCCTATGATCCCCAGCTACTCTGGAGACTAAGGCAGGAGGATTGCAAGTTCAAGGACAGCCTGGGCAATTTAGCAAGACTCCAATCAAAATAAAATAAAAAGGGCTGAGGATGTAGCTCAGTGGTAGAATACCCGTTTTCAATCCCCAGAGCGTGCGCGCACACACACACACACACACACACACAATTAGTTTATTCTCTCATTGCCTGATCCTATTCTTGAAACCCACCATACCTTGGGCAGCTCTTGGGGTACTGCCCAGCTCCAGTAATTTCTTGTCCCCTGGGAGCAGCCCAGAGGCACTGGTGACCCAGAGGCTATGCTGGACCTTTAGGCCCTGCCCTTGTCCCAGCTGGCAATGTGTCAAGCAGAGCTGGGCCAACCAGGTGCTCTTTCTGACCTCTACGCCTTCTGAAATTTTTGTGGTTCACCTCTTCCTAGAATCCTCCCCCAAACAACAATAATATTACTATTACTATTTTCTTTTTGCTGAAGTGAGCTCTAATTGATTTTTACTTCTTGCAACCAAATGGATTTGCTCATAGAGGTCATGTTTGAGGTCTCTATTATTCACAAAAATATTAGACCACAAGTATTATTCTGGTTCTACTCCCAAGAGTGTTGACTTCCATAAGAAGATTTCAAGTCCTGGCGCTGCCTTTTTGCATGTTTCTTTGTCTAGGAGAGAGACAGGGCTAGGCCAAGGTTTAAACGAGGAGTGGGCACAGGCTGTTTCTGCACATGCTACCACCTCCTTACCTTCTGTCTCATTAACCCAGGATCCAATACACCATCTCTATTTTGGAACAATGTCTATGTTTCTCCCCATGCACGTCTTACATCTCCTTTGTCCCTGCTAAATCTCCACACGGGACTTGAAGCAGGTCTTGAGGCCTGCAGTTTCCTAGTCAGGATTTCCTGGGTCTTAGAGATGCTTGTCAGGTTTCTTCTGATGGAGAATCTGTGTTCTCACATGAGCTTCTGAAAGGAAGCAGTGGTTAATAGGCTCAAAACATCCTTAGAGTTGCTTTACCAACATCCTCTGTCTTTGATCCAGGAATCATAATTACTAAGTGCTTACTGGGGGCTTTGTTGGAGTTATTTCATTTAATCCTCATGTAGCTCTGTGTGGTAGGCAATATCATTGCTCTCGTGGTTTAGAAGAGGAAACTAAGGCTCAGAGTGCTTAATTAACCTGCCCAATGTCACCTAACATTACTGGTAGAGATGAATCCAGAGCCTAGGTTCCTAACTGCTAAGTGCACTAAATTTACCACCTTGATATCACCTATGAACAACTTCCTGGCCTGCCCTCATGATACATCTCTTCATCTGGACCCAGAGGAAAGTTCCCTGGGCCTATAGGGTCCAAGGTCCTTTCTTACAGTGGCTAGAAGCATAGCATGCAGCTCTTCCCCAGAAACTACCACTTTGGGATGCCTAATTATTTCATTTAGAGTTACTGCTCTCTCTGTGGTTCTTTGTCTACCTACCAACTACATGCTCAGCTTCTGTTTATTGAGCACTTAATATGGGCCACATAAATGTCCAGAACTTCCTTCGCAATAAATACTAGTTCTTGTTTTCATCATTGAGTTACACACACACACACACACACACACACACACAGCCTTCACATGGCTCCACAGAGCACTGTGTGACCTAACTCCAAGCCACCTCCCTCCCATCTCCCTCCCATAGGTCTCCTTGCTGTCCCTGACGTGCTATTAAGGATGTCCCTGCCTCAGAGTTTGCACACTGCATGCCTTCCACCTGGCTTGCCCACCCACTGCTTTCAGTTCTTGACCAAATACTATAAAATGTGTGCTGTGTCCTTTCCCTGAATGATCCCATTTCATCCTCAGCAGCCCCATGGGGTAGGTTGGGCCCATATAAAATTGACAACATTTGGCAAAAGAAACTTCATATGGCTCAGCAGAATAGTGTCCCTAGTTAACAGATAAAGGAACTGAGGCTTAAATAATTTGGCAGAGATTAAGCAGGTATAACACAGCAGAGGCTGGATTGAGACTTAGATCTCTCTTACCTAAATAAAGTTCATGCTCTTAATATCTAAACTGCACCATTTTGCCTCCCAGAACTTCACTGTTTCCCTGTTGGATTCTCCTCTTGTTGTTTTGTGCAGGAACATGTCACACAACTCCATGAAGCTGGGGTACCAAGACACTGAAACACTGAGATGCCCCATTTTAAAAACCCGGAGCCTGCCAGTAAGCATGGGTGTTGCCTACCTAGATGTCTCTGTCACTACCCAGTTCCAAAACCCCTGGACAAAACTCAATGGTATATATTTGCCTAGCATTCATGAGGCCTTGGGCTCCATCCCAGAATCACAAAACAAAACAAAACAAAAAATCCTGTCAGCTAAAGGATGTGCTCCACAGACTAGATTTGCACTTCCTGAAAAGTAAAGAGGAATTATGAGCTATTAGGTATTGGGCACCTTGCCTAAAAATAGAAAAATGACTCAGAAACTGTGGAAGGGAAAAGAAAGAGAATTAGAAAACACTTAGGCAAATAACTTCGTACCTTTCTGTGATGTAACTCTCTCACCTGCCTAGCAGAAACCTCTAAAACAGTAGGCCTAGAGCCAGGGGCCTTGGAAGTCTCTGAAAGTGAAGAACAAAAGAGTTCAATGGTAGCCCATACAGTAGCACAAGCCAGCCCTTACTCTAAGTGATTTAGGAGGCTGAGGAAGGAGGATTGCAAATTTGAGGCTAGCCTGGACAATTCACCAAGAACCTCAGCAACCGAGTAAGACTCTGTTTCAAATTAAAAACTAAAAAGGGTTGAGGATATAGCACAGGGGTAAAGCGCCCCTGAGTTACATTGTCAGTAACGAATTTTTAAAAATAAAGTTTAAAAAAGTTCAATGGTTATAAACAAGCCCAGGACCTTTCAGGAGCACCAACCACCACCCATACTTCCCCGCCCCCATCTCCAGTCTCCTTGTAGTTTGGAGACTACATCTGACCAAGGCTTGATTTTATTGATGTCAATTTGCATATCATTTCCAGATAATAATGTGCATTATAAGGTTTAGCAGTTACAACAAATCTCAGAAAAAATGTGGCTCCCATCCTCTGTTTACCTTTCTGGGTTCCCAGTGTGACTTGGATTTGGTCCTATTGGACAATTCTTCCTGGCGATTGTCTTACCAGGTCTTCAATACCCTTTAGAGCACACCTTGTACCACTGAGGTCAGTCCAGAAACCTGTCTCACTGTACGGCTGGAAATGGAAGTCCTCAGAATGTTTTTTGGAGCAGTCAGCATAATATCTGACCTTTTGTTCTATTTTGTTTTTTAAAAGATTGCTGTCAGTTGGGTATAGAATGGAAGAATTGACTAATTGGGGGGAGGGTGAAATCTGAAGAAGGGAGACCATTTAAGGGGCCATAGTGTGGAGTGGTGTTTACTTAACCTGGCTTAGAGAGGTGGTCATGAGACAGAAAAGAACTAACTCAATAGATATTTTTTTTTCATTGTTGGGGATTGAACCCAGGCCTCTTACATGCTAAACATACACCCTACACTGGACTATAGTTGTATTTGTGTGTATGTGTGTGTGTGTGCACATGCATGTGGTACTTGGGATTAAACACAGGGTGCTCTATCACTGGGCTCCATCCCCAGCCTTTTTTTCTAATTTTTATTTTGAGACAGGGTCTCACTGAGTTGAAAGGGCCTCACTAAATTGCTGAGGCTGGCCTTGAACTTGTGATCCACCTGCCTCAGTCTCCTAAATCGCTGAGATCACAGGTGTACACCACATTCTTGAGCTCTCTCTACCCATGGTTGCTGGGACCTGCCTCTGTGGGTGATATAAGCAGGTGCTCCAAGAAGTCCCTCAAATTATCTCAACAATATAACTAGTTGGACCAAATGGCCTCTAAAATCCTTCTCAACTAGATGGTTCTCAGATTTGATATAGAATAGCAATTTAATAGTTATGACCCATTTCCACCTACATAGTCTTATTAGCTCCTCATCAAAACTCTGGGAGGTAAATATTATTTTTCCTACTTTTCAAATTAGGAAATTCAGGCTCAGAGAATTCAGATGATTAATTCAAATGCCAATAAAATTAGAACCAGCTTCAAATCCAGATCTTATAAGTGGAACCCATTCATTTCCTCTATGATGAAAAATGATAACTTCTGAGCAAAAGTGCCAAGGGAACCATAAAGTTGAGATGAATAAAATCAATGCTGTTACTTCTGAATAAATAAACATTCCATATTATTAAACTGATACAACTATAATTACAACAGCCCATATTTGAGTGCTTAGTATGTGCCAAAAAAATGATCAAAGCACCAAGCGCACGGTCACTTTTAGGTTTGCAAGAACCTAAGAGAGGTAAGTACTATTACCATCTCTATTTGCATATGGAGAACTGCAGCACAGAGGTTAAGTGTGCTGCCGGAATCACTCAGCTGTAGATCCAGGATTAATCCCTAGGCCACTGTGACACCTAAGTCCACACTTTATTTGCCCTTTGGGGCTACATGCCTCCCCTACAAAAGAACATATTCATGTGTTCTATTACAGATGCAGAAAACTGCTGGAATTCCTTTTAGAAAGGAAGACTAGAAGTGAGAGTGGGAGAGATGGGTGCCAACTTTCACTGTCCCTTCATATCACTGGAATTTTTTACACTGTAATGATCAAGACTATCAGCTAGGGACTGGAGTTGTGGCTCAGTGGTAAGAGCACTTGCCTAGCATGTGTGAGGCCCTGGGTTCGAGTCTCAGTACTGCATAAAAATAAATGAATAAAATAAAGGTCCATCAACATTATATATATATATATATATATATATATATATATATATATATATAGCCACCAATATCCATTTTCCCTTTCTTCTTTTGATTATGGAATAGAAAATCTATAATCAAAAGGTTTAGCTGTGCATGTGAGGTTTAGCTGTGCATGTGGCAGCCCTTGTAAAGCTGTGGCCATATGGCTACATTCTAGCCAGTAAAATGGAATAGGAAAACAACTTCTGGGCCATGCCCTTAAAAAGGAATAAAAGTTGCCTTTCTTTATTTCTCTTCTGGATCACTGGGATACAGATATGATGGTGTGCAAAAACAACATACTGAGGATAATAGAATTGCCTTACTAACTTCGGGAGCCTACCTCTGAGCCTTTATCTGAGAAAAAAGTAAATTTCTATTCCATTTTAACCTTCTATTTGTAGGTCCCTTTTAAACTAAACTTTCTACTATACGCATATATATGTATGTCTTTTTCAATGAAAAAATAGTTAATAAAACACGTCATGACATAGACAGCGTCACCTACAATTGTATGATATTTGAAACAATTATTCAGTGGATTGGTAGCAAATGTTTAGAAACCAGCTCTCCAGGAAAAGAAAAAGTCCTGACTTGTTGCATTTGCCAATTTCCTTGGTATAAATATTTCACCAGGGCTGATTTCAAGTCACCAGCAGGAAGTGACTGAGCAGAATTGGGAAGCGATGCATATAATTGGCTTTTTTTTTTTTTTTTGGTACTATGGATTGAAATAGGAATGCTTTAGCACTGAGCTATACCCCAGCCCCCTGTTTTAAAATTTTGAGACTAAGTTGCTGAGGGTCTTGCTAATTGCTCAATTGGCCTTGAACTTTTTTTTAGTTGTAAATGGACCTTTATTTATTAATATGTGGTGCTGAGAATCGAACACAGTGCCTCACACATGCTAGGCAAGTGCTCTACCACTGAGCCACAACCCCAGCTCCAGGGCCTTGAACTTTTGATGCTTATGTGTTAGCCTCCAGAGTCACTGAGATTATAGATCTATACCACCATGCTGGGCATAAGTCTGCTCTTGAGAGTTGGTATGCACCACCTCCAGCACACTACTGCAATGATTCCCATAAACTTTATAGAGAAAAAGCCTATATGCTAATTGCAACAAACCATGAACATGATAATATAGGATTCCCAGGAGCCTCCAGAATAGATGAAGTAGAAATATTTTTCTTTTTTTATATATATTTTTATTAGTTGTTGACGGACTTTTATTTTATTTATTTATATGTGGTGCTGAGAATCAAACCTAGTACCTCACACTTGCTAGGCAAGTGCTCTACCACTGAGCCAAAACCCCAGCCCAGAATTATTTTTCTTAAAAAATATTAGCTCAAATAGTGGTAGAGTACTTGCCTAGCATCCCCAACACCACCAAAATAAAACAAACAAAGATTTTTTTTTTTTTTTTTTTTTTTACCTGTAAGACATTGCTACTACTCAGGCTAAGTAATCTTATGAATCACAGAGGATATTTAATTTCATTTATCAAACTATGGGTTTGGACTCTTTACAACTTTTATACTTACAGTTGTAATAGTAGTTTTGTGACAAATATACAAGTGCCGGGTATGGTTATGCCTGCCTATGATCCCAGCAACTTGGGAGGTTGAGGCAGGAGGATCACAAGTTTGAGGCCAGACTGGGCAATTTAGCGAGACCCTGTCTGAAAATAAGAAATAAAAAGGGCTGGGAATGTGGCCCAGTGGTTAAGCACCCCTGGGTTCAATCCCCAGTACAAAAAAAAAAAAAAAAGCTAGAAATAATACTAGGAATACATGGACATTCAACAAGCATTTATCATACTCTCTAGTATGATAGGGAAAGAAAGAAATCAGATATGGTCTCTGCCCTTGAAACTTTGCTGGATTTAACATGCAGTATCTATAAATGAAGCTTTATGAGCTGGGTGTGGTGGAGCATGTCTATAATTCCAGTGATTCAGGAGGCTGAGGCAGGAAGATCACAAGTTTGAGCCCAGCATCAGCAACTTAGTGAGACCCTGTCTCCAAATAAAGACAAAAAGAGCTGGAGATGTGACTTAGAGATAGAAACACCTCTGGGTTCAATCTCTAGTACCAATAAATAAAATTAAAAGTAAAAAGTGCTGGGATGTAGTTCAGATGTAGAGCACTCCTAGGTTTAATCCCCAGGACTGAAAAGAAAAAGAAGGAAAGAAAGATGCATTTATGAGTCAATATTTAATATTTAGTTAAACAAAAGAATATTTGTCTCTGACCAAATATATGAAATAAAACAAAGTCTTATTCTGGGGATGGAGCTCAGTAGTAGTGTGCCTGCTTCATGTGTAAGGCCCTGAGATCAATCCCCAGCACTGAAAAAAAAAAAGTCTTCCTTATTGGGAATTTAATTTGATTTTACATGAATTCAATCCCTCCAATCACAAGCCAACATTTCCTAGGTAACCAAGAGCATACTCAATAGGAGGAACTGGAAAGTAGGTACCTTTGAGAAGCACTGATCTCTAGAACAATCGCTACAGTGATAGCATTTTAGAATCAGAAGGACTATGAGCTTACAATAACAAATGCTGGAAAGCTGTGTGTTTCCAAAGGTTGAGTAACCTCTTCCCTGGGGAAATGGTGGAAGCCCCATTTCCCCACCACGTCTCATAGATAAATTCCAAAGAATCTGAGTCCACAAACATCAGCTGATCAAGTTTTCACAAACCTTTTCCCCTGTGGAGAAGCACTAAAACAAAAAATATATATCTATGTGAAAGAGCTCAAGAAATCGCAGTCTGAATTACCATCACAGTCTGAATTATTTTACTTTAAACAATCTCAACACCTACAACCAGAACCAGGCATTTCAGTACATGGCTGGGATAAGAGCATCTGGTTAGGACAACATTCAAGGATCAATTCACTTGGACAATCATCCTTGGGGTCATTGTTGCATTTGGAAAGATTGGAGGTGCCTCTACTCTCTAGGAGTCCCCTAGAAGGCGAAGCACTTTGGATCCTAGGCATTCTTGCTACTGGTGTCTGGTGTCACTGCAGGGGTCACTAGTGCCCTGGAGCAGGTCCAACTGGCGGATGGCTGAATAGCCTACAGGGCTATCCTGGGCTTATCTTCTTGGCTGCAGGCTTCTAGCTCCTGCCCAGACTTGCATCAGGAGCTGTCAGGCAGTGGGTGCTGCCGGATTCCACTCATAAGCAGAGACAAAGCACCACTGGTAACATGCAACCTGGCAGAAATGAGCTTTGAGCAAACCTGTCAGGAAACTAGATCAACATCTGGAATCAGACTTTATCAAACTTACTGAAGTTTGACCCTTATAAATAGTTCAGTTTTCTGACTTGCACATGGTTGAGAGGAGGACTCTGCCAAGTTCTAAGTCCAGCTTTGAAATGTTTATCCTCTACCACCTGTTCCAGAACACGAGGTAAGTGGCCAAGGCTCATGAGCCAGGTATGTCAGGTTATCTAACATGCCAAGGGCTCGTGATCATACAAGTGATCACTAGCTATGCTTCTGGGCTTTTGGCTCCTGACAGTTTCCATGATGGCCACAAGCTGTGGCCTTTTTATTAGGTGGGGAGGTATTGGACCCAGGGCCTCATACATGTTAGGCCAGTGTTCTGCCACTGAGCTACATTCCCAGTCCTATGCTGGGGACTGTGTTTTCTTATATCTGTTGCCACCAGGAAATCACCTTATATTTTATGCCTAAATAACCCTGTTCTCTAGATTTCTCCAGGGGTTGAAGTGCAGTCACAATGCTAAAGCCAATATGTAGTACAGTTACCTGAAATCTACTCAGCCAAAAATTACTAATGACTTATTTATAAGTGTAAGGTTCTCTTCCAGGAAGTGTGATGTGGAGGAGAAGGAAAGAAATACAAAGAAATAAAAAAGTTGAGTCCTTGCATTCAGGGAGAGACCATGCACTGGACAAGGCAAGGTATGAAACACAGTTGCTATGTCTCTCCTTTGTCAAGTCTGCTCACCACCCCTAATCCAGTCCAAAGTACTTAGGTTAAGCCACATTTTGGGGGTGAACCATACAAAATTGTTGTTTTCCCAGTCAAAAAGGGAGGATGTCAGCAACTTCATTTGGTTCAACCTAATAATCAGTTCTTCCAAAGTGCTTTGCCTGTCCTCTATTATGGCCCTGTTTTCCAGCTGCCTTGTGAATAATTAGGAGTTTACATGATCTTTTCCTCCATTTGATTACAAGACTCCTCGAGAGCAGGAACCTTAGTTGTGTGCATCTGCAGCCAAGTACTGCACCTTATAATAGGTGAAGAAATGAACAAAAAATATACATATATAGTTGTGTGTGTGTGTGTGTGTGTGTGTGTGTGTCTATGGGGAAGGGGAGTGGTTTCAAGCAGTGTGCAGGGTGCTGGGGAAGAAAAGGCCCATGGCCAGGATGATCTTGGGTCTCAGTGGGACACAAAGAGATAATTTCATATCATCAAGCAGGGGTCTCAACAGGGTTACTATTGACATTTTGGATCAGATAATTCTTTGATGTGGGGATGGTCTTGCTATACATTTGGGATGCTGAGTGGCCTCTACTCATTAGATCCCAATGGTACATCATGTGCACTTCCCCCCACTGTCCCCCAGCAGAATCAGGACCATTGAAAAGTTCTCTAGGGCTGGGTGCAGTGGTGCACACCTGTAATCCCTGCTACTCGGGAGGCTGAGGCAGGAAAATCACAAGTTTGAAACCAACCAAACCAACTTAACTTTGAGATCCTGTCTCAAAGAGAGAGAAAGAGAGGGAGAGAGAGGGGGCTTGAGATTTAGCATAGTGGTCAATGCTTGCCTAGCATACATGAGGCCCTGGGTTCAATCACCACTATATGCACACACAAAAATAGTCTCCAGACATTGCCAAATGTCCCCGGGAAAAACAAAATCACTCCAATCTGAAATCTTTGACACAGAAGTATTAAAATGGCACATGCTTCTTAATCCAGTGTGCTAATGCAGAGAAATTTCCTGGAAAGGATGACACTTGGGCAGCTCTCGAAAGATGAGTAAGAATCAGCAAAGTGAAGCAAGACAGAGGTCACTGCACATGCAAGGACAAGATGGCTCACCTGAACTTTATGTGGACCAAGGCTCAGAAGTGACCAATACATAAGAGAGAGGCAGTGAATTCAAACCAAAAAGATCAGCATACATATCCTTCTCTTTAAAAAATAGGTCCTGCAGAGTCTGGTTTCTGATTTACCTGCTTTTCATAAATTCCTCCAACTTCAATAATGCTTAACCCAAACATATGGTGAGAGTTGGGTGAGCTCATTTAGAACAGTTTTAGTGCTAGAGTAGAAACAGCAAGAGTGACATTAATGCTGTGCTGATGTAACTTTTACTCTTTCTTTCTTTCCTTTCCTTTCCCTTTCTCCCTTTCTCCCTTTCTCCCTTCCTTCCTTTCTTTCTTTCTTTCGTAATTCAATCTGGGGATAGAACTTGACCTCACCCATACTAAGCACATGCTCTATCACTCCAGTTCTGCATTAATATTTTTTAAATGCTTTAATTAGATGTTGAAAACAAACAAAAGAGACAGGCATTGTGGTGGATGCCTATAATCCCAGCAGTTTGGGAGGCTGAGACAGGAGGATCACAAGTTCAAAGCCAGCCTCAGCAAAGGTGAGGTGCTAAGCAACTCAGTGAGACCCTGTCTCTAAATAAAATACAAAAATAGGGCTGCGGAAGTGGCTCAGTGGTAGAGTGCTACTGAGTTCAATCCCCAGTACTAAAAAAAGATTCAACATACAACACACAGTGACAAAAAGCATGTAACCCCTGTGGCCTAAGACACAGAGTATCATCTCCACGAGGCCCCTGTGTGCCCCTTCTTGGTCTCAGTCTCCCTTCTATCCCCAGGAAATAAGATGTTTGCATTCACATTTGTTTATCCAACAAATATTTTACTACATGTGCCACTACACTATGAGCCAGGGTCTGTGCTATGACATAGCACTGCTTGTCCTCAAGAAGTCCAGGGGGACGTCTCATGGGGCTGTGCCCTAAGAGGGTTCCTCCTTAATGGAAATGCCACCCAGCATGTGAGGAAGGTGGGGACCTGCTGCCGCCAGTTCTGGCATCAGTGGTCAGAAAGAGGAGCTGGAAGTGGGGTGGATAGTGAGGACAAGCTGGAGCCTGCTGACCCTTTGTATTTGTCACCCCGTCTAACCCTGACCACCCTCATCAGAGAATGGCCACTGCTTCACCATAAGTAGTAAACAAAACAAAAACTTCCCCTCCCTTACTTAGAGCACTTTTACATCAGCTGTCCCAACTTTATGAGGCGTTCTCAATATCCCAGGGAGATAATAATTACTCCCCCACCTCCTTTCACAGATGAGAAAACGGAGGATCAAATATGTTGTCTTGTCCCAGGTCACATGGTTTGCAGGTGCAGAGCTGGAGCAGGGAGCCACGTGGTAGCTTCTAGTCCATCTCCTTCCATTGCACCGTGGTGTCTCACCTCGCTCTCCAGCATGCCAGGAATCGATTCACTGCCACCCAATGCCCAGCTCTATAGGTAAAGCAAGGCAACTGAGGGTAGGGAGATGGGTGGGTCTTGGAGACAGACTCCTAATAGCCTGCATGTGGGGTGTGGTGAGCCCCCAGCCCTAGCAGCCTTGTCTCCAGGCATTTTGATCCATACCTACCCCATCTTTTTTTTTTTTTTTTTTTTTTTGGTACCAGGAATTGAACCCAGGGCACTTAACCTCTGAGCTACATCCCCAGCCCATTTTATATTTTATTTTGAGACAGGGTCTTGCTAAGTTGCTTAGGGACTCACTAAGTTGCTGAGGCTGGCTTTGAATTTGAGATCCTCCTGCCTCAGCCTCCTGAGCCACTGGGATTACAGGTGTATGCCACCGTACCTAGCCGTACCCCCATTTAAAGTGGCAATACCATACAAAGCTGTCATTTTGCCTTTTCTTGTGGGAGAAAATATGTGTGTGTATGTGTGTGTGCGCGTGCGCACGCGCTTGCGCACATGTGTGTATATGTGTGTGTGAGTGTGTTTGGTATATTGGCTGCTTAAGTTGGATAAACTTGATGTCTTTGATTTACAATTCAATTTCTGCTTCACATGTTGGTTTTCTTTTGTAATGACTTCCCCATTGTCTAAAATACTGGTAATGCTTTAGCTGGCCCTCATGACAGTAAGAGGGCTCTCCGGGGCTGCCCAAGGGTAAATAATGCCTTCTATTCAGCATGGCAACCCTGATCTATTGGAAAGAACTATCTGGGGTATTGTCTTGAGAGAATTGGAGTCCCACAGTATGTCAGCAATCATAGTATCTGGAGAAAAGATTGGGGTCTCATGTGCTATGTGTTTATCAATGTTGATATAGTTTGTGATCAGCCAAGATTGACCAAGCACCATGGGGAGACAAATCAGAGAGCCAACAATCTGGTCTCTATTCTATTTATTTGAGGAGGTGGGTACTGGGGATTGAACTCAGGGCACTCAACCACTGAGCCACATCCCTAGCCCTATTTTGTATTTTATTTAGAAACAAGGTCTCACTGAGTTGCTTAGCACCTTGCCATTGTTGAGGCTGGCTTTGGATTCACAATCCTCCTGTCTCAGCCCCCAAGCCACTGTGATTACAGGCATGCACCTCAGCACTTGGCTTGATCCCTAATTCTAGATCCTTCCAAAAGAGGATATAGCCAGATAAGAAAGTTCCAGCTCCAAACCAGACATGACCTCTGCATGACTCATTTACTCATTCCACAATTATTTACCACATGCTCCTCTGTGCCAGGTTCTGTGTGGGACACTGGGGATCCAAAGGTGACTACATCAGATACCGTCCTAAGTGGGTGGACAGATGTCAAATAAGTAGTAACACTACAATATGGTGTGGATTATAACAGGGAAAATATGGGATCCTACCCAAATTGTTCATATGATAATTAGAAAAAGATGGCTACCATGACACTGGGGCAGAGAAAAATTGCATAATGAGTCAAAGAATTCCTGTCCTTCTCTGAAATATTTTGACGAGATCATTTTATGACCTGTCTATGCTGGATGATACTAGGAAGAGGTTACAGGCTGTACTCAGGACCTCTGCAATAAGTAGCAGGACAGGTACTAAAGGTTGCTGCATGCAGCTGGGCGGGTTGTATCCTGAACAAGGCAGTGGTGCATGCCTGTAATCCCAGTGGCTCAGAAGGCTGAGGCTCTAAGCAACTTAGCATGACCCTGACTCAAAATAAAGTACCAAAGGGTTGGGGATGTGGCTCAGTGGCTAAGCACCCCTAGGTTCAATCTCCAGTGGAGAAAGGCAGGAGGAAAGGAAAGGGTGACTTTTACTACTTATGCCCAAGGTGCTATATTTGCCAACAGAAAACTTGGGGGAGTCATGCCTTTAAGTTACTCTGTAATCATGGAAGGTAAAACTGATGTTTTATCTTTTAGCTGTCTACATGGTGTTTACACATTGCAATATCCTATGGACATTTCTTTGGAAGTTAATGAAAGTCTAGTTCCCAAGTCTTACTTTATTTTGGACATGGGAAGTACTCCTTAACTGATCAGTCAGGATTTAATCAGGGAGGCAGAACCCTTTTACTCCATAGGAGTTAGATTTTATGTAGCTGTAGGAGGAACCTTGGAGGTGAAGACCCAGAAGGAAGTGGAGCATCAGAGAAGAAACCACCAGGCAGTGGATCTGACAAGCTGAACTCGAACCACCACTGTGGAGGGATGGAAAAAAAGAAGCCCATGGTGAGGTTTGGAGGTCTGCCCTGTGAGTCTCTCCTCCGTGAAATGCCACCCAGCATGAGGGAAGGCAGGACCATTATGGGCCCTGATGTTAGCAGTCAAGAAGAGGATCTGGAGCTGGATGGAAGAGAATATGGACAGGTTGGAAACTGCTGACCCTCTGTGTCTGTCACCATGTCTAACCCCAACCACCTTCAGAGGGGAAAGGCCACCACTTCACTTTCTTCCAAATCATGTACAATTTTCTCTTCAGGTCAATTCAAACTCAGAAGTGCATAGGGAAAGGGCCCTGGGAAAGGTAGTTCACCTTATCCTAGTTGACAGATACAAACTACCACACTTGAAGAAGAGGCATAGGAGAGGCAAAAGGCCCTGCTTGAGTTAAGAGATAACCAAGATAGGAGGTTCTAGTTCAGAGCACCAGAGGTTCTCAGGCTTGTGTGTGGTGTGTATGAATTGTTTGCAAATTTGTTGAAAAGACAAATTCCCTGCCCCTATCTCTTAAGAGTCCAGGGTGAGCACCTATTTCAACAATCTGAATAGATAATAATACTGATGCACACAGAAGCTTGAAAACCTCTGCCCTCAACCTTAATCTGTAATCATGGAAATAAATGTGATTGATTAAGTCAACTGGCATGGCCTGCTCTGGGAAGTTTTGCCTCATAGGGACAATGGGATGGTGACCCAGATGCCAACCTTACCCCAAAAATGCCTTCTGAGCTGGACTTTGGGTCTCCCATCTTCCTGCCTGAATCATTTCAAGAACAAGCTAAAACAGATGCAAACCTGAGCTGGGTGTGGATGGACAGCCAGAGGACTTTCATGCTGATACCTTAAAGGGGCTAATGAATTGAGAAATCAAAGGTGTGATCCACCCTGCAATTAACTGGTGACTCACATGATTGATTTATCTCCTTCAGATGATCACCATGACAGAGCATGCATCTGACACCCTAAAGTGTGTGGGCATGCATGTGGGGTACTATGGTGAAGCAAGTGAAAATGATAGGTACTTGTCTTAGAGGTAAGAATGAGCAGACTTATAGACCCTCCCATGAGCCCTGTTTGCCCACTCACCTCCTACTTGGCACCATGAGCCCTGTTTGCCCACTCACCTCCACCTGAACCCAGCTGCAAAACCTATTGACAGTGCAAGCCTCTAGCTTCTTGGGCAGCCAGTGTGGGCAAAGAAAAATTTGAAGGGTATGGCAGAATCCAGGCTGGCCCAGCAAAGATGCAAGGCTGAGCTGAGCAAGATCTTCCTGCAGAGGCGAGCTTGTGCACATTCAAACTACCATCCACTTTCTTTCTCTCCTTACAAACAGAATCACCAAGGCACAAGAGCATGTTCAAAGGCACATCTTCTTCTAGTATTGGTGTTATCAATACTGACCAAACCAATCAACAGGTCAGGGGTCCTCTGTGTGCCTCAACCACACAGAAAGCTTGTCAATGATGCAGATTCCTAAGTTCCATCCTCAAAGGATTTGATTCAATACGCAGGACTAGGAAACCTGCATTTTTATTTATTTTATTTTTTAATATTTATTTTTTAGTTTTAGGTGGACATATTATCTTTATTTTACATTTATGTGATGCTAGGATCGAATCCAGTGCCTCGGGCATGCCAGGCAAGCACTCTACCACTGAGCCATAACCCCAGCCCAGGAAAGCTGCATTTTAAACAAGTGCTACCAGGGATTCCTGACAGATGGTCAGGGATAAGATTCTGTAAAACACTGTACAAGGCAGAATGCCTGTGAAGGGGGGGGGGGGGGCAGGAAGAGGAAGAAGGGTCATATTAGAGTAAGAATTTAGTTTAGTTAAGGAGGCAAATCACTTAGGACTCAGGTGGGTAACAGTCTAGTGGCCCTATAAACACCTAGCACACCAGACATAAGAGGCCCTCGTCTCAGGAGCAGGACTTGTACTTGCATAACCTAGAGTGAGGGCATGTCCTAAAATTCTATGGCCTTGAGTTTCACTTGCCTCACCTTCTTTTTTTTCCTTTTTTGGTACCAGAGATTGAACACAGGAGCAATTAACCAGTGGACTACATCCCCAGCCCTTTTTATTTTTAAACTTGAGACAGGGTCTTTGTAAGATGCTTAGGACCTCACTAAGTTGCAGAGACTGGACTTAACTTGCAATCCTCCTGCCTCAGCCTTTTGGGTCATTGGGATTACAGGTGTGGGCCACCACTACCAGCTTGCCTCATCTTTTTTTTTTTGTACCAAAGATTGTAGCCAGGGACGCTTAACCACTGAGCCACATCCCTAGCCCTTTTTGTATTTTATTTTGAGACAAGTTCTTGTTAAGTTGCTTAGGGCCTTGCTAAATTGCTAAGGCTGTCTTTGAAATTGCAATCCTCCTGCCTCAGCCTCCTGAGTTGCTGGGATTACAGGTGTGCACCTCTATGCTCAGCTTCCCTCACCTTCTTTAAGGCCTGTCACCAACAACCATGCCTGGGCAGCCAGTGTGGGCAAAGAAAAAAGTTGAAGGAGGTGCACACAGTAGCCACGCTGAAAATATTTGATAAGTGAGTAAATTTATATTATTTATTTATTTAGGTCTTGAAGATTGAACCCAGAGGTACTTTACCACTGAGATGCATCCCCGTCATTTTTATTTGAGACAGTGTCTCAGTAAGCTGCTGAGGCTGGTCTTGAAGTTGGGCTCCTCCTGCTTCAGCCTCCTGAATAAATGGGATTACAAGCATGTGCCACAATGCCCAGTCAAATGAATGGATTTATTTAATAGTCATCTACTGGGTGAAAATCATGACACTATAGGTGGGTAATTGGGTATAATGGCAAATCCAGGAGAAAATGAATCTAGAAATGGACAGGATATAGAACTTGCTCCGAAAGAAGCTCATGAGCTAATAAGCTCAGTAGATCTGAAAGTCAAAGATGCAGAGGACAGCTGGTAAAAAGGACAGTGCTGGGATATAGCTACTCAAATGCAAGCTGGGTGGCATGTCCCCACTCCTGGCATGGTACAGGAGGATCAAGGGCACTTTACATACATGTTTCAAGTGACCAAATGGCAAGCACCAGCCTCAAAGTTCCAGAGATATACAATGGTATGATACACAGCTTGATTACTGAGTCTAAGCCCAGAAAAGCAGGTGCCTGAAATTAGGTGAAGTTAAACATAAAGGCCCCAATTAATGATCTAGTACAATGCTCACACTTGGTTGATTATCAAAACTGCCTGAAGAGCTGAGCTTGGTGGTGCACATCTATAATCCCAGCAACTCGGGAGGCTGGGGCAGGAGGAGCACAAGTTCAAGTCCAGCCTCAGCAACTTAGCGAGGCCCTAAGCAACTTAGCAAGACCCTGTCTCAAAATATAAAATAAAAAGGGCTGTGGATGTGACTCAGTGGTTAAGCACCCCTGGGTTCCATCCCCAGTATCAAAAACAAACACACACACACAGACACACACACACACACACACACAAAAAACTGTCTGAAAAGTGTTTGAAAAATATTGATGCCTACCACAGAGCTACAAACTCAGGGTCTGTAGGAAAAACCCTAGGGATCTATCGGTCTCTAACTACCTGATTGCAGCTCATGGTAACCTAGGCTATGGAATCATTGCTCTAATCAGGAGAACATGTGGTGGGCCAAACCTAGAGGAGAGGCCACAATTCTCAGGCACATACCACCAGAGGCACATACCACCTGAGGACAACCCACCTAGGCCTGGAACACTGGTCAGCTGTATGATTCATTTTTAAGCTTTTGCATGTCTCAGGTCCCCATCTAAGCTGGGGAGGACTTGGGTATGTGGTGAAGCAGGAGGGGACCACCCTCGGGAACCATTAGCCTGGGCCCAGCATGGTAGTCTCTGTGTCTCATATGCATCTTTTTCACAACAAGGCCGGCTTCTATATCTTTTTCTGGCCTCTATGAAAGTCAGATATGGCATCAAAGAATTGGATGCCTAATGGTGGATGCTTCACTGATGCTCAAGAGACTTTGGGCAATCATGAACCCAAGAGGAAGCTTCCAGTTGGGCCAAACAATTGGGTTTAAAAACCTGACTGGGTAACTGGGAGGTAACTCAGTGGTAGAGCACCTGACTAGCATGTGCAAGGTCCTGGATTTAATCCACAGCACTGCCACGAAAATAATAAAAGAAACCTGAGGCTGATACAGGAGGATTTCAAGTTCAAGGCTATCCTCGCCATTTTAATGAGACCCTGTCTCTAAATAAGAAAGAAAAAAAAAAAAAATGGAAAGATTGCCTTCTCCTTCTGTCACTATCCACCCACCTTCCTCCTCATGCCCTGGGAAATTAATTGCTGAGGGACTACCTGTTCTACTATATCAAGCTGCTTCTACTTCTGAAAGGGAGAAGTCAGCCAGACAGTGGCTACAGAAACTCTAGTACCATTTCTTAAAGAACTCTGCGTCAAAGAGAGGTCAGTTGTCAAGACCAACCCATTACCCTTTGAGATCTCTCACACTGGAAGCAGCCAGGCACATTATCAAACTGTGACACTTCTTTACCACATTCTTGTCAGTAGGTTTAGGCACCTTTTACATAGTGTCTGGGAAAAGAGCCATTCTTTGAGAGGATTATGCAAACACCTTTTTTTGCAAGTTATTTTTTGGCCTGCATTTAGCCTTTTTTTTTTTTAAATATTTATTTAGTTGTAGATGAACACACAGTATCTTTATTTATTTTTATGTGTTGCTGAGGATCCAACCCAGTGCCTCACGTGAGGCACGCGCTTTACCACTGAGCTACAGCCCCAGCCCCAATTTAGCCTTTTTAAAGGCTAATTTATTTTATTAAACCTATGGTTCTAGATTGATAGCCTTCTGAAAAAGTAATTAAGACGTGTAAACCCACAGCAGGCAGTCTCTCACCCTGTTTGGGTGAGAGGCCTTCTACTCTAGGAAGGCAGCTACAGGGAAAGGGAATTAAATTTGTTTGGGGTGGTAACCCCACTGTGGCAGAATGGCCATTGGTGGACTGGAAGCTACAGGGAGAACAATTTCTTCTTGGCATAAAAAGAAGCTTTTGAACAATTAGTAATTATTTAAAAATAAACAACAGAGGATTTAGATCAGTGGTACAGCACTTGCCTAGCATGCATAAGCCCTGGGTTCCATCCCCCACACAACCAAAAATGAAGGCACCTTGGGAGGTGGTGGGCATCTGAGCCCCAAGAGTGTTGAAGCAGGGGGCTGGGGCCAGGTTGGGTGGCCTGTGAGTTTTGTCTGTCTTTGCTTCCTGGCCAGAGGAATCCCACCCAGCTCTGGGATTCTGTGATGGAAGTGTGGGCTAGTGGCCTTATTTACTCACTTTTCTTCCTGCTCAGGGCCACAAAAATGCTTTCTCAGACTGGACTAAGGAAAGAGGCTTTCTGCATGTGAAGACACCTCTATTTATTACAACAGGTAGTTTGTAACACAGAAGATACACACGAACTTAGTTACAAAATGGAAACAGAATGGTGCAGGTTGGTCATAGAGCTGTTCTAATATAGTAATGGGCTTGGAGCAGAACCTTGGCTCAAGAAATGTTCGTGATTATTATTATGGTAACTATATATAAAAAATTAGCAGTCCTTGCCCTGTGTGGTGGTGCATGCCTGTAATTCTAGCAAAGGGGTGGCTGAAGCAGAATTGCAAGTTCCAGGCCAGCCTTGACAATTTAAAGAGATTGTTTCAAAATAAAACATTAAGGGCTGGGGTTGTGGCTCCGCAGTAGAGCGCTCGCCTAGCACATTTGGGGCCCTGGGTTCCATCCTCAGCACCACATAAAAATAAATGAATAAAATAAAGGTATTGTATCCAACTACAACTAAAAAATTAAAAAATTTAAAAATTAAAACATTAAACATTAAAACAGGGGCTGGGGATGTGGCTCAAGCGGTAACGTGCTCGCCTGGCATGTTCAGGGTGTTGGGTTCGATCCTCAGCACCACATAAAAATAAAAATGTTGTGTCCACCGAAAACTGAAAAATAAACAAAAATTAAAACAGCTGGGATGTAACTCAGTGGTAGAGCACTTCCGCACTATGTGCAAGGCCCTGGGTTCCACACCCAATACCAAAAAAAAAAAAAAAAAAAATCATTGATCTTTTTCTTTCTGAGGACACAGTCATTAGGCTGCTACTGAAATGACTAGGAATCTATGAAAACTCCCTGTGGTTGGCTCAGAAGAGGTAAGTTCTTGAATTTTGAGACTAAAACTTGGTTAAAGTGCCCACTCCCCCAAGTACAGGAAATAGTAACATTGCAATGCCACATTCAAGTACAGGGTACAATAATTTGTATTAACTAGTGTACAGTTCATAATGTACATGTATCTCTTGTGGGTATATATGGAGACATGAGGTTTATGTACACTTAGCCAGGTGTGGTAGCACACAACCATAATCCCAGGAATTTGAGAGATAGAGGCAGGATATTCAATTCCTTGTAGTTAGGAAGTTGAGGACTGAAAATATTCACTAACAAATCAGTCACTTATAAAATTGGTCCCTACTAAAACATCACTTCTCAACTAACACTGCTACCCCATGGATTACATCTCTGTGGGTGGGTCTCTTACAACTGTAAAAATTCAGCAAATATAAAGTAAATATTATGCAAAATACCTGCAGAGAAAAATCTGCAAAACTTGCAAAAGATGCAGGATTTTGTGAAATTCACAAAAATAATATTGGATAATTGCTTGATTCTCAAATAAAAATACTGACAAAGATGTGGCCTGTTTAGACACGTTTGCAAATGAAGAACTGTATTGAGAAAGATGGTGCCACATACACCCTTCAAAAGTAAGTGGTGTAGGGTTGGGGATATAGCTCCATTGGTACAGTGCTTGCCTTGCATGCATAAGACCTTGGGTTCTATCCCCAGCACCCCCTCCCAAAAAGTAAATGGTATCAAATCAAAAGACAAAGAGAAGTTTTGGGGAGAATTGATAAATGGTAAATATTGGGTAAAACATACACAAACAACAATCAAACAAAACAATATCTTACCTCTTCTGTGATGAGGACTTTAAAGTCCAAGAAAAGTGAAAGATGCTATGAAATATAATTTTTTTTAGGAAATGTATATTGAGAGCTGAAATGTAGTTCAGTGGTACAGTACTTGTCTAGCATGTACAAGGCACTGGGTTTGACTTCCTAACACTGCAACTCCTCCCAAAAAAAGTACACTGAGAAAAGTAGCACATAATTCATTGAGTGTACAGTTCATTTATAACTTAGACTTGCTAAGCCTAAGAAAATATATTTTAGTATTTTTTAATTTTTATTTTTTGGTACTAGAGATTGAAACCAGGGGTACTTTAACATTGAGCCATATCCTCAGCCCTTTTTTGTATTTTATTTGGAGACAGGGTCTCACCCAGTTGCATAGGGACTTGCTAAATTGCTAAAGCTGGCCTTGAACAAGATCTTCCCATCTTAGCCTCCCAAGCCTGGTATTACAGGTTTTCGCCACCATACAGGGCTTAATTTTTTCCATAGAAAGCACCAATTGAGCTTCCCTCCACTGATCACAAAACTGTGATCCTCTTTTTAGGTAGATTTATCTGAAATGTCCTTGCCTGGTAGGAATTATTCCCACATGTAGAGAGAGAGCACAAGCAAATACCAGCAATCTGTCTCTAAGTTGCCTAATTCTTTAGCTAACTAGCAATAAGAGAGACAAACAGACCCATTGCCCTTTCCTAAAGCCTCTTGAAAGGGAGGGAGAAAGATATTTCCTCTTATTAGAGAAAGTCCTAGAAAGTTACTCAAGTTCTTTACAAGGATATTGCTGGAAGGGTTTGTGGGATGAGGTGGAAGTAGAGAGCAACTCACAAATCAGATACTTAAGAAACTTTAGAATTCAAACCTCAATGCTACTTCCAATTGCCATTTCAATGTATTCTTAGAATTTCAGAAATAGGCCTACATGGTGGGGCAATCACGACTCAGAAGGCCCAAGCAGGAGGATCCCAAGTTGAGGCCAGCCACAGGAACTTAGTGAGACCCTATCTCAAAAAATAAAAAATAAGGAGCTGGTGTTGTAGCTCTGTGGTGGAGTGCTTGCCTAGCATGTGTGAGGCACTGGGTTCAATTCTCAGCAATGCATATAAATTAAAAAATAAAGGCCTATTGACAAATAAAAAAAATGTTTAAAAATAAAAAATAAAAAGGGCTGAGGAAGTAACTCAGTGGTAAAGTGTCCTTGGGTTCAATCCCCAGCCCCTCTCTCTCTCTCTCTCTCTCTCTCTCTCTCTCTCTCTCTCTCACACACACACACACACACACACACACACAATTTCAGAACTAGAAAAACATTTTATAAAATGGTCCCTGGGTATTGAATTGGGATTTTTTTGTTTTGTTTCGTTTTGTTTGACAAATACACTTGCAAAGCAATCCTTCATTTTACAGGTAAGAAAACTGAAAATAAAGTGGCTAGATGACTTTCCCTATGCCACAATGGCTACTAATGGCTTGAGAAAACCCCAAATCTCCTGAATTTACAGTTGTGGTTCTAATATTAAGAGCACATTGAAATCACCCAGGGAGCTTTAAAAACTACTGATGTCTGGTCTTACCCCCAGAGATGCTGACTAAATTATTCTTGGATGTGGCTGAAATGGGAAATTTGAAGAGCACCCCAGGTGACACGCAGCAAGGTTGAGACACTGATGATTCCTAATTTTTGCTGTTGGAAAAGGACCCATGTCACTTCCACTACAGCCCTTCTCCCCTATCTTTTCACTTTTCCCTCCCAATTAATCCAATTCTTTCTCTGGTGTTGCCGCATTCCTACAATTACTGAAGTTCAAATGCCCCAAAAGGAGTAGTTGGGTGAACACAGCCTTCAGGCAGTGGGTGGAGAAGTGAAGGAGGTGAGAGGGGAAAAAACAGCAGGCACTAGCAGCAAGCACCAAGTCCTCCAGGCCTAGTAACAAAGGGACAGTGGGCTTCAAACCCTAATGCACCAAGGTGCCCACACCGTTCCCACCATAGCCACCTACCCCAATTCAAGTTTATTCTGAATATGCTCAAGGTCTGGAGGCTACCATGGGGCATCAGGCAGCAGAAGCTAACCAACCTGAGTTCCTGCGACTGCAAATGATTCAAATGACTCGTGGAGCTGAAAACCACCCACTGCTGTGCTGATGAGACCTTGAAGCCAGCCCCGGAACAACCCGGTTCACCTCCTAATCGCTCTCCCCTTAGCTGTGGGAGTCTTTTCATTCTGCTTAGTTGGGTGTGTAAAAATGAGTGTTGGACCCCTGACCGAGTAGGGCGGTGGTAAAAAGGCAAATTTAAATATTAACCTTTCCTTCACTAAAAGGTGATCGATACAATGAGAAAAGCCTAGTCCACAAGACAAAAACCTTGTACTTGGCTGTTCACACCGGTCATCACCGCCGGTGACCCTTTCAACAGCCGATTCCTCCCCCAACCCCCAAGCCAGCTTCTCCTAGATCTCGCGAGAGGTCCTGACCCCTCCTCCTGGATAATACACCAATCAGTGATGCCCCTTGAAGTCCCCGCTAGGCTAAGGATTCCCAGGTGGCCCTCCCTTGGCTTTCAGGGACTTCCTAGATGGGTGAGGAGTGCAGCTTCCGTGGTCATCACCAGGAAGCCCAAGGGTTGCAGGCTTTCCCACAATCAACCATCCAGGCACGTGTCCGACCCCGCTGGCCCCGTGTACACCAGGTCCGACAGCGCTGGCGGCACCAATGATGTAGACCCACCGTTTTCCTGCACAGGTGTTCACCAGCGAAATTCTGCTTTCCAATCCAAATCACGATAATCAGAAGTTGAACTCTCAAATGATATCCAGATTCCGTGGTTTCATCCGATCATTTCTGGTGCATACATTCTGTGATGTATTGAAGGAAAGAGAAATCGACATGGTACTTTATGCCTCAGGACACCAATAACTTGAGCAACACTCTTCTTGTTGCAGATTATTTTTGTAGCATATTCTAGGACCGTAATAGAAAAGCACTTCGAAACTACTAGCAATTAAAGGTTTGCTTGGCTTTATTTTGTATTTTTAATTTTGGGGGGTGGTGGTGGAGATACTGGCAACGGAACGCAGAAGTGCCCTAAAACTGAATTACATCCTCAGCCCCTTTTATATTTATTTTGAGATAGATCCTCGCCAAATTGCCCAGTCTGGCCTGAAACTAGTGTTGCTCCTGCCTCAGCCTCTCAAGTAGCTAGAATTATAGGCTTGAGCCAGCACCCTTGGATCCTATTAAAAATTTTAATTAGAAATGTGAGCTAGTTAGCGATCGAATTGCTTCACCAATTGCTTTAGGGGACTGGCGACTCAGCCCATTCATTCCGTAAACATTTTTGAGAGAGGCATCTTATGTGATTAGTTCTGGGCAGTGGACGCAGGCAAATAAGGTTCAGACCTTCCATGAATTTACAGTCCAATGGAGAAGATAAATATCTGGACTTTATATAGATGGCTGGGATGTGTGGTATGTGCTACAGGAGAAAGAAGTATAATTGACTTCCTAAAATTCTCTGTCACATCAGTGGTGACACCAAAACTGGGGAAAATAAAACTTCCTGGTTTAACATATCCTAACACATCTTTGTCTAAAACTTCCCACATTACATTGGGGCTTAGCTCCTGTCTGTTAGGGACCTACTGAAGGTGACAATAGCAAGAGCCAAGATGATACCCTAGATACATGTGTGACTGCACAAATGGTGCGACGCTATGCTACATCGTGTACAACCAGAGAAATGAAAGTTGTGCTGCAGTTGTGTTCAATGAATCAAAATGCATTCTGCAGTCATATATACCTAATTAGAATAAATGAATAAATAATTTTTTTTTTAAAAGAAGCAGCCAAGATGAAAAGAAATTGCAAGCAATGCCTGTAATACCAGAGGCTCCAGAGGCTGAGGCAGGAGGATTGCAAGTTCAAAACCAGCCTCAGCAAAATCGAGGAGCTAAGCAACGCAGTGAGACCTTCGTCTCTAAACAAAATACAAAATAGGGTGGAGGATGTGGCTCAGTCATTGAGTGCCCCTAAGTTTAATCCCAGTACCAAAAAGAAAAAAAAGAAAAAAATTGCAGCCAAAAGAAATTTCAGAAAGAGGAAGTCCATAGCCTATTGTAATGGTGAGGAAGATGACAGTTGAAATGGAGAATTAACTTTGGGTTAGATTCATTAGGGCTAGATTATGAATGTTATTATGTGTCTGATGGCAACAAGAGGCTTTCGGGGAGGATGGTGGAGAGGGATTCATTTTGCTTTATTCCTTTTTTTTTTTTTAATCTCAGTGAAGAAATTTGAGCTAAAAACTTGATTTTGAAATACTTCATTAATTCATGCAAAATTCCTTATTTTACTTCTTTTTCCTAATAGCAAACTCTTTTTTCATCATCACACCCATTCTAATAAATTTAATATATCTTCCCATAATTCCTATAATATAATCCTATAATTCTATAATCAGGAGGCTGAGGCAAAAGGATTGCAAGTTCAAGGCCAGCCTCAGCAATTTAGTGGGGCTCCAAACAACTCAGAAAGACCCTGTGTCAAAATTTAAAGAAATAAAATAAAAGGACTGGGAACGTGGCTCAGTAGTTAAGCACCCCTGGATCCAATCCCCAGTACCAAAAGGAGAAGGACTGTGCAGGAATGAATTATCTGACTTGCAAAGCCAAGAGATGAAACTTGTAGGTATTCTCTAGGAAGTTTTTGATAAATTTAGATTACAAATGCAAAATACTTCCTGGTGTAGACTTTTTTTTTCCTCAATCAATTTTTGTTCCCAGTTTCCATGTTTGGTTAGTTTGTACTGACGTGGCCTAAAACATTATTTGACATGGTCGATCTTCACCATGGCCTGGTAATGTCAGTCAAAGAAGTGGAGCTGCAAGACCAAAGTGCCCTACAGAGCAGAAGCCTGGTCTCACAGAGGAGCTATGCCTCCCTCCCTATCTTCAGCAAGTATTCTTGAGTTAGGGAATTGGGTATAATATTAAATTGACAATAATAATGATGAACATTTATAGAGTAATTTGGACCTGATACTCAAGAACTGTGATTCTCAAAGTAGCAGCTTAGGGATCACCTGGGACACTGGGTGGTACAAATACAGAATCTTGGGGCCTGACCCAGACATACAGAATCAGAATCTACTTTTAAAAAGGTGTTCAAGGGATTCTATATACATTATAGTTTAAGAAATAGCTTCAGTCTGTGCCAAATATTTTTCACATGGATTGTCTTATTTAAAGTCTTTCCAACACCCCTTATTTCCTGAGGTATAGTTATAATGTAACTCCTATGATACTACAGAAGAAACTGAGGCTAAGCAGGTTAAAGTGACTAGCCCAAGAGAATCCAGAAGAATCACCCACAAAGTGATATTCAGAAAAACCAAATGCCAAATGTTTTCTCTGATATAAGGAGGCTGTTCATAGTGGGTTTGGGAGGCGAGCATGGGAGGATTAAACAAATTTTAAATAGGGCAAAGGGGTGGGAGGGGAAAGAAGGAGGCATGGGGTTAAAAAAGATGGTGGAATGAGTTGGACATCATTACCCTAAGTACATGTATGAAGACACAAATGGTGTGAATATACTTTGTATACAACCAGAGATATGAAAAATTGTGCTCTATATGTGTAATATGAATTGTAATGCATTCTGCTGTCATATATAACAAATTAGAATAAAAAAAGAAAGTTCTACATATATGACTACACATATGATGTGACACTATATCATGTACAACCAGAGAAGTGAAAAGTTGGGCTGCAATTGTGTACAAAGAATCAAAATGCATTCTTCTGTTATATATACCTAATTATTTGATTAGAATAAATTGATTAATTAATTAAAATTAAAAAAAAAATTTCAGGGCTGGGGTTGTGGCTCAGCTGTAGAGCAACCGCCTAGCACTTGTGAGGCGCTTGGTTCAATCTCCAGCACCACATAAAAATAAATAAAGATTGTGTCCAACTACTATATATATATGTCTATATATATTTTTTCAGACTCTGCATCTGTCTCTCAAGGTCATATTTTGTTTTAATGCCCTGTTCTCCATGCCCCATTTTCCCTCACTCCAATAGGAAAACACCTAGGAAAAGTTCGTTACTATACTCTTGAATGCATCAATGTCCATTGGAGGTAAGGCTTCCAATTCTTGTGGTTTTCAGGGTGCTGGGTGCAAATTGCCTGCTTGAGACCAAAAGCATTCACTGAGGCTTTAGCTTCAGCCCCTCTCCTCTGCTTTCAATGCAAGTTCGAGTTAGGAAGATGTTTTTTCTGAATGTTTTTATTCCAAAAATTTCTATGTTGAAATCCTAACCTTATCTGAGATGATGGTATGAGGTGGGGCATTTCTGAATGGTGATTAGGGGTTATGGGGACTTCTTTACTCCTTCAACCATTAGAGGACACAGTGAGAAAGTGCCATCCTTGAGAAAGCGGGCTATCACCAGACATTGAATCTGCTAGCACCTTGATCTTGAACATCCCAGCCTCCAGGACTGTGAGAAGTTTCTTTTGTTTATAAGTTATCCAGTTTATTGCATCTTGTTATGGTAACCCAAAGGGACTAAGACAGGGAACAGCTAGACCTTCATTGAATTTGTGGTGGGAGGAGATACTAGTGGGTCATCTCTTCTGAGTGAAGTTTACCCAGTTCCATTTTTCTTCTTAAAAGTTTAAGCAAAGATGCTTAACCTGGAGTTCCCCAGTTCCCAAAGATAGAATACAGGGGGGCCTGTGAAACGGAATGGGAAAAAATTAACATCTTTATTTTCACTAAACTTTAAACAAACAGCATCTTCTTCACTATAATGATAGGAAAAAAAACACAGTAGCATTGGTAGTACCTGTGACTTGTCACTAATAGAAATCACAGATATTCCCATATTGTATTATAGCTATTGCACACCTCCAAATCTCATTTATGCTCTTTACAATCTTAACATTACTTCAGTTATTAAACTTACTCTAGATCTTGTTATTAAATATTTTAATAAAGGAGCACTATAGTGTTAAGAGTACCATTTCATTTTTTTATATTTTATAACTGAATATCAGTAAAATGGTTTCCTTGTTAATCTTATGAACTTCATTTTATGAACCTAAAAATATTCTGAGAAGGGATTTATTAAAATATATTAAACTTTAAAAACATCATTTCACATGGTGGCACATGCCTGTAATCCCAGCAACTTGGAAGGCTAAGGCAGAGGATTGCAAATTAAAGGCAAGCCTGGGCAACTTAGTGAGACCCTGTCTCAAAAAATAATAAAATAAAAAGAGTTGGGAATGTAGGTCAGTGGTAGAGCACCCCTGGGTTCAATACCTGAAATAGCAAAAAAATAAAATAAAAAATAAAAGGACAATTTCAGATTCTGGAACCTCCAGTCTGTCTTTGGTTGTTTGGGATTGGTGTGGTTCACTCTCTATATTGGTTTTATATGTTATCAGTAACAACATAGCATTTAAACCCAAAAGGGTCTGCATTCTTTCTTCAAGAGTGAAAGGATTTCTTGAGCAGACTACACTCCATTCCACAACCAGGTTTGGAGGAATGTGGGCTAGAGGACCCCAAGGGAGAGTGTGCATGGCCCTTGCCCTTCTTAAAGATTCCTCAACATTTAGATTTCAATTAAAAATGCCTTTCACGCTGGGCATGGTGGTGCATGCCTGCAATCCCAGCAATTTGGGAGGCTGAGGCAAGAGGATCACAAGTTTAAGGCCAGCCTCAGCAACTTAGTAAGGCCCTAAGCAACTTAAGGAGAACTTATCTCAAAATTAAAACAACAACAATAAAAAAACACTTGCAGAGCAAAGGGGCCATCAACCTTAATTTCCACTGGTGACTCACCAGTCTAAAACATTTTTTTTGTATCACGGAATGAACTCAGGGAGCTTAACCACTAAGCCACATTCCAAATCTTTATTTTGAGACAGAGTTTCACAAGTTACTTAGGGCCTTACTAAATTGCTGAGGCTGGCTGGAAACTTGCCACCCTCCTGCCTCAGTCTTCCAATTCACTAGGATTACAGGCATAGGCCTCCATGCCCAGCTCACCCTCCGTTACATTTTACTCTTGACCTGAGTCCACAAAGACAGAGCCTTTGAAATGGAATATCCCAACTAGGTGTGGTGGTGCATACCTGGAATTTCAGCAATTGGGGAAGATGAGGCAGGAGAATCATAAATTCAAGGCCAGCCTGGACAACTTAGTGAGACTTTGTCTTAAAATAAAATTCAAAGGGCGGAGGATGTAGCTCAGTAGTAAAGCATTTGCTAGCTTGCACAAGGCCCTAGGTCTGATTTTCAGTACCAAAAAAAGACAAAAATAAACAAACAAAGCAAAAAGAAATACCACTCCTTTTATATCTCTAATATTAGGCAAAAATAACAGGATTCTGAACAAGTTAAAGTAATGGAAATTACTTAGAGAAAATGACAGTTCATGCTAAGAATTTTACCTTCATAATTATTGATGTGCAGAGAGAGATTCATGATAATGAATTGATGTGCAGAGAGAGATTCATGGGCTGGAGGTGTGTAGCTCAGTGGTAGAGGTCTTGCCTGGCATACTGAAAGTCCCAGGTTTAATGCATAGCAACACATAAACACACACACAAAGGCACATTACAAAATAGCAATTTTTGTCTGCAATGCAAAATTTTATATCATATATAAAGAGGGAAATATAAGACAGGGCAGAATCTGAAAATACACCCATAAAAATGTTAATAATAGTTAATTCTGAATAGAGGGCTCATAGGGGATTTTTAATTTTTGCATTATTTTTTTCTTTTTTCCTGATGTACATGTTTTACATTTGTTTAAAAAGATAAGGCAATACAGCTGTTTTCATTTTGTAAAACTAAAAATGTTAAACTACTTCTTACTGCACTTAGAACCTTGAAGAGCTACTTAACCAACTCACTGGCTTCTCACCTTTTGGGGAGATAAAAAGGCAGAATGAAGAGTGGAGGAATTTAATTTCTTCACCAAAACAAAACAACAACAAATACTTATGTGTTATAACATCGACTTTATAGAGGGGGTCACATTAAGGCTTCCATATTCTTTGGCTAATCAACAACCAGTACATAGCAAGCTTCCTTCAAGGTCAGCTCTCCCCTTCCCATTACAAGTTCATTTCCCTCTCAGAGTGCTCACTAGAGTGCTTGAGGATAGTGAGGGAGATTTTCCTTCCAGATCTCCACACTCCATTTCTCTAAGTTATAATATTTTTTTTCTGTGTCCAATTTTTCTTCCTTTTCTACTTTTCAATCTTTCTAGTCCTCCTTTCTGGGTATTGCTCCCAGATGTTTTAGATAATTTACTCTAAAAAATGAGTATTTTGAAAACTGTGACTGTCTCCAGAGCTGAAACAAACCCATACCCAGTGTTTCAGTTATCTCTGGCAGAATAGCCCACCCCCAAACCCCCACCCCTGGGCCACTCCTGCCCAAAAAAATCTGTGTGGAGGTAGCAGGAAATGCCTCCTGGGTTGCTCTTCTGTTTATTGTCCATGATTCTGTGGGTCAGAGTCTGCAGGGAATGGCTCATCTTTGCTCCATGTAGCATCAGTTGGGCCTGTGTGACAGCTGCAGGGTCTCAGGTGGCCCTTTTCACACATGTGGAATTTGGCTGTTGGTCAGGGTGTCCTGGTTTCCTCCACGTGGCTACTGTTGTTCCAATTAGTCTCTCATTATTCTACAGGCTAACCTGAGTTCCCCTGCCCAGTGGCTGATTCCAAAGGGGATGAAAACAGAACCTTCAAAGTCCTAAGACCTTCAAGTCCCACAGCACCACCCTGATTCTACCAGTCAAAGCAAGTCACACCCAGAATCAAGGGGTGGGAAAACAGATTTCCCCTCTTGCTGCAAAAATAGTAAAGGTTATGCAGGCAGAAGGAGTTGTTGTGGACATCTTCAGGAATAATTCATCTAATATAGAGAGTTCAAGATTAAAAAAAAATTTTAAATGAGCTTAACAATCATGGTAATGATAATAATATCACCAGTGAGAGTTGTTTTTTTTTTTTTTTTTCCTACTGACACTTCCACTTTCAGCCCTCATTTGCCTCTCCTCTCCTAGCTGGAATATTAGCCCAGAAAATCGTGAGTTCTTGCTGTATTACCCTTGTCTCCCTCTTCCTCCACGTGCATTCCCCAGATGCTCACTCTTACTCCTCTGCTTTTCTCTGGTTCTTTCCTTTTCTTGGAGGATTTCATCTGTTCCCCAGGCTTCAACTGCCACTCTACCCTGAAGACTCCCGAATTTTAATTTCCAGCCAGCCTGAAACTGCAAGTGCCTCCTGTATGTCTCTATTTGGATATCTCACAGGTAACCTCAGCTTTGTGTGTCCTAAACCAATTTGGCATTTTTTATCCCCCAAAGCTACTTACTGTTCTGTTACCCTTTCTCAGACAATGGTGTCCTGTTTCATCTAGTGAACCAAGTAAGAAACCTGGCAGTATTCTTCAATACTCTCCTCTTCCTCGTGCCCCAATCCAGCTACCAGGTCCCACCTGCTCTTTGTTCCAGCCTCTCCACGCCTGCTGTCATTTTCTTAGTTCAGGCTGGCTTCATCTTTGCTGCCTACATTACTTCAAAAGCCTTGTCACTGGTGTTAGGCCCACCCTCAGCTCCATTCTTAACACTGGGCCACAGTGAGCTCCCTTTGCCATCATCCCTTGCTAACACTTGTTAGCAAGAGTCTTTGGGATAAAAGCTCTACATTAAAAAAAAAAAAAAAAATTGACATCCCTATGGCACACAAAGGCCTCTTATACTCTGGGCTGCTTTCCTTAAAGACTAAGCACTTCACCCTGCCTCTCGAATTGTAATCCAGATAATTCAGAGCATCCTGAATGTTCTCTACTCTCTATCTCCAACCAACTCTCCCAGGTTAGAGATCAACTGGGGAGAGCTAGGCACAGTGGAGCATGTCTGTAACCAGTGGCTCAGGAGGTGGAGGCAGGAGGATCCCAAGTTCAGAGCCAGCCTCAGCAATTTAGGGAGGCCCTGAGCAACTCAGTGAGACCCTGTCTCTAAATAAAATATAAAAAGGGCTGGGGCCATGGCTCAGTGGTTAAGTGCCCCTGGGTTCAATCCCTGGTGCCAAAGACACTATGACCTCTCCTTGAATTCTGAAGAAAACCAATGTCTCATACCATGTCCTGTAAATTCTACTTGTCTTTGTCTCCTATCCAAGCTTCTTTAGAATAGGGACCTAACTTCACTGCTTTTGTTGCAGTGCCTAAAACCCGTATTAGATGCTCAACAAATATTTGTTCAATGGAGTGGACTAATGAACAAAAACATAAGCAATGCAGTGTTTATCTCATAGAGATGTGAAAATGTACCACATGCTAGAGAAACAGGTGTCATGGGCTGTAGCTGTGGGCAAGGGAAGGTCTGGGTGGAAGATGAGGTTGGAAGGATTGGGAGAGTACTTGGGGACAGACTAATAGCTCAGGATGGGATGGCCCTTTATCTGCTGACAATGGGAGTCAAGGATCATTTTTAAGTAGGGAGTGTCATGACTGGATTATGGTTTAATAAAGCCATTCTTGGTAAGGAGTTCGGCACTGAAAAACAGCTGGTGTGTGGGTGGACGTTGGGAAGGGGGATTGCAGGTCATTTAATCCAAGCAAGATCTGAAGATAGATTGACCTAGAACAACATTTGAAGGGTAGAAATAGTAAGAAAAGACACTTCTATGGCAAAGCTGCAGGGACCTGGGGACTAACTGGATCCGCGGGCTTTGAGGGAGGAAGGTGAATGTTGGATGGGTGACAAGGAACCTATGCAGGTGTAGAAACAGCAATTTTAGTTTTGGTGATATTGAGTTTGAGGTGCCTGAGGGACCGCTGTCTCTGGATCTCTAGAAATTGTGCCACTACCACCCTATTCCTCCTACCCCTTTCTCTTTTCTTTCCTCTTTTGAATCACTCCCAGAAGTCATGAATGCTCCCTGCTGCTCAGCACCCTGGGGCACCATGCTGGCAGGCCCCACATTCCTGAGGAAGGCACTGGGTTTAGGCCTGGAGGGTCTGGCGTGGCCACCCCAGGGAGGCAGCTCCCTGACAGGAAGGAAGGCTGGCCTGCCGGCTGGGCACACACAGGAGCTTCCTTTGCTGCAGCAGGTGCCCAGGCCAGCTGCTCCAGCCCCTCAGGCTCAGATCAACAGGATGGGACAGCCCAAGCGGAAGGAAGCCTGCAGGGAGGGACACCCCTGCAGACAGAAGCAGGGGTATGGGGTGGAGGGAAGCAGGAAGAGCTGCCTGGGCTGCTGAGCTGGCACTCCTCCAGCAGATTCAGGAGAGGCGGTGACAGGGGGAATCACTCAGTTCTCATCTCCCACCCGGGTCCTCTCTGGCCCTGGCCAATGGTATTATTACTACTGTTGGCTAACTTGGGCTTTAGGCATACCAGAAGGAGCCACTGGAAGATGTTCATAGATTATCAGTTTCTAAAAAAAATAATTCCATTCTATGCTCATTCTGAGGTTATTGGGAAAGGACTTGCATTATTAGCCTTTCAATTATGCAGCGAAATTAGACAGCTAGCAGGAAGGGCAATGAATCCCGACAGGATCGGCCTGTCCCGAGGAGAAGATAAACCTCCGGTTTGCTTTAAGCCGGGTTATCACTGCCCTGTTCTCCAACAGCTGCTGTGAACCCGCACAAATGGTCAAAAGGAAGGGGGGAGGGGTGAATAAGGAACTAAACCAGAGCCTCGGCTGTCTAACTGGGAGTTCCCAGCCTCTGCCCTGGCTGCAACACACAGGCGATTTTCCTTTCAGAAACCCAGCCTGTCAGAGGCAGGCTGGGGGATAAGGTTAGGGTGGGGGTGGGGGTTGGGGGGGCGCGGCATGTGTCTTGGACCTGGCCAGGGACCCTACCTCCAGGCGCTCTCAGACTGCAGGCTCCTCCTCACCCCATCCCCACAACTCGGTTTCCAGGCAGGGCGTTTCCGAAGGCCCTGGTCCGAGGTGTGGGGGTGGGGTGAGGAAAGTGGGGTCTACCTTTGAAACAGCTTGTAGACTGTAATTTAAACTTCGACTACACCGAAATCAAACTCGATTCGCAGCGGAGTGTCCGCTCCTAAGAAAGATTAAAAAAAAAAAAAAAACGGGTCTAGGCTCCCGGCTACGCTGCTGGCCCTGTTGCCGGGGCTTTCTGCAGTCCCCAAGCCAGCCTTTCGGTCGCTCAGGAGGAGGGATGGGCGGGGCGGGCAGGAGCTGGCAAAGCTGCCGGCGCCGCAGATGGGGAGGGCAAGCCTTTGCCGGCGGCCGAGTGTGGGCGGGGGATGCGCGAGCAGGTGTCTGTTCGACTACAGGGCTCCCGCCACCCGCGCGGCCCTGGTGCTCCCCAAGGCTTAGCGAGGCAAAACCCAGCAAATGCTCCAGATATGCAGCTCAGTTGGTCACCGGGCTCCGCTTTCTCGCTAGACGCGCAAAAGGACGGCACTTTCAATGCAAATCTCTTGGCTCTGGCCCCTTGGCTTCCAGCCGCGGCCGCCCCCGCCCGCTCGGCGTCCCGCCCACTCCGTGGCGGGCTAAGACCCGGCCCGGCGCGAAAGGGACGGGGCGGAGCGGGCATCCCTCCCCACCCCCCCCAACGAGCCCGGCCCTCCGCAGTGCCTGGGCGCGCCTCCCCGTTAGGCCCCCGCCCGCTGCACACCCCCACCCCAGGCTAGGGAAGAAGACAAGCGGCGAGGGGTAGCGAGGGGTGAGGGGCGTCACTGAGTCAGGTGGCCACGGGAGTTCCCCAGGGCTGAGCCGAGCGAACACGCTGCCGGGGGTTGTGTACACGCTCCACTGACATAGCTTCACGCTGCCGGGCAGCCGCTGATCACGCGTGGCCCCGGGAGCCCATTGGCCGGTGCCTCACACACCTTTGCTGCTGATTGGCCATCCCCAGGCTCCGCCCCCGCCCCCGCCCGCGGCGCGGGGCAGGCAGAGCGGCTACCTGAATGGGGAGGGGGCAGACGGCGCGGAGCGCAGCGGCGGCGGGAGCGGCGTCGAGTGTCTCTGTGCGCCCGTCTGTGGCCAAGAAGCCAAGGAGCCAAGGAGCCCACCAGCCAGTCACCTCGCCGCCTGCGTCCAGGCAGCCAACCATGCTCAACTTCGGCGCTTCTCTCCAGCAGGCTGCGGTAAGTCACCTGGGGATGCCCCTGTCCTTCTCTTCCTTGCAGTGTCTGAGGACTAGCGGGGTGCGAACCCTAGCCCCAGACATCAGCCACGCCTGATAATTTGGGCTGTAGCAGAGTCATAGGGAAGGGAATTCCTGCTTGCAGGCTGTGGGCATTAGCGAGGGCATGTGTGCTGCAGAGAGGGTCGGAAGATGCGACTGGGACCTGGAGACCGGGAAGAGGGATTATGCTCCTAGGTGTACTGAGGAACAGGGGCAGCTCCGCTGGGAGACCTAAGGAGGCTCTCGAGGGGGTAGTGGGGAGGGGGCTGCTGCTCTGGCACCGAGGTTAGGGGAAAATGTGAGGTAGTTAAAGAGGAGGAAGGGGGCACCCTTCACCTGGCTCTAGGGAGAGATGCCCCTGTCTGCATCAGGAATGCGACCCAGGGTAGGAAAGGGCTGCTCGCAATCTTTCGAGGGGCTGGTGTCCAGAGAAGCAGCAAGAAGGCTGCTCATCGTAGGGGGTCTGAATGGAGTCTTGCAGGACGGAGACTGCCAGCTGAGGACCGCCGGAAGGGGGCTGCTCAGTAGATAGCCCGGAGCTGGGGGAAGGGGCGCCCGGTATCGGCGCGGGGGATGCCACGCGGGCCCTGCGGTCGCCTAGGGGGACGAGGAGCCCCCGCAGACGTCGAGAGGGACTCCCATCTCCGGCGAAGGCAGGTGGCCGCCTTCTGACGACTCCTCGGAGGGGGCAGGGAGTTGCCTCCGGGGTCGAAGGGTGGGGGAACAGGATCAGAAGCTGGGCGGGAAGGTGGGCGGGGGAGCTGGGGCTGCGAGACACGGGGGCTGCGTGACACGGGGGCTGCGTGTCAAGGCGGGAGCTGTGGGCCGTGGGGGCCGAGCGTCTGGAGCCAGGGCCTGTGGGGGCTGCACGTCTGAGAACGGCTGCACGGCGGCGGGCGAAAGCTGCCGGAAACCGCGGGGAGGGGGCGCCGCGTCTGCGGGGAGAGACGGGGTGGTCTGAGGTCCTGCGGGCCGCGTGGGCGGGAAGCGCCTAGGGCTCGGCCGGCTCCCCGGGGACTGCAGGCGGGAGGAGGGCGGCGGCCAGGCTTCCGCGGGGACCCAGCTCCTCCTTCCGCAGCTGAGGCGGAGGCCGGGAGCGGGTGCGCCCGGGGAGCTCCTCGTCCCCGAGTGACCCAGCCCCGGCCCCCGCCAGGGGCGGGAGCGAGGCTCGGCCTCGCTGTCTGTTCCTAAGGGAACGGCGGCTCAGGAGAGCTGGAAGGGGCGGGCGCCTCCTGAGCCGGCGCCGCCCCGCCCCTCCCTCTGCTCTCCCCTCCCTTCTGCTCCCCTCCCCTCTCCGCCTGTCTCCTCCTTCGCTCCCCCGCGGCCCGGCGCGCACTGTCGGGTGGTTGGCGGGTGCACCCACAGCCCCTCCCCGCCGGCGTAAGGGCGGGGGCCCCGGCTCAGGAAGTAGGGGAAAGGTGACGGCGCGGCAATTCCCAGTTCACGTTTCCTGAGCCGCCCCGAGCAGCCGCTGATCACGCTTTGTTCACATGCCTCGCCCCCTCCTCCCCCACGCCCCCGCCCTGGGCCTCACAGCCAATCCGGGGCCGGGCCGCCGGCCGGCTGGCCAATGGCGGGGGCTGGGGCGCGGGGACGTGCGCGCGGTGAGGAATGTTCCCAGTGACTCACCCGGCAGCTTCATTGAGGTTGGGGCGGCCCGGTCGGTCCCCGCCAGCGAGGATCTCCCCCGCTGTCCGCCTCCGCCCCCCGTCTGCCTCCCTCACCGGAGCCTCAGCCCGCGCTTCCCTTTCCTGCCTCTCGCCCCACTCCCTTTCCTCCCCTCCGTTTCCCTTCCTACCTCTTACCGGCTCACGCTCTCCTTCCCCCTACTTGCCTTTTCCCCTGTCTTTGCATTGGTGTCTTGAGAAGGCTTTTACATATACAGACTCTGCCATTAAAGCCTACATAAATGCGGGCTCGATTATGCAATTTCATTGTTAATGATATTTCATTTTCTTAAGATATCGGTGTGAAGGGATCATGCATTTTTTAAAACAAGCTTTGAGAATAATACCTGATTATCCAGTTTTTAGTATTGCATTGGCTGGTCATGATTTTTTCCTAGCAAATAATGCATTGAGTTAAAAAAAAAATAGATCCAGTAAAAGGGTACATAGTCATGAAGAGGTTGAAACTTGACTAAAATTATGCTTGGGAAATTTCCCCACATATTTCACTTGATCTCTAAGATAATCAAGTTTTCAAACAATTTCACTTGGAAGAAACCCTGGTGATCCCTGATTAGGTCAGACCCATAACAGGCCAGAGCTCTGTCCACTATATAAGAAGAAAGTTTTGGCTTTTCTTCCCCCCCCCCCCCCCCCATTAGGAATTTTTACCTCACAAGCCTTGTAGCATATCTGTAGTGTTGAGAAGAAAGAACTTTTTTTGCAGAGACCTTCCTTAGTTGTCTCATCTTTGTTGTAGATGACTACTCTACAAAAACTGTAAGACACTTTTTGTCTGGGTCACCTGATAAGTGTAGCTGAACTTTCTAAGTATTAGAGTAGGAATTAGAAAAATATATATTTCAAATTCTAACTTGGAGAGTTGTGCAAGTTGAAAATAAAAAGCATTAGTACATTTCTCTGTTTCATTTTGAAAGATAAAGTACACTTATGAGCTTTAATCTTTTTGTTTTTATAGGAGGAAAGAATGGAAATGATTTCTGAAAGGTCAAAAGAGAATATGTATTCTTGGAACAAAACTGCAGAGAAAAGTGATTTTGAAGCTGTAGAAGCACTTATGTCAATGAGCTGCAGTTGGAAGTCTGATTTTAAGAAATACCTTGAAAATAGACCTGTCACACCAGTATCTGATATGTCTGAGGAAGAGAATCTGCTTCCAGGGACACCTGATTTTCATACAATTCCCGCATTTGTAAGTATTACTTTTCTTAAGATGGGTGTTATTTCTTACAAATTTACCTAATTAACTCTTTAATTTCTCACACCATTTCTTGTTTGTTTCTCTTTAGTGTTTGACTCCACCTTACAGTCCCTCTGACTTTGAACCTTCTCAAGTGTCAAATCTGATGGCACCAGCGCCATCTACCGGACACTTCAAATCATTCTCAGATACTGCCAAGCCTCACAGTGCTGCACCTTTCAAAGAGGAAGAGAAGAGCTCAGTATCTACCCCCAAACTCCCCAAGGCTCAAGCAACAAGTGTGATCCGTCATACAGCTGATGCCCAGCTGTGTAACCACCGATCCTGCCCTGTGAAGGCAGCTAGCATCCTCAACTATCAGGACAATTCTTTTCGAAGAAGAACCCACCTAAATATTGAAGCTGCAAGAAAAAACATACCCTGTGCAGCTGTGTCACCAAACAGATCCAAATGTGAGCGAAATGCAGTGGCAGATGTTGATGAGAAAGCGGGCACTGCACTTTATGACTTTTCTGTGCCTTCCTCAGAGACAGTCATCTGTAGGTCTCAGCCAACCCCCACTTCCCCACAGCAGAAGTCTGTGTTGGTCTCCCCACCTGCGGTATCCACAGGGGGAGTGCCACCTATGCCTGTCATCTGTCAGATGGTTCCCCTGCCTACAAGCAACCCTGTCATGACAACAGTCGTTCCCAGCACTCCACCCAGCCAGCCACCAGCTGTCTGCCCCCCTGTGGTATTCATGGGTACTCAGGTTCCCAAAGGCGCTGTCATGTTTGTGGTACCCCAGCCTGTTGTGCAGAACCCAAAGCCTCCAGTGGTGAGCCCCAATGGCACCAAACTCTCTCCCATTGCCCCTGCTCCTGGCTTTTCCCCTTCAGCAGCTAAAGTCACTCCTCAGATTGATTCATCCAGGATAAGAAGTCACATCTGTAGCCATCCAGGATGTGGCAAGACCTACTTTAAGAGTTCTCATCTAAAGGCCCACATGAGAACACATACAGGTACCTACCATTGGTTGTTTATGTCTTTAAGATGAATGTAAATGAAGAGATGTCCCCCCACATTAGATAACAAATACAGACTAAGCATATTGAAGTCATTTCAGTGGGTGATGTTGATTTACCAGTGCAAGGTCCACTGAAAGACTTCTTAGTGCTTTTGTTTTATTCTCAAATGACTTTTATTTAAATATCTGAGTAGTTTTCTTTAACAAAGTATCTTTAAAACCATTAAACCTTAGTTGAGGTCAGAAAGCCTTTTTGGTTTCAACTTTTATTGAGGGGAAATTTCATAAATGTGATGAGTGAAAGTTGAAAATGTATAGTTTATTAACTTAATATTCTAAATATATCTCATACCTTTAGATATGGTTGAACACTAATTTTTAAAGATTTAATAAATGTATAGTAATAGTGCTCTTGATTTCTTTGTCTTAGGGGAAAAGCCTTTCAGCTGTAGCTGGAAGGGTTGTGACAGGAGGTTTGCACGTTCTGATGAACTGTCCAGACATCGGCGAACCCACACAGGTGAGAAGAAATTTGCCTGTCCCATGTGTGATCGGCGGTTCATGAGGAGTGACCATTTAACGAAGCATGCCCGGCGTCACCTGTCAGCCAAGAAGCTCCCAAATTGGCAAATGGAAGTGAGCAAGTTAAATGACATTGCTCTCCCTCCAACTCCTGCACCCACACAGTGACAGATTGGAAGGTGAAGAATCAGAACTATCTTTGGTCACAGCCAAGAACCAGTGGTGGTATCCAAATGCTTCCACTGCAAGTCTGTGGCCCTCCAGTGGGGGCTAAAAGCAGAAGCCCCACAGCCCGAGGTGAAGGCCCAGCCTGGGTTAGATGACAAGAAGTGCTTTCAGCCACAGGCAGGTCACAGAACGGCAGGTTTCATTTCTTAAAAGAGATGAGAGGGCTTTTATTCCTTTGAGTATTTTTTGAAGGTTTCAGATGAGGTCAACACAGGTAGCACAGATTTTGAATTTGTGTGCACATTTGTTACTTTATTTTTGCTGTTTATACTTGAGACCAACTTTTCAATGTGATTCTTCAAAGTACTGGTTTCAAGAATATAAAGACTAGAAATATTACGGTACGGAATGGAGACAGAAAATCAGTTTGTATTATTAGGTAAATATTGTCATCTTTTCCTAGAGTTATCTTGTTTGCTATTCCTAGTCTTTCCAGTCAACTTTGTGGATGTAGTTATTAAATATATTTAGAACTATCATTTTACACTATTGTTGATATTTGGAATTGAACAGCTGTACATTGCTAAAGAGGGCCCAAAGAATTGGAATCCTCATTAATTTAATTGCTTTGAAAAGTAGCAATAATTTTTTTTTTTTCACTTTTGTTTGCAAGTTTAACAAATGACTGTATTTAGGCATTTTATTATGCTTTGGACTTTAGTTTGCCTGCAGTTTGTTGTGTAGATTTGAAAACTGTATACCAACATGTTTTCTGTAGATTCTTAAGATACACTGCACTTTGTTTAGAAAAAAAATTTTGAAAATGAAAATATATATTGTAAAGAAGGGATATCAAGAATTTTAGATAACTCCTTGAAAAAGATGGCTTATGTCATCAGTGAAGAACCCTTACGAGAACACGGTGTGTGCTTTATTGAATTAGAAAGCTTGTGATGATTATTCACACATGGACAAATGTCCTGTTAATTTATAGGAGTTTTGGGGGGGATGTGGAAATAGGTAGGTAGAAAAATTATTAGAAAATTCACTTTTGTTAACAGTATTTCTGTTATATTCTGTTGTATAGTGGATGATATACACAGTGGTTAAAACAAAAGTAAGTTTGAAATATATAGTGGAAAATGTCACTGTTATCTTCCCATTTAAAATTTTCCTATATGTTGGGTATAGATTTCTGAAGACTGGGACCCTTGGAAAACAGTTTTCCCATTAAAAAAATCCTCATGATAATTTGCACAATGTTTCTTTTGTTGTACTTTATATCTTGTTTACAATAAAGAATTTCCTTTGGTATATATAATTGGTTTGTTGCATTTGCTAAAAAAATTCTTACTCTCACCTTGATATTTATCACTCATACAATCTGAGGACTTAGTATCTGAATTTCTCTCAGGGTTTCATTCAAATATGAAACTGTAGGAGTATGTCTTTTATATGGATCTATTTAGTATACAAAGTGAGACTGGGTATCCCTGTTGTTGATGACATGTTAGCCAGTTCCAAGAAACCAACACATTTTAATTTTTTAAACGTTCTTGATGATTTGAGGTTGAAATTTAGCTCTGGCTTTCAGCAACCTTGTTCAGTAGCATTTAAGATAAAAAGGCTGCTACAAGTAATGAAAGTAATTACTACAAGTAATGAAACTGCTATGGCCATTGAAAAGACTGACCTGTTATCCCAAGAGTCTAGTTAAAAGACCAGTAACACCTAAAACACAATAAACATTGGTACTTAAATGGAAAATACTTTTTAGTCACTCATCAGTAGGAAGGACTACAGTAGGGGTGGTAAAAGCTAGTTGGTCTATGGAATATAATTTTGCACAGTGCCCAAGTTAGCCTTTGACCAAGCAAGAGTCTGGCTTGCTATTGAACACCATGGTAAGGGGCCACGTACTCACTTATCACCATCTGTGGGACAAGTGTCTCTAGTCATCTATGCACCTGTTGCTACTTTTCTCGGAAACTATACCACCTACATATGACACATCTGCTGGAGAGAGGCCTTACAGATGTGCACCTTTGGTGATTGGAAATGTGGACCAGCCTCACTCCCCTGGAGTTACTCATGGTGGCAGGTATCAAGAAATGGGGATGGAGGAAAATGGTTGAAGGACTCTACCTATTCCAATGCTCAGTCCTTGTGGAACTGCTATCTGTTGCTGTGTTCTTCCCAATCCTAGCTGACCTCTGAGTTTTTACTTAAGATTTTTTTTTCCTCTTTCAGTACTGGGGATTTCATCCAGGGGCACTTTGCTATTGAGCCACACACCCATCCCTTTTTATTTTGAAACCGTCTTGTTGAGTTGCTTAGGGTCTCCCTAAATTGCTGAGGCTGGTCTGGAATTTATGATCATTTTACCTTAGCCTCTGGGATTACCTTAGTCTCTGGGTTTACCGTGTGCGCCAGTGCATCCAGCTCCTTAGGAATTTGGTAAGTAAATCATTCAAAAAGAGTATTTTTGATTTAAACGTTGATGCAGTCTCTGATGTTCATGAACAAGTTGCCCCAAAACAAATAAATATGTAGTATATTAAAGTATTAATGTAGGTTTAGTTCCTCAATTTTGTTTCTTGTCTGACATGTTTAGGTGAAATTGCTGACAACCACTTAACAATTCTTTTTAGACAATTTTAGACTTCGGCAAATTTGCAAAAATAGTTCCTGTATGTATATATGTATGTATGTATATATATATATATATATATATATATATATCTTAGTACCTATATCTTTCGTTCCTATATCTTTCATTCAGCTTCTAATGATAATGTCTTCCATAGCCATAGCACACTAACTAAAACTAAGAAATTAAGCCAGATATGGTGGTGCACACCTGTGGAGGCTAAGGCAGGAAGGTCGAAAGTTCAAGGCCAGCCTTAATTTAGCAAGATCCTGTCTCAAGAAATAAAAAGGGCTTGGGACAGGGATGTGCCTCAGTGGCAAAATGCCCCGGGTTCAAAAATCAAAAGAAAAAAAAAAAGGAGGGGGAGAGAAAGAAAAAATTAAGAAATTAATCATATACTATTAACTAAAGAATTTACTGTGATTTCACTAGTTTTTCTACTGTCATTATAGGATCTAATCCATTATATCAAATGCCACATGGTTGTCCTGACTCTCTTCAGTCTGGCAGTTCCTTGGTCTTGTCAGTAATTTTGCAAAATGCCCCTCAAGTTGCATCTGTCTAATATTTTTTCCATGATTACACTGAGGCTATGCATTAATTGAGAAAGCCACCACAGAGTCATAATGCCCTCAGCACATCATACTGGGGAAGATCTGCATTGCCGTGTTGCCAACCTCACTTGGCCAAGGTAATGTCTGCTAGAATTTTCCACTATAAACTCACTACTTTTCTCTTTGAAATTACTAAATATTTGGAGGGAGTACTATTAAAAAAAAAAAAAAAAAACTTTATCTGCTTATCCTTTTCCCTACTCATTGTAGTATCCGTCTATGGATCTTGTCTGAGGTGATGATTATTTTAACATGCAAATGCTAATTCCCTCATTATTTATTCATTTTTTTCTCATTTTGGGGATTGAATACAAAGATGTCTTGCCACTGAGCTACATCCCCAACTCTTTATTATTATTATTATTTTTTTTAATTGCTCAGGGCCTCACTATTAGGGCCTCACTAAGTTGCTGAGGCTGTCCTTGAACCTCTAATCCTCCTGCCTCAAACTGCCAAGTTGCTGGTTGAGCCACCATGCCCATTTTTGATTTACAAAGATGGGAATTTTATATGGTTCAATCTCTCCTTTCTCGCTGAAATAAGAGCTGTTGAGTATTAGCAATTGTACTTTTGAAAAGTTCTTTCTACTCACACTGCTCAGCATCTCTCACCCGGACCACTGCAAGCATCCTCCTTGGGCTTCCCACCTCTAGTCTTTTCTTCCTGCCATCTTGTCTCCTCACCTCAGTCTGTTATAAATGGAAATTTGAGGGAGCTGGGGTTGTGGCTCAGTGGTAAAGTGCTTGCGTAGCATGTGTGAGGCCCTGGGCTCAAACCTCAGCACCATATATAAATATATAAAATAAGGTATTGTGTCCATCCAAAACTTAAAAAAAAAAAAAAAAAAAAATGGAAATTTGAACCAGGCACTGTGGTGCACGCCTGTAATCCCAGCAGCTCCAGAGGCTGAGGCAGGAGGATTGCGAGATCAAAGCCAGCTTCAGCAATGGTGAGGCACTAAGCAACTCAGTGAGACCCTGTCTCTAAATAAAATACAAAATAGAGCTGGGAATGTGACTCAGTGGTCAAGTGTCCCTGAGTTCAATCCCCGCTTCCAAAAAAAAAGGAAATTTGATCACGTCACTTCCCTGTTTTTACTTCAAAAACTTCCCAGTGCTCTCACGATAAACATGGCTTAGCACAGTGCTGCCTAAAGGAAATATAATTTGAGCTACATATGTAATTTTGAAAATCTCTAGTAGAAACATTGAAAAAAGAAAAAAATTAGCATCTTAATTTAATTCAATACATCCATCACATTATTGTTTTAGCATCTAATCAATATAAAATTGTTCATGATGTATTTTTTATCTTTTTTGCACTAATCTTGGAATCCAGTCTTACAGTACATCTCATTTGGGACGAGTCACATTTTAAGTGCTCAGTACCACAGGGGCTAATGGCTGCTCCCTGCACTGGGTAAGTCTTGAAGTCCTTGCACAACAGGCTTCCACTACCCTCTGACTCCTCTTCCCACCTTATTCTGTACTCTGTGTCCAAGCTCTGAACCTTCATATATTTCTTTTTTCTGGGAAAAAGCCCTTCCCCTGCCCTTTTACCCTGACATTTCCACTATCCTAATAATCATTACCCTTTAGTGAAATTGCTTACTGTCTGCCTTTTTTCCCTTTTACAGTTTCGACTGTAAAACTCCAGGAAGACAAGGACCCTGTGGGTCTTGCTTATTGCTATATCACCAGCTCCATGACACCCAGGACAGGCAATAAAAATCCGAAGACTGCTTTTTTCTTACTCTCATCATTCTTTGCTACTGCTGGAAGGACCATTCCACCTTCCAACCTCCTAAAGAAAGCTGGCTGGGCTGGGATTGTGGCTCAGTGATAGAGCATTCGCCTACCCAGAGCGGGACCCAGGTTCGATCCTCAGCAGCACATAAAAATAAAGGCATTGTGTTGTGTCCGTCTACACCTAAATATATATATATATATATATATATATATATATATTTATATAAAAGAAAGCTGGCTGTGGGGAATTCAGCTCAAATGCACTTTTTTACCATGCATGGGACCCTGAGTTCAATCCACAGCACTGAAAACACCACCAACAACAACAACAAAAATTCTCAAAGAGCCTGTAATACCAACAACTTGGGATGCTAAAGTAGGAGGATTGCAAGTTCAAGCTGGCCTCAGCAAATTAGTGAGACCTGTCTCAAAATTTAAATAATAATAATAATAATAATAATAATAATAATGGCTGGGGATGGGGATGTTGCTTAGTGGTTAAGAACCCCTGGGTTTGATCTTGATCCTCAGTATTAAAAAAAAAAAGAAAACAGAAAACAAGGCACAAGCAAAGATATTTTTAGATGTATTTAAGGACAGCAAAAGTATATAACACCGCCAGGCTGGGGATATAGCTCAGTTGGTAGCGTGCTTGCCTCCCATGCACAAAGCCCTGGGTTCGATCCCCAGCACCAAAACAAACAAACAAACTTGCTGTTCCCCGCATTTCAAAGGCAGATTGTGGGTACCCCTTACCTCCCAGAGAAGAGAAGATGAGGATTCACCCAAGGTTGAGTATCTTACTGGGGAGAGAAATGCAAGTTCTCAGGCTATCTTCTTTGACACTCAAATCCCATGGCAATCATTTGATATTTGGGTTTGATTAGAATGGTCCTTTTTGGATAAGCAGTCTATCCATAAATCATTTGTAAGTCTTTGAATCTGGTGACATTTAAATTGATTATGCTTTTGTTCTAGTTGATGAGTTACAAGCGTATGCGGAAGATTTGTTCATCTAACTAAAGGGACAGGCATGGCTGGTCATGCTTGTAAATCCTGGTCTCCATCTAGTAAAGGTCTCTTTCTCTCCCCAAGGGCCCACCCGTCTCAGTTACACTGAGAACTAGTTTATTGCTTGGGAAAGTTGGCTTTATTATTCTAGTCTCAGTGTCCACCTTTAAAAATGGGAGCAAATACAACACATCTGCCTTATTTAGCTCACAGAGATACTGACAAACTCACATAAGATTATGTACACGAAAGCCCTGGAAAGTATAATACATCCTGTTTTCCTGGCACTGTTGTGGTGCCCATGCCCTGCAACACCTGGATGGCAGTGAATGTACTGGAATGCCCATCTAGAGTGGTCACCTCTTCTGGATAAGAGAAGCTACCTAGAATTGGATGATTTTATATATTTTTGGTTGGTGGGTACATTCTCAGTACTTTTTATTTATTATTATTAACTTTTTTGACAGAGGTTTGCTAAGTTGCATATGGTATCATTGCTAGGTTGTTGAGGCTGATTTTGAACCTGCAATCCTCCTGCCTCAGCCTCCCAAATCTCTGGGTTACAGGGGTGTACCACCAAGCCCAACTGATGACCAGATACTTTTGATACCCAGGGTTCCTACCCTTTTACCTGCATATATAATTGTTTGGGTGACCCATTTATAATAAGCCCAGTCTAATGGGAAGGAAATACAAAGGGTAAAGCCATGGCCATTTGCTGAACAGAGCGAAAGCATGAATACTCATCATTTTGAGATAGGGATTTAGGATAAAGAGAGAGAAATACTGAATTTTAAAGGAAACACACACAAGTTATTGAGATGGATAAAGCATAGCTGTAAGTCCTGAGCAACATGCCCGTGGCCCACACCCTTGTAAAATGGGGGAAATACACAGTTGCAGAGAAAACCGTGAAATTGTGCAGCTTCACTCTAGATCCACCTCCAGTCTGGCCCCTGCTACAGCCTTTCCATAAATATTGGACCCCCCAGTCCAAGTCAGGGCTGCTTCTCACTCTTGAAACAGCCCACATTCTCCCTTGAATGTGTATCTACTTTCCTAAATAAATCCGTTTATGCCTTTGTCTGGCTCAGGCTGAAATTCTTTTCTGTCACGTGTGCCAAGAACCCCGCATGCCTGTAGTCCCAGCAACTCAGGAGGCTAAGGCAGGAGGATCCCAAATCTGAGGCCAACCAGGCCAACCTGGGAAATTGAACAAAACCCTGTCACAGAATTTAAAAGTGGTGGGGGGGCACAGCTGGGGATGTAGCTTAGTGGTAAAATGCCCCTGGGTTCAGGCCACTATCAAAAAAACAAAAAACAAACAACAAACAACAACAACAACAAAAAGCAAACAAGCACAAGTATGGGCAGAGCTACAACAGAAGCAGCTATATATGAGCTGAGTTCACTACTTCACCAAGTCCCCTTTGCTCACCTTGTAATGAGGTGGGCTTGAGTGGATTCTCCCGTGTGAACTTAGCTAATTTATGATAAACTACCCAATCTCAAATACTCCATCAAACTTCGTCTAAAAATGGTAGTAATTTATGCTCAGAGCTCTGAGTCAAAATCCCAGGGGACCAAGGATCAGCATAAGTAACAAAAACATATTTCCCCCAAGGAAATGATCAGGTCACATGTGTATGGGGTCTGCCCAAATCATGTGGCTTCAAACTGATATACAAAAAAAGTCTCAAGAAGCACAACTCTCTTGTCTTTGGCTTGTTCTAGAAGAAAGAATAAAATGAAATGGTGCTATCTGTTGTTTTAAGCTTCTACTGCCAGTTGGCATCCTGCTCTTGACAGAGATTTAGAAATTCATAGCTCTCTCTTCAGTGGATGCTAACAATCCCAGTTTGACCTGGATTAACCCGCTTGGCAGTAAGATGCTGAAAGAGGGCAATGCTCCAAAATAGAAAAAGTTGATACTTTTGAAAAAAAGAATTTCTTGGAAAAATTCAATTTTTATTTCTAAGCTCAGTTACTGGTGAGTGAAGGCAACGCCTAGGTTTGAAAAAAATCAGTATGAAATTCTGGGAAGAAAAAGAAAAGTTCAGAAATAACACAAAATGAGAAAGAAATGACCCAGTGGTAGGCGTTGGTAGAAGTAGTTTCCTATTTCTCTGATTAGATTATCAGAACCTTGAATATCGATTTCAAAAAGGCACCTTTTTAGTTTGCACAGTCTCATTGAAAAGGTAAATACAAGCATTGGGTATTTGTTACCAGCAGACGGACTAAAACAGGGTGGCCTTGGGAAAGGAAACTTCTCCTGGGGTCACGGGCCTGTGGGTTGATATCAGTTCTATGCCAACCTTAATCATGCACTCAGTAAGCAATTTAACTATTTCATGACTTTGTTTTATTATCTATAAAATGGAGATTATAAGGCTCATCAGATCTGCTTTCCAAGATAGAATTAGGTTTGAAAACTGTGGCAAAGATAATAAACTTGAAGAGGGTTACAGGATTCAGTGATGGACCTTGCATGGTCACTACTCAGATCAATATCAGGACACAAAAGGCCCCTGTAGCCAGGGCCAGTAATCTAGTGTTAGGATAGCAATTGTCATGATATGATCCCTGTTGGAAAGGAAAGTCAAATTTCAATGTTCACAGTATTGGGATGAAGGCATGTGGTGCCTGCTTCTAAGATGGCAGTGATTTTTGCTTTGGTGCTCCTGTCCTCGTGAAGCCTCCCCTGTACTGACAAGGGCTTAGCTGTGTGACCCTGAGGATGTTACAAAAATGACACTGTGCCATTTCCAGAACTGCTCATAAAAGACACTGTGGTGCCAGTCGCTGTGGCCCAATTCTGGAGTCCCAGCAACTCAGGAGGCTAAGGCAGGAGAACCACAAGTGTTGCCCAAAGCTCGGTCCTTGTCCCCAATGCCAATCCAATAATGAGGACATGGTTTTGAGAAAAAGGAAAAAGAGTCTTTATTGCTTTGCTGGCAAAGGAGAAACACAGGGAACTCCTGTCCCAGAGGTTGTGATTCTGCCCATCAGAGAGAACAGGGGACTTTTGAAGAGGTGACTCAAAGGTGTTCTCTGTCCAGAGTTGTAATTCACTTGTTAATTTCTGGGATCTTCTGGTGCCATTCCCAAGTCTGAATTATTTCATTCCTATGATGGGTGTGTGCTCAAGGACAGGTAACTGTCTCAGATGGGGAAGAAAGGTAATACTGTTTCCCCTGAGATTAGGGAGGTTGGGGGGATGACAAAGGAGAAGGAAGTGAGGAAGGGAAAGAAACATGTCTGTTTTAAAAATAAGTTTCAAGCTGTAATGCCTGTAATCCCAGCAGCTCAGGAGGCTGAGGCAGGAGGATCGCCAAGTTCAAAGCCAGCCTAAGCAATTTAGCAAGGCCCTAAGCAACTTAGTGAGACCCTGTAGCAAAATAAAAAAATAAAAAGGGCTGAGGATGTGGTTCAGTGGTAAAGCGCTCCTCGGTTCAATCCCCAGTACTGAAAGAAAGAAAGAAGAAAAGGACAAAGAGCATGTGGTTTCCAACTTGTTTCCTCTTGGGTCATTCACTGAGGGAAAGCCAGCTGCCACGCTGTGTGGACACTCAAGCAGGTCACTGGGGAGGTCTCCATGGTCCGGAACTAGACCCTCTGCCAACAACCAGCGCTATCACACTAACCACGTTACAGCCACTTTGGAAGCAGACCCCCAGCCTTGGTCCAGTGATCAGCCTTAGATGGACATTTTGACTGCCACCTCTAAGCCTGAGACAGAACCAGCCAGCTAAGCCCCAGCCCCAATCCTAACCTACAGAAACCGTCAGATAATGAATGTATAACTGTGGTAAGCCACTACACTTTGGAATAATTTCCTAATTCAGATTTAACTATAGATAACTAATCCAAACATCAAAGTGTCCCTACAGGGCAGGCAGCAGACCCCAGGGCCTGAAAGAAAAGCCATGTTCAGTCTTGTCAGTTTCAATTGCTATCCTCTGCATTCTAACTAACTAACTAACTAACTAACTAAATATATATATATATATATATATATATATATATATATATATATATATATATATATATAAAATTATATATACATTTTTTAAAGTACTGAGGATTGAATAGAATCCAGGGGCACTTTACAACTGAGCTACAAGCTTATTCCTTTTCAGTTTTCATTTGACACAGGGTCTTGATAAGTTGCTGAAGCTAGCCTCAAACTTATGATCCTCCTCGAACTTATGATCCTCCTGCTTCAGCCTCCCTGTAACTGGGATAACAGGTATGTGCCACCTCACCTGTCTTGTTCCAAATTTAATTTTATTTACCAGTTAAACTCCATATCACGTACAACCACAAGAATGAAATCCTAAGTAGAATAAGTTATATTCTGTGTATGTATAATATGTCAAAATATACTCTACTCTCAAATATACCTAAAAAGAACAAATAAATAAAATATATAAATAAATTTAGTATAACAGAAAAGTTCAGTCCAGGCCCTTGCTGTTTGTAGTTATAGCCTGGCTGTGTGTGATGCCTTCTGATAATATTAATCATCCATTCTATTCTTTATCCGTGTGGTTCTACTAACAAAGATTTTTGAACAGAAAGGGTCCTGGATCCCCAACCCTGGAAAGGTCTAATGTTGAGGTCACCAAATATTTTATAATCTGCTTTTAAAACACATGACAGCATTGCACTTCCCCCTGGTGGCTAGACAGGGTCATGCATTCAGGTCTGGCCAATGGGGTGTGAATGTAAATAGTATTCGCATCTGGGCCACAGTATGTAACTTCCAGTGTTAGGCCCTCCAGAGCTCTTTCCCTTTACTATGGTGATCAGCAATATTCTGGCCAGTCAGCCTTAATTCTAGAGCTAGTACAATGAGGAAGCTTGAATGAGAAGTACAATTTTGTAGTTTTAGGACATTGCTTCTTGAGGGATTATTTGTTATAGCACATAACCTTGACTTATACAATGCATTCAGACTGATATTCTTTTGTTCTATAAGCTGCTTTGCTCCAAGAGAATTTATTCCTTCTTTCCAGGGATCGTTTCTGCATCTCAAAGGACATTGAAGGGGGATGGGGTTGTGACTGATTTCGAAGGACAAAAGACCTGTAAAATTTCTTGCATTGACATTGGGCATCCTGTCTTTGTATAATTAAGAAGGACCGGGGTTGGGGATGTGGCTCAAGCGGTAGCGTGCTCGCCTGGCATGTGTGTGGCCCAGGTTCGATCCTCAGCACCACATACAAACAAAGATGTTGTGTCCGCCGAAAACTAAAAATAAATAAATATTAAAAAAAAAAAAAAAAAAAGAAAGACCATGTCCCAGATCACTGGCTCTTGAACAAAGAAGCCCTGTGGCAAAGCCAATAGTGCCTACCTAGTCCACCCAGAGAAATGCCGCAGTCTGGCTGGGCACAAAATCACGAGCCACTCAAGCAGGAACAAGCTTTATTTCCAAACCTCCTGTGAATGCCACGCACGCAGCCTTCTCCCAGGACACACTGCACCAACAGGAAATCCCTCCTCCAGAATTCCCTCCTACCACACTTCCCCAACCAATGGAGCTCCCGCGAGAGCTCCAAAGTAGCAGGCCTCGGCAGACAGCAGGGGTCTAATCTCCAACTGAATGCACATCTTATCATAATCATTATCATCTCAATGGCTTGCTGGCATCACCTTACAACCAAAAATGCCATGCGTCATTCCTACTTGGCTATGGCTCTCAGCATCTCCCCCCTTCTGTTTAATTAAACAACAAGCAATGTGGCTTAGGGACCTTGCCTGGTAGGTTGTCCAATACAACATATGGTCCTTACCCGTCATTGGATGAGCTGACCTCTAAGCGTCAGCCTCCTGTCTTAGGTTGGTACCACTGCAATTGGATCATACCCGCCACTGACTACCAGTCCAGCATACAGCCATACTTGTGGATAGACCTATGCACCAGTGGAGGGTGAGGTTCTTTGCCTCACCTCTGTTGGCCCCCAAATTTGGCCTTGGTACCAGTGGGGGGGTGAGGTTCTTTGCCTCACCTCTGTTGGCCCCAAAATTTGGCCTTGGTACCAGTGGGGGGGTGAGGTTCTTTGCCTCACCTCTGTTGGCCCCCAAATTTTAGACTATCACTAGCAGAAGGGAGGAGGATACAGAAATGCCACGACACTGAGCCAATTGACAGCTCCTTTGAAAAATTGTACCACCGGTGACACCATCAGCAAAGATACGCCAGCACTACCACAATTCGCTGCACCAACATGTAGTTCACAATGCATAAAGTGATACATAGTCCAGGCAAGTTCTGCAAGCAGTTCAAAGCAGAGGAATCCATCAATATATCCATTTCCTCCCAAAGTAAATCGACTCCTTGATTGAGCATTACTTGTTGAGTTATTATTCATTGATGCATCAGTTTATACAGTTTGTTGTGATAACTATGGAAGAAGCTGTAGTTTGGTTTTATCTTTGTCTTCACCGGCACTGGGATGAAGATAGGAATTCTGGCAATGATGCTAAAAAAAAAAATTATGTAACATTCCAACAGGTACTAAGAAAACAATTTTCTGAACAATTTACATTATCCTGAAGAGAATTATTAAATATAATGAAAAGGAAAGGTGAAAGTAAACAAACAGATCTGTTAACCTCCTTATTTGTACACATATTAAAACAATCCTCAGCAGCTGTTTACCTAATTTAAATTAAACCATTAAAATCACGTGAATAAAAAAAATTCGGATCCATTTTTTCATGAGCGCTCCTCATATATGATATATGGACATACGCACACACAGACATACAACACAAAACACAAGTGTGCACACAAACGTACAACACATAAGACAATAGTAAAGGCCTTGTAGCTTTACACAGGTGAAATCTCCATTGCAATGTTTAAAAACTCCACAGTCAAAAAATAAAACTGATCAGAAAAACATTAACCTAGGTCTGTATGAGCTCAAAAAATAAAATAGAACTTTATGATGTGGGAAAAGGCAATAATAAAATAGATATTGAAAAAAGCATCCTGGTTAATCACTGTCGCAGATGTAAGAATAGCCAAGCTGGAGCTCTGGATATCAGCTATTATGGATTTGAGTCAAATCATCTTCTTTTTGGTCTGTAGAAATCGCTTTGGTTAGTCTCTCTGGAATCCAAATCGGCTGCTGTTCTCCCTGTGGAAACACACAAACAGAACCCCGACTCCAGACAATCACTGGGTCAGGACCTTTCCATTGTCCTGTTAGAATATCCTTCCAAAGTACCTTAGGCTTATGTACATTTTTTGGATACATATGCCTTTCCGCAGCACTAAGCCCTGATGAATCCAAATTTAAAAAGTTTAGAGTAAAAAGCGTTATTTTAAGTTTATCTTTGGGGGATATAGACCCCTTTCCAGTTCCCTCTTTTTGCTTTAATAAGTACATTTTAATAGTTTGATGAGCTCTTTCAACTATGCCTTGTCCCTGAGGATTGTATGGAATTCCTGTTATGTGAGTAATGCCAAATGATGAGCAAAATTGTTTAAAAGAGGTAGAAGTATAACCAGGACCATTATCTGTTTTTAACTGTTTTGGAACGCCCACAGTGGCAAAATTTTGTAAGCAATGAGCTATAATATCTCCGGCATGAAGGGAGCCCATCAAAAATCCCAAAGAAGTATCAACTGTAACATGCAAATATTTTAATTTTCCAAATTCTGGCAAGTGTGTGATGTCCATCTGCCAAATATGGTTAGGTATCAGTCCTCTAGGATTGACTCCAAGATTAACTTGTGGTAAAAAGGTCACACAATTTTGACATTGTTTTATTATATGTCTGGCTTGTTCCTTAGTTATTTTAAAATGCTTTTGTAAAGTATTAGCATTGACATGGAATCTTTTATGAAAATTTATAGCTTCTTCTATTGTGGAGAAAATATGTATGTCATGTGTAGATTTAGATGCTAAATCATTGCCCAAACTAAGGGCTCCAAGCAATCCTGTATGTGCCCTGATATGTCCTATAAAGAATGGATCTTTTCTGTCCCAGATTAGACTTTGTATAGTGGAAAACAAAGAGAAAACAGTAGAGGAAGGAGAAATCCTACCAGCATCTTCAAGGGATACTATAGCATTAACTATACTGACTATCAGAAAATAAATTAAATACAGAATCTTTAAACATCACAAAAGCTTGTAAAACTACATTAAGCTCTACCTTCTGAGCTGATTGTTTGGGTACTAAAAATGTAAAAGTTTGATCAGGGGTAACTACTGCTTCTATACCATTATTTACCCATCAGTGAATATATTTGGAGCATTCATGATAGGTGTTTTTCTTGTCATTTTTGGAAAAACTACAGGATGCGAGGACAAAAAAGACAACAAAGGATTAGATGGTAAGTGATTATCAAATGAAACATTAGATTTGCACATGATTATTGCCCAAGTATTTAACTCATTAGCTAACTCATCAATTTGATTCATAGTATATGGAGTAATAATTTTATTGGGAGAAATTCCAAACACTCCCTTTGCTGCTTTTATTCCTTTGAGTATTAATTGTCCTACAGCCTCAGGATACCTAGTAAGAATAGTGTTAGGAGAATAAGATAAATGTATCCACAATAATGGACCTTCTTGCCAAAATACTCCTGTAGGAATATTTTTTGTTGGTAGTACAATAAATAATAAAGGCAAACTTATATCAATTCTATCCAAATGCATATTTTCCATATATGTTTCAATAATTTTTAATGCCTTTCGTGCTTCAGGCGTTAACATGCGGGGTGAATTTGGATCTGATGGACCTTTTAGGATATCAAATAAAGGTCCCAACTCTCCTGTTGGTATGCCTAGATAAGGCCTTATCCAATTTATGACTCCCAATAACTTTTGAAAGTCATTAAGTGATTTGAGTTGATCTACTCGTATTTGAATTTTTGGTGGACGGACCATGGTTGAGGATAATAAAACTCCTAAATAATTAACTGGAAAATTTAATTGTACTTTATCTATTGCTATCTCTAGATTATAATTTTTTAATAAATTTGTAAGTGTGGCTAACATTCTAGCAATGTGTTTTTATCTTTATGTGCTAATAATACATCATCCATATAGTGAAATATTTATAGTCCAGGATTTTGATTTCTAAGTGGCTGGATTGCTTTGTTAACATATATTTGACACATAGTTGGGCTGTTAGCCATCCCTTGAGGGAATACTTTCCATTCTTATCTCTGATCAGGACCTTCATGATTAAGTGCAGGGATAGTAAATGCAAAGCGTGGACAATCCTCAGGATGAATTGGAATTGAAAAAAAAAACAATCTTTAATATCTATAGCTAAAACATACCAAGTTTTTGGCAAAGCAGACAATTGAGGAATCCCTGATTGAGCAGGTCCCCTAATAACCATCTCATTATTAATGGCTCTTAAATCTTGCAATAATCTCCATTTACCAGATTTCTTTTTGATGACAAAAATGGGAGTATTATGGGGAGATACAGAAGGTTGTATATGTCCCTCCACTAATTGTTGTTTGACCAGGTCATGGGCTACTTGTATCTTTTCTTTAGTCAGGGGCCACTGAGGAACCCATACTGGTCTTTCTGATTTCTAAGTAATTTTTATTGTCTCAGTGGCCCCTTCTGAAAACCCAATCCATGTCTATTTATTCCTTGATCTATTTGAATTGGTGCTGCTATACCTTTTTCTTGTTCTCCTAATCTTTTTTCTTTCCTGAAACCTTGTCTAGCCCTAGTAGTGGGCGCATTAGGATTGATGTTATTTGTTAATGTCAAACCTAATTGATCTAGGACATCTCGTCCCCATACATTTATAGGAAGATGATCCAATACATATGGCTGTATAGTTCCTTCACATCCTTCAGGATCCTTCCAATCTAATACCATTGCACTTCTATGGGGATTAGTTACCACTCCTAGGCCTCGAAGTGTTTGAGTGGCTTGTTGTAATGGCCAATGTTTTGGCCATTCTTGACGAGATATGATGCTAAGGTCAGCACCTGTGTCCAGTAGCCCATTAAATTCATGTCCTTGAATATTTAGTTTTAGCATTGGGTGAGAATCTAAATTTAAAGACAGCATAGCCCAATCTACACCTGTGGAGCCTAATCCCCTGGAACCTCTTTCTACAGTACGACTGGAAAATTTATCACACAGGCTGGGTATTATTAATAACTGTGCTATTCTATCTCCTGGTGAAATTACTGATATACCTCTTGGAGAACTAGCTATAGTTTTTATTTCACATACGTAATCGGGATCAATTACCCCAGGACTTATCATAAGTCCTTTTAGTGCAGAAGAACTGCATCCCAATAATAAGCCTACTGTTCCTTGGGGAAGAGGTCCTTTTACTCCTGTGGGAATGATTTGAACTCCCATCTCTAGAGTTAGTACTGCTCTGGTGGAGGCGCAGATGTCCAACCCTGCGCTCCCTCTGGTTTGTCTGATGGGATTTAATGGATAATGTGTCCTGGGCACTACCCTGATGGTGTTGCTGGGTTCCTCCATTGCCCCGTATATTTGTGGTTGTGGGCCCTGGAGCATTGGGCCCCCCAGTCCGTTTTTTGGCAATGGAGCCCGATGCTTTTCTCCATGATATCATGTGTAAACACCTGGTCCTTGTCCGTTTTTTGATAATGGAGTACCCTCTATGGTGGTTTGAGAACGGCATTCATTAGCCCAATGTCTCCCTTTACAGCATCGTGGGCAAATACCCGGTATTCTACTCCTTTGATACCTAGCTTTGTTAAACCCTCCTCCTATGGGGCAACTCCTTTTAAAATGTCCTGTTTATTCACAATTGTAGCATGTTTTTGGCCTGGAATCTAAAGCCTGTTGTACTGCAGCTGCCAAGACTTGCCCTTGTTCATTAATGTCTCTACATAATTTGATATATGTGTTTAAATTTCCATGTTTCCATGGTCTAATGACCTCTCTGCAGCAATGATTTGCTTGCTCAAAAGCCAGTTGTTTTATTAATGGCATTGCTTGTTCTGTATCCCCCAAAACTCTGGCAGCTGTTTGACTAAGCCTATCTACAAAGTCAGCATAAGGTTCATTAGCTCTCTGTATTACCTTAGATAATTGACCTTGTAAATCTCCATGTCCTTGTAAAGTCTTCCATGCCCTAACTGCATCTGCAGCAATTTGTGCATATATAGCAGGATCATATTCAATTTGTTGCCATTGACCCTCATAAGGTCCTTTTCCTAACAACATATCTAGATTTCTTTGAGGGTAACTGGCTGCTGCATTTCGCCTAGCTGTCTCCATGCAAAATTCCTCATTGGCAACCTTCCATAGCAAATATTGTCCTCCATTTAGCACAGATTTACACATGCTAGCCCAATCTGCTGGCGTCATGTCCAAGTTGGTAATGGATTCAACCATGCTTACGGTGAAGGGTGCTTGGGGACCATAGGTTGTTACAGCCTCCTTTAACTGCTTCACTGTTTTGAAATCTAAAGCATGGTGAGTTCGCTGCCCTCCTGCCTGCTCAAGTACAGGTCATGCTAATCTTTGAGGTCCTGTCTCAGGATCCCATTTATTAACTACGGGGGTTGAGGGCCACTCAGCTGTCTCTATAGGTGGAGCTGTTGGTTGAATTACGCCCTCTGGTGATAGAACAGTGTTAGTAGCAGCCTCCTGTTGTAGCTTTTTCCCTAATAGCCCCTTTTCCTTTAAATTTTCTTCCTCTGTCTGACTAGCTCGAGAGACCTTTTCTTTTGCTTGATCTAAAATGTCTTTCTCCATGGTCTGAACCTCTAACAATTTATTTAACACTCTTTCGGTTTGTTTTTTACTAATTTCTAATCTACTATAAAGATAACGCAACCCAATAAGATAACACAAAACAAAACCAAAACAGAATGAAACAAAAAACGGAACAAAAAATCGTTGTATCAATTTTCTCTTCCTCAGGGCCGAACAACTTCAAACCTTGAGCCAACCATTTTTCCCAGTTTGCCTGAGAAAGTTCTAGGGATAGGTAGCTTGAAACAAAAACAAAATAAATCAAAACAAGAACACATTGTTTTTTGAAATGGTCACCCATTCTCTCGCCTTCCCTCAGGGGCGAGCAATTTCACTTACCTCCGAGCTTCAGGTTTTCCCCACACGGGCCGCCAAATGCTGCAGTCTGGCTGGGCACAAATCACAAGCCACTCAAGCAGGAACAAGCTTTATTTCCAAACCTCCCTTGAATGCCACGCACGCGGCCTTCTCCCGGGACACACTGCACCAACAGGAAATCCCTCCTCCGGAATTCCCTCCTACCGCACTTCCCCAACCAATGGGAACTCTCCAGGAGTCCCATGAGAGCTCCAAAGTAGCAGGCCTAGGCAGACAGCAGGGGTCTAATCTCCAATTGAATGCACATCTTAACATAATCAATATCATCTCAATGGCTTGCTGGCATCACCTTTCAACCAAAAATGCCATGCGTCATTCCTACTTGGCTATGGCTCTCAGCAGAGAAGGAAGCTGCCTTCACCTGCCCCTTACACTCTACCAGATCCATGATGAGCTATTGGAGACAAAGTAAAGGTTTTAATAGTTATGATGACACTATCTCATGGCGCCTTCTGAAGTTAAAGTCTTCATTTTGGGATTCCATGTTTTTTATGGTGATAATCATTTCTCTTGAAAGAAACCTCCACGCAAAGACACTCCGCCAGGAGAATTCCAATTTTATTGCAAAAGGCTGTATGCTTATATAGATCTAAGGGGGGATGGCAGGGCTTAGATAAATGGCAGGCCACCCGTTTATTGACAAGTTCTTCCAGATATCAGCTCCGGAGCCCAGGAATTAGTTCTTATTGGGGCTAAGGTTCCCCGCCAACGAGATTTGAAATTGGCACCGGCGGGAGAGTTCCCCATGCTGGAACTTTTCGCGCCAGTGAGAAAAAGGGGAAAGTAGGAAGAGAAGGTCGTTAGGCGCGCCATGTTGGGGTTTTTCTCTGGGGTGCGGCTGCCGTTTATACCTTTCCCAACATCTCTCACCTGAGGTACTTTATGTGTAAGGGAAGACAGACCCTCTGGAGGTGATACTGGCATTTTTGTATTTCACTGCTTTAGGGAGTGGGGAAGAAAGCCACAGAGCCAGCGGTCAGCGCTGCTGCCTGTTTGGTTTGGATAGGTGAGGACATTACAAATACTAAATGGGTAAAATGCTGATCTCCTTCCCCAAATATTTTAAGAAAGGCAGGGTGGTATGGAGGTTAAAAGCATGATCTCTGGATTCTTAGGTTTGAAATCTTAACTCCACCATAGACTGGCCATGTGACTCTGGGTAAGTTAGGACAGAGTTTGAGAATGAAATGGATCTGCACATCCAAAGCACTGGGAGAGCCTGACGCATGGTGAGCTGCACGTGAGATGCTCCTGATGCAGCAGTGGTCCACTTTATGCTTTGAACATAGCCTTGCTGATGACTGATATGCCACCGAGACTTTTTTTTTTTTTGGAGGTGGGGGTACCAGGGATTGAACTCAGGGGCACTTGACCACTGAGCCACATCCCCAGCCCTATTTTGTATTTTATTTAGAGACAGGGTCTCACTGAGTTGCTTAGCCCCTCGAAGTTGCTGAGGCTGGCTTTGAACTTGTAATCCTCCTGCCTCAGCCTCTGGAGTGACTGGGAATTATAGGCGAGCGCCACTGTGCCTAGCAACTAAAATTTATTTTTAAAAAGTCAATTTTCTTTCTCTGTCTCTCTCCCTCATCCTCTCTAATTGCTCCCTGTCCCTATCTCAGGGGAAACAGGATTACCTTTCTTCCCCATACTAGGCAGAGATATCTATCCTTGAGCACACACCCAGCACAGGAACAAACTAATCCAAACTTTGGGGATGGCACCAGAAAATCTCAGAAATTATTGTCTCCCAAATTATCAAGTGAATTACAAGTCCAATGGAGAACGGGTGGAGTGTAGCTTTTGAATCACCTCTTTTAAGCCCCCTTTTCCCCCGATGAGGAAAATCACAGTGTCTGGGACAGGAGTTCCCTGTGATTCTCCTTTGCTAGCAAAATAATAAAAGTTCTTTTTCCTTTTTCTCAAAATTGTGTCCTTGTTACTGGGTCAGTACTGGGGACAAGGACCGAGCTTTTGGTAACAATGAGAATGAGGATGGCCACCTTGGTATAGCCATGGAACCTCGACTGGGTATAAGACTGACCTGCCTATTTGGGATCTTTGCCTTTAGGGACAACAAAGAGAGCTCTGATGGAGGACTCCAAAGGCAACAGCTTTTGGAGTGTCACATAGCTGTTGATCATAATGACTCTAGAGTGATGTGTGACAGCTGAGTCCCTGACTGTCCCATGCTGGAACTGGGAGTTGGCTTCTTCTCCCAGCTCTGTTGCCCAGGGAAAGAGGTGTTTGGCCTTTTCTCCGACTCTGAAAGATTTTTGTATGGTTTTATTTTCAGGCTTTCTCTAGCAGCTGTGTAGCAAATGCTCTTTAATGGGAATACATGTGGCCGCACCCAAACCACCCTGCATCTCCTGGCCAATGTGCAGGCATCCTGGGTGGTCTCTGCAATGGCTTCTGGCCACTCTGATGAGAAATGGAGCCAGAGAACTCAGCCCTAGCCCTGACTCCTCTGATCTGGTTTGGCTAGTTTAGCACTGGACCTGCCCAGTGGCCACATCTGGGGTGGGAATTAACAGGCATGAACGGCTTTAGGTCAGGCTAGTCCTAGGAGGCTCAACCCAGCCCCAGGCTAAATCCCAAGGGAAGATCAGCAGTAGACGTGAAGCACCAGTTCTATTCTCCTCTGCTTGGAGAGTTGAAAATAACTGCAATTCTGGGTTCAAGCCATGGTTTGCACTTACCTAATCTTGGACATATTAACTTTCTTGAGCCACATTTTTTTCACAGGTATAAAATGGACATGATATTAATATTGAGTCCAAACAATTTTGTTTACAAGATGAGTAGACATACTGTGTACAAATTAGCTCGAATATAGGAGGTGCTCGATAAATGTTAGCATTATTATTATTATTATTATTGTTTTTTTAGCATTATTATTTTAATGCCCACCTCCCCTCCCCTTTCCAAGAGTGTCCTGTCCATCAGTGCCTGTTTCTGCTCACATGACTCCTTTGGTCTAGAAATAGCTCTTTCTTTTCCACTGATCATTATGGAGCTTGTTCATTATTAATGCCCCTTTCTAGGCAGCCAAGGGAAGGGCCCATTTTGGAACCACCCAGAAAGAGTCTGTATTAGTTTGGTAGGGCTGCCATAACAAAGAACCACAACTTGTTCTCAGAACACACGAGATGTCTTTTTTCCGACATCAGACCTGGCACTTCTAATTCTTACCCTCAGTGACCATTGTCTTTATTGGCTAATTCTCCTACAGTAGAAGACTACATCCAGACTGTTGTCTGAGTGGACCTTTGGAAACCAGTCATCTGCACCATGTCCTTACTTTTGGGGATCTGTGGTGTGGGGGGTGGGTGAGGAGTATAAAAGCAAGAAGCTGAAATATGTTATGCAGCAAGCATTAATGTTGAATTTTGCTTTCACTCAGTTATACACATGTTTAATGTCTCTAACTCCATGCAAACGCTGCTCCCAGGGTGCTGAAATGTGGACCTTCCTATTCTAACACCATCTACGGGGCGGAGGGGGCCGGGTGACAGCCAGCATCTCATTAGGGGGGTTTTCTTCCTGCCCAGGAAGGTGTAAACCACCCTAAAACTTAAAAGTCTCAAATAACTAGTGACTAACAAAACACAAATAGCCAGAAATATATTTACAAAAGCGAAGCCCCTGATAGATGTAGTCCACATGGGTGCTGGAACTACACAAGAAAGATGGCTCTGGTGGTGTATTTAAGGGGGACATCAAAGGCAGGGATAAGGTTTCAAGGGTGGAGTCTTGTGGGGTACCATGGGAAGTTCCCAATGCCAGACTTATCCCCTCATTAGGCTGCGATGCTCAACATAATCCACACACAGCCCACAAAGGGCTCGGGACCATTCACTCCTACTGCTTCCAGTGGACTATGAACGCCAGGGACTAACAGCACATTCAAGGGGTTTACAAAGCCAAGTTCCCCCAAAAGAGCCCAGAGTTCTTCTGTTAACAGTCTGCTGTCTGTGATTGTATTTCTAAATTACATAATTTTGGGGGGGGGTACTGGGAATTGAACCCCAGGGGCACCTAACCATAGAGCCACATCCCCAGTCCTTTTTTAGTTTTTATTTAGAGACAGAGTCTCTCTAAGTTGCTTAGGGTCTCACTAAGTTGCTGAGGTTGACTTTGAACTCGTGACCCTTCTGCTTCAGCCTCCGGAGCTGCTGGGATTATATACACATAATTTTTAAAAACATATTTGCGATTATGCTATTTCATAATTTGATTTTTTTTCCTGTCATGATCATTTCCTGCTTGATTTGAGGATATGTAAGCCAGAATTTTAAAATATCAACTTAATAAAGGTGATAGTTTTGACTCCACGTGACTTACTCCTTTGTCTTACAGTTCATTTGGTTTAGTTGACAAAGGGGCTGCTATTTATTGAGACTTGGGAATCCTCCAACACCTCTACTATAGTCCTTTTAACTTCTTACTACACTTAAAGTCATGCTCATGTTTAAGAGCCTTACAAAGTGCCCAACACATTGTGTTTGTCAAATGAATGGATGAAAATGGGGGAGGGGATTACATAAAGAAATATCACCTCTAAAAAAACAACCACAAAAATAGGACATTATAGCTAAGCACTGTAGCACATGCCTGTAACTTGGGAGGCTGAAGCAAGAGGATTGCATGGTTGAGACCAGCCTTATCAACTTAGAGAGGTCCTAAGCAACTTAGGGAGACCCTATCTCAAAATAAAAAATAAAAGGGCTGGGATGTGGCTCAGTGATCAAACACTCTTGGATTCAATACTCAGTATCCCCCCCACCCCCAAAAAAGGACATTATAAACTTTTAATTTTCTGGTGTATAATTTGGTTGTATTTATCAAGAGTCTAAAAAATGTTTGTACTTGAGTTCAGAAATTCTACTTCTAAAAATTTATGCCAGGGGAATGCAATAGATGTGTGCAGAGTTATATCAGGGATTTGGGCCAAAACATTATTTAAAATGTTAAATATCAAACAACTTTTTTTTTAATTAGTCATAATTCATTGTTATAAGCAACAGATGAAGTCTGGCTATTTTAAGTTTTAAAAGGCCCAGATACAGTGGGCCTGGGATTGTAGCTCAGTGGTAGAGTGACCCTGGTTCAACTCCAGTACCCCCCTGCACACACACACACACACACCACCACCACCAAAATAAATAAATAAATAAAATCATGAGTATTGCTCCCAGCTTCTCATCTGGGAGGACAGTTTTGCCTCACTGGCAGGAGAAGTCTCTGAACATAAGAAGCAGGCTCACAAACAAAGGGAGCAAAGAGGTCTATGAGAATGACAAATAAGTGTCCAAACCTCTGAGATCACTAAGCACTTCAAATGGCACCTATGGCACATACAAATGATGCAACACTCTGAGAGTCCTTAAAAATTAGGCTCTCCAGCCAGGCGCAGTGTTGCACATCTGTAACCCCAGTGTCTCCCAAGGCTGCAACAGGAACTTCCAAAGTTTGAGCCCAGCCTGGGCAATTTAGCGAGACCCTCAGCAATTTGGTGAGACCTGTCTAAAAATAAAAGGGGCTGAGTCAAGGGAACATGAATATGCAGGCAGAGCTTTAATCAGGAAAAGATTGAAGCTGGGGAGAGTTTCTCCTTGGGGAGAAGGGGAACAACATGGTTGAGAGAAAAAATCCGTGTTGCACCCCCTCCACACACATAGAATGGGACAGCTAGTCACAGTGGCACTCCCTTACAATCCCAGTGATTTGAGAGGCTGAGTAGGAGTGTGGCAAAATCCCCAGCCTGAGCAACTTAGTTAGAACCTGTCTCAAAATTAAAAATAAAAAGGGCTGGGGATGTAGATCAGTGGTAGAGTGCCCCTGGGCTCAACCCCCAGTTCAAGAAAGAAGAAAGGAAGAAGGAGGAAGGAAGGGAGGGAGTAAGGGAGGGACAGACAAACCTCTTATTGAGTAGCTGGAAGTGGATAAGGGTCTAGTATTTCTTTATAAGTTTTTAAGGAGTTTCTTGTAGAAAACTCTTGTGATATCTCCTGACATTGCCCTACACCTGATATTTATGGTTGATCTGGTTAATAGGAGGGTGAGGAAAGGAACATTTTATACACTATAGGAGTGGGAGGGTAGGAAGAGAATTTTAATGGGTGAAGGTTATGAACTGAGGCCCAAGAGTGAAAGATTTTAGAGGGTAACATTATAAATTAAGGCCCCAAAACTTACCTGTCATTTTGTCTAAATGGGTCCTTGACTCTTTCAGTATAAAACCAATTTTTTTTTCTTTTTGCTACCGGGGATTGAACTCAGGGGCACTTGACCACTGAGCCATACCCCCAGCCCTATTTTGTATTTTATTTAGAGAAAGGGTCTCACTGAATTGTTCAGCGCCTTGCCTTTGCTGAGGCTGGCTTTGAACTTGCAATCCTCCTGCCTCAGCCTCTGGAGTCGCTGGGATTACAGGTACCAATTGTTTTAAATGGAGACTGCAGCCACTCTGGTGTGTCCAGCACAGGCTTAACTAAATGTTCACAGGAACATTTCCTAACTTTTGTCTCACTCCACTGCCTTTTCCTCTTTAAAAGTTCTGCTCACCTTTAGGGATTTCAAAGATGGAATATTTTGAATGAAAAAGTTTCTTATATCTTCCTTCAAAGCTGGCTTTGAATAAAATCTATTTTACTGCTAATCCAACTCTGAATATTCCTGGAGTAGCATGCGTTGTCGCCTGGCCTCCTCCTCCCCGTCAGTATTAGAACCACCTGGTAACAATTGCAAGTTTGAGGTCACTCTTGGCAACTTAATGAATCCCTGTCTCAAAATAAATAATAAAAAAGGGCTGGAGATGTAGTTCATTGGTACAGTGCCCCGGGGTTCAGTCCCCAGTACCAAAGTAAAAAGAAAAAGGAAAAGAAGCAAATCATATCCATGAGTTTTGTATCCACTGATTGAATCAACCTCACATTGAAAATATTAAAAAGAAAAAAATTTATGTATCTATTGAACATGTACATTTTTTTGTTATTATCCTCTAAACAATGCGGTTTAACAGTTATTTACATAGCATTTACTTTGTGTTAGATATTATAAGTAATATAGAGATCATTTAAATTATAAGAGGCTATATGTAGGTTATATGCAAATACTACACCATTTTGTATAAGAGTCTTAAGCAGTCTTAGATTTTGGTACTTGCAGCGTTCCTGGATGTAATCCCCTGTGGAAGTGAGGGGCAATTTCATATACAGCGGATGGTTAATAGAAGATTCTCGGTGGTGGGGTGTGGTGGTGTATACCTGTAATCCCAGCAACTGGAGGCTGAGGCAGGAGGATTGCAAATTCAAAACCAGCCCCACCAATTTATTGAGGGCCTAAACAATTTAGTGAGATCTTGACTTAAAATAAAAAAGGCTAGGGATGTGACTCACTAAATAAAACATCCGTGTTAACTTTTTTTTTTTCTTTTATAAGCAAACATCTTTATAACAAGCTCTCCAGGAGCACACTAGCACTACTCAAGAGAAAGAAACTGCTAGTAGACTTTATTAAAAAAAAAAAAAAAAAAAGCTGGGCATGGTGGTACATGCTTGTAATCCCAGTGGCTCCAGAGACTGAGGCAGGAGGATCCCAAGTTCAAAGCCAGCCTCAGCAAAAAAGCAAGATGCTAAGCAACTCAGTGAGGTCCTGACTATAAATACAATACAAAATAGGGCTGGGGATGTGGCTTACTGGTTGAGCACCCCTGAGTCCAATCCCTGGTACCCACCCTCACACACAAAAAAAGTTGGTGCCTGTGACGGAACCCATAGGCCCTCTACCACTGTGAGACAGGGTCTCTCTGATTGTTGAGTCTAGTCTCAAACTCCTCCTGCCTCAGCCTCCTGAGCTACTGGGGTTCCAGATGTGTGGCATTTTTCTGGGCGGCTGGAACCTCAGATGCACCATCTCTAAATCTGTGAGAGCTTAGGTGAAAAGGCCAGAGAGCTACCTTGAGGTTTTTCTTCCCACAATTATTGATAGGTAGTCAACAAACATGAGTAGTGGGAACATGAGAATAAGGGGATACTTCCATAAACTGGGCCTATTGTGCTGACCACCCCACCCTCCACATGCTTTCTCTTAAATTTTTTTTACTTTTTGGTATGGGGGAGGGAACCCAGGGGTGCGCAACCACTGAGCCACATCCCTAGCCCTTTTTATTTTGAGACAGGGCCTTGCTAAATTGCTTACTAAACTGCTAAGACTGGCCTTGAACTTGGAATCCTCTTGCCTCAGCCTCTCAAGCCACTGGGATTACAAGCATGCAGTCACTTTCTTATTAAAAAAAAAACCAAACCAAACAAAACAAAAAAACACAATTTACCACTGGCTATGGTGATGCCTGTAATCCCAGTGTCCCAGGAGGCTGAGATAGTCAAGGTTGAGGTCAGCCTCAACAATTTAGCAAGGCCCTAAGTAATTTAGCAAGACCTTGCCTCAAAAAAAAAAAAAAAAAAAAAAAAATGCCAATAATGTAGCTCAGTGGTAGAGCACCTCTGGGTTCAATCCCCAGTACAAAAAACAAACAAGCAACCAAGCAAACAAAAATAACCCCAATTTACTGAGGCTTCTCTGAACCCCAACCCCACTCTGTGCAGGCTTAAGTCAATAGGATATGCTACATTCCTTTGAGAATAACTGGTTAAGGCGAGAGAAATACAGGCCCAAAGCCTCCTCCCTGCTGATAAGAAGAACAGGAGCTTCCCCAAAGGTAAAAACCATTTCAAGTCAGACACTGAAAGTCATGCAAGACAATTTTATTATAAGTGAAGGTGAAGTGGAAGGCAAGTGAGAGTAGGGGGAAAGCTGAGTCAGGCTCAAGCGTGGAACACTGTCACGGGAGATTCTCCCATCAGAGAACAAAAGAAACTGTGCTGCTTCCAAATTTATTCCAGTTTGACCTTGGCCTTGTAAGCTGGGGGTCACTTCTTCACCAATCAGGTGTTGGACTCCTCCTTCACGTCTATCAGTGGAATTTTTGACCTTAGGTGGTCCTCTCCAGAACTGTCATGGGGGAAGGGGGGCTTCACCTTCAAGTCAATCTCATGTTAATGTCAGCCACCAGTCAGTGATTACCTTACTGTGCCTGCCACTAAAGAATCCCCTCTTCTAGAATAGGTGGGGGCACTTGGGGCCATAACTCCTATTTGTTTTTTTGGTGGTGTTGGTGATTGAACCCAGAGCCTTGTGCATGTGAGGCAAGCACTCTTCCAACTGAGCTATATCCCCAGCCCAATAACTCTTAGTTTTATTTTGACAGTTATAGATTCTGTCGGGAGTTACTCCTATGAATCCTTCTTTCTGGATGTATTTCCCCCAATTAGCTCCTTTAACTCTTGTTTGTTTATCCTCGAGGTTTGTGGACCAATGTTTTTCTAGTTTATCTGCTACCCAGTTATTTTAAAGAAAACTTTAAGAGTAACTTAAACTAAACCCATAATCTTGCTATGCATTCCACTGCACATTACTAACTGCTACCTAAGTCTGTGACCTTTATACAGACCAGATTCCAGGACCAAGGGGAGATAAGATAATTAGAAGGAAAACCCTCAACCGGAAAGTCCATGAGAACAAGTTCCAATTAGAACTGGTCAGCACAGGTCAAGGTGACCCAGGGTTGCCTTGGATCTATAGCATGTCATTATAATAGTAAAATCCCTCCATGGGGTAAGAGCAGACACAGAGGGGACTTGAAAGTCTGAGACAATCCTGCTGTCATTCAAAAGTCAGAGATGGACATGGGCAGGACTATTTTTGTTTTGTTTTTAAGTACTAGGGATTGAACCCAGTGACTTTTTACCACCAAGCTATATACCCAGCACTTTTTATTTTTTTATTTTGAGACAGATTCTCACCAAGTTGCTTAGGGCCTCACCAAGTTGCTGAGGATGGCCTAGAACTTGTGATCCTCCTGCCTCAGCCTCCCAAATTACTAGGATTACAGGTGTGACAGGCATGCACCACCATGCCCATTTAGGCAGGACTCTCTGGAAACTTCTCTGAAACCACTACTCCCCCTCCCAAATAAAACTGGAGGTCAGGAGGGGCACGTTGTCCTTTTCCTTTTGGTACTGGGGACTGAACCGAGGGGCACTACTTAACCACTTAATTATATCCCCAACCCTTTTTATATTTTATTTAGAGACAGGGTCTCACCAAGTTGCTTAGGGCCTTGCTAAATTACTGAAGCTGGTTTTGAACTCACAATCCTCCTGCCTTAGCCTCCTGGACTGCTAAGATTACAGGTGTGTAATCTCTTCTAATAAACTTCCGCCTGCTACTGTGTAACTTGCTTGTAATTCTTCAGACAAAATTGAAAAAACTGGTGGTTGCAAATTTCCCACCCCACCCCCACCCTTGTTGTTGCTTTAGCTCAGGCTCCAAGGGCAGATCTCACTTTGTAACAAACATTACCTTGTCAACTTTTGTAAAATGCACCTCACATAAGAATAGGCCTGAGGGTCAGGGCAAGTTGGGGGCACCTTTCTCTTCCTTTCCCACAGAGAGGGGGCATATTCAAGGCAGGTCATGCTGAATACACCTGCCTATCCAACCCCCACCGTGGTCTTAAAAGACTACTTTTGGGTCCTGAGATTTGGCAGTGGAAAAAGTATGGCCAACTGTGTAAGACACAGGTGGAAATAAACAGATTACTCCAATTTGAGCTCAGAGACTTTTTTCAATTAGAGAGTCTTGGGTGCAGGAGAAAGAAAAAGGTCAAGCTCTCAAGAGTTTAAAAGACCCGGGAGCCAGGTGCAATGGTGCACACCTGTAATCCCAGCAATTCAGGAGGCTGAGGCAGAAAGATGACAAGTTCAAGACTAGCCTCACCAATTTAGAGAGACCCTAAGCAATTTACCAAGACCTGTCTCAAAATTAAGAATAAAAAAGGGAGTGGGGATGTGGCTCAGTGGTAAAGCAGCCCTGAGTTCAATCCCTGGTACTAAATAAATAGATAAATAAACAAATGACAGAGGAGACAGGCATAATTTTGTACAGTTATCATCCCAGCAACTCAGTAGGCTGAGGCAGAAAGATGACAAGTTCAAAGCCAACCTGGGCAACTTAGCAAGACTGTGCTGCCCCCCCAAAAATAAATAAATAAAAGGAGGCGTACTGGGGGTTTGTAGCTCAGTGGTAAAGTGCCCCTGGGTTCAATCCCCAGTACTGCAAGAAATATATATATTTTTTAATTAAAAATAATTAAAATCAAAAGTGGGACAAAATTTAAAATTAGCTTAAGAAGGCTGGGGGTATAGCTCAGTGGTTGAGGGCTTGCTTAGCATGTGTGAGGCCCAAGAGCCCGTTCCCAGCATGAGAGTGGGATTTAGCCTAAGAATAGATAGCCAAAGTTTATCGTGTTGAAGAGAAGGAAGACAGAAGTTCAGCACACTGGGAATACCACCAACCTGCCAGGCGGTGGGCTGTTGGCTTTAGGGCATATTAGTCACTCCAAAAGGGGTTGCCCTGTGCTGTTCATGCCAAGGGGCTGAGGGATTCAGGCACAAATTCCTAAGAGCTTCTAGATTCTTACCAATAAAATAATTCATTTTCACAGACCACATAAAACTAGTGACATCTCCAGGAGTATCTTAAAAATCCCTTGTTTTATCAATTAGAGGTACTTATTTAAAGTGCAGATCCCTAAGGTTGGGGGTGTGCTCAGTGGTAGAGGCCTTGCCTGGCACACAGAAGGCCCTGGGTTGGATTCTCAGCACTGGGTGTGTTTGTGTAGATGTGTTTATTGATTTATATTTATTTACATATGAAACATAGACAGGATCCTAAGCATGCTGAACCCTTGGAATGCCCAGGGAAGGGTCTGGGAATCTCCAGCATGTTAGGCACTGTCGGGTTTGAGAACCTGTAGACAGCTGCCCTCTTCCAGGTCTGTCCAAGGTCTGGACGAACAAAGGCACCAGCTCAGACCTCAGTTCTGGCGATGGCTCTGCTGCTCAGACATATGACCTTGAGCCCTCATTTTGCTTCTTTGTACTGTCAGACAGGGAAATAATACCCCACACTTCTGAGCAATGCTGTTGGAGGAAGAGATAAGAGAGATAACAGAAATGAAGGCCTGTTGAAAGTCAACTGATCCTGCAAATGTGAGGCAGTGAGGCTGCATCAGATAACTTCAGGGGCTTGGAAGGTTCAGAACATGGTGTTCTAATGGGGTCAGGTGAGATTTCAAGGGAGACAGTGGGAGGGGCAAGTCAGGAAATTGGGGAAGGGGAGGGGCAGCCAGAGGTTTTGGCACACTGAAGCCAGCCAGGAAGGGCAAACGTCACTCACTCCTGGCCAGGCTGGATGGTGGCTTTGTGTGGTTTCATTGGAGCTAAACTGCCAACAGTCCCTGCGGTCCTCCAGCACCACCCTCCTGGCAAGAGATGGTGTGGCTGTCTGCAAGTCAGAGGTTGGTGCCTACCCTGGCAACTTCCAAGCCTGACAGCCAAGCTGCGTTGGTCTGGAAGTCAGTTGGAGAGAAGTGTCTGCTGCAGGGTGGCCTTGCTGGGGCTGCTCGGATGTGGCTGAGCCATCATGCAGGTCAAGGTGAGGTGAAAGAGGCAGACACAGAAATGCTGGACCCTGAGCAAGAGTCCCAGGACCTGGTCCTGACCTCCACCCTTATCCCGAATATGGTATTCATCACCCCCTCATTCAGTTAATTGCTGATCGCCTACCATAGACCTTGTGCAAGGTGCCAGGAAGACCACGCTGTAAAACACCCCATTCCTCTTTCCGAGCTGCTTGTACAGTGGTTCTTATCCTTGAGTTTGTATGCATATCCCTGGAGAGATTGTTAAAATCTCTGATTCCTAAGTCCCCAGCCTGGGAGATTCTGATTCAACATGTCAGAGAGGGGAAGGAGGAAACTGCCTATCAAAGAGTTGTTCAGACTACCTTGTGGGTAGTCTTCCCCCAGGATTGGAGAAACCCAGCTCTGACCTAATTTCTTGGTGGAAGGCAGCCTGTGAGTATGTCTCAGGTTCCAAGTGGACCCCTGCCTCCCAGGGAGTTGGCTTTGGAGGTAGAGGAAAGGGTGCCCCCTGGTGAACAACTGAGGTGGTTGGGAATTTGCCACCACCCATCCTCTTCTTGGAGTGCTTGTGTTTGTGAGATGTTTGGCCTCCCTGGGTGGCTAGTGCTGGCTTGAGTCCCCTGTGTTTTGTGATTGTAGGCAGCTGGCTCTGGCTGGTGCCTTTTTTTTTTCCCTGAACATCTTATTTTCCAATCTGGCTTTTGGCAAACTGTGAGTCTAGGTTTTACTTCCTACCATTCCAGAATCTCATCTGTTTTCAGACTCAATAAGTTATTGTGGTACCTCTACCCACCCTTAAAACTATTTGATGCAGAATCTATGTTAGGAAATCTGTTAAATGCACACAACAAAATCAGAATTCTGTTTTCCCCCAGTGAGTTTTCAAAATTATGCGGCCACACTAGAACAATTATTTAGAAGGAAAATGACCAGGTTTTACATTTGTTTAATCTGAAGGAGAATAGATTGTATCTTGAGTCTTGAGTTCAGATACATCTGGGTAAGATTGTTTTCTTTCTTTTCTCCTTCTCCTGTTTTTCTTTTCCCTTTGTTTAGGGCAAAGGTTCCTGGTACTGGTAATTGAAGCCAGGGGCACTTTACCACTTGCCACATCCCTAGCTCTTTTTACTTTTTATTTTGAGATACAGTCTCACTGTTGCTTAGGGTCTCACTAAGTTGCTAAATTTGGCTTTGAACTTGTGATCTTCCTGCCTCAGCTTTCTAAGTTACTTTTCCAATATTTTTAAAGAGTTTTTGTGGCAGGGCTAGGGATGTAGCTCAGTGGTAGAGTGCTTGTTTGGCATGCATGTGGACTTCATTGCAATTCCCAGTATTGTGCCAAAAAAAAAAAGTATATATATATATATATATATATGTGTGTGTGTGTGTGTGTGTGTGTGTGTGTGTGTGTAGTTAAATACACACACGTACATGAATAGAGAGAGAGTATTAAAGTGGGCAGTTTCTAAAAAGAAAGAAAAGAAAAACAAAGAGTGAAGTTTTCCAAATTATACTACTCTTTTTTACTCTTTTTATTTTTTTCTTTCTGGTACTGGGGGTTAAGCTATATCCTTAGCTCTTTTTACTTTTTTCTTTCTGTCTTTCTTTTGGGGGGTTCTAGGGATTGAACTCAGGTGCACTTAACCACTGAGCCACATCCCAGCCCTCTTTATATATTTTATTTTGAGACAGGGTCTAAATTGCTTAGGGCCTCACTAAATTACTAAGGCCAGCTTTGAACTTGCAATCCTCCTGCCTCAGTCTCCCAAGCTACGAGGATTACAGGTGTGTACCACACCCGACTTTACTTCTCATTTTGAGATAGGATCTCACTAAGTTGCTGAGGCTGGCCTTCAGTTCATGATCCTTCAGCCTCAGACTCCTGAATAGTTGAGATTTCAGCATGGGCCACTATGCACAGTAAAACTTTCCAAATTCTAGAAATGGTTAGATGATTTATTGTGTCCTTGGAAAATTAGCTCAGCCTTTGATTGAAATGATTTGAAAAGCACCGGAAGACAAATCAGAGTGGTTCTGTGCCTGGGCCCTGCCATGGGACTGCCTGGGCTCCCTCAGCTCTACCACTTAACCCTGCAGCCTCAGGCAAGCTTTTCTAATTTCTGGTTACTTAGTTTCCTGATCGGTAAAATGACAATGTGAGAACCACCTTGTTGGTCCATTAATGAAGATTAAAGGAGGTAATCCGTGTAAAGAGGTTAGCACAGTGCGCAACACAGAGCTACGCCTGCCCTGAGGATCACCACCATCGTCATCGTCATCTCTCGCTGTTATGGAGGCCATCAGTCTGCTTTCTATAAAGCAATGTGACCACTTCAACAGTTTTTTCTCATATTGAAACCCCTTTAGTTCTGAGCAAAGCTTTGGGGGATTTGTTTTCCAAGCTTAAATAATAGATAGCCCATGCCAGGCTCTGAACTAAGCATGTTACATTATATTTCTCCTTTCATTCATTCAACCTTGATAATGCAGATAAGATCATTGCTGAGATAGGATCTTAGCTGTGATTGCATTGTGTTCTGGGCTCTGGAGTCTTTGAAGGAAAGGACTTCAAGCAAGAAAGACCTGAGATTAAGTAAAAGTATAGCAAAGTTGGGCCTGCAAATTGGTGCAACCACTCTGGCCAGGCAAGCGCGCTACCGCTTGAGCCACATCCCCAGCCCAGTGCAACCACTCTGGAAAGCAGTATGGAGATTCCTGAGAAAACTTGGAATGGAACTCCTTGGCATATATCCAGAGGACTTAAAATCAGCATACTACAGTGACTTAGCCACATCAATGTTTAAAGCAGTTCAATTCACAGTAGGTAAACTGTGGAACCAACCTAGATGCCCTTCAACAGATGAATGGATAAAGAAAATGTGGTACATATACACAATGGAATATTACTCAGCCTTAGTGAAGAATGAAATTATGGCATTTGAAGGTGAATGGATGGAACTAGAGAATATCATGCTAAGTGAAATAAGCCAATCCCAAAAAAACAAAGTCCGAATGTTTTCTCTGATAAGTGGATGCTGATCCATAGTGAGAGGGAGGTGGGGGGGAAAGAATGAAGGAACTTCAGTTTGTGTAGAGGGCAGTGAGGGGAGGAGGGGGGCTGTGGGGACTGGGAAGGACAGTAGAATGAGAAGGACATTATTACTCTATATACATGTATGATTACACTACTGGTGTGACTCCGCACCATGTTTAGCCAAAGGAGTTGTGCTCCATTCGTGTACAATGTGTCAAAATGCATTCTATTGTCATGTACAACTAATTAGGTTAAATTTAAATTTTTTTTTTTTTAAAAGCCAGGTGTGGTGGCGCACACCTGTGATCCCAGCAGCTCGGGAGGCTGAGGCAGAAGGATCACAAGTTCAAAGCCACCCTCAGCAAAAACAAGGTGCTAAGCAACTCAGTGAGCACCTTTCTCTAGAAAAAAAATACAAAATAGGGTTGGAGATGTGGCTCAGTAATGGAGTGCCCCTGAGTTTAATCCCTAGTACCCCTCAAAAAAAATTTTTTTTAAAGTATAGCAAAGTTTATTAGAAAGAAGGTGAGTACCCTAAAGAGAAAAAGTGAGTCCTCTCAGAGAAGAGAGGGACAACTTAATCTTTGCATCCCAGTTTTTATTGGGGCATAGGAAGAGATGGTTAGAAGATCCCACCCATGTAACACCTCTCTGTCTTGATTGGCAGACCACTTTAGCTAACAACCTAAGGGCAACTCTTGGTAATCTTGGCCTGGCTGACTGGTCTTGGTTGGAATTGGTTTTACAGAATTTACGGTGGGAGGGCCCCAGTCTTCATCATCCTGCTTTCCTAGGTTGGGGAATCTGTGTTGTTTGTGTACAGTCTTGCTTAAGGCATCTTTGCAATTAGGCCCTTCTGAGCAAACATACCCTTTCCTCTGAATTTATCTATCTTCCTCCTGTTGTAAGAGGGATTGTTCATAGGGCTGTGATCACGCAAGTCTCCTGAAATAGCTCTTGCCAGACCTTGTGGCACCTTTGAGGCAGGGCTGATGATTAACTGATTTGCTCTGTGCTAACTATTTTCTTAAACTCCTGACCCCCTGCTCAGGTCTAACTGCTACCCAACATCATCTCCACGAGGTTAAGTTATCTTACTGCTAACATTTCATGTCGATGAGGAAACAGTCAGAAAAAAAGTGAAGTAATTTATGAAAATCTTAAAGCTATCCAGTGGCAGAGCTAGCTTTTATTTATTTATTTTAGTTGTAGGACACAATACCTTTATTTTATTTATTTGGTGCTGAGGATCAAACCCAGTGCCCCCTGCATGCAAGGCAAGCACACTATCACTGAGCCACAATCCCAGCCCTGGCCAAGCTAGCTTTTTAACTCAGGTCTACTCTTCCTATTTCATGAGAGTAAATGCTTCGCCACTCTGAGTTCTGATATATATATTTTTTTCTTTTTTTGTTGTACTGGGGATCAAACCTAGGGCCTTAGGCATACAAGGTAGGTGCTCTACCACTGAGCTATATCCCTAGTTCCCTGATGCCTTTTATTTGTTTATTTTTGGTACTGGGGATTGAACCACTGAGTTATATCCCCAGTCCCTTTTATTTTTCTGAGACAGGGCCTCACTAAATTGCTGAAGGTCTTGCTGAATTACTGAGACTGGTCTTGAACTTATGACCCTCCTGCTTTAGCCTCCCAAATTGCTGGGATTATAGGCATGTTCCACTAGGCCTGGTAAGGCCAGTTAACTAGGAGGAGGAGGAGGAGAAAGGGGGGGAGGGGGAGGAGGGGGAGGGGGAGGGGGAGGTGGGGGAGGAGGAGGAGGGATTGTGGCTCAGTGGTAGAGCGCTCACCTAGCACGGGCGGGACCCGGGTTCAATCCTCAGCACCACATAAAAATAAAGGCATTGTGTTATGTCCATCTACACCTAAAAAATAAATATTAAAAAAAAAAAAGCCAGGTGTAGTGGGGTATGCTTATAATCCCAGCAGCTTCCGAGCCTGAGGCAGGAGGATGGTGAGTTCAAAGCTAGCCTCAGCAACTTAATGAGAACCTAAGCAAATTAGCAAGTCCCTGTTTCTAAATTAAGAAAAAAAAAAAGACTGGAGATGGAGTTCAATGGTAAAATGCCCTGGTTCAATTCCCAGTACTGAAAAAATAAAGCAACTAACATGTTGTAGTCACTTAATCATCATCAACATTCCATTTTATCATCTTAGTATACCACCAACAGTCACCCCTCATCCCTCTAAAGGGCCCAGCACCAAGCTAGCAAAGTAAGTGCTTGCTGCTAGTATTTTTTTAGCAAATGAACTTGAGCTTCTTGAGGACTTTGTAAGTAAAAAAGTGCTTAATTTCTCATTGGCCCAGCCTGTCCCACCTCATACCCTTGGGATGGTGGTACCCATGGCACAGCTATTTCCCTCCTGTCTGTGGGACCCAGCAACCTCTTTTTTGTAACCAAAATCTTGGTCCTCATCCTCGATGCCAATTCAATAATGAAGACAAGGTTTAGAGATAAAGGAAAAAGTTCTATTGCTTTGCTAACAAAGGAGAGACGCAGGGGAGTCCTGTCCCAGAGCCTGTGATTCTACCCATGACAGGAAACAGGAAGTTTTCAAAGAGGTGATTCAGAGAAATGAGATGAGAGAGGAGAGATCAGGAAGGAGAAGATCAGGGAAAAGAAGATCAGGGAGGAGAAGGTTAGGGAAAAGAGGACCAGGGAGGAGATTAGGGAAAAGAAGTTTGGGAAAAAGAAAAAAATCTATAAGGGATATAGTCATGAGAAAATAAGAAGCCATCAGTCAGATGCAGTGGCCCATGCCTGTAATCCCAGCAACCCAGGAGGCTGGGCAGGAGGATTGCAAATTCTAGGCCAGCCTCACAACTCAGCGAGGCCTGTCTCAAAATGAAAAGGGCTGGTAGGTGTGGCACAGTGGTAGAGGGCCTCTGGCTCAATCAGCAGCACAAAAAATAAAGAAACAAAAAAATAATAATAATAATAAAGAAAATGAGGAACTACAGAAGAATACGTGTCGGGTTGAGCAGGGCTTGGAAGAGGACGAAGGTTAGAAGGGAGCACAGGCAGTGAAGTGGTACCACTGTGGCCCGTGCCCTTACCAGAGAAGCCTCCACACGCCACCACTTTGTCAGCTGCGGTCCTCCCTGGGTCTCTTCCCTTCTGTCCATTCTCAGTGTCCTCAGTGTCTTTGGGTCCCAGTTGCTAGCTGGGCGTGAAGGAGCCCACTTGCTTCATTATTAGGACATGGATGGGGCTGTTGTCATGAGAGAGCCAAGTTTCTTTCTTTCCCCCAAAACACTTCATGTGGACCCTACAGGACAGCTGGTGACTGAACAGTGTCAGAGGTCGGGATCCTTTGGTTGTTCAGCCCCCAGGGTGTGGTCTTCTCTGCACACGATGGCTCAGGCTGCTTGGCTGAAACCACCATGTTATTTTCTCACAGTTCCCAAGGCTGGACATTGAAGTTCAAGGTTACAGCAGGTTTGGTTTCTCCTGCAGCTTCTCTCTCGGCTTGCCCAGGCTGCCTCAGGCTTCTGTGTCTCTGTGTATCCAAATTTTTTTCTTCTTGTAAGGACATTAGTCAAAATGGGTTGAGGCTCACCCTAGCACCCTCATTTTAACACAAGCACCTCTTTAGTGGACCTATCTCTAATTAGTCACATTTTGAGGTACTGCGGGTTAGGACTTCAAAGTAGGAATTTTGGGGAGACACAATTCAGCCCGTAACAGGGGCCATACATCCAACTAAACTGCATTTCCTAGGGAAACGGAATAGACTGAGGAACAACTAGAGCACTCTGCCACCCTCCCCACCCCATCTTCCTGCCTCCAGCCACTGCCCTCCAGATCAGTCCTCAGAGGGATTATCTGAACCAAAGATCAGATAGTCAGACCCTCCTTTGCTGAATAGGCACCTTCCTTTGACAGAACCTGCCCCCTAGAGTGTCCTCTGTCCACACCTCTGCCTGGAACACTCCCAACCTCCTCCCATGGGTTCTTCAGGGTTCTGACAAGTGCTTTATGGTTTGGATCTGGAATATCCCTCAAAGTCTTGTGCTGAAATCATGGCCCCAGCCCAGGAACACTCAGAGGTGGGGCTTTTAGTCGATGATTGGATCATGAGGGCTCTGATCCCATCAGTGGATTAATCCACTGATGGCTAAATGGACTACTGGGAGATGGGACCTCGTTGGAGGAAGTAGGTTACTGGGAACTGCTCTAGAAGGGTTATCTTGTCCCCCAGCCCCTTCCTCTCTCTCTAGCTCCCTCCTCCCTTGAGAGGAGTAGCTTTCTCCCACCCTGTCCTTCTACCATTCTGCCTCATCCCAGACCAGAGGAATGAAGTTGGCCTACCACGGAATGAACCTCTGAAACAATGACCCAAAATAAATGCTTCTCTAAGTCGTTACTGTTAGGTGTTTTGTTCTCAGTGACAAAAAGCTGATTGACACATGTCTGTGTCCTTGTAAAAATCTTTATAAACTTCCCCAACAAAATGCCATTTCATTTGCTTGTTCAGCCAAGCATGTAACCCACAAACATGTGCCGATGGCCCTTCTTGCTTATTGCACCAGTTGCTGGGTGAGAGGCTGGGTTTCACCCAAGTCACATGAGCATAATCCCTGCCCTCCTGTTGCTCACAGCATGATAAGGGAATATTCAGACTGTGTCCTTATGGCACTTTCTCAATTCCACTTAGGCCTGCACCACACTGTGCTGTGTGAGGCTATTTACATATTACCCTCTTCCCTTCTACAGTGGAGAGCAAGGTCTAAGGGTGACAAATTATTCATGTCAGTAGCATTGCATAATTTTAGAAGTCAATTAGATCCACTTCTGGAAAAACACCATGAAGAACTGAAAACAGGGACTCAAGATGTTATTTTTACACAATGTTCATGTCAGCACCATGAGTAATAGCCAAAAGGTAAAGCCATCCAAGTGTCCATCAACAAGCCAGGAGTAGTGGCACTCACCTGCAATCCCAGCTACTCAGGAGGCTGAGGCAGGAGGATTGCAAATTCAAGGCCAGCCCCAGCAGTTTAATGAGACCCTGTCTCAAAACAAAAAATAAAAAGGGACTGGAATGTAGCCCCTGGGTTCAAATCCCAACACAAAAATGAAAACAAAAACAAGGGCTGGGGCTAAGGCTCAGGGGCAGAGCATTTGCCTAGCACAGGTGAGGAACTGGGTTCCATCCTTAGCACCGCATACAAAAATAAGCAAATAAAGACATACTATCTATCTGCTACTACAAAAAAAAAAAAAGAAAGAAAGAAAAAAAAAAGTAAAAACAAACAAAACTAAAAAATCCACAAAGTGTCCATCAAAAGATGAATAGATAAGCAAAATGGACTATTACTCAACCTTAAAAAAGAAGATAGTTCTGATACGTGCTACAACATGTATAGAACTTTAAGACATCATGGTGAAATTAAATCAGTCACAAAAAGACAAATACTGTATGATTCCACCTATATGAGGTACCAAGAGTAGTCAAATTCATAAACACAGAAAGTAGAATGGTGGTTACCAGGAGATGGGGGAGGGGAGGAAGGAGAGTTAGTATTTAGTGGGGTCAGAAAATTTAAGTTTGGAAACTGAAAAATTCTGGAAATGGATAGTGATTATGGTTGTACAACAATAAATGAACTTAATGCCACTAAATTTTACCTTCAAACATGGGTAAAATTTATGATTGAATATATCACAAACACATATTATTATGTATATATATTTGTAATATATGTTTTTAATATATCATAAATTTTACCATATATGTAAATATATGTGTATATTACATTACCATACACACACACACACACACACTCACACACACACACACACATTTCTAAATAGAAAAGAAAAACAAAAAAGCAAACAACTTGGGCATCCTGGAAGTGCCTTCCTCCTGTAATCAGCCCAGGTCACCTTCTTGCCAGAGTAATGCAGGAAGTTCACATGTTGGACCCTGGAAAAACAGGGATTACGATGGAGGAGAGGAGAACACGGAGGAATGAGAACGCATTCCAGGCACCTCCTGGAGACATGGATGACAGGCTACAACTTCCATTCACGGGAAACAGAAAAATATGGGAACTTCAAATGATGCAGGGAGATTTACATATTTCCCCCCAGTGTATATATTTTTCTCTAACTGTTGGAAAAACTGATAATTATCAAAGACTCTTGAATTTCTAGCCTGTCTCAGAGATTCTGGTCCTGGTGGTGGGGCAGGATGCCACGCCCTGATGGAATCCATCTCTCAGACACCTGCTGGTTCAGCCCAGCCCTCCTTCTGGACAGCAGTGAGCACAAATGATCCATCCTTCCCTGCTCTTCCACTCACCCTAGAAGCACAGCAAAGACTGAGCTTTTGGACCCAATATGGTAGGTGTGGAGGGAACTTACTAGAATTGGGGTGTTTTTGTTGTTGTTTGTGGTACTGGGGATCCAACTCAGGGTCTCATATATGCTAGGCAAGTGCTCTATCATTGAGCTGCACACCCAGCTCCTGAAATCTGTTTGAAAGAAACAAAGGCACCAGCTGGGTGTGATGGTACATGCCTGGAGGCTTAGGCAGGAGGATTTTGAGTTCAAAGCCAGCCTCAGCAACTTGGTGAGGCACTTAGCAACTCAGCAAGATCCTGTCTCTAAATAAAATATTTTAAAAAGGGCTGGGGATGTGACTCAGGGGTTGAACACCCCTGGGTTCAATCCTCAGTCCAAAAAAAAAAAAAAAATGAAGCAAAGTCACCATTTCTTGACTCCATGCAGACCTCTCCAGGAAGGCTTTGGTTGACAGCAAGTTTTGTGAACTTTAATAAATCTTTGGGGCAAAGTGGACATAGCTGTGATCTTAACTACTCAGGATGCTGAAGCAGGAGGTTGGTGAGTTTGAGGCCAGCCCTAGGCCACATGGGAGACCATGCCTCGAACAAAACAAAACAAACAAAAGCTCCCCTAGGAGTTTTAGAAGGGCAGACAGGGTTGTGCATTCCAGTGTTGTCCCTGGGCAACCTTGAGCACCACCATGGTAGCCAGCCCCAAGATGGCAGCCAATGACCCTTGCCACTGGAATTTTTGCTCCTAATGCAGACTATTGTGAGGATCAGTAGTAGTGTCTCATGTGTCCCTTGACCACAGTTGGTGGTCAGTACATAGTAGCTTTTATGATTACTATTCCAGGCCAGAAGCCTGGCAAGAGGCTGACTTGAGCTGATTATAAGAGAAAGACACCTTCCCGTGTCTGTGGAGGTCCAATCAGATGGATCATGGCTGTGTGAGCTTCCAAGATGTGACACTGCTGGGGACATTATTGGCGTTGGGAGCGGTATTTGTTTGCTTAAGAATAGAACTCCAGCTAATAGTCAAGTTCAAGAGCATTGTTCTTAAAGGGGTCACCTCTGCAAGAGTCTCCCATGCAAGGGCTACGAAAAAAGGGGGCTTCACCTCTGCAAATCAAATGCTGATGAGGGTTAGTTTTGGGTGGTGATGAAAAGCCAGTCTTGTTGGGTTCATTCCAGTGGTGTCACTTACTGTGTAAACTTATGCAAATTACTTGATCTCTTTGACTTTTCAAATCTATAAAATGAGAATGAGAGGTACTTCATTGAGATGGTGTGAGGGTTAAGTGAGAGGTTATATATCAAGTGCTCAGCAGAGCACTTTACAAGAGAAGGAGCTCATCCTTGACGTGAGACAGGGACACAGAATGTCTGGAACATCATATATTGAGTATTGTTATTATCATCCAAATAGAAGAATGCATTTATTTTGATTCTTGTTTTCTCCATTTTTCATGCTAGATCTATATATCGTGTCAATAACAAATATACACTAAGAAAGTAGAGAAAAGCATGACAGTATCAGAACACAGGACATTGGGAGGTAGTTGGCAGTACCACAGCCTCTGAATGCTGTGTGCCCCACCCACTCAAGAGCTGTGTTTTGACACCTGGAAGTGTTTGAGCATTTCTTCGCAGATTATATATCTCTAATTTTCAGAGAATCTTAGAAGGAGAAAGTGAGTCTGAAGCCATGCTTGACTCTTCACCCTCCAAATAAGCAATAAGCAATAAGCAATAAGTTCAGCCTTGAATTGCACATCTGGGGACACAGCTGGAGACAGAGAACTTGAAGTCATGAACCCTGCCCTCTGAAGAATGCAGAATCTCATGCAGGGCTCCTACCACCAGGCCTCTCCCTGGGAGATAAGGTTGGAGTTCTCTGTTTTCCTCAATCCTTTTTAGATGTGTCATCTTTAAGGACAAGACAGACATGTGCTCCAGAGTAAATCCAAGTTATGTCCCCGTGAACAACCAGAACTCCTTGTCAGTGCTGGAACTGGCTTAGCACAGTACAGGGGATATCTGTCACGCTCTGGTGAAAAATTGTCCATATACAAAAGCCAAAGTCTAGGTATGCGCTGCTCACATAAGATAGAACGGACAAAGAGAAGCCCATTTCCATTTATGGAATGAAGTCATTTCTCCAACTGTTTTTCTCTCTGAAACCACCATCAACAAGCTAGGTAAAGATGTTACTTGGTAACATGTTACTACTTATAATTCTTCCTCTTCCTCTTCTTTATTTGGTAAGATTAGTGTTTAACAGCTGGGCTCAGTGGCACATGCCTATAATTCCAGCAGCTCAGGAGGCTGAGGCAGGAGGACTGCAAATTCAAAGTCAGCCTCAGCAACTTAGTAAGGCCTTAAGGAACTTAGTGAGATCCTGTCTCCAAATAAAAAATAAAAAGGGGCTGGGAATATGGCTTCTAATTGCTCCTGAGTTCAATCCCTGATACCAAAAACAAAATAGTTAGTCTGATTAATGCTAAACATTATGCCTTATAGATGGTTGTTACAGATCCAAATGGAATGTAATTACCCAGTGTGGTCTGCTATAGCACCCTCAATCTTCCCTTGAAGGTCCTCAGTTGTTACTATATATCTAAATGATGATATTAACTTCCTCTCCCACTTAGAAGGGCCTTCTTACATTCTCAGTTGTCCTTCTCATCTCCCAAGAGTAATGATGAATTTGCACTGAACCACATACATTGTCTCATGCTTGTCCCCAGTGGTGTTCATTTTACCAGATGGGTGTGTTGCAGTCATTGTTTTCCTACTCCAAGTGCATGTGCTTCGAGTGGCTGAATCCATGGCCCCCTTTCAACACTTCCTCCTTTCTGTTCTATGGACAATACCATAATCCAAGCCTTGACAGGCTGTACTACCTACACCCCCCCCCCATCAGCAGCAGAGAGATGGCACAAAAATGGGCACTTGTCCCTGAGATGGCCCAACTGGACTTAGCACAGGAATATGTATTGGAATGACTATGAAGGGAAGCTCTCTTTCCTTCAGGGAAACTGAGAGACTGGAATGTGAACTTGGAGGCCTTTCCACCCAAGAGTGGGAGGAGCCTGTTTGAAATCAACACAGAGAAAGTAGAGCCAAGGGACAGAGATGGAGAGAAGCCAAGTCTCAATGACAGTACTGGAGTCCCCTAATCCCCCCCACATCTTTCTGTGGACTTTTGGTTACGTGTACCTTTTATACCTTTTATAATTGAACCTTTTATTAGTTGAGTCAATTTGAGTCATATTCATTGAATAGGTGAATGGATGGATGAATTAATTTATCAATGAATGAATAAATAAACTTGGCCACACACCAATAAGAACTGAGAGCACCTGTCACAATCCCAATCATCCTCTATGCCATCAACCTTCAGTTCATTATTGAAATGTCGTGCTCATTCCATGTCATGGCAGGCACTGCTAGTGGCCTGCCATCTTCTGGCCCTCCTGCTCCTCTCCCTCACAGGGGGGCCAAGTATGAGCCTGAAGGAAGAACTCATAATTGATCTCCAGTGTGTCCAGTCGACTGTATTGTGTGGGGACAACCTGCACATTCCAGGACCACCAAGTTCTCTGTTCACTGCCTATTAAATGACAGTCACCATTACAGACAACTAATAGTGCTCTTTCTACTCTAGTGCCTCCCTTCTCCTAGCCACCAGGATTTGCAATGGTGGCATTTCTTGACTTGTAGACAAATCTCTCCAGTCTCATTCTCTGTCATTGCAGCTTGAATTTCTCTGTCATCATCCCCCACCCAACACTCACATACACTTTACTTTGGGTTCAGGGCCTAACCCAGTGATCTCATCTCTATATCTTTAACTTAATTACATTTGCAAAGACCCTTTTCCCAAATAAGATTACAGTTGTGGGTTCTGGCTAGACATGTCTTCCAAGGGACTACCATTTAACTGACAAATAAGGCCACAAGTCTCAAAATGCAAAGTCAACTCATGGGAATGGCAAAAAAGAATGTTAGAAAGATCCAGGCTTCTTGGTGACATCATCTGCTCATTGATGGCTTTGAGCCACTCACCCAAGCCTGGAATTTCTTACCTCTAAGAACTGTGTAGAAGTTATGGGGTGCAAGAAGAATGAGAAATAACCATTCTTCCTGAGTCATGTCCCTTAAGTCTTCGACTTGACATTTCCTATAGTTCATTTGCTGCTTTCACCAACCAATTTAGTACAGCCTGGAAAATTCAGCAACATGACAAGCAAATTCAATTTAATCTCGATTTCCACTTTGCAGGGATTAGGAAGGACATAAGAAACAGGAAAAATAAAGACGACATCATTTAGTGTTGATTGGTTTTGCCTGGAAATGCTTAATTTCAATTATTCATGGGAGAATTTTGCTAGAGAGCAGCTGATGTGGTCTAGAAAACTTTGTCAACACATGAAGCCAAACTGTAGCTCATGAACGCAGAATCCTTCCTACAACACTTCTCTGGAGTAAGATATGGAAAAAAGGAGGGAAAAATCCAGTCCTTCTAGCAGTCAAGCTGCTGGTGGGTTTTGTTTTGATTCTTTTAAAATAAACCAAGTAGCATATATATTGTCTTTAATTTTTTAAATTTGTGTTTTGTTTTTGATTAACATATATTAATTGTGCACATTAACAATGTTTTAGTTTTTTTTGTCGTTGTGACCAAAATGCCCAGCAAGAACAACTTAAAGAGGAGGAAAAGTTTATTGTGGCTCATAGTTTCAGAGGTTCAGAGGTTCATGGTTGGTTGACTCTGAAGCTCTAGGCCTGAGGCGAGGCAGGACATCGTGACAGAAGGAAAGCAGCTCAGGACATGGCAATCAGGAAGCACAGAAGAGCTTCACTCATCAAGGACTAAAAAGAAACTCCAGAGACACACACACCCAATAACCTACCTCCTCCAGCCAGAATCTACCTGCCTGCATTAACTCTACCAGTTACTCCATATCAGTGGATTGATCCAGAGGTTAAGGGGCTCACAACCCAATCTGAAAATTCTTGCGTTGTCTCACAAATGAGTTTTGCTGGGGAAACCTCATAGGTAAACCATAACAAATGGAGTTCCAAGTGATATTGCTTTTTTTTTGCAGTGCTGGGGATTGAATTCAGGGCCTCACACATGCTAGGCAAGTGCTTTACCACTGAGCCACATCCCCAGCTCTGTGATATTTCAATATATGTATATAGCATGCACTAATCAAATCTAAGCTTCCCTTTATGCATTCTCCCCCTTTTTATTTATTTTCTTACACTTTTATTTATTTATTTATTTATTTATTTATTTATTTATTTAGTACCAGGGATTGAACTCAGGGACACTTGACCACTGAGCCACATCCCCACCCTCTTTTGTATTGTATTTAGAGACAGGATCTCACTGAGTTGCTTCGCACCTCACTGTTGCTGAGGCTGGCTTTGAACTTGCAATACTCCTGTCTCAGCCTCCTGAGATGCTGGGATTCCCCCTTTTTTTAGCTTTAAATTTAAATTTTCTTTTCCTCTCTCCCTCCCTCCTTTCCGTTCCTTTCCCTTCCTCCCTCCCTCCCTTTCTTCCTCCTTCCATTCATTCTTCACTGGGCATTGAACCCAGTGCTAGGCAAGCACTCTATTACTAAGCTACATCCCCAGCCCTTATTTTCTTTTTCTATGCCTTAAAATATATCAAGTTAGGCTGCAGTTTTAGCTCAGTGGTAGAGCACTTGCCTAACATGAGTGCGAGCCTGGGTTTAATCCCCAGCATTGAAATAGATATCTGTAAAAATTTAATCCAGATGCAAAAGTGCAATTGTATGGAGTTTCTGAGTTTACTGACTGATGTTTGTCATAATCAGATGCTAGTGAGACTGCTCAGGGCAGCTCCTCACCTGGCCGGGACCCTCCATAGAGGGAACTGAAAGTGACCTCTCAGGAAACCATCTTCTCTCAGATGTCCCCTTTGTCTGTCCTTCATTCAATCTTTTTAGGCTCAATGAAGATTGTGAATAGGACTAAGCAATATTCAAGGGTTTCATCTCTGCCATCTTTGAACCCAGTTTAAGATTTTTCAGATTTAGACATAGGCTTAAATTAAATATAGAGGTTTATATTTTTTAAAATATTCTTTAGTTGCTAATGGACCTTTATTTTATTTGCTTATTTATATGTGGTGCTAGGAATCAAACACAGTGCCTCACACATATGAGGCAAGCGCTCTACTGCTGAGCTACAACTCCAGCCCTAAGGTTTATATTTTTTGAGGCTAGCCTTGAACTTGTGATCCTCCGCAGTTTCTGGGATTATAAGCGTATAACACTGTGCCTGGCCTAGTATTTGTTAAAATAAGTATTTGTTAAAATAAGCATATTAAATCCTGCATTGGACTATTATACACATTCTTCTGTATCTTGTTTTTTCTGAGTTCCCGCCAGCTCAGCTAGCATGGTGCTAATTCTTCTTGAGCTGCTGCATGGTTATATGTTTCACGCCTATCAGTGGACTTTCCTGGTATTTCCAGCTTTTCTTTTTATCCCCTCTTTCTTTTTTATTTTGCATTTATGAGAAGTTCTGCAATAAACATCCTTGTACGTATAACCCAAGGCACTGGTGCTTTTATTGCTGTGAATGGATGGATTCCCGAGAATGAGATTACCCGATATGGATCAACTTTTTTTTTTCCAGTAATGGGAACTGAACTCAGGGTTTCTCTTCCTCTGAGCTATTCTCCCAGTCCTTTTCATTTTTGAGACAATGTCTTGCAAAGTTACCCAGACCAACCTTGAACTTGTGATCCTCCTGCCTCATCCTGTGTAGCTGGGATTATAGGTGTGCACCATGCCCGCCACCCAGCTTTCTTTCTGTGTAGGGCTGGGTGAGGGAGGGTGGGACTTTGTTCAAGAAAGCACAAGATAATTGCAGTGACTTGGGAAGCTGAGACAGGAAGATCATGAGTTCAAAGCCAGCTTCAGCAATTTAGCAAGGCCCTAAGCTACTTAGTGAGATCCTGTTACAAAATTAAAAATAAAAAGGGCTGGGGATATGGCTCAGTAGTTGAGTGCCCTTGGGTTCAATCCCCAGAACCAAAAACAAACAAACAAACAAACAAAAAAAAAAAACAAGATGAATTCTTTAGGATTCCACCAGAGGAGACACTTCTGGAATCAAAACATCCAAAGAAGTCTTAGGGTTTTTTTTTTCCCTTTTTGCAGATATAGGGATTGAACCCAGGGGTGTTCTACCACTGGGCTATATACCCAGTCTTTTTATTTTATTTATTTTTCCTTGTTTATTTTCCCATTCCCCTCACAACCTCTTATATGTAATATTGTATAACAATGAGGGTCTCCTTCCATTTCCATGCAATTTCCCTTTTCTCTCCCTTTCCCTCCCACCTCATGTCTCTGTTTAATGTTAATCTTTTCCTTCTTTTTATTTTTTGAGACAGGGTCTTTCTAAGTTGCAAGGACTGGTCTCGAAGTTGTAGTCCTCCTTTCTCAGCCTCCAGATGACTAGCTGAGATGATAGGCCTATGCCACTGAGCCTAGCAAGTCTGATTTTCTTGACCAGCTTTATATTTTTATTATCTTTTGTAGTGTTTGGAATTAACCCAGGAACCCAGGGTTTTGCAAGTGCCATGCATGTGCTCTATCACTGAGCTACACCTCCACTCCCATGACCAATTTCGAAACAGGCTTCTCTTTTTCCCTCCTACTGTTCCTCCATTCCCCACCTCCATCTGAGTCCCATGGCCTAGGGCACCTGGCTTGCTCTGGCAAGAGTGTCAGGTGCCAGGGAGGTGTGGTGGTGCATGCCTGTAATCCCAGCCACTTGGGAAGCTGAGGCAAGAGGATTGTGAGTTTGAGGCCCTGCTCAGCAAATTAGCAAGGCTCTAAGCAACTTAGTGAGACCCTGTCTCAAAATAAAAAATAAAAAGGGCTGGAGATGTGGCTTAGTGGTTAATTGCCCCTGGGTTCAATCCCTGCTACCAAAAAAAAAAAAAAAAAAGGAGTGGCAGGTGGTGTCATCTGCTATCTGGAGGCGGGTTCCAAATGGCTGAGGCTTAAAGCTTCTCCATTACAGAGGATGAGGCTCTGATCCTGGACAGGAAGAAATAGCCCACTCCACCCCGCTGTTACTCCCTGCCCCAGTTAGCCTTCCAGTAAAAACAAACACACTAGCTGGCATTTCCATTTGCCCTTGACTTTGCATGGAAAGAGAGCTTGGTGAGCAGAGATGACAGAGACAGAAGCCGGAGTCGTTGCCTCAGCTCACCCTGTTGTGGCTGGGCTGGGGGCAGGGTGAACTGGCACCACTGGACCCTGCAGCCCTGGTCTCCTGGCAGAGTGTGGCTGTGACCCCCGCCTGGGAAGCTGAGGGAGGTATGGGCCTCACTGCATCCAGTCAGCCCTACAGGGAGGTGGGAAGCCAGACCCCCTCCCCAAACCTGGCAGGGGAGAGGCTCTGGGCTGAGACAGGAAAAGCCCCAGGCGGCTCCCAGTGGAAGGGGTGGCAGGGGCTCTGGCTTCCTGGTGGTTTTAGGGCACACACAGGTGGTGCCAGGAAGGGCTTACCCCTCCCAGAAGATCCTGGGCAGACTCTTAGTGGGTCAGAACTTTGGGTTATTTTTAACCCCGGATCAGGTTACAAACAACATTTACCCTGCAGTCTGAACAGCTCCGGAAGGCAGCCGCTGGTGCTGGCGGGAGCTGGCAGGAGAGGGCCGAGCAGCTGACTCCGTGGAGCTGACAGGGAGTGCAGCCAAGTGCAGGGGCCAAAGTGCAAATGCCACAGGCCCACAACCTCAGTCATCGCCCTGCGCCCTGCCCCCCACCCTTAAGGCCCTCTTGTCCTCCTGGAGTTTTGTGCTTTAATAGGAAAAGTGACAGAAAGTTAGATTTGCTGCAACTGGAAGATGTACTGAGCATCTGGAAGGGGCAGGCAGCCATGAGAAGGGGAGCTCTGGCTGCAGAGAGCTGGGAGGAGGCTTCACAGCAGCGGGGGTGGGGAGGAGACCAGAGAATGGGCAGGAAGCCTCATTTGGAGTTAAAGATGATGCAGAATTTGGATGACCAGGAAGATGGTGGTCCTCTCTGGAGGACAGGGAAGGCAGAATAGGTTGGGGGAGGAGCCTGCAGGTTGGTGTGGGTTAACAAAGTCCAGGATGTAGTCGCTAGGAATTTGGCAGTTCTGTGTGGAAGGTGGGGCTAGCGCCCTGAGCTGAGCCAGGATGAAATGGCTTGAGGAGAACGGTTAGAGAAGGGAGACAGAAAGGCTGCAGCAGAGGCTGTCTCCAGATCTGCTCTCCCACGCTTCCGTTAGTAACAAGACTCCCTAGTTTGAAACAGGCACATAGACATCCAGATGGAGATTGTGTTTCCCAGCATCCCTTGCACCTTGGTATGGTCATGTGACCAAGTTCTAGCTACTCGGTTGTGGGGGCAAGAGATGCTGTGTGCAACTTCTAGGTCATAACCTTTGAAAAGAAAGGAGCTTCCTTTCCAAAGACTCTTTCCCTTTGCGACAGGCTGGCTATTGACCTGGTGCTAGTAAGCCATGAAAACGAGGGGTCACCCCCTAGGAGTGGTGGGCGAGCAAGACAGAAGGAACTTGGGCTCCTGGGTGACCTGTGCACTCGGATGCCCAGCCACCTTGCTGGCACTGTAGTTCTAGACTGGCTAGCACAGGAAAGATTCCTTCCTCCTTTTGGAGCCACTGTGTTTGGTAAACTTTTTTTTTTTTTTTGGCAGCTAAAACCTATTTCCTAATTACTACTTATACTGATAACTGTTGAGAATAAAACTGTGGGGGAAAGGGTTGGGGAAGGAAAGCCAAAAAAAAAAAGGAACAGAAAAAGCAAAGCAGTGCATTATCATAAAATCTAAGATGGTGCCCTTCAGTGATGAAAAGAACCCAAGTGTGACTATGTGTCAGGTGGTTAAGGTATTCAAAGTTTCCCTGTGCAAATCTCTGGATACCTTTGTCAACTCAATTGGGTTGAATTTCCTTTTGAAATGTGTTCAGAGAATATTGGTTTTTAATATTCTAAGATTTGAGTATAATATCTTGGACTTTAAACAGACTAAAGCCAAAGCATCAATTGTGTTTGTGAAACCCACCCTCATTCCTTTCTCTATTTTTTTTCTTCTTCTAATCAAATGCATAGGATTTTAGGGCCCAAACAGATCTAAGAGCTCATGTCTACCCAACTCAGTCAGGCTTGGAAGGCAAAGGGACTTAATCTGGCAGAGTAGCAAAGTGAAGCACCAGTTTCATTGCTAGTAAAACTTAACCAAAGACCTCAGAGGACACTTGGGGTGAAAATAAGGCAGGGCTTCTCTGGCCCTTCCTTCAGGGTGGGTGTGGTATCCAGACACTGGCTAGCACAAGGGCCCCTGGCACAGGGCTGTATGGGGATCTGTGACACTAAGAGAAGGTCAGGCAGGACTGCTTGATTCTAAGGATCACAGGAGCCAGAACGACGGTTTGGCAGACCACCTGACCACCTGAGAGATGCCCCTCCCTCCAAGATAGGCGAGCATACCACAGTGACGCGGCCACATCAATGTTCACAGCAGCTCAATTCACAATAGCTAAGCTATGGAACCAACCTAGGTGCCCTTCAACAGACGAAGGGTGCTGCAATTGAAAGGCTTGACCAGAACAACTGTAGAGAGAGAGAGGTTTATTTAGGGGCTCATGGTTTCAGAGGTCTCAGTCCATAAGTGGCTGACTCCATTTCTCAGGGTTCGAAATGAGGCAGGACACCATGGTGGAAAAGTGTGGTGGAGGGAAGCAGCTCATATGACGATCAAAAGCAGAGAGACTCCATTCACCAGATACAAATATAAACCCCAAGCTATGCCCCCAGTGACCCACCTCCTCCAGTTACCACTCAGTTAATCCCATAATGGGATTAATTCACTGATTGGGTTAAGGCTCTCATAACCTAGTCATTTCCTCTCTGAACCTTTTTGCATTGTCTCATACGTGATCCTTTGGGGGACACCTCACATCCAAACCATAACAAATGGATAAAGAAAATGCGGTACATATACATAATGAAATATTACTCAGCCATTAAGAAGAATGAAATTATGGCATTTGCTGGTAAATGGATGGAACTGAACATTATCATCATACTAAGTGAAATAAGCCAATCCCAAAAAAAAACAAAGGCCAAATGTTTTCTCTGATATGTGGATGCTAACCCACAAGAAAGTGGGGGGAGGGAAGAATAGAAGCTTACTGAATTAGACAAAAGGGAAAGAAGGAAGGGAGGAGGATCTGAATAGGAAAGACAGTAGAATTAATTGAATATACCTTCCCTTGTTCACATATGTGTACAAGACCAGTGTAACTCCACATCATGTACAACCACAAGAATGGGAAGTTATACTCCATGTATGTATGATATGTCAAAATACATTCTACTGGCATGTATATCTAAAAAGGATAAATAAAAATAGAGGAAAAAGAAAAGAAAAACATCTGAGTCACCATGAAAAAAAAGAAAGAAAAAAAAAACTTCCTAATAAAGGCTGCAACAAATACTGTCAAAATCTATTTAAAATGACAATAGAAAATTGGACAAAGATTCAATCCCAATTTCTTTAAGCAAGCTAAAAATGAAACATATAACAACCATGACGATTTTGTTACTACAATATATATTTATTTCTATTAAAATCTTAGTGGAAGGGAAAAAAATAAAAGAAGGGTAGAGGGGTCTGAAGGGCTGGGTAGGAAAGGTAGCAGAATAAATCGACCTCATTACCCTATGTGCATATGTGATTATATGACTTGTGTAACTCTACCTCATGGACGACCAGACGAATGAGAAGTTAAACTCCATTTATGTCTGATGTGTCAAAATGCATTCAATTGTCATGTATAACTAATTTTTTTAAAAAAATAATAGACTGGTCTCATTTTATTTTATTTTTTATTTTTTTAAAGAGAGAGAGAGAGGCAGAGAGAGAGGGAGAGAGAAACTTTAACATTTATTTTTCAGTTATTGGCGGACACAACATCTTTGTTTGTATGTGATGCTGAGGATCGAACCTGGGCCGCATGCATGCCAGGCGAGCGCGCTACCGCTTGAGCCACATCCCCAGCCCATGTATAACTAATTAAAACAAATAAAAAATACATTAAAAAAAAAGAGAGAAGGGTAGTCAATGGCTTTTAGAGGAATGGACCTGAAGAACTGGTCTAGTCTGGGACAATGCTCCTCTGGGCTCTGTGGCAGGTGGGGACACATTATGGGAAGGTGAGGGTGCACTGCACTGCAAGCAGAGGTCATCTTCTGCAGATAAAGTCTCTCACGTCATCCCTCTGGGATGATGATGTCCGTCAGGATGTGGTGACCACTCAGTCTCATTGCCGACTAATTGCCCCTGGTTAATGAGATGCTGGGGAGGGAGTCTAAGACCTCTGCATTTCTTCAGCCCAGAAAACTTCAGGGAGAGCCTTTCTCTGTGCTTAGGGGAGTGCTGGGAACAAGGGGAGGTTGGAGATCATATCAGTCCACATCATGCATATGTACTGAAATATACCCCAACCCACAAATATGTATAATTATTATGTGTTAACAAAAATAAATAATAAATATAACCTGATTCTTAGGCAGCTTCTAAGGCTTCCGGATTTTCTTTCATACCCAGTGCCCAGCATGCTGAATATCATTTTGCTATATCATTTTTCTGAACCCCAACATTATCCTGAAGCCACATATCCAGAGAGGCTTCTGAAAATCTAGATGGTTCTCTTGATAAAGCTCTACATTTCTTAGCATTTTAGTTTAGTTGCATTATCTAATTTGGGGGACTCGTCCTTCTTCCCACCATGATTTCTACTGTTTTCCTGTTTGTCTTAGTGTTAAAACTTGTCTCGTTGGCAGTGCAGAGTCTGGAAAGTTAGAATCCTGGGCTTTGGCATCACAGAGATATGAACTAAATCCCAGCCCCTAACTAGCCGGGGCCTTTGGGGCACTAGACTCAACTGGCTGGGAATGTGGCAGAGTGCTTGCCTAGCATGTATGAGGCCCTGGATTCCAATCCCTAGCCCCACAATAAATAAATAAGTAAGCAAAAAAGAAATGACTTCTCTGGGCACCTGCATCTGGGCAGGGAGTAAATAAATAATGTTTACAAAGCACTCCCTCCAAGTGCTAATTTGTTAATAAATATGGGTGATTGTTCTATTTCTGGAAATGTGAAAGATTTGGAGGGCTTACCTGGTGATGATTTTTCTCCCTGGGGTGCTGTCTCCTGAAACTTGAAACTTTGTTTTGCATAGATCCTCAGTGGTTTAGTCCCCTGTGAGCTCAAAATTATTTTGTCGCTTGGAAATCTCTTCCATAGCAATATTATTTGTCCATCATGAATCCTGTTTGTGAGTACTATCCTCTAGTGATTAAAAAAAGAATGTAAAAGCAAATTGGAAAACATTCCCCACACTGAAAGCCGTTTTGAGGTGCAGTGTTTTATCTTTTAAAAATTATTTTTGCTGTTCATCTCATAATAAGCTAAGAGTTGACATTCGGGCCAAATTTATGTACTAAAAATTGGTTTGTACATCTGTGAAATAAAAGTGTAGTCAACCATAATCTAGTATCTGTGTGATTTCCAGAACACAAATATACTTGGCCCTAAAGTAAAAACATTTAGGGGACTCTTTTGTTACTGGCTTGCATTTTTAATCTGTGAAAACTGAATTTTATTTTAGCTTTTACTTTGTTTAAAACATAGTTTATTTCTATAGCCCAGTGGGGTGACGGTAGTTCAATTAAAAATTATAGTGGGGGCGCGTGCCTGTAATCCCAGCAGCTCCAGAGGCTGAGGCAGGAGGATCACAAGTTCAAAGCCTGCCTCAGAAATTATAGTAGGGCCCTAAGCAACTTAGCAAGAACTTGTCTCTAAATAAAATATTAAAAAGGGCTGGGGATGTGGCTCAGTAATGATTAAGTCCCCCTGGTTTCAATCTCTAATACCAAAACAAACAAACAAAGAAAAACAATACATATTTAATGAAAAACTAGAAGCAAGCTTAAAATGCTCCAAATTATTAGGAAAGGAAAATGCTAATTACCCTGATTCCATCAGTCCACATCATATACATGTATTTAAATTTACCACATCTTATAAGTATGTACAATTATTATGTGTTAATAAAAAATGATAAAACAAGTAAAATTTATTTCATCATTTTACTCAATATTTAAAATTCATATTTGGGGTTTAAATGGAGGTCTTTACTTTGATCATGTTATTCGGAAACAGTTTTATTTTACCTGGACATTTTCTATGTTTAACTTAAGTCTAGCTGCTGGTATCCATGTTCTGTGAATCAACCGTAATATTATTTCTGGTTACTTTCCCTTTGAACTCAAAGTATTTAATTTTTACACAAATAGAAAAATAGTTCAAAAAGCAACATGTATTCGTTAGCATTTCATATGGCAATTAATACCTAATTTACAACTCTGAATAGAAAGAGAAAGCAATCCTTCTTTCAAATGTGAAAAGCTAGGTTTCTTTACAGTTGTACTTAATTTTTACTGTATCTTTTGCTGTTTATTAAAAAATAAGCTTTCCTTTTTCTGATTAAAAAGTAATAAGGCTTTTAAGATAACTTGAAAAATGGCATTATCTCTGTAGCTGATTCTGAATTTTGAAATAATTCTTCTTTTAAAATTCCTTTCCCCAGAGTCAAGAACATAAATAAGTTACTCCCAAAGTGATAATGAGGCAGGAAGATCCCAAGTTACAGGCCAGTCTCAGCAAATAAATGAATAAGTAAATAATAAAGAATAAAAACTGCTAAGGATGTAGCTCAGTGGCAGAATGCCCCTGGGTTCAATCCCCAACTACAAAAAAAAAAAAAAAAATTGGTGGGCACCATGGCTCACACTTGTAATCCCAAAGACTTGGGAGGCTGAGGCAGAAGGATAGAGTCCAAAGCCAGCCTCAGCAAAAGCAAGGCACTAAGCAACACAGTAAGACCCTGTCTCTAAATAAAATACAAAGTAGGGCTGGAGGTGTGGCTCAGTGGAGTGCCCTTGAATTCAATCCCCAGTACAAAAAAAAAAAAAAAAAAGAGAGAGAGAGAAAGAAAATGAATTCATCCAGAAAATTTTATTTTACCACAGTGAGATGATGAAATAAATACAATTTTCATTTATTATAATAAAAAATTACAAACCACCTAGAGGTTAGGTAAAATATGGTATGCCTGCATAGACTAGAGTATATTGTTACATTTTTATAAATAATATTAGATTATTTTTATTTATAAATTAACACAGTACAAGGTATAGTGATTGAAAAGTTTCATACCACAGAGCCTACAAAGAAAACATCCCAATTTTAAGAATTTAGAGAAATATTTGCAATCCAACAGTAATCAAAAAAGGGGAAAAAAAGAAAAAGAAAAAGAAAGAAAGAGAGAGAAAGAAAAATGAGTTGGGTGTGGTGGCACATGCCTATAATCCCAGAAATTTGGGAGGCTGAGGCAGGAGAATCACAAGTTCAAAGCCAGACTCAGTAACTTAGCAAGATCCTGCTTCAAAATAAAAAAAATTAAAAGGGCTGGGAATATGGCCCAGTGGTTAAGCACTCCTGTGTTCAATCTCTGATATCAAAAAAGAAAAAGAAAAACAGCTGGGCCCCCCTGTAATCCCAGCCACTTGGGAGACTGAGGCAAGAGCATCCCAAGTTCGAGGCCAGCCTTGGTAACTTAGGGAAACACTGTCTCAAAATAAAAAATAAAAGGCGCTGAGAATGTAGCTGAGTAGTTCAATCCCCGATATCAAAAAATAATAATAATATTTTTCTTTTTAATTTAATAAGATAATTCTCAAAAAGAAAAATACATAAAATGAAAAAAAAAAAATAAAGAAAAAGGGAAATACAGAGGCCAATGCATTTTTGTAATAGACTTTGGGGGCCAAAGACCAACAGTGATGGATGAGCACATTTCAGGCTGATTTGGGTGGACTAACCTAAGCACAGAGATGGTTTCCGATTTCACTCACAAGAATAACTCTAGATGTTAAGATGCTCACATCTCGGACTGGCGGCTGACACACTGCTCTGCTCTGGGCAAGCCATTTCATCTCCAGGGCCTCTGCTGCCTCTTCTAAAGGCTTAGGTCTGAACAGTATTAAATTCCTGAGGTTCAGTCTCACATAATTTAATGCTTGTTTTTCTAACACCATCTTTTCAAAAACATTCCACTTTGGCTAAGAAGGTTGAATTCAGTTGAACACCTGAGCACTTGCTTTTTTGGCAAGGCACTGGGATGAGTCAGGCCTGTGCAGTTAGGTAAAGAACAATCCTTGCTTTCAAGTTAGCCATCTGATGAGCGGGCCAGATAGGAGGAGGGTGAAGGTGTGCTGAAAGTCTGTGCAGCCAGCCAGGAGTAATGGCTGGTATCAGTAGACCCAGTTACTCGGGAGGCTGAGGCAGGAGGATAAATTGGGTCCAGGAGTTTGAGGCCAGCATGGGCAACATTGTGAGATGCTATGTCAAAAAATAAAATAAAATATACTCTAATAAGAGTTGAGAGCACAGAGATGAGAATTTCAACTACATCTGGGCTTGGGGAGTAAGTGGAAATTAAGTTCTCCTGGGCAAGAAAGGACTTCTGTCTGGATCAAGTTGTAAGGAAAAAGCCAGTAGCCAAAACTGGGCCTGCAAAGTGGACTTCACCCTTCCAGTCCTCGAAGCAGTGCTTAGGGAATAAGAGGAATCCGTTTATCCCTTTTAAAATAGAAAGAAGTAGAGGCAAAGAGGTTTTTGTTATTTTGTTTGTTTGTTTGTTTTTCTTTTGTTTTGTTTTTGGTATCGGGGTGCTTAACTACTGAATCACATCCCCAGCCCTTTTAATTTTTTTATTTTGAGACAGGATCTTGCTAAGATGCTTACGGGCCTGTTTAAATTGCTCAGGCTGGCCTTGAACTTGCAAGGTCTCAGCCTCTTGCCTCAGCCTCCTGAGCTGCTGGAATTATAGGCATGCACCACTGTGCCCAGCTAGAGCAAAGAGACCTTCAAGACCATCTAAAGTCTAGAGCAATTCTTGTGAATGAAATCGGAAACCATCTCTGCACTTAGGTTAGTCCACACAAATCAGCCTGTGCTCATCCATCACTGTTGGTCTTTGGCCTCCAAAGTCTATAAAAAAATGCATTGACCTCCATATTTTCCTCAAGGACAGAGAGTGGTCAGTACAGGGTTGCTCACAGTCCTGCTGTGATCCCCTCAACATCTGGAAGGCAGAAGGCACTATCATCAGAAGACAAACAGACTTCCACCATCTTCCTTTACTGTTCCCATGAAGGCCTTTTTCATACAGAGACAGCCTCCCCAGTGGCCTGTGGGTGTGTCCCCTCACCAATATCTCTCCATCACCTTTCTCCATTGCCCCTGCTACTACCACCTCCCCACCACCTAGAAGACCACCCAACCTTTCTCTGGTTAAATTTGACCTCTCATAACTTCCCTGTATTGGGCCAAGAGCAGCTGCAGGGCCCGGCTCTTATCTCTGGATGCATGCCTGAAGCCTGAGCCCTTTCCCCCACTGATAAGATACAGAAAGGACAGTAACAAAGGCTAGATGTCATAGCCAGGCCAACACAGACTCCTGTCCATGTCCTGCTTGAGGAACTGGTGAGGAATCTGACACGTAGAACCTGCAGCAGGTGACAGGATCATGCAGGTGGAAGAGTGTACCTCGGAGCGTCTCTGTGACTTTCCCACCTCTCCTACCTTCTCACTGCCCCTCGAGGACCCTGTTCATCTCCTCCAGCACATTCCAAAGTAGGAATCCAGATTTTTAACAACCTCTGATGTGAGCGGAAGAGAGAATACATTCAGATGCAAGATTGCTTCAAAGAATGGTGAGGGAGAGGAGGAGGAAAGGGAGAGGAAGAGATGGAGGGTCTGGGGTGCTGAGGTGGGGGTGGAGTTGTCCTCCAAGGGTCCGCCTTATGTGATCTATGACCGTGACTAATCCTAATGTGTACGCTAGTGCTAGCCATGGTTGTGAACCAGGCATACAATTTCAGTGAAAACAATAAAGTTAATTCCTTGCTGAGGCAATAGCTCATTGTTGCTGCTTCTGACCAGTGCGACAAATGCATGTCCTCTGGCCACAGGGTGTTTTGGCCAGTTAGGCAGCTGATAATGGTCCTTCATGGCTCAAGTATCTGCTATAGGCGCTCACAAAACAGAGTCAATTTCACTCTATAGAAGCCTCCTGACATGGCATAAGGGAGGTGGGGGTTGATGAGAAGAAATGGAGAGAATGAGAGGACTGAGCCCTAACTAACTGTAGCAGGAGAAGGAGCTCAGAAATCTTTGGGGGATGGGTCAAAAGGAAGAAAAAAGGAGGAAGAAGAAAAAAAATTTTTTTTCTGTGGGCCTACTTCATGTCTAGCACAAAGCAGGGCTTCTATACCAGTCTTCTGATCCAGTGTTCTAGGTATTTAAGATTGACCATTGTCAGGGGAAGGATTCAAGGTTGATGGCTCTGTGCATCTCAAAAGCCTGGCCCAGCTCAGTTCACTCAATGCAAACAACTTTGGAGATTTTACAACATACAGTAACTATGTATAACTGGTATCTGGGGATACCAAGAAAAATAGGGCCGGTCTTAGTCTTCCAACCATCTATCCAGTGGAGAAACCAACCCTATGACCCAATAAATCATAACTGACCGCTGTAACGAGGTGGGGTGGAAGAGGTTTCTTGGACGAGGGATAAATGAATGTGTGCATCTGAATGCGCCCTGCCTGACACCTGCCTTCACGAGAAACTTGTGCAGCTAATTACAAATCCAACCCTGAACACAGTGTTGATGGCATAGTATCCTGAGGTAGTGCAAGAGTGATAAAGGCTTTCCATTCATACCTCTTTAGAATTATGCTGTCTAAGGCTGGGGCTGTAGCTCTGGGAGACTGTTTGGCTAAGAGGTGGAGTTCAATCCCTGGCAGTACAGTAAATTAAATTAAAAAAAAAAAAAAAGAGAGTTTGCCTGGTGGCACACACCTGTAATCCTAGCAATTTGGGAGACTGAAATACTAAGTTCTAGGTCAGCCTGGACAACTTAGTGAGATTTCTCCAAAAAAAAATAAATAAATAAAAAGGGTTAGGGATGTAGATCATTGATAGAGCACCCCTGGGTTTCAATCCTCAATACCAAAAACAAAAACAAACAAAAAAACTCCACACAACACAAAAACTATACTGCCCAATAATGTAAAAGAGAGATACATATGACTATTTTTACTTATTTATTTATTTAGTGATGCTGGGGATAGAACTCAGGGGCACTCTACTACTGAGTTACATCCCCATCCCTCTTTTAATTTTTTTTTTTTTACCCTATCCAGTGGAGAAACCAACCCTATTTTATTTATTTATTTATTTTTAAATTTTAAGACAGGGTCTCACTAGGTTGCCCAGACCGACCTTGAATTTGTGATCCTCATGCCTCAGTCTCTGCAGGCCTGCTGCCACCTCCCCAGCTCACTCATGACTATTTAAATTCAAATTAATTGCAACTAAATAAAACTTTAAATTTAGTTTCTTAACTACACTGCCAACAGCAGCACAGACCAGACATCCAGAGGTTTCCAGAGTCAGGAGAGGAGCTCAAGAGGTATACATGGCTACCATATTGAATGGTGCTAACCAGTCATTGACTATCTCCATGGTGGTAGTAAATTCCATTTCATAGGACTGAGGTAAAACCTCTGAAACCATCCTTGATCCCTGTCCCCCCTATGCTTGGTGCCCTGCTGAGCTCTCTGGGGGTTTCTGTCCTTCTCTCTGAGGGCAAAGAACGTTCTTATCTTCAAAGCGTTGGGAGGCAGCACTACCCTCTCTCTGTTGAAAGCACACCAAGCACAGTCACAGTTAATGTCGCTATTCTCCTGAGAAATGGATGAAAGCCATGGAGGTGGTAGGATCTGTGGCAGGATTCAGGGTCCCCAGGGACACTCACAGAAAAGGAAAGCACCCCTCTGCTTGGAGTCTTCCCCAACCTCCACTTGTATCACACCAGGTAGCTGATAGGCTCAAACGTGGAAGGTTTGCCAGCAGCCCGTCTGGGGACACAATGAGCATGAGACCTGGGGCCAGAGTGGCTCCTCTCTCTTGTCATGCCCATGAGTGGTGCCCTGAGCCACAGCCCCACTGCCTTCCTTCCACAATCACCACCCAAGCACAGGCAGATGGTTCCACACTGGCTTTCCTTGAGGGCCAGGGGCCTTCCCTTCCCCAGCCAAGGACTCCTGGGTGTTGCTCGGAGTCGGGGAGCAGGGGATGCTGGTACAGATGCAGGCACAGGTAGCCTGCCTGCCGTCCTGCCCCAGAGGGGTGGGGAGTGGGACAAAATACCCCCATGGGTGCAATTTCCCCCCTCCCTCTCCTGCCTGGCCTGGAAACCTCTCCTCCAAGGCAGAGGAGCCTAAGGCTGGGGGGATGGCTTTTTGCTGGTGTTGACACACCTGGCAAGGAGACCAGAGCCAACCACTAGAGGGTGGTGAAAACCCTCCTTTGAATTCTGAATAAAGTAGGGAAGAGGACATCTCCCAGGGCACTCCTTGCTCCCCATCCCCATCAGAGCAAAAAAACATAACACAAAACACTGAGGAAGAATTAATGGAAACCATTTGTGTGTGTGTGTGTGTGTGTGTGTGTGTGTGTGTGTTTCACATGCATTTCCAAGTAGAAGCAAATCACAATAAATCCCTCAGGAACTCAAAAGACATCCTTCAAAGCAAGATATTCAATGTTCATCTATTATTGTGGAATCTCTACATTTGGGTGGTGGTGGTGGTTCAGGTCTATAATCCAAGCAATTTGGGAGGCTGAGGCAGGAGGATCGCAAGTTCGAGGCCAGCCTGGGCAATTTAGCTAGACCCTGTCTCAAAATAAAAATAATGAAAAGGGCTGGGGCTGTAGTTTAGTGGTAGAACATCTGTGAGTTCAATCCCCAGTACTGCAGGGGGAAAAAAAATCCATCTAATAATGTGTTCTCCAAAGCCCAGGCAATCTTATAACGTTACTGTGTAACACCATTTGTTCTCCAGCAGCTATTTGACAAAAGAAAGACCAGAATGCTGCTTTCTTTTACTCCCTCAGCACTTAGCATTCTCTTTTATTTGTCACATGGTTTAAGAACTAAATTTAGAAAAGAAATGAAAATGCAATTCCCTTCTCTGCTCAGTTCCTGACAATTAGCAGTGCAATCTCCTCCTACCTGCAGAGAAGGCAGAATCCCTTTGCCGTCCTCGGTCCTCGGAGTTCAGTTAGGACACGCTAGTGCCCCCTAGTAGTGGTACCAGAGCCCAAACAGTAGCAAAATCTATCTTTAACAGGGTGTTTATTTATCAATGGAACTGAAAAATCCCCCAGCTGCTCTTCGGTTGGTCTCTGGGATTTTACTATGTATTGCTCACTGTGTTTCATTTATCTTGATTTAAGAGTCAGCCAGGTGTGGTTGGTCACGCCCGCAATCCCAGCTATTCAGGGGACTGAGGCAGGAAGATTAAAGTTTGAGGCCAGTTTGGGCAATTTAGGGAGACTCTCAGCAACTTAGCAAGACCCTGTCTCAAAATAAAAAATGGCTGGGGATGTTGCTCAGTGGTAAAGTACCCCTGAGTTCAATTCCTAGTACTACTGAAAAAAAGAAAGAAAGAAAAGTCCAGTGTGTTCTTGTTGTAGGGGACAGATGGGCCAAGGCACCGAAGGTAACAGCAAACAGTTTTATTTGGCTGCAACCAAGTTCAGAGGGCACAGCTTTCACTGAAATCAATCAATCCCCTGAACCCCGAGTTCAGGTAGTTTCAGAACTTTATACCCAGCATGTAAGGGGAGGGGCTCAGAAGTTCACATAAAAGCAGCTTTTTCTTCCACTGTTTTGGCCAAGTTAACCCTTCAAGGACAACACCTGAGAGGGGAGAGCTTCTTCTCCCCTTTCTTTCCTCCCCCTGCCAGCTGTTACCATGGAGCCCAACTGGTAGCTTCTCTTATCTTAGAAATGTAGACATCTCTGTGAAGCCCCCCACTAAAGGCCAGAGGCCTTGTTAAAGAATCTGTCTTTTTTTTTTTTTAAATCACATTTTGCATTTGCAAACACACTTTTACAAACTATTATACTGGATAAATGTTTGTGAAAAACAAGTAAAGGGGCGTCCAGCACCTGGAGTGCTGATTTCTCCCAGGCCACTGGCCAAGTAAAATAGAGCAACAGGAAAATAGGAAGTTTACCTACATTGAACTCTTTTGGAGAGACTCTTTTGCTGATAGTCCTAAAATCAATTATGGTAAAGATTTCTGGAGAAGCTTAGTTAAGATTTTCTGTGGAGGAGGGGGTGCCACTACATTCTGATGTAGAAACCCCCAATCATGGACCAATTTAAAATCTCTTTCCTCCTCAGCTTGGGCCTACTTTATATGCAGGGTGAACAAGCAAATGTAATTTCCCTTTATTACCTCTCCATCCCACGCCAGTTCCTGGTTGGTGTGCAGAGACAAGGGGGGGGATAATGGGCAGGAGAAGCTCCTACAGTTCTTACTTGGCAGGGCAGAGGCACAGCCTCCTCTGGGTAGAGGCTGTCTGGTGGGTGAGTGCTTCAGAGCTTCCCACACTGGGAATATGTCTTTCACCTGGGACTTCCCCCCGGCCTTCTGTGGCAGTCCTCACAAAGCACGGTGCAGGGACCAGTGGTATTGGCATCACTCCTCAGAAATGGAGACTCTTAGGCTCACCTACTCATACTGAATGGGAACTTGCAGTTCAACACGCCCTCAGAGGATGTAAGGCACAGTCAGGCCTCCTGACCCCTGGCCTTCCATCAGTGTCCCTCTCTACTAGGTCTCCTCTCCCCTCCAGACAGCCCCCTCCAGTGTCCCCTGGACTATACCTGACCCCTGGGGAGCAGGCTTGCCCCTGATGGAGTCACCCTCAGGCAGAGCCTCTCTCTATTAGAGAGTCAGGTACCAGCCACTGTTCCCTCACAGTTCAGGGGACATACTTCAGACTTTCCAAGTATTCTCTGGAAGCTTCCCTTGCTGGCTGAGATGACATGGAAGCATTCCTTCCTGCCCAACAGGTGGCTGGCACAGTTCAGCACATCCATATCTCACTCCAAAGAAATCCTGCCATCAGCCACTAATACCTCCCAGTGAAATCCCAGTGTTCTCCTTGGAGGAGGGTCATGGGCAAAGGCAGTTTCATGGTCTCTCAGAAATTTTTATTTAGGTGTTTGTGTTAGATCTCTATGGCCATGTACCCAAATACACCCATCTTAGTTCTTAAAACAAATATTTATTAGTGCACAGCTTCTGTGTGTTATAGGTTGAATTATTCCCCCTCCCAGATTATTCCCTTCCCCATCCAGATTCATGCTCAAGGCCTAACCCTCAATGTCTTAGACATTGGATAGAAACCTATCTATAAAGAGGTAATTATGGTGAAACAAGGTCATAACAGTGGGGCCCTAATCCAATATGACTAGTGTCCTAATAAGAAGAGGAAGAAATACCAAGGAAGCTCAAATATAGAGAAAAGATCATTCTAGGACCCAGTGAAGGGTGGGTCGAAAGCCAAGGACAGAGGACAAACCTTGCTGACTCATTACTCTTGGACTTCCAGCCTCCAGAACTGTAAGAAAATTAACTTCCCTTGTTTAAGGGATCCCAGCTGTGGTATTTTGTTATGGCAACCTGAGAAGATTAATGTGCCTTGAGTCAGCAAAGCAATTCAGGCACAGCTTAGCCAGGGCCTTGGGTCAGTCTCCCTCCCAAGGCTGCAGCCAAGATATCTTCTGGGGCTATAGTCATCCCAAAGATCCAGTGGGGGGAGGAGCTGCTCCCAAAAGCTCACTTTTGTGGCTTTTGGCAGGCCCTAGGGTCCTCACTGACGGATGGCCAAAGACATCAGCTCTTTGCCACATGAGCACCCCCCTAGAGGGCAGTTCATAATCAATAACTGGTTTCCCTCAATGTGAGGAAGAGAGGAAGAGAGGGGACTCAGTAGAAACACAGTCTTTTGTTGTTGTTTTGAAGAACTGGGGATGGAGCCCAGATCCTTTCACATACCAGGCAAGTGCTCTACCACTGAGCTATCCTTCCCAGCCCCAGCAGTCTTTGTATAACCTAATCTCATGGTGGCATCCATTACTTTTGCAGTTTTATATTGAAAAAAGCAAGTCACTAGGCCCAGCCCATATTTAGGAGAAACAAATTACACAAATGCAGAAATCCTAGGAGATAAGGATCCCTAGCATTGTGGCCCAGCATTCTATTCTGTGTGTGTATGTGTGTGTGTGTGTGTGTGTGTGTGTGTGTTGCTGAGGACTGAACCTAGGGTCTTGTGCAGGTGAGGCAAGCACTCTACCAACTGAGCTAAATCCCCAGACCAAAATTATTCTTTTTTTTTTGGTACGGCCATGTACCAAGGAGGACCAAATACAGGGATTGAACCCAGGGGTACTTAACCACTGAGCCATATCCCAGCTCTTTTCTACACTTTATTAGAGACAGGGTCTCAATGAGTTGCTTAGGGTTCACTAAGTTGCTAAGGCTAGGTTTGAACTCACTACCTTGCTGCCTCAGCCTCCAGAGTGGCTGGGATTACAGGCATGCGCCATCGCACTCGGCTGGTCCAGCACTCTAATGTAGAAGTACACAGCATCTATGGCACTGTTTTGTGTTCTTATGTCTTCAACTGAAACAGAGACAACAAGGAAAGGACCGTGTAACACCCTATTACACTATAATAAGAAAGAAGACAGAGAGTGTGGGTGCATGGATAACCTAGTGACTTTGGTGGTTGGGAAGACAAGTAAATGTCTAAATGGGCAAGTTCTAGAGTACTTTCATGTTCTTTCACGGTCTCCTTCCATCTTATAGAGCTGCCCAGCCAAGAACTACATTTCCTAGACTCCTCTACATCTAAATGGAACCATGTGACTAGCTCTTACCAATAGACTATGAAGTAGAAGCTATTTGAGGCATTTCCTGGCTAAGAAGGTGAAAAAGTAAGTAGGCCTTTCTCCAGCTTCTCTTTCTGGGTATAGAAAACTTCAAGGCTCCCAGAAAGAGAAACTGCAAGACAAAAGGCACCTGGGTCCCTGAAAGCCACCTGCCAACCAAGAATACCTGTATGTGAGCAAAAAACACTTGCTTTTCAAGCCACTGAAAATTTAGAGTTTGTTGCAACCTAACTAACCTGGGTGCAGTAGTTTTGAAGCTTACAAAGCAGTGTGACACATTCAGGGAGTGGACATAGAGGGACCAGATGCTGTCAGTGAAGCCGTCCATCATCTGAAAAGCTTCACTGACCTAGACAGGTTACTGGACAAGGATGATCCATTCCAGGTAGTTCCACAGCCAGCTGCACAATAGTGGCCACAGATCCCTTTTTATCTCTGCATGCCCCAGGACCCTTGTACAACTGAGAAGGGGGTCTCCTGAAAAATGACTGACATTGGACTTACCACCACAAATATACAATATGTGTTCAAAATGGCTGTGACTCATTCTCTGTAAATGCCAAAGACATCACACATTTTTATTTGCTTTAAATTAAATTCCGTCTCCAAGACTCCATCCTGCCGAGCTGGTAGAGATCAATTCTGAACATTATGGCACTCTCTCCATCTCCTTAATGTTGCACATCTCAAATGAAGAAAGGCCTATCCTTCAATTCAGGATGAGCAGTGCTGACATCCCCCAGAGAAGCATCTGGTATCTTCTGAATCCTGCTGTATTCCCCAGGTAGTACTATGAACAGGGCCACGTCACCCAACTACTTGAAGAACAGCCGCAGGAACCTCTCTCTACTCTTTTCCCCTGCCCAGGATCCAGTATTGGTCCCCTGCCCTTTCCCCCACTGAGAAGCAGGCAGGCTAGATGTGGACAGCTTCTGCCGTCTAGTCCAGCAACATAAACTTCCTTTGAGGCAAAGGGCAAGTGGTGTGAAATTCAAGGAGGACCAAACACAGATGACCCCTTCCAGGGGTAAGAACAGCATCAATCACATAGGAAAGAATGTGACACGGACAGTGCAGGACCTGTCATTGAGTTGGTTCTCAGTTAATGTTACGTGTGGGAAATCTTTCCAAGCAGAGACACTTGTCCTCCACCTTCCACATTCCTTAATCTTGTCATCACACAAAAAAGAAACTGAAAGTTATAGACAAGTCCTTGAAAAAAATCTTAAATTCCTTCCACTTAGTTCCTGTCCTCACCAAATAAGTGCCACCACTTGATGAATGATGTCATTACCGCAGTCCAAGCAGACATTAGGTTTGGTTTACAAACACTTGGCAAAGCGACGGAGCTGAGGCAGACATGAGAAAGCATCCCTAGTGTCCAATTGCAGAGAGCCTCCAGCTGTCAGACTCGAATCCATCACCTGTCACACCAAGGCCCCACCTCCTATAGACTATTTCCAGCCAATGGCGGGGCTCTGCAGAGCTATGGAGGCGGGTTCACTTCTGGGGGCGTGGCCGTCTCTGACTGGAGCCTGGCTGACAGCGGTGCCCACCCATTCTGAGTCTGCAGGACCTGCCTGCCTGCCCTTTCCCCTTGGCTCAGGTCAGACCTGCATTGTGGCTGAAACCATTCTCAGCCACTCTGGCTCCCTCCAAGTTCCTCTCCTAGTTTCTTTCACATTTCGTCTTGTCTTGCATTTGCTTCTGGGAGGTCTCAGTCTAACACCCTCTCTCTAGTAAATATTCTCACTTATCATATCATAGCAAATATTAGTTCAATTCACTTCCTGTATTTAAACTTTGAAATGCAGCCTATGAGGAAAAATGTTTTAGGTCTGTTAAGAATTGTTCCTGCCTTAAAGCGTTAACTCCCATTTAGACCGCAGTTTATTTTTGCTAAGTTTGGCACCTGCTGCTATTCAGTCTGAACTTTAAAATCTCAAGTGGCTATTGAGTTCTCTCATGGCTCTTAACTCTCCCTGGAAACTCTGAACAATTTAAAAACAAAAAGTCAATGGCATTTAGAAATATAGAAAAGCAAAATCACGACATTCAAAATAATGTAGAAGATACAGGAAGAGAATTGCCCATAATGATATTGTCCTAACACAAGAACTGCCATTTTAGGGGACTTCATCTTCCCCTCTGCTTCTTGCTTTCTTTAGAGTCCCCTTTTCTCTAGAGGATTGTTTACAGACCTGCAGTCTATCCTGGAGGCACATCATAATCACTTCCCTAGCTTTTAAAAATGATTAAGACCAGGCCCTTAGACCTTCTTTAAGCCATATATTTTTTTCTTTTTTGAAGCCCAGGTGCAAAATCGATCAGATTTCTTTACCATCACTAGTACATTCATAGTGCTTATTTTCTTTTGTATTTTTTTCTTTTTAGATATATATAACAGTAATACATTTTGACATTTTATACATGACCTTTTCATACCTGTTCTCCACCCCTAGCCTTCTTCTTTGAGTATCCCATGGATTTGATACATGTTCTTAAAAATGTATCTATCTTTACAAATAAGCAATGTTGCTTAGGTGTATGTGTTTTTTATGTACATTCTGTAAATTTCATTGTTTCTTACCTCTTCTCCTTCATACTGTGTTTTAAGTTCTATTCTTATTGATGTATAAATTCTGTATGGGGTCACTTACTGTGACTTTCCATTCTGCTAGTGATGGCTGTCCATGGGGCCTTTGACTCTTTCTAGATGCAGCAAATCTGCAGCAAACCTGTATCTCCTTGTGGGCCCATGTGAGATCCCTCCGCAGGAGTGTTTTAGTAGCCCTCAGTTGATTTGGATGGCTAGCCAGAGTTAAGGATCACTGTCAGTTCTCTATAAATTTTATGATATTTTAAGGTTTTCTCTACACTTTACTCCTTTGGGACTCTTTCCCAGCTACAATCTGAGTTTCTGAGGATAATTCTTTTACTCCATAAAAATCTCCCTTTAGGAACTCAAAATACTAAAGTACAAATGATGGATCCTATCTTAAACATGATCCTATAACTGGGAGTGAGGGCACACCCCTGTAACATCAACTGAGGCAAAAGGATCAAGGTCAGCCTGGGCAATTTAACAAGACCCTGTTTCAAAATAATAAGGGCCGGGGATGTAGCTCAGTAGTAGAGTGTTCCTCAATACCACAAAGAAAAAAAATATGAGCCTATATTTAAATTCTACTGTTGCAATAACAAAGTAGCACAACCTTAGTAGCTTAAAATAATCCCATTTTCTTCTCATTGGGGAGGTCAGAAGTCTCACTATCAAAGTGTTAGCAGACTTGAGCAGATCCATTTTCTTGCCATTTCCAGCCCCCAGAGGCCAGTTACATTCTGAGGTTCATGACCCCTTGCTGGCATCTCTCCAACCTCCATTCCTCATCACAGCCCAACCCTGGATGGGACTCTCCTGCCTCTCTTTTCTAAGGATTGGTGTGTTTACATGGGCCCATCTGGATAATACAGGATGATCTCATTTTAGAATTCTTAGTTTAATAATACATGCAAATTTGACTTAATACGTTTCTCCCACCTAAAGTAACATATCCACAGGTTTCAGGAATTAGAACATGGTCATCTCTGGGGAAGGGGCCACTATTCCATCAATTAGAACATGATGCTTGTTTGCAGTTCTTTTTGTCTTTAATCTTATAAACTTTATTAATTTCCAAATTTTTGCTCAATCCCTTTCTCCTCATCCCCTTCAGTGAGGTGTTTTGACATATATGTCACATATAGATTCTCTTGTCACAGTCTGCAGTCTATCCTGGAACCCCTGACCTCCTAAATGTTGGTTTTTAATTTAAAAAAAAAATTATACAAGTTGGGTGACTATTTGTTCTGGAAAGTTGTATGGGTTTTGACAAATGCATAGTGTCCTGTATCTACAATGACAGTATCATACAAAATAGTTTTACCACTGAGTAAGATTCCATGCTTTCCTATTTAACCCTCTACTTCCTAGAACCCTTACCAACCCTTTGGCAATCACTGATCTTTTTACTATATTTAGAGTTTTGTCACTTCTAGAATGTTATGTCACTGAAATCACATAGTATATATATGGCTTCTTTCATTTAATAGTATGCATTTAAGTTTTATCCATGTCTTTTGGTAGGTTGATAGTTCATTTCTTTCTCTAATGGAATGCTATTCCTTGCATGGATATACCATGTTTGTTTATTCATTTACTATTAAGGGTGTTATGATTTGGATTTAAGGTGTCCCCCCAAAGCTAATGTGTGAGACAATGCAAGAAGGTTTAGGGAAAAATGATAGGTTATGAGAATCTTAACCCAATCAATAAATTATTCCCAATGGGGATTAACTGAGTGGTAACTGAAGGCAGGTAGGATGTGGCTAGAGGAGGTGGGTCATTGGGGGTGTGCCTTTGAGGTATATATTTTGTATTTGGCAAGTGGAGTCTCTCTCTTTGCTTCCTGATCATCACGTGAGCCGCTTCCCTCTGCCACTCTCTTCTGCCATGATGTTCTGTTCGAGCCCCGAGGAATGGAGTCAGCTGTCTATGGATTGAGACCTCTGAAAATGTGAGCCTCCAAATAGACTTTCCTCTTCTACAATTGCTCTGTTCGGATATTTCAGTCACAGCAATGAAAAAGCTAAAATAAAGGAACATCTTGTTTGCATGTAGTGTCTAGAGATTGAGGAAAGTTGCTGTAAACATTCTTCTTTTCTATTTTAACATTGTCTTTTGCTTTTTAAGTTGTCTAGTAAGAATATAAACTAAAGTTTGAACTAGTTTTTCCCTAGTCTGTTAGTTCTCTACTGACTTTATGATTTTTGCCTGACAATATTTAGACAATTGAGCATGATTTTTTTTGTCACTGTTTTTGGGTGCCCTCCTGATTCAGTTGCCTTCCTCCATCCCAAGATTAAAAGATGTTCTTCTGAATATCTCTTCCATTACATATTAAAGAACTATGCATAGGAGAGAGAGAGAGAGAGAGAGAGAGAGAGAGAGAGAGAGAGAGAGATTGATTGAAATGGGGAAGAATAGCAGAGGGCCTGGAAGATAGTGAAGCATTTTTGTCTTGCCTTCTGAGTCACTGGGGCTCTGTAGGGTCAGCAGAATGAGAGTTTTCCTGAATCTCTTCAAGCACTGTGGTTTTAGCAGCAAGAAGCTGTGGTGAGCCGCTTCTGCCGTTTCTGCAGACTATGGTCGCCATTACGAGATGGCGCTGGCTCCGCTGTGGTATGTGACAAACAACTCCTTATCTGAGAGAGTTGGCACATGATTTTTCACCACCCTGTGAGAAAGTTCCACGCGGCAGCTTTGCATTGGGGCTTGGGATGCTTTATTAAGGCTGGGAGGGCATCCGGGGGAGAGAGAAGAGGAGAAGAAGAAAGAATAATAAATATCAAGGGACCTGAATAAACTGCTGAGAGAAGATTCCTGAGTGTTGCGTCTTCCTTGCGGGCAAGGGGTCGCGACAAGTGGTGCCGAGACCCGGGAACCAGAACTTTCAGCAGTCAGGGGTGGTGCACCGGTTAGTCCCAGGTAAGTGGGATCCGCGACCAAAGCGGGGTTAGTCCCTAGTAAATGGGATCCGCGACCAAAGCGGGGCAGCTCCTCTGTAAACACAGAGAGAGCCTTACATTTTATTGCAGCTGCACTGTGTACTTTCGCTTTTGTTTTTTGTGCTTCTTTTGTTGTTGTGTCATGGGTGCCACATCTTCAAGTCCGCTTCTCCTGGCCCTAGATGGCGTGTTACATTCCAAGGGCCTGGAAGTGAAACATAGTACTTTACAGAGATTTTTACAGAAGATAGATATCGCTGCACCGTGGTTTGCATTTTCGGGCAGCCTTACTGTACCTAGTTGGGATAAATTAGGCAAAGATCTTGACTTTGCTTCTGAGCAGGGCATATTAGAGGGTGGGGTGATACCCCTTTGGAAAATGGTCCGTAGTTGCCTTACAGATGGTAAATGCCAAGAAGCTGTGAGTGAGGGTCAGGCCGTTCTTGAACAACTACATGAGGAAAAATCTGAAGGATCACATAGTGAAGTGGCAGAGAGTATCAAAAGTAACAGTAGTGAGAAGGCAAAAGAGCCTGAAGATAAAAATAGGAGAAGGCTCTATCCAGACTTGACCGAATTCAAAACATCTGAGGACACAAGCGGCTCAGAGTGTTCTGAGGACCTTGATATATTGTTGCAACAACTACATAAGATAAAAGTAAAAAAGAAGAAAAAGGAGACACAAGGCGCGCATGCCTACTGTAAGAAGGGGGAGGGATCTAATATTGGTCAACAGAATTCTGAGGAGGAGGAGGTTGAAAATTTAGAAGAAGATATGACGCCTGTTGCCCCACCCCCGTATGTGGGGGGGAGCCAAAGTTCCGGGAGATCTTTTCATGCGCAAGTTTGGAGGACAGTTAATACAGATATGGGACTTGCGTACCCGGTGTTTCAGGACAATAATAGAGGAAGATATCATGAGCCTTTAGACTTTAAGATAGTTAAAACCTTGGCAGAATCCGTCCGCACTTATGGCATAGATGCCGCTTTCACTCTCACTCAGGTGGAGGGACTTACTAGATTTTGCATGACTCCCTCAGATTGGGCTAGTCTGGTGCGCGCTTGTGTCTCCCCAGGCAAATACTTGGACTGGAGAGCATTTATGCTAGAGGGCACGGTAGAGCAGGCTGCACAAAATCATGCAGTGGGACGCCCTGCCTGGGATAAGGATATGCTTTTTATCTAATGCTACATTACCCTCCGCAGCAGTCTGTCTCCAATCTCCGTTCCTGTTTCTTTTGGCTAATGTTACATTACAGGGGATGCTTAATTGTTCTAATGTTACTTGCTACTTGTCTGAGTGTTGGAATGGCTCCTGGACTATGGCAGTGATTATGAAAATTCCAACCTTTGTCCCGATCCCGGTTACTGCAGATCCAGAATCCTTTCCTATTGTTGAATTGATTAGAACCCGTAGAGATTTTAGAATTACGGCAGCTATAGTGACAGCTGTGGCAGTGTCTGCTGCTGCAGCAGTTACAGCTGGAGTAGCCATGGCCAGTCAAGTACAAACTGCTGCCACTATTAATCAAGTTGTTCAACAAACTTCCACTATACTTGAATCCCAAAATTCAATTAATCAACATATTTTGTCAGGGATTTTAGCTGCCAACCAAAGGATAGATTTACTTCAAGCTCAGGTAGAAGAATTGGCTGACTTGGTGCTTTTGGGTTGTGTTGACCAACGTGCACATTTATGTATAACCTCTGTCAGATTTAATGATTCCAGAAATGCCTCCCGCATCATCGGGGAATATCTATCCGGAACCTGGTCCTTGGCAGCAGAAAACTTGATCCAGTCTCAACTAACTCAGATTGCTGTTTTGAATAGTACCCGTGTTGAACCAGTGACTTTGGGTCAATTCACCGATTGGATATCTTCTGCTTTTTCCTTCTTCAAAGAGTGGGTGGGAGTAGGCATTTTTGGTGCAATGTGTTGCTTCAGTGTTATACTTTGTTTGTGGTTTCTCTGTCGCCTTAAAACTCGCCATGCACAAGAAAAGGCTATGATCATACAAGCTCTTGCAGCTTTAGAAAATGGCAACTCACCTCAAGTCTGGCTTGCGCATCTTAAACAGTAAACCTTTGTCATGGTCGTTGCACCCCAAGTTATTATAACATTGCACTGGGATCGACATGACTTTCCTTGTTATTCTCTTAGTGTTGGAAAGCCCTTGCACTCTGCTGGTCTTGCTGCCATTGCACGCAGATGGGTTTCCACACTAGTGCTTTTCTATCGCTTTAAAGTCCATGCCTTTCTTTCAGGGTGCTGTCAACTTGTTTGTCATTAATACAGCCACAGTTCAGCCTCAGCTATCCCCCTTCGTCCACCATCGTCACGATACAGGATGCGAGGCAAGGCACTGCACTTGAGTGATCCTTGACGTGGACCTCAAGGAGAGCATGTCCTATTGCATGCGGGTTAGACGCGTCCACGCCCCGCCCCACGAAAAAAGGCGTCGGCTGATATGGCCTCGGATCTGGGGAAGGGCCCTCCTTAGGACTGAGCCATACTATGCAGCCACTTCTGCACAGTGGGATAGGACCTCTACTCTCGCCTGTATTGTTTTAATAAAACAGAAAGGGGGAACTGTGGTGAGCCGCTTCTGCCGTTTCTGCAGACTATGGTCGCCATTACGAGATGGCGCTGGCTCCGCTGTGGTATGTGACAAACAACTCCTTATCTGAGAGAGTTGGCACATGATTTTTCACCACCCTGTGAGAAAGTTCCACGCGGCAGCTTTGCATTGGGGCTTGGGATGCTTTATTAAGGCTGGGAGGGCATCCGGGGGAGAGAGAAGAGGAGAAGAAGAAAGAATAATAAATATCAAGGGACCTGAATAAACTGCTGAGAGAAGATTCCTGAGTGTTGCGTCTTCCTTGCGGGCAAGGGGTCGCGACAAGAAGCCACTTGACCTGACTTTGGAGAGGATAGAACAAACCCTAAGAGTCTGTTTCCTGAGTCCATCCATCCCACCTCTGTACCCTATCCTGCTACAGCCCCAACCCCTGGCAGGCAGGCCCTGGTCCAGAACTCCATCTTTTCCCCTTCCTTGAAGGTCAAGTAGGAGAGCAGCTTCCCCCTGTGGGTGGTTGCTGTGTGTGTCAACATCCCTTGTCACTCAAGTCAAGCTCCCCAATGCCTCTGGAAAGTCACTGCATTAAAAAGTCTTCCAAGATTCCAGCTGAGTATACTATTTCCTGCTTGGACTCTGACAGGTCCTTAAACGGGAGAAACTAGGCCAAGAAGGAAAGGGAAGCTAGGAGAACAAGTGAGCTTCTCAGAGGAGCTGAAACCAACCCAGAAGGAGTTGAATGTGGAGTGTGTTGTTACTCCTCTACTCGTCTGCTGACTGGGTGAGCAGACATGGAAAGGCCGAGATCCAGCCATAAAGGCCCCCTTGGTCACCACCACCCTGTTCTCCTAGTGCCCTCCATAGAAGGCCTTGGTGTGGTGGAATTATCACTTACCGGTTTATATATCATTGGGCTGAAAACTCCTCGCAGCCCAAGATTGGTGTCCTGAATCCTGCCTGGCTTCACCAGGGCTGCCCTACACAGAATAGGTCCTCATGTGGATTCAGATGAAGAAATGAAGGATTCTCCCACTAATGAGAGGGTCCACCCTTCTGGAACTCTCCCTACCTCCTGGTCAGGTCCTGAAGACTCACAAGCCTCTAGCACCCAGGATACTGGAAAGTAGCTGAGATGCTCACTCAAAAGACCCTCCTCTTCCAGGACAGCTGCTACCCTATCAGGTTGTTCTCAAATTGTGGCCCCAGGCTTCCTTGCAGTGTTGGCACAGTTCTCCACCAGCTGCCAGTTAGTCCCCAATGCCTTTTTTTGTTCTTGTTCCCTTTTTTCCTGTTGTTCTCGGGTGTTTTGTTACCTGAAGGATCTATACTAGCTCCTTCTCACTTCCCCCAGGAGACCATGAAGAACACACTGGTGGCATGTGGGGAACTCTATCTTCCCATCCCAAACCCATATGCAGTCTTTTGGAATCTGGGCTGTTCCAGATAATCTGGGATATGTGCTTATTTATAGAAACAACACTAAGCCTTGATCCATTTCAATTAAAATGGTTTTAATAACTACAAACAAAATTGGGTAAAATGGTGAATAAAGCTTGTTTGTGTCTGGTTATAATTGTTTCCAAAGGCACGGAGACCATATTCCTTCTAAAGAGTATTAATTCCAAATGTTTTATTAGTGGAAACATTTTTAATGCTGAATATTGTGGTTTTTAAAATATTGTATTTTCAGTAAAAAAAGAAGCTTTTGTTTTGTTTTGTTTTGTACCAGGGATTGAACCCAGGGGCGCTTAACCATTGAGTCACATCCCTAGCCCTATTTTATTTTTATTTTGCTTAGGGCCTCAGTAAGTTGCTGAGGATGGTTTTGAACTTGTGATCCTCTTGCCTCAGCCTCCCAAGCTGCTAGAATTATCAGCATTTGCTACCATGCCTGGCTAAATGCAGTTCTTTATGTGTATAACAAGGTTTGTTTTCTACATCACTGTAAGACTTTTCATCTAAAATCACAAATCAAATGCAGTGTCCGCTAAGCTAAGCCCTAAGCACCATCCTAGCCCAGATGCCAAATAGAGAAGCCTCAAGAAGATTCCAACTATTCAGGTCCTCCCCCAAAAGGAGCAGAGATAAAACATCCCTACCAAAGGGAAAAAGTTGTTCACAAACCATAGTAAACTCTTTGTGTCCCAGTTTTCTTAGTTTGGTATATGAAAATGCAGTTACCACCAAAGTTTGAGTAGAGAAGGGAGATTCTCTTGCCCTATAATCTTCCAGACTGGAAACCCTGGACATTTTGATGCTTGATGATCCCCATCCCACCAAGAGAAGAATTTATTCCAACCATGCAGGGTCACCCCATGCCCTTGATGGTGCTCTCTGCTGGAAGAGGTTCTAAGGGAAGAGCCAGTTGCCTTAGGAAACAGAGATTGCTAGATTTAAACCCCCTTCCTGACATTCTGGCTCCAGGACTTTCTGTTACTGAGACATCCTCTGAAGTAGCATGAGTTCAAGGCCCAGTTTATGAGCCTTCACAGTGGTAGGCTGTCCATCAGGTTTGCTGATCTCTGTGTCTAGTACTGTAACTGGGGCTTGGTGTAGCTCAGGGAGATGGGTACTTACGTCTGTCAAAGTGTATACATTCATCAGGATCCAGATGCCCAAATAATGGATGCCTTCTGGCTTTGTGTTACATCTTCAGGGATAAAGAGCTACTTGCTGTACTTCTCCGAACTGGAAAGAAGTATTTCCAGGTTAGTATCAAGAGCAGCTGCTCCCTGAGAGTCACTTCTGAGCCAATCTTTCTCTCATGATCACAAGTCATGTGACTCATCCAGGCATCTGTTGAGAACGTGCTACGATAAAAGCCAAAATCCCTACAGACTCCACTGGAATTCACTAGGTCACTCAGCAATATGCTCCCCACTTACTTTTCTTTCTTTTTTTCTTTTTCTGGTACTGGGGATTGAACCCGGAGGCATTTTACCACTAAGCTACATCCTAAGGTCCCCTGCTTTCTTTTTTTTTTTTTTAAGACAAGGTCTCACTAAGTTGCTGAGGATCTCTATAAGATGCTGAGTGAGGTTGGCTTTGAACTTATGAACCTCCTGCCTCAGCCTCCCAAATCTCAGGGATTACAAATATGTGCCCCCTATCTGGTTTCATTTACTTTTGTTGTTTTTAGTTTTACATGACAGTAGAATGTATTTTGACATATCATACATACATGGAGTATAACTTCCCTTTTTTTTTTTTTTTTGGTACTGGGAATTGAACTCAGAGACACTTAACCACTGAGCCATATCCCCAGCCCCATTTTATATTTTATTTAGAGACAGGGACTCAATGAGTTGCTTAGCACCTCTCTGTTGCTGAGACTGGCTTTGAACTCACAATCCTCCTGCCAATCCTGAGTTTCTGGGATTACAGGTGTGTGCCACCACACACAGCCATAACTTCCCGTTTTTGTGGTTGTACATGATGTGGAGTTACATTCTTTTTGTATTCATATGAGAACATAGGAAAGTTATGTCTGATTCATTCTACTGTCTTTCCTACTCCTATCTCTCCCCCCTCATTTATTTTTCTTACAAATTCCCAGTCTCTAGTTGCAGTATTAATTTTACCTTAACTCTCAGCATAATGTCCTTAGCCAAAGGGCTAAATCATTGTCCCAACCTATTCCAGACTGTGACAATCATGTGTGGGAAAGAGGGAAACAGAACAAGAAATTTCTGTGTAGAGAAGTTGAAATTTTTTCTTTCTTTGAAGTTTCTGGAACCTAGGGTGTCACACATGCTAAGCATGTGCTTTACCACTGAGATACTTCTCAGAAGTTGAGATAATTTTAAAACTGTTACTTAGTTCACTAGATCTGGGGATATGAACAGTTCACTGAATAAAACTATTTTACAAGAATTGAAGAAGAATTGCTGAGAATTCTTAATATAATTGTATAAAATATTCACTATGTGAGTTTTGAAGATAATCAAACAGTATATGGTAGCAATTGGGTATAGATTCCTGAGTCCTATGCTCCAGAAATTTTTTATTCATGATTCAATTAAATAGCTCTTTAGTTCTAGAATATATTCCATGAACACAAGACAATTATCTTCATCTTCAAGCTTAATTTAACACTATTTACCAAGCTCATTAATTAAAAGGTAGTGTATCTACCTAATCTAGGCATTCATCCATTATAAACATGGACAGTGACATAGTCTCATCTTTCAGTTACCTTATGGGACAATTTTTTTGTCTCTGTGCATTCAAGAGTCACCTCCACCCATTGCCCATTCTGTAGATAAAGAAGGGTATTTACAGTTGGACTCTGATCTATAAAACAACATTCAAAACCATGGCAGGGCTGCCCAAGCCCAGGGTCCATTGACAATTTAGGAGACAACCAATGTTTCTTTCTTCTCAGATCTACTTCTGCCCTGTTCTCAGTTCATGGAAAAAGCCCTGCTACGTGCTTTTCCCCAAGGTCTCAGACAAGGCACACACCCACGCCCAGCCTCCTTGTCTGGCTGGCTCCAGTTCCCACATGCACTTTGCTGATGTTAGAGGGCACTTCACAGGGCACACCAGACAATGTAGTTCTGGTTACACTCTGTCAAGTGCTTTGACAATTATACCACTGATGTTAGTCTTGCCTTCCCCTACAGAAGTTCCTGGAAAGGTACTTAGTAACAATAGCTCCTGGCACTGGGCCCCCACTCAGAGCTGGTACTCAGTCAATAACCACTCATCTTTCTATCAAGTCTTTCCCTGTGAGAATGGCGAGCAGATGAAGGAAACAATCCTACACAGGCCAGGCTCTGGCTTCCCTGGGGCACCTGCCAGGCAGTGATGTCCTTGATACACACCATGGAAATGCCTATGGCCAGTCTGCCCTCTCCTAGCTCTTTTAAATTCAGTTTCTTTGGAACTCCCCCACTTTACCTTCTCCCCATCCCTTCATAGCACCCCTCCCTGCATTTAATTTAAAGCATTCATGAAAGTTATTTTTCTCTCCATCTCTGCTGCAAGGTGCAGTACCTGGATTTCAGATGAGGAAGTCTGGCTGGCAAGATGATGGATAAATGGGTGAATGTCTGGACTAATGGGAGGGTGAGGACGTGGATGCATCAGTAGAAAAATGAACTCTCCTTTCCTGGAAGTGCCCTGGAATGACCCCTTCCAAAGGGCAGAGGTCCCCACTTGTTCAAGGAATTAAGACCCCAGTGAGATTCCAGTGACTTTATAAGATGAAATTTGTTAAAAAAGTTTGTGACTTAAAATCTGGGTGCAGTGGTGTACAACTGTAATCCCAATGACTCAGGAAGCTGAGAGGCAGAAGGATCATAAGTTCAATGTCAGCCTCCACAATTTAGAAGACCTGTCTCAAAATTAAAAATAAATAAATAAAAGGTCTGGGAATATAAGTCAGTAGATCACCACCTCTGGGTTCAATCCTTAGGACCACAAAAAAGAAAACATTCTAACTTTAACTGGGTGTGGTGGCACATACCTCTAATCCCAGCTACTTGGAGGGCCTGAGGCAGGAAAATCCTAGGTTCAAGGCCAGCCTGGGAAATTTAGCAAGACACTGTCTCAAAATAAAATTTATAAAAATGCTGGAGATGTAGATCAGTGGCGGAGTGCTTGCCTAGTATGTGTAAGATCCTGGGTTCCATTCTCCAGTACTGAAAAAAAATTATAACTTAGAAACTAGAATATTTATGAACATATAATCAAAACATGGCAAGACATGAGGGCAATTCTACAATTTAGCATACACAAACATATTCATTTATACCTCGTTGCTAGGTAATACATTTTGGGAATGTTCAATGTTTTTTATTCACTACTTGTAATAGAGGGCCATTAGTTCCCTCAATCGAGAGCAAAATGTATCTACTATCAACATCAATTATTTTTCAATCTTGAACTTGAAAGCTTTTAAAGAAAAAGACTTTAAGATCTCACCCAGAGCTTCCTGGTCTTAGCTGTATGCTTGAATTACCTGGGGAAGCTTTTAAAAATCTCGATGCCAAGGTTGCCTCTCAAATCTATTACATTAGAATCTCTGGGGAGAAGACACAGGCATCTGTATATTTTCCTCTTTTGAAGAAATGTTTGGGTCAGGTGCAGTAGCATATGCCTGTAATCCCAGCTACTCAGGAGGTCAAGGAGGATTGCAAGTTCAGCCTGGACGACTTAGTAAGAACTTGTCTCAGTTGGAGATATAACTCAGTGGTACAGTGCTTACCTAGTATGCTTGAGGACATGATTCAAACCCCCCATACCAAAAATTTTTTGGTTTGGCTTTGTTGTTGTTGTTGTTGTACTGGGGATCAAACCCAGGGTTTTGCAAATGCTAAGCAACTGAGCTATACACCCAGCTCCAACATGCATATTTTTAAAGCTTCCCAAATAATTCTCATGTGCAGACAAGACTGAGAATTACCACTCAACCCTTATACATCTAAGGCTAATATAAAAAGACTTACTATGCAAACTAGAGGGTTTTATGTTCCCTCTGAGAGAGTTGTTTTGTTTTGTTCATGGTATAGGGATTGAACCAAGGGGTGCTCTAACACTGAACTGCATCCCTGGCCATTTATTTAGAGACAGGATTAAGGCTGGCTATGAATTTACAATCCTCCTGCCTCAGTCTCCCAAGTTGCCCAGCTGAGAGTCAGGTTTGAAACCATCCCTCCCCATCATCTTGTTTTTCCTTTTCTTCTATTTCTGTCCTAACAACCAAGAATAAACTCAATGGCTCCAGCGACGAGGATCCAAATTCAGGAGAACTATGCTATCATTTTGTGAAGTCTGTACTTTTCCACTCCTGAATTTCCATGCCTAAAACCAGTTTCGGGAATTGAGGGAAAGAGACAGCTGCCATAGAGTCAGGTGTGATGGTGCCTGCAATCCCAGCAACCCGGGAGGCTGAGGCAAGAGAATGGCAAGTTCAAGGACTGCCGGGTCAATTGAGCAAGACCCTGTCTCAAAAAATAAAAAGGGCTGTGATATACCTGGGTTCAATCCCCAGTACCACCAAAAGAAAAAAAAAAAGTGGTTGTTTTTAATTGCTAGATTCTCTGTGTCTGCAGTGTGGTTTCTGGGCTGGACCATTTCATTGATCAGTTGGAAAGGGAAAGTTGGAAAGAATCTAGGGATGCTTCCTGGAACTTGGAGATAATTGGGTTCAGAGGAGGACATGGGAGAGCATCTCTCAGTACCCCATCCATTCATTCTTCCAATGCCCACTAACTCTGCAGGGCTCCTGGAGTAGGCGGAATAAAAAGACTTGCACACGACAACAGCAGATTGCAGTTATGTATTTAGTTTCCTATGTACTTGAACAACAAGGGCCATGGGAAGGGGAAGAGAAATGCTGGAAGAGCTGCCTGGCTGGAGTACCTGACTTCGGCTAAGACATGGATTCCTAAGCACAATTTACAAAATCATTTTCCTACAGGAAAATCGGCTTCCACAGGGGTAGCAGGGGTTGCAGGGGTCGCAGGGGTTGCAAGGGTTGCAAGGGCTGCAGGGGCTGCATGGGTTGCAGGGGTTGCATGGGTTGCAGGGGGAAGCACAAGGGTAGCATGGAGACTCGATCTTGACACAACTGCCGAGGCCGTAGGAGTAGGTTACATCCTTTTCGTCTACACATGGCGGCAAGCTGAACTCTTTGCAGATGTTCATATAGCTGTACTTTTTGGATCCGAGGCAGTCGTACCTGTTCTCCCGTTCAGCTGACACACACACCTTTCCGTCCTTTACTCGTACTTTGACTTGATCAGGTTCAAAGCCACACACGTTCACTGACCCCAAGATGTTACTGCTACAGCAAGAGGAGGCCAGGATTCTGTTTGTTGTTCTTCTGAGCCTGGAATTGAGAAAAAAGGACAGAGTGAGAGGAAGGAGCTCAGACACAGCCCAAGAAGCCATATTTTAATCTCTGTCTCCCTTTAATAGCAAAAGCTCACACTAGTCATCATGAAAAATCAAATTTACACAAACGAGGAACATAAAAAGTGAGAGTCCCGCTACATGAATCACACTATCCTAAAGGTCAGCCTCTGTTAACAAATGGGTGCTTGGCCATTCAGGTCTTTCTCTTATATTTCAATTCTAGCTCCTCCTCTATTAATTATGAAACCATGGGGGGTTAGCATTTTACTTAATGCTGTGCTTGGCATGTTTCAAATCTTATTTAATTATTACAATTATCATTGATGTTTCTACAATTATATATAGACAGTAGTTTTTTAATGGGACACAATTGAAAAGATACCATTTAAACACTATATATTACTTGGAAAGGCAGATGGTTTGCTTGAGCCCAGGAGTTTTGAGACCCACCACCTGGTCAACACAGTAAGACTCTGTCTAAAAAAACAATAAAAACATGACTGTCAGCCCCGCCACTGGACAATCACCCAGACACTTGACTTGAAAAGTTCCATCAGCAAAGAGGGCAGGAGAGAACTGACCTGGTTCTGTCCACTAGGCCTGACTCCTCTTGCTGCCATGAAGTGGCTCCAGATTCTAGTGACCTGGTGCCAGAAGGAATTCAGTCCTTTTGGCAGGGCTGTGTCCATCAGATATGGGACCACCCACCAGTGGCATGTTGGTTGGGATCCTACCAGCTTTCAAGAGCTCATGTGTGCTTCTTTTCTCAGCTCCTCATTTAGTGACTTCACATTAATTGTTCAAAATCATGGAAGGAATATTTACACCACAGCAAGTGGAAAATGCTACAGATCAGAACCAGTTGTCAAATGCCATTGCCATGGCTCCTAGAGAAGCTGACAGTTGCTATTCATGTCCTACCATGTAAATCTTTTTTTTTTTAATATTTATTTTTCAGTTCTTGGCAGACACAACATCTTTGTTTGTATGTGGTGCTGAGGATCGAACCCGAGCCGCACGCATGCCAGGCGAGCGCGCTACCACTTGAGCCACATCCCCAGCCCCGTAAATCCTTAATAAGAAATTAACAGCAGCTCACACTGATTGATCAGTTAGGATACATCAAGAACTAGTAAAGCCAAGTGCCCAAGAGCACAGTCTCTATAGAGTATGTTTAAATCTCAGTTCTGCCACATGGACAAGTTTTTTAACTTCTCTGTGTCTCAGTTTCCTCATCTGTAAAACTGGGACAATAAGTAGTCTCCTACCTATTGTGTTATTGTGAGGTTTAAATTAGTTAATGCATGAAAAAAAAGTCACAACTGTGATTGGCACATGGTTAGATTGTTAGGCTTTTGTCTTTTTCTGTTGTTGCTATTTGTTTGTTTACAATTTGCCATGGAAAGTGCTAAGCAAGTTACAAAGAGTTATTCCATTTAATCTTCACAATAACTGTGGTGCACATGTGATTATCACTGTATTGCCTTTTTTATGCTGAATTTTGTTTAAACATTTGCTTCTTTTTTGTTATGTAAGTTATATAGGTCCAGAAAATATAAAGAAAAAGATTATTTTTTTTTTAAAGAGAGAGAGAGAATCTTTTTTTTTTTTGGCGGTGCTGGGGATAGAACCCAGGGACTTGTGCATGCAAGGCAAGCGCTCTACCAACTGAGCTATATCCCCAGCTGCCAAGAGAGAATCTTTAATATTTATTTTTTAGTTTTCGGCAGACACAACATCTTTGTTTGTATTTGGTGTTGAGGATCGAACCCGGGCTGCACGCATGCCAGGCGAGCGCGATACCGCTTGAGCCACATCCCCAGCCTGATTAAATATTTTTTAAAAGTTCATAATTACATATCACACTTAACTCTTTTGTGTTACACTTTTTTCTGTGTGTGTGTGTTTCTACATACAGTTTTGTGTAGGTTCTTAAATTCATACTACACACACTGAATTTAATCTTCACTTTTCACTTGACAAGACTTCACAGGATTGGTTTAATAGTGTAAACCACTTGTACTGAAAATTATACACCAAGACTCTTAATGGCCAATTACAAAATGACCAAGTACAACTTGGTCCTAAGAGACACTGAGGCAAACAGAAACAACTTGAGTCATATACCCAGAGGACTATATAATAAGTCACTCAGCTCCATTTCTACCCCCAACCCGAAGAAATCTGAGGATGGCGGGGGTACAGTAATCTTTTTTGCCCTGGGTATACTGGAATACCCTAGGCCATACTAAGAAGAAAGGAAGAGAACTGGACTTTGAAATTGCTATCTCTGAGAGGCAGCCCAGAGATCAAGCACATTATCTTACTAGATAGAGAATAACTCACAAAAATGCAAGAAACAGCGCAAACTCTAGACATGTTGCTCTCTCTGGATAGATCATAGCTTGAAGCTGGGCATGCCTATAATACCAGTGACAAGGAGGCTGAGACAGGAGGATCACAACTTTGAGACTGGCCTCAGCCACTTAGCAAAGACCCTCAGGCAACTTAGTGTAACTCTGTCTCAGAATAAAAAGGCTGGGGATGTGGCTCAGTGGTAAAGTGTCTCTGGGTTCAATCCTTAGTACCCAAAAAATAAGATAAGAGCTTGAAGGAGAGCAGCCAAGGCCATAAGTGAAGCACAGAGTAGAGTAGGTACTGAGGGTTTCTCAGATTCTCCACGGTGTGCACATGGGCTGAGTCAAATTACATCATATCCTGCTGCAAAGAAGGGGCTTGGACTAACAAAAGAGGGTTCAAAGACCCCAAGCAGGATTTCTAGATCCCCAGTGACTGCCTGAGCTGATTCTGCCCTCCTGCCATCTGTAGGAGATGGATCTGGCAACCAGACCCACCAGGCATTGCCAGCTCCAGGTCCATCTCCACTTAGATGCCTGAATCCCAGGTACAACTTCATGCATTTTGTTCCCCCTTTCTCCCCTATCCCTACCACTTTGGCTTCTTTGCAGCAATTATATAGCTATCCCACACTGGGGTTTTTTGGGAAATGGCCTAAAACTCTTGGCCAATCAGGTCTCTTCTTGCATTTATCTCAGTGGTTATGAGCAAGAACCTGTGGGTTTAAGGGAACTCGCAGGAGTCACATTTTGCTCATCAGACTCAACTCTGAACTTGCAACTTGACTTTGCCATCAGCCTAAATGGGATTTCCCATGGCTCTCTGGAGTTCTGGGCAAGGGGAGATTGCCTCTTATGCTTTTATCACAGAGCTGAACCAGTTCCTTTGGTTCTCTGTTGAAGACTCATAGAAAAGCTGGAGACAGCTTCAGACCAAAGGCGCCTGTGTCTGCACTCTGTGCTAGTCTGTTTCGCTCTGCTGAAGCTGAGTTTCACCTGCACATCAGACCACACTCCTGAATGTGAAACACCACCCACGCCCATGAGGAGCTATATGAGCAGCCATCTTCATACAGATATAACTCATATTCATTCCTGTGATTAATAAAGGAAGATGTCAAAAATTACTCTATCCACCTGAGAGCAAGGGGAAGCAAGCCTTCTCTAAGCTTTGTTGGAATACTTTGCTTTTCTTCCATTTTTACAAAGACCCGTGTAAACACATCCTTCCCTTTCTTTTCTCCTTTTTTCCTCTCTCCCCTCTTTTTGACTTTTCTCCCTTCTCTAGAATTTGGTATTAATATGGCAGACAGTTCACTCAACAAGGAGTAAACAGTGTAGTCTGGCTGCATTTGACTTTCCTGCAGGGCTGGATAAAACACAGGTGTCTGGATCCCCACCCCAACCCCACCCCCACCCCCACCCCCCAAGTTTCAGATTCAGTTGCTCTGGTGTGGAGTTGAGAATTTGCATTTCTAATAAGTGCCAGGTGACTCTGCTAATGCTGATCCAGGGACTACACTTTGAGAATCACTGGCCAGGTGGTGAGGTACATGAATTTCTCACTCAGGTGAATGTGTCTTCAAGTCAGGGCTCCACGATGTCTCAGTGATCAAGACGGTTGCCCTAGATCTGATTCATCAACTATATGATGAGAGAGATAATAGCAGCCCAAAGGCATACTAGGAGAATTAAATGAATGTGAATACTGGGTACATAGACATTACTCAATAAAGAAAATTCTTCTTCATCATTCCTTCTGTAAACGAACTTACCCAAAAATCTGAGGTTTTTTTTTTTCTTTCTTTCTTTCCTGATAAAGGAAGCAACTTCAGAAAGCTTTTATTTTTTTCAAGTAACCAATGCTATTGATGCAAAACAAACAAAAAAACCCCAACAACTTCTCCAATACTACTTTCAAAACCAACACATCACATTTTATTTTTATTAGAATGTAATTATTTTTTTTCTATACCAGTTAATAAAAAACCAAGACCCAGACGAAATCTGAGTTTTTAAGTGACAAAGGCCCAAGTCCTATATCATTAAACAATAAGGTCAAACTAAATAATAGAAATGATTTTCACCAGCTGGGTATGGTGACACACAGCTGTAGTCCCAGTTACTCAAGAGGCAAGAGGATTGTAAGCTTGAGGCCAGCCTGGGTGATTCAGTGAGGTTCTATTCCAAAATAAAATGAAGGGCTGGAGGTGTAGCTCAGTGGTATAGCTCCCCTGGGTTCCACCCCTAGTCTCTCTCTCTCTCTTTCACACACACACACACACACACACACACACACACACAAAGAATGTTTTAGGCTTAGGTGGCAACTCCTAGCCTCGAAACCAAGGGGGACTGGGCTCCAAGACAACAGGTACAAAGAGATTATGATGAGAGAGCAACCAGGGGCCAGCTCTTCTGTCTCTCAGAGGACACAGGGAAGCTGGCTCTCTGTGGAAAGCCAGTCTTTACCAGTCATAAAGCCCCAGTCTGACCCTGACTCACTGACTGAGAGAAGACTCAATGAAAACCTCAAACTCATGAGTGTGTGGGGAGTCCAGAAAAGAAATGAGAGGGCAGGTTTTTGAAGTTTTGAGATGGCAGGCCTCCTGGGGGGACTTTGAAGGGAATTTCTTGTTGAGATTTAGGCCAACCACAGGCTCTTAGGTGAGTGGATGGAAGCACAGCTTCAGGATTCATTTCTAGGTACCAAAGAAGGGTACAGAGGGTGAGGCCAGTGTAGCTCAAGGTACAACTGTAAACCAAGATTCATCTGGCCACAGGACTAGTGCCGGTGTCAAAGCCACACCTGCATCTGTTCATGAGGTCATAAACTATGGTCAGGATTGAAGATGGTTTGGAGCTGGTTTATTCCTCCAGCTTTAGTATTGAGGAAAGGGAACCCCATGAAGTGCTGTGGCTGATCAGGTACAAACTTAAGGCAGGATGATGTGGGATTTCCCCAAAGGAAACCAAATTCAGTTACCTCAGTCCTTCTAGATCCAGAAGAGTGAGGATGAGTCAGGGGCATGGCTAGTGCTTCGGGCATAAAAGGTAACTGGGGAAGGAACAGGCATACTGAAAAAGCTAAAGAAACCAAAGTGCTAAATTGGGTACCTACTAAGGAAGACACTGCCTCCTCTACCCCAACCCCTGTGGTACTGGGGATAAAACCCAGGGCCTTGCAAGTACCCAGGGTGTTCAGGCAGTCTACCACAGACCTGCACCCACAGTTCCTTTGTATTTCATTTTGAGACAGAGTCTTGCTATGTTGTCCAGGCTGACCTCAAACTTGGTATCTTCCTGCTTCAACCTCCCATGTAGCAGCTAGGAGTACAGGTGTTTGCTACCACACCTGGCTGACACTGACTTTTTTTTTTTTTTTTTTATTGTTGGTTGTTCAAAACATTACAAATTTCTTGACATATCATATTCCACACTTTGATTCAAGTGGGTTATGAACTCCCACCTTCACCCCATACACAGATTGCAGAATCACATCAGTTACACATCCATTGATTTACATATTGCCATACTAGTGTCTGTTGTGCTCCGCTGCCTTTCCCATCCTCCACCATCCCCCCTCCCCACCTCTCCCCTCCCCTCCCCTCCTCTCTCTCTACCCCCTCCACTGTATAACCCTGAGGGTCTCCTTCCATTTCCATGCAATTTCCCTTCTCTCTCCCTTTCCCTCCCACCTCTCATCCCTGTTAAATGTTAATCTTCTTCTCCTGCTCTTCGTCCCTACTCTGATCTTAGTTACTCTCCTTATATCAAAGAAGACATTTGGCATTTGTTTTTTAGGGATTGGCTAGCTTCACTTAGCATAATCTGCTCTAATGCCATCCATTTCCCTGCAAATTCTATGATTTTGTCATTTTTAAATGCAGAGTAATACTCCATTGTGTATAAATGCCACATTTTTTTTATCCATTCGTCTATTGAAGGGCATCTAGGTTGGTTTCACAGCCTTGCTATTGTGAATTGCTGACACTGACTTTTGAAGCAGCTACTCAAGCAAGAATGGATACAAGGCCATGGATACCACAAAAAAAAAAAAAAAAAAAGTAAGAAAGAAAAGAAACAATGGAAGTGAGTTGGACCCTCTATGCCTGGTCTAAAGAAAACACTATATATATAAAATACATATACGTATATATCCATCTATCCATATATTATATGTATGTTATGTATTATATATTATATGAATATTATAATACATATATATATATATATATATATATATATATATATATATATATGACAGATACTCAAGAATGTTCAAGAAACTTATGGATGAAATTTAAAAATTTTTGGCCAAGAGTTTTTACTCATTATTAGAGTCATACCCAGACACATAACAGATTGACTCTCGCATAGAAAGTAATTTCAGTGGGGTGGAGGCAACTACAGACTAGGAACATAGAACCTTCTGGACAACCCAGAATGACATCTGAAAGATATGTCATAACTAACCAACGACTCAGCATTCTTTAAAAGGGTGAAAGGTCATGTGAATATGAATTCTAAATCCACAAAGCCTTGGACAAGATTTCACACCAAAGATTGTTTTTAAAAAAGTTAACTCAACATAATATTTCTGGATCTCTTTAGTCATGGATCAGGAGCTAGCTTAAAGATAAGAAAGAGGAGGTATTCCACCGGAAGAAAAAAATATTAACAGTGTGAGTCCTCTGGGATTGGAGCTGGGATCACAGCTGAACATTTTCACCTCTATTCAGGAAAATTGAAGATTTAGGTTTACAGGTGACACTAAGACCTTTTGGATAGGGAGATGTCAAGCTGTCAGAAATAGAGCACAGAAATTTCACAAAGTAGTATGAATGGGAAGAAAAGTATCTGGGAGGAGAAAAAAAGAGGGCAAAAGCCTGAGGTCATTTCTAAAATGGTCTCAGAGTTATCCATTCAGAGATCCAGGAATTAATGTAAGGAATCACCAGCTTCAAATCCTGCTGCTGGCACAGGAAAACAAACAAAAACAGCCAAGACCCAGACACTGTCAGAATAAGCATCACAAACTAGAGAAAGCGTCACCTCTTGTATGAACTACTCTGCTGGGAATTAAAGCTGGGCCAACTGAGCACCAAAAAATAGGGTCTCTAAAGTGGGATAAGGAGCCTGATGGCAAAGGGCAGAGAGGCATTGCCCTGAGGGGTGTGGGAAGAGGGGAGCTCAGAAGACCCAAGGTATAGAGGGAGTGGGCATAGACCTGCCCACCAGGAGCCCTTCCTCACAGTGTGAACAGTTTATAAACTTGATTCCCTAAGGAGTAAAAATAAACAGTGGTTCAAAGAATATGTGGATGAATCTGTAGGTGAATGCTCCATTTCAGCCTATGGGGAGGGGTCAGTCCTGATCTTTGGCCAAGGCTGATGACCTCGACAATTACTGTCCAATTACCCTTCCGATGAAACACCACTGTCACTGTTGCCAAGGGACCTCTCCTACATACCCACCCACCCACCATTCATCTATTTTTCTAGGCATCTTACCTATCTATGCTTATCTTTTAAAAAATAGGACCATATCAAACAGTTTTTCTAGATTTGCTTTTTTCACTTACCACCATCAATATGTAAAAATGCTTTGTCCATCCGTTTAACATCTACATACCGTCCCAATGTTTAGGTGGGCCATAATTTATTTAGCCAGAGGACAACTCTCTCCACCACTGTTTTCATCAGTAGTAGCAGACTTATATAGACAGAGATTTCCTTCTTTACTCCAGGCAAAAAAGAAAATATGATCAAAACTAAAACATTTTTTAGATTCCCCAATTCCATGGAAACCCAACTCAAGTCTCCTCTGAAAGGGGCAACTGAGTTCTGTAGTTTATTTCCACAGCTTTTTCTGGAGTTGGAGGGGAAAGCCAATGTAATGGCCTCAACTCCAGAGGAACTGTAAGTCTTTGGAGTTGGGAGGAAGGGGAGAAAGATTTTCCTACAAAATGAAGGAAATGCCTCTATTGTTCAATTTATTCTCCTTCTCCTAAAGCCTCTGGCAAACATTAAGGATTTGATCAATTATTATTACTTGTCCTGCAGACATTTCTGTAAGTCCAAATACACTCAAATCACTTTACTCATAACCAGAAAAAATGTCTCGTTTGCTGCCTCCAATAGCTTTTTAATGACACCCCCTATTTCTTTCCCTCATTAAAGCCACCTAATTTGTCAAGTTGGCACTCCCGCTATAAACCACCAGCTGCCCTCAACATCGTTACATTGTCTTTGGAGAATCTCACCATTCCCATTATGGACCCATTGACTCTTCTTAAATCTTTCCTAAGTCACCAGAGTCATTATCTTGAACATTTTTTTTTTATCTTTGTTCAAGTATCAATTGTCACCCCCCCCCCTTTTATTTCAACTGATGAGGCTGAGAAACCAACTCTAAAGATCTAAAAGTGAGTTCTCTCACTTGGCAAGCTCTCTCTTTTCGTCCTCGATGGCTCTGATGGCTTTCCTCTCCAAACTCCTGAGGGACGGGCGAAGGCAGTACAGCTTGTAGTCACACAGGCAGCACGGGTAGAGGTCACACAGGCCGCAGGAACGCGATCGCTTCGAGTAGCACAGGCAGTACGGGTAGGGATGCAAGTCACAGCAGCAGTACGGGTGCATGTACAAGTCGCACAGGCATCGGGTGCTGAATTCATCGATGCATCTCAACTGTCTTAATTCTCTGTCCACCTTCTTTATGTCCCTTCTAACACTGTCCAAAAGACAACTCAGTGCAGCCATTACAGTCACACCTTATTGTTCAGTGAGTACCTTTGGGAAATGGCACTCAAGGGAAAAAATTGTTCTAAGCTCTTCTCAGAGGTTTCTTTTAAAAATAAATGAGACTCACATGGCTCACTTACTTTAAGGCTTGTATTCTGTGACCTCACCATCCTCTGAGTATGTCATAATCTTCTGGTTGCCATGTGAACCAGACCCAGTCACACTCTCCAGAGACCCTCCTGAGAGCTTCAGAGATACTCTCAGAAACATACTCATGTTGAGATTTCATTCACCTTCACATGGGGTGTCTCCCAAGCAATCCTGGCTCCTGGGTTCACGGGATTAAACTTGAATGTCCCTGACTTGTGTGTGCTCTGAGGATGAGCCATGGCTTGCCAGTGCGGATCTTGGTGCGCCCATGGCAGGAGCTGCCTGGTTCCTTTCTCAATGCCCTTCTGCCCGAGGCTCAGTCTTGCTCTTTTTATTCTGGGATCCATTCTGGTTCCAGGCAGGAAGAATATTATAAAGAACTTTCATGTAGTTCTCTTTCTCCTGTCAAGTCCTCATCAAGTCAGCCTTTGTCCTTGACCTTCTGAGTCCCAATGTCCAGTCCTGCCCATTCCCCCCACCCAACCCCTGCTGGGGATCAAACCCAGGGGCTCACACGGCCTCACCTCACCTGCCTGTTCTTGGCTTGCTGGGGTCCTGGCTGTCCTGGAACCTCAGTTCTCCATGGGTGGGGATCCTGCCTGGAAACTGCCATTTCTGTGCTCAGAGTCCTGTCCTCAGTCACCATCTCTCAGCAACTATAACTGTGGTCTTGTCTTCAAGCCTCCAGATTCCCCAAACGTATCCCACATGTTGGTCCTTGACACTCTTTTAGACAGTGGCCAGAAATCCTCGCTCCAGCATTTCCTGCGCTCTACTTTAGACCAGGACCATGTACTTAGCCTCAGATTTGGCTTGTGCTAATTCTCTGGGTACCAGAGAAGCCTTGAGCTGCTGCTCGGCTCTGACTCTCCTTTTCATGGATTAAAGTATAGAGAACTTGAGGACAAGTGGTTGAATGTGACACTGGAGAGGTGATAATAGTCAGGTTTCAAGGGACTTGTAGGCCAGACTAAGGAGTTTAAAGGATCATCAATTTTCTTCTTAAATTGATAGAAGTTTGGGGTTTTTTTTGTTTGTTTGTCTGGGGTTTTTTTAGTGGGGGAGGGTATTGGAGATTAAATCCAAGAGGCTTTACCCTAGGGTCTTAGTTGCTTAGGGCCTCACTAAATTGCTTTATTGATGAAGGTTGAAAGGTAGCTGGGTGCAGTGGCACAGGCCTATAATCTCAGCAGTTCAGGAGGCTGAGGCAGGAGGATCACAAGTTCAAGGCCAGCCTCAGCAATTTAGTGAGGCCCTCAGCAACTTAGTGAGACCCTGTCTCAAAATTTTAAAAAATTTAAAAGCCAGGGAAATGACTCAGTGGTTAAGTGCCCCTGGGTTCAACCCTCAGTATAAAAGAGAGAGAGAGAGAGAGAGAGAGAGAGAGAGAGAGAGAGAGAGAGAGAGAGAGAGAAAGGGAGAAAAGGACAGTCTGGACTGGGGATCCTTGCTATAGGGATATAAGGATAGCTAGGAGGAAGCTGGTGAGATCAGCTTCCCCTCCCCCATATTCATTCAGGCCCAATCAGTTTGTTCTCTACATTGTAGACAGAGAAGTTTTATACACAGATCTATCATCCCTCAATCTCCCCACCCACCCATCTCTTGCCCTAAAACTCCTCAGTCTTTTCTATCCTCTTAAAAGAAGAATTAAAATCTGTTGGGTGTGGTTGTACATGTCTGTAATCCCAGCTCTTTGGGAGGCTGAGAGAGGAGAATCATAAATTTGAGGCCAGTCCGGGAAACTTAGTGAGATTAAAGTCTCAAAATAAAAATTAAAAAGGACTGGAGATGTAGCTCCACGGTAAAGAGGAAAGAAAAGAAAAAGAAAAAGGACTCCGATGTGGTGGGACACACCTGTAATCCCAGCAACTCTGGAGGCTGAGGCAGGAGGAGCCCAAGTTTGAGGCCAGCCTCAGTAACAGTGAGACCTCAGCAACAAAAGCTATCTCAAAATAGAAAATAAAAGGGACTGGTGATGGAGCTCAGTGCTAGAACATTCCCCAGTACTGTAAGAAAACAAAAGGACTAAAATCCTTAGGATGCTGATGATAGGGCCTGTGCCCACCTCCCTGGTCTCCTGTCCCATCATTATGACTCCAATTCATGCAGCTCAGACACAATGGCCTCCCCAGAAGGCCACAAACTTCCTGAAGGCCATTCCATACTCTCTTCATCTCAATCTCCATTGCACAGTACTTAGACACCTGGTGTTCTGCCTGCTTGGAAATTGAACCCACCACCCCCTGACCTTGATCTAGTTGACTCCTAAAGCACCCTTTAGACCTCCACTTACATGCTCCTCCTCGAGGAAGCCTTCTCTGTCCCCCAGACCAAACCCTCTCATAACTTCACACATATTTCCTATATAACATTATTTGTCTGTTTCCCTAACTAGACTTAAAGCCACAGGAACAGAGACCTTGACTACCATATAGCTAATGGCGCAGTAAGTGGCACACAGTAGGTGTGAATGAATTAAACAATTTAGAGGACAGAATGAGAAGCGTGGGAGGAATCAGTCATGACTCTTGGGTGTCTAGTTGGCAGCCTCCTGGTACCACTGAGACAAGAAACGAAGAGGGATGCTTTCAGGGGACATGGTTAACAGGAGAGGCTAGTGACAACCCTAAGGTAGAACTGTGCAGTGGCCCGTGGATAAGTGGGTCTGGAAGTTGAGGGAAGCTGGGCTGGAGATGTGAACTAGGGAGCCACTGGAAACCTGGAGAAGCCGAGTGAAGGAGCTCATGAGGGCTGATAGGAGGAGGAGGAGGAGAGGCCGGAGCCTCTCAGCCAAAGTCCCTCATGTGTCACTAGACCAAGTCTGGCTCTCCTACTGGTTCAGTGGCATTCCCCAGCCTTGACCTGAGAGGCCCCTGGGTGCTGATGAAGTGTCTTAGCAAAGAAAACAAGTGTCCCTAGAGGTACTGGAGTGAGAGGCTGGCCCCTCGAGTCACTTGGAATGAATCAAACAGTGAAGTTGAATAATATTCTTCTGTGGATGAAAGTCGATGCCCTTCAGGAGTGGTTTTAGACAGAGATAGTGGCACATGGTTGTAGTCCCATCTATTTAGGAGGCGAATCAGAATTTCAAGTTTGGGGCTGGGGTTGTGGCTCAGTGGTAGAGCGCTTGCCTTGCGTGCGTGGGGTACTGAGTTCATTCCTTGGAACCACATAAACAAATAAAATAAAGGTATTGTGTCAATCTACAACTAAAAAAGTTTTTTAAAAGATTTCAAGTTTGAGGCCTGTCTGCTCAACATAGTGAGATAGTGAGAGCTCATCTCAAAAAAAAAAAAAAAAAAAGTGATTTTTAATTCTGAGAGGCAGACTCCTCTTTCCCAAGAGTTAATTGCAGGAAGTGACCAGATTCCTCTAGCTCTGGATAACAGACTTCTAAACCCTTCTATCCTCTTGAATTCCATTGCTTAGCAAATGTCAGCAAAGGTTGAAACAGGCAAACTCTCAATTTTTAACTTGTTAAATACACAGATTCAGGAGCTTAAATACACACATCTGAATCTCCACAGTGCATTATTAAGACGGCTATGGCTATATTTCAACTAGAATTCTTTCTTTATACCATTTCCTGGTGATTTCACTCTTCATGAAAGAATATTAACATCATTTCAAATGACTAAATAAAGGTAGAGACTGCTTTAAAGATTAGATGGAAATGGGATCTATTCATGTCAGAAGAACATATTGAAATTCATCAGAACCAACTAAAACCCAAGAGGATGGCCCATAGGCTCATTTCCTGAGTCAAAAAACAAACAAACAAACAAACACACAAGGAAATTCTATGAGTCTAACGAGGAGGTGGCGGGGTCCATTGAAGTTCCCTTCCACCTTGGCTTGTGTCCAGAGAGAATGTCCTCTGGAATGAAGAACAGGCCTTGGCAACTTCCCTAGCTGGGCAATACTGGCCTGGGCCCCAGTATTGGCAGACTAGGGAAAGGTCCCTTCTGCCTCTTCCACAGGTAGGGCAGCTACAGGTCATGTCTGTTCACTAGGCCAGTGTCACAAAGGTATTCCTCTAGCAGTTGTGGGATTATTGTTCTTGCTTAAACATTAAATACCAAATCATATACACAGCCTGATCTCAACTTCATGAAAAAGAATCCATAGAAGGAAAGAAACAACTTAAAAAATTAACTGTGGTTTTCTCTGAGAAGCAGGATTACAGATAGTGTTTGAAATTCTCTTTTCTATACCTGGGGGGATAGCTCAGAGGTACAGTGCATGTATAAGGCCCAGGATTCGAATTCCCAGCATCAAAAACAACAATCAAGTTCTCTAGACTTTTTTGTGATCTCTTAAGTTTCTTCTAGGAGGATATCATTGATTTTTATAATGAAACACTTTACAATACTGTACTGCTAGTGCACTATTAGCTTTGTGCTAAATAATTAAGCTCAGCTCTATTCTCCAACTCCGAAATCCAGGTGGGCTTTAGGATCATGGCTCTAGGCAGGCCACAGGGGACCCTTCCTGTGTGATAGACATCTGCTGTTTGTCCTGCCCATCATTCACAGCACCTTCTTTTGGTAAAATAACTTTCTCCTCTCCTACTCTCACTCTTCACCATTAAGTCTACCAATAAAGTTGTCTAGCTGAAGGAAAAGCACATAAGACAAGAGGGCCAATTCAATTCTCTTCAAGGAACCTGGGGTTTGGCAGATAGACATGAAGCCTGAAGACAGCTGTAGTGATTCATTCTGAGAGTGGACCTTGGAGAGACTACACCTTAGTGATTGCTCTGTGCTGTCATTTTCAAAATGGTCCTTGGTTTTCTGTGGGCTTGTGAGCTCCTCTCTGTCTTGCCAATAAACTCCTGTTTCTTAAGTTAGTTTATTTAGGTAAAAGAAATAGAAACTGACTAACTGCAGTGACAGCCTACCCCCACTGACCTACCATAGAAGACCACTCCAGGATGAACTGTTGCTTCAGGGGACATATTTCCATGTGAATTCAGCACCCCCCATCCCTTAAACCAGGTGTAGCTACATCAGGATAGCTGCCATCCTGAAGGCCCTGTGCGTACAGGATGGGGATAGTGACTCAAATGAAGGGAAATGACTAGAAACTCTCAGGAAGACCCATCCATGAACATTATCCTAAGAGTAAGAAAGGAGTCAATGGGGCCAGAAACCCAGACTCTTAGCTCTGGAAAACTTAAATCCTCCAGAGCAGCTTCCTACTCAGCAGAGCGTGACAACTGGAACACCCTGGGCAGATAAGCATGGAAGAAATGGGGCCTTGTATGTGGGCTGAGGTGCCCACTTACTGGTTTGAATAATGGTACTTCTGTGAACCACCATATTGGTTATGTCTTTTTATCTTCCTCTAGTCCTCCAGCTCTATGGGGTCTTTAACAAATACCTTCTTATGAAACAAGGTGAAGGTTAAGGAAGAGGAGGATATGAAGTACTGTCATTGCAGCTGTACCCAATAGGGTTCAATTTGCTGCAGAGGGGATACTGTTCTTGCCTGGCAGGGTCTGAAAGCTGGAGAGCAGCTCAGAATCTATTTTCCTTTTTCTTTCAGCAAATCTGGTGACTCAGACATTATTGAGAAGGAGTCAAGGGAAATTTACACATTAAATAAATACACGAGCTAATTCTTCATTAGTATTTGAGGAGCCAGGTGTGGTGGCTCCTGCCTGTAATCCCAGCAATTCAGGAAGCTGAAGCAAGAAGATCAAAAGCTCGAGGCTGGCCTCAGCAATTCAGTGAGCCCCCAAGCAACCGAGCGAGACTTGTGTCAAAAAAATTTTTTTAAGTTTTTTAAAGGGCTGGAGATGTAACTCAGTGGTAGAGCATCCCTGGGTTCAACTCCCAGTACCAAAACAGAAATAAAAAATGAAGGAAGGAAGGAAGAAAAATTTGAGGAATACTACTAATAGCTTAGTAGTAGATCTCTTGTCTACCATGGATGAGGCCCTGGGTTTAATCTCCAACACTACAAAAAAGTTTGGTTTGAAAGATTTGAGGAGTACATGGGGTGTTAGAGTAACCAAACACTCTGATTTGCCTGGGATAAACAGTTATCTGGGGTATAAACAGTGTTCCACCCTCTGACTCTAAAGGTAATAAGGAGTTTTTTTGTCGGGGTGGGAGGAGGTACTAGGGATTGAGCCCATGGGCTCTGAGCTACATCTCCAGCCATCCCCTACTTTCCTTCCTTCCTTCCTTAATGAGACCCTGTCTCACTCTCACTAAGTTGCCCAGGCCAGCCTTTATCTTGAAACCCTCCTGCCTCAGGCTCCAGAGTGGTTGGGATTACAGATGTGCATCACAGCACCTGATTGGTTGGTAGTAAGGAATCTTATGAGCTCTGTATTCTTTATGACAATTGTAGTTTTCTTTTTGGGGGGCGGGGGCTGGTGCGTACTCTGGATTAAACCCAGGGGCACTTTACCACTGAGCTACATTCCCTCGTTCTTTTTTTTTTTTTTTTTTTTTGAGACAGGGTCTGGCTAAGTTGTTGAGGATGGTTGAACTTGCTATCCTCCTGCCTCAGCCCTCCCAAGTTGCTAGGATTATAGGTGTGTGCCACCACACCCCGTTGACAACTGTAGTTTCTAACTTGTCCCCCCACCTCACATCTTCACTTGGCCCTTCTCCCCTCCTCCCTTTGAGTCTCCTGAATTCCCCAAGAAAAACTGTTAGTAGCAATCTGAAAGATGATGTCAGACACTGAAAGCTTCCCTTGAATTTCACACTAGAATCATTCAAACATAAAGACACATCCAGGTCCAGCTAGGAACTAAAGGGCTTGCTTCTGCCACAGACAGTAGCCCGACTAGCTGGAGAGTTTGGTTTTTTGTTTCTTGTAACAACTGCCACCTCCCTGACTACCTTTTAATGGATATTACCTAACAGATGAGAGGTTGAGCCTGTGCCAGGCTAGCCCTCACAACAACCCTATGAGGTAGGACTATGATTATGTCCATTTCATAGACAAGGACACTGTTTTGGTCAGCTTTGTTGCTGCTCCAATTGAAAGACCTGACCAGAACAACTGTAGAGCAAGGAAGGTTTATTTAAGGGCTCATGGTTTCAGAGGTCTCAGTCCACAGACAGCAGGCTCCATTCCTCGGGGCTGAATCTCATGGAGGAAGAGTGTGGCAGAGGGAAGAGACTCACATGATGACCAGAAAACAGAGAGAGAGAGACTGTACGCACCAGATACAAAATATATACCCCAAAGCCTCCAATGCCCACCTCCTCTAGCCACACCCCACCTGCCTTCAGTTACCACTCAGTTAATCCCTTTAGGTGATTAATTCACTGACTGGGTCAAGACTCCAGTCACCCAATCATTTCTTCTCTGAACCTTCTTGTATTGTCTTACACGTGAGCTTTTGGGGGACACCTCCCATCCAAACCATAACAGACAACAAAGCAGAGAGAGTTCACACAGGAAGTGGAGAAGCCAGGGCTCCCCTGGGCAGTCAGTCTCTTTGACCTTAAAAGACCTTTGAGAAGAAGAAAGTTTCTTGTGATTTTCATCTTTAAGATGAAAGAAGAGGGCTGAGGATGTAGCTCAGAGGTAGGGCACTTGGGTTTGATCCCCAGTACCAAAAAAAAAAAAAAAGAAGAAGAAGAAAACTTCCCAGGGATCAGGTGTATCTTGGAGGTAGAACTTGTGTTTGGTGTTTGGATTCTAACCTCCAGCACTAAAAAAAAAAAAAAAGCAACTTCCACATTTTCTCCTTCTATCATTATCTACACACCTACAGATTTGCTGTACATTTTGGTGTTCAAATGAAACAATGTGACAACACATTGTAATGTGTTGTAATCCCAGTGACTGTAATCCCAGTGACTCAGGAAGCTGAAGCAGGAGGATCCCAAATTCAAGGCCAGCCTCAGCAATTTAGCAAGACCCTGCCTCAAAATAAAGGACAGCCCTTGAGCCTTGGTTAAGGCAGGGAATGTACCTTCCACCCGCTGATCCCCTAGAATTAGAGGAACTGCAAAAAGGGGCCTTTGAAGTGGACGGGACTGTCTTCCAACTCAGCAGCTCTTGAGAAAGACACGCGACTGGTTTGAGTATCCATTGCCTGCTGTGTCTCTATTGGTTTCTGTCTTTTTCATATTTGTAACAAAAAAATATATACTAATGTTTGTGTTCCAAAAATAAATAAGTGCTACAAAGTGAAAGGGGCTGGGCTTGTAGCTCAGTGGTAGAGCACCCTGGGTTCAGTTCCCAGAAATGCAAAACTTAAAAAGGGAATAACGTGGCCGAGCATGGTGGCACACACTGCAATCCTAGCTATTTGGGAGGCTGAGGCAGGAGGATCAAAGCTCAAGGCACCTTAGCAAGATCTATCTAAAAAAAAAAAAAGAAAGAAAGAAAGAAAAAGAAGGAAGGGGGCTGGGGATGTGGCTCAAGTGGTAGCGCGCTCGCCTGGCATGCGTACGGCCCGGGTTCGATCCTCAGCACCACATACAAACAAAGATGTTGTGTCCACCGAGAACTGAAAAATAAACATTAAAAAATTCTCTCTCTCTCTTTAAAAAAAAAAAAAAGGAAGGTTGGATAACGTGCTTTTCTCTGCTCTGTGGCATCGCTGTCCTGCCTTCAGTTGTCTTGGGATTGCCCCTTCCCTGGTTGAAGCCCCTTTGCTTTCCTTGACAATGGAAGTTTTTTCTCTCCCAAGAGACTATTTCTCACCAAGAATGTTTTCCCCTAGTATGGCAATATGTAAATCAATGGATGTGTAACTGATGTGATTCTGCAATTTGTATACGGGGTAAAAATGGGAGTTCATAACCCACTTGAATCAAAGTGTGAAATATGATATGTCAAGAACTATGTAATGTTTTGAACAACCAACAATAAAAAAATTAAAAAAAAAAAAAAGAATGCTTTCCCTCAGAAGGCAGGGATCACTAGTTTTGTGGAGGAGCGTGAACTGTCTGTTGATTCACACCACAGATTCAGAACAGAACATTCCTACAGAGGAGAGAGAGTCTTCCTGCAGAGGACAGTCTGCACAGGGAGGGGATTTTCTACCAGATTGTTCTACCTCCAACTGGGGTTGCATTTAACAGGAGAGAATGCAGAGTCTGGAAACCCTCTTTATATGTTCTGACTCAGGGAAAGTTCCCAGGAGCTGGGGTACATTCTGATCTCTGACTCTTTCTTACCTCCCAGAAAGAGCCCAGTGGAAAGAGAAGAATATGGGATTCCGAATGTCAGAACCTGGCCTTGGAGCTGTGGGACTGGGCAGCCCAAGAAGGAGGAGAGAAGGAAGATGGGCAGGAAGGGAATGTGACAGTGTCTGCTGGATCTTCATCAGCCATCTCAAACCTCTTGGTCTCAGGACCACCTTACAGCCAGGTTTGGGAGGCTGAGGCAGCTAGCAAATTCAAGGCCAGCCTGGGCAACTCAGAAAGACCCTCATCAACATAGTGAGATCCTGTTTCAAAACAAATAAACAAAAAAAAAAAAAAAAAAAGAAAGGACTGGGGATATAGCTCAGGTAAAGCCCACCTGGTTCAATCCACGGTACCAAAACAAGAATGATGACAAAAAAGTGTGAGTACCCATACACAATCAGTAGTGAGTTATTCTGAAGGTTAAGAATGTCCAGTCTCCTTGACTATATGCTGTTATGATATAATCTTCTGTATCCTCCTAAATGTTCAGGAATATCTAGCACATCTAACCCATCACTTGAGTGAGTGGAATTTTTTTCAAGAAAACTCAGAGAATGAGCTGAGGTTCTGGCAGGATCCAGCTAGCCTGCGGAACATAACACACTGGTGATGTTGAAGGGCCGCAAGCAGAACTGACATTAACTCAAGGTGCTTTGGCCTCTGGTGACTGTGAGAACACCAGCCTCCCACAGAGATCTCAGACAGCATCTTGGGTATGCACAGAGAGCCCTGTCTGAGTGACCAGGGTCAGCAGCATCCCAATAAAGGCGGGAAAGAGTTTCCCTAGTCCAACCTGAAACATGGGACAGCTTTGGTTCTTTGAAGGCCCCACAGACCAGACCAGAATGCTGGCACCTTCTAGCCTCAGCACCTTAGCTATGGCCCCGGTGCCCCATGCTGACCTGGGAGAGGTCCCTGTGGTACTAACAATGGCATCCAGGAGCACTGCTGCTCCAGAGAAGCTGCTGGTACCAGGGACAGTCCCAAAAGCCCCACCCTTGACCAGGACACCAGAGTACTCAAGTGAGAACTGCTTTGGGAACATGAGCAGAAACTCTAAGCTGGAGGACCAGGACCTTGGTAATGTGAGCCCGAGCAGAAGGAGCACAAGGGTGGGTAGACCCTGAGTGGGACCTTCGTGGGCTGCTGTGGCCTTATAGAGTCAATCCACAGAACTCCCAGGGATACTGGGGAACCTCAGCAGAGGGCTGCAGGTGCCCCATCCTGGTGGATGCCACCCAAAGAAACATGGCTTATTAGCCAAGCGTGGTGGCCCATGCTGGTAATCCCAGCGGCTCAGCTGAGGCAAGTCATTCACAAGTGTGAGGTCGGCCTGGGCAACTGAGCAAGACCCTGTCTCAAAATTTAAAATAAAAAGGACAGGGAAGGTAGCTCAGTGGTGGAGGGCTTACCTAGCACATGGGAAGCCCTGGGTTCCTCTGCCCTTGGGATGTTCCCAGCAATGGCCTCCCTGTCCCTCAGGATGTTCTCAGATGGTGACAGCAATGGCAGGGGAAGCTGTGATAGGGGGCATGGTCTTTCCTCCAGTTTTCCTCCCCTCTCCTCTCAGGTCATGCTCCCTTCCTTCTAACTCCTGCCAATCACCAGGCCAGCATCTGTCTAGATTCTTGGCCTCTTTTTTTTTTTTTTTTAATCATTTTTTATTTTTATTTATTTTTTAAATATTTATTTATTTTTTTTTTAGTTTTTCGGCGGACACAACATCTTTGTTTGTATGTGGTGCTGAGGATCGAACCCGGGCCCGCACGCATGCCAGGAGAGCGCGCTACCGCTTGAGCCACATCCCCAGCCTGATTCTTGGCCTCTTGAATTCCTTGCTTTCCGTCACCTTCACCTTGACACCCACCTCCAAAGTCCTCCAGCTTCTGTTGATTCCTGGAACTGCTTTACCTCCCACGTCTTGCATTTGGAAATTCTGCTCTGTTCACAATCTCCTACTTGCCAACTTCCTCCTTCCTTTTTTTTTTTTTTTTTTGGTATAGAACCTTGCACATGCTAGGCAAGCGCTCCATCATGGAGCTACTTCTTCAGCCCACTCCTTCCCTTAACCACACAGAGAAGCTGGGTGCTGTGGTACACACCTTCCATCCCAGCAACTCAGGAGACTGAGGCAGGAGGATCACAAGTTTGAGGCCAACTTCAGCAACTTAGTGAGACCCTATCTCAAAATAATAATAATAATAAAAAGGCTGGGGATGTGGCTCAGTGGTAAACTGCTCCTGGGTCCAATCTCCAATATCCCAAACAAACAAATAAAAAGCATTGAAGACTTTGTGTGTGTGTGTGTGTGTGTGTGTCACTGAGGATTGAACCCAGGGATGCTTTACCACTGAGCAACATCCCAGCCCTTTTATATTCTTTATTTTCAGACAAGGCTCACTAAGCTGCTCAGGCTAACCTTGAACTTGCAATCCTTCTATCTCGACTTCCTGAGTTGCTGGGATTCCAGGCTTGGGTCACCACAACAGGCTCAATGTATGAAGTCTTAAGGTACACACTCTAACCACATCTAAATTATAGCACTAACTTACATAATTAATATAATCCACTTGTCTGTATACCCAGCTGCAGGTACTGTTTGATAAAGGCCATAGCTTTAAATATGATGAGGTGGTGCATGTAATCTCAATTACCCGGTAGGCTGGGACAAGAGCAACATAAGTTCACAGTCAGCCTGGGCAATTTAGCAAGACCCTCTCTTGGGGGGGGGGGGGGGGGTCACGACTCTAATTCCATTTCTCTGCTCTCCTCAGAATATTGGCTTTCGTGATCCACCTTGCTTTCCTCATGCTCAGAGACTGCTAATAGCAACAACCAGGTTCCACAATTCCTAAACTACACCTGGCTGACAGCATCTACCGCACAATTACCAGGAGTCCTGAGCTTCACTCTGATTGCACTAACTGATGTCACATGCTCACTCCTTTTGCTGTGAAAGGTCATTTTTTGTTTGTTTTTGGACGATCCTGGGGCTTGAACCAAGGGGAGCTTTCTCACTGAGCAACATTCCCAGTCCTTTTTAGTTTTGCTTTGTTTTGTTCTTTTTGCTGAGCCTGGCCTTGAACTTGGGCTCCTTCTGCCTCCTGAGCTGTTGGTATTACAGGTGTGCAACATTGCACCCAGCAAAAGGTCATTATTATTTAATCATAGTACTCAGAAGGTCCTGTGTAACTACTCGCACTGAACATTTCAAAGTCTGTATTTCCCTGTGGATCTGTCTTTGAGAACTAGTCAGATGGCTACCTCCCCTCTTCCTCTATTCTCTAATTCCTTGAAATCCACCTTCCTTGGGAGTTTAAATACCAGTTTACCTAAAAATAAAATGCATATTCCCAAGTGCCTGTCACATGGGGTGAATTGCATCTCCCAAAATCCATGTTGAAGCCTTAACCACCAATGTAAATAGTATTTGAACTTGGGCCTCTAAAAAGGTAAATGAGCCAGACCACATGGTGCATGCCAATAATCTCAGTGACGCTCAAGGCTGAGGCAGGTGTCTCAGAAACTCAAGACCAGCCTGGACAACTTGGTGAGACTCTGTCTCCAGTAAAAAATAAAAAGGGCTGGGGATGTAGCTCAGTGGTAGAGTACCCCAGAATTCAATCCCCACTAGTGCAAAATAAATAAATAAAAAGGTAATTAAGGTTAAATGAGGTCATAGACCCTAATCCAATAAGACCAGGGTCATTGTAAGAAGAAGAGACTTTGGAAATGTACGTGCACAGAAAGGCCACACGAGGACACAGTGAGAAGATGGCCATTTGTAAACCAAGGAGAGAGGCCTCTGGAGAGAATAAACTTGCTCACACCTTTATCTTGGACTTCAAGACTCCAGAAGTGTGAGCAATCAATTTCAGTTTTTTTCAGCCACCCAGTGTTCTGTGGAGGCAGCCAGAGCTGACTAACACACATGGTTGGTTATGATCCAGCCTCTCAGTAGGATAACTTGCCCGCAGCTGTGTGATGAGAGATCTTTAACAACTAGCTCTCCAGGGACAAATGGGCTGATTTGTAGGATTTGCTAATTACTATGGTGTCAATACTCCCACTAGGGCCAGTTTCAAGCTATCGAAGTGATATCACTGAATATCAAGTTGAGAAGAAACTCACGCTGGCTCCAGCCAAGCCACTTGTCAGCCAATGCCAGGAGCAAATATTTTTAGAAGCACATTGCAAGGCTGGATCTCACTTGCTTATTATTTTTTTTAATACAATAGTATTTTCCTAGCTGGCCCTCACCCCACCTGAAACACACACACACACACACACACACACACACAGTGGGCTGGAGTTTCCAAAATAGCAAATGATTAGAAAATATAGCATTCCATGTGTTCTTAGGTCCTTCTTAAACTCTTCATTTCTAAATCTGTTTGACACATTAATGAAACAGGAATAGCACTGTACAAAGGGTTGGGTTTTTGTTTCAAAGCCAAACAGCTCCCTCCCTAGAAGGACTTGGAAGGGGAAAAGATACTTCCCACCCAACTGGGGATCTGCATTTTCTGTACTCCCCGCCTCATCCACATTGTTTCTTTACTCGTGCAAATGAACAATTTTCCGTCCACATTTTCTTGCTTTTCTGTTATTTATCAATTGCATTTTAATCTACTTGGGAAAATGTGTTAATTTTATATCCATCACGGGTTTCACATCTCTCCCTGGAGCCATTTTTTAAAGTACTTGAAATTCATAACTGAGCATCCTGGTTCCTTAGGCACAAATTTGAATGATTAATTGAATATTTTCCATTCCACTCCAACTCAGGGTGTTCAGAATATGTGATACCTAACCTTCTCCCTTCTACCTTTGGCTGTAGCTGTGAAGAATCTGCCATCTCTAGACAAGGGCAGAAGGGCAGCATCTCCATTTCCTTTATTGTGAAGTCTTTTGTCTTTTCTGAATGATCAATTGCAGAATTCAAAGAGCCCCTTCCTCCACCTGAAATTCTTAATTCCTGCTTCCTCTGCATGTTTCTATTTCCTTAGGAAATTGGGCTGCTGACTTTTGGTCCAGGTAACAAGAGCTTGGCTGTTGATTCTGGTGTCTGCAAACCTGGTGTCTGCATCCCTTTAGTATTCCAGTATGGCCACATTTTGGTAATGCTGCAAATGCTGCCGGATAATCTCAGGAAGTTCTCCTATGAGTATGGGAACTACCCAGAGGTGTGCTGGAACCATTGCATGCCCGGCAGGCAATAGAAAGTCTGCTGTGCACATGTCTTTCCAACTCCAGCTCCTTCCAATTTGGTAAGGACACTAGTGGTTTGAAACCTGCCACAGAGGGGTTGGGGGGTGTAGCTCAATGTTAGAGCATGTTCTTAAATGCTTAAGGTTCTGGACTTAATTTCCAGCACCAGAAACAAAGAATAACTCCCATAGAGGGAGTATTTATCCCAAGGAAATCAGCAAACATTACAAATGGGCTTGGTCTTTCTCTCCCCTTCCTCCAGAGGGTGCACTTATAGCACATCACTGAAAATCTTTCTCTTTTATTTTGGTACTAGGGACTAAACCCAGGGACACTTTACCACTGAGCTTATATCCCCAGTTTTTTGTTTTTTTTTTTTTCCATTTTTGTTTTGAGACAGGATCTCACTAAGTTGCTTAGGGCTTTGCTAAATTACTGAGGATGGCCTCAAACCTGTGATCCTCCCACCTCAGCCTCATAAATTGCTGGAATTACAGGAATGCACCACTGTACTCTGTGAAATATACCCCCCCTTTTTTTTAAAAGGAAATTAAAGAATTCCCTACAAAAGACAGCAGCCTATGCAATTAGAATCTTCTCCATCCCACCTTTCCCATCATTTTCTGGAATGGGAACAAAATAAATGTGAATGACACAACCTCCTTTGAAAGATCTCTGTCTTTTTGGTCCACATTGATTGCAACCCCCTTTGAGGACATCTGGTAGACCTCACTGGTGGCAGATCACTCATCAATCCACCTTTCTTTTCTTTACATTCCCTTTTCTGTGGGTTTATTTCTAATAACTTCATGATACAACAAGCAGCACTGTCAGCTCACAGTGGCTCCCAAGCCCCAGAGAAAATGGCTACACTTAATAAGATTTCAGAGGGGAAGGGGGGAATGGAAGGACATTAGAATAGACATTATTATTGCTGTGGGTATACACGTAACTGCATGACCAATGTAATTCTGCAACCTGTACATTCAGAAAAATGAGAAATTATATCCCATATTATTCAAATATTCAGTATGTCAAGATCATTGTACTGTCATGTGTAACTAATTAAAACAAATTTAAAAAAAAAGATTTCAGGGTTCAGCCTCCAAGCCATTCCATGATGGCCCAGAAATCTACACTATTAATAAGCTCCCCAGGGCCTGGCTCAGTGGCTCAAGCCTATAATACCATCAGCACAGGAGGCGGAGGCAAGAGGATCATGGGTTCAAAGCCAGCCTTGTGGTCGAGGGCCCTGAGTTCAATCCCCGGTACCCCCCACCCCCAAAAAAAGCTCCCCAAGAAGCTCTGATATAGGCAGCCCAGTTCAGGGCAGGAGTAGCACTGGCATCTGGAAGCCACTGGGGCTACAGGACTTGCCGGGCCTGTTCTGGGGCTGACAGGCCACATGCCGTTTCTGGTCCATCATCCTCCAACCCACACAACAGGGGGAATCCCACTGACCTGCCCGATTGGTCTGGGACACAAAGCCTGACTCCGAAGTCCATGGGGGGAGGATGTGATGGACAGCCCCATGCCATGAAGATCTTAATTACAGGCCCTTTTCTAATCCGTCATTTCCAAATGAAGCACAGACTGTCAGGTGAGCTCAGCAGCACCAAGTCAAAGGTCAGGCACTGTCATTTCCTGAGTGACTCAGGGCCACACCCCAAGCCCACTGTTGCCGACCATGTGTGGGTGCCCTCATCTCTGTGGTTCTGCAAATGAACCACCTGGGAAGCTTGTTAAAAAGCCAAATTCCTGGGTCTCTGCCCAGACCCCTGTGCAATTTTAGTTGGTCCAAGGTGGGGGGGACCAGGACTTCGCAAGTGAATTTATTTGATGTCACTAGTTTTTTGTTTTTTGTACTGGGGATTGAACTCAATGTGACCACTGAGCCACATCTCCAGCCTTATTTTGTATTTTATTTAGAGACAGGGTCTCATTGAGTTGCTTAGCTCCTTGCTTTTGCTGAGGCTGGCTTTGAACTCAACTCATAATCCTCCTATCTCAGCCTCCAGAGCTGCTGAGATAACAGGTATGTGCCACCACACCTGGCAGGTTTTTTTGGTTCTTTTTGATGTGTTTGTTTGTTTTTGTAGTACTGGGGATTGAACCCAGGAGTGCTGTACCATTGAACTACATCCCCAGGCCTTTTGAGACAGGGTCTCACTAAGTAACCCAGGCTGGCCTCAAACTTGTGATCCTCCTGCCTCTTAAATCACAGGGATTCCAGGTGTGCACCATGGCTCCCTGTTTGATATTTCTAGTTTTACTCAATTCCAAAAGTTTTTTATGCCATGTCTGGTCTCCTCCAGGGTTTTATCTTCCCTGAAGACATTCCTCTGGAGGAACAATGAATCAGCTTTTTCCTCACCTCTTTTAAAAAAACGACTGCATCTCAGAAATCAAACCCTGTATTTCAGCTGAGGAAAGTGAGTAATTCCGGGGGCCATCTGGCCGGCCACACTTCCACTCGGAAAACCTGGACATGGTGAGTGACAAGGGAACTTCCCAAACAGGTGGGCTGTTCCCTCAAAGGGAAGGCGTTGGGGTGTAACAGCTGGCTGGAACGTTCCCACACCAGGGTAATTCCAGTAGTTTTCTTTTTGTGAGGGTAATCACCAAATTAAATGTTTTAATTACTGAAATTACATATGCATTTCTTTTGAGAATAGAGCATCATTGGAATACAGTATCCACTCCCTGGTGGGCAAATCTGCTTTACTTCCAGGGAAGGGGGTAGCTGAAGGAGTCCATTTTAATTTCATTATAAAATCGACTTGAGAAATACAGGCACAGGACTGACACATATTCTCAGCCAGCTGTGACTTAATGAGCACAATTCAAAGCTTGGAACCCGCTAGCCACATCCATATTAATATGTCTGCGGGGGGAAAAAATGAAAACCCCAACAACAACAGAAAAAAAGTGACAAACTGCTATTCCTAGTGTTTGAAATGCTTTTAAAATTACTGTTGAAATGGCTAATGCGGGTGAGCTTCACGTTGAGGCAGCCCATCTGTCTCTTCTCTGCCTGTCACTCAGGGCCCTGCTAGGAAGAAGCTGTTTTCAGGCAGATTGGCCAGTCCCCAGTTTCCAGCCAGGTCAGCGGGTTTGGAAACCCAGGTGCAGCTGTGCTCTGTTCCTGGTTCTGAACCAGATCCCCTCCCTCCTCCCCTCCCCTCCCCCCTCCCCTCCCCCTCCCCCACCGTGCATCCCCTCCCCCAGCCAGGCAGGGACACTCCCCTCCAAGGCTTTTATCTTGAATTGTTTGTTGCATAATCTTCGGAATCATTGTGATCATAATAGTCTTTGTGATTCAGATTTTCCCAGTCACGAGCACTGGAAAATAAGACAACTGTCTTATTCTGAACATTTTATGATCCTAAAAATAAAAGGTGCTGGGTAAGCCTGTAGTGTTAATAAATACCAAGGCAGAGGGTGGGTATGGGTCTGGGAGACAAAGGAAATGCAGGGTTGGGGAAAATCTCTGTGTGCTTTGACATTCAGTGAGAACAAGCTACCTGGGCTGGCAGGGAAGAGGCCCTGGGCAGATGGATGAGGCATTCCTTTAGTGGCATTTGTGTGGGGGCAAGACTCCTTGGTTCTGTAGAGCAGAGCGTTAACCCCCTCAAGGTAAAGGTCTTGGCACTGGGGAGCACAGTGGCACACACCTGTAATCCCAGTGGCTCAGGTGGCTGAGGTAGGAGGATCACAAGTTCAAAGCCAGCCTCAGCAAAAGCGAGACAATAAGCAACTCAGTGAGACCCTGTCTCTAAATAAAATACAAAATAAGGCTGAGGATGTGGCTCAGTTGAATACTCCTGAGTTCAATCTCCAGTACCCCCCCCAAAAAAAAGTGAAGGTCTTTGCAATTCTCCGTCCTTGAACTCTGCAGAGTGTGTGTTGCTGTTGTGTTGCATGTAGCTGGAAGGCAATTGTGATTCAAATTGTGGACTCTCAAATCAGACGAGATTCAGTTGAGCTATGGGCCTCAATGTTTTGCTCTGGAAATTGGGTGAAAACACTAAAATACATTAGGCATCATTACAGGAGAAAAGTGATGTATGTGTTTATGTTGCTGGATGAGCTCCAAGAGAGACCTCAACCCCGGACAAATGGGACCTTGGAGTACTTGGCAGAAAAGAGTTTCATTATGAACCAGTTACAGACACTACCAGATTTATTAGGAAAGCAGATACAGGGGCTGGGGCTGGGGCTCAGTGGTAGAGCTCTCACCTAGCGCATGTGAGGTACTGGGTTTGATCCTCAGCACCACATAAAAATAAAATAAAAGTATGAAAGAAAGAAGAGATATACACTCTAGGGAGAATGTGAGCTGTCTCAAGGGAGAGTAAGAAATACGCATTCAGGGGACAATGTGGCCATCCTGAGAGTACAAAGGAAAATGTGGTCATCTTGAGACTGAGAAGCTTTTGGGGGTAGAGCAAGGAAATCACATTGAAGGGACAACATGACCCTCTCCAGATGGAGAAACAGCAACCCCTTAGTGTGTAGGGGGGTGAGGGGGTGAACTGTAGGTGGGCTCTGGGGAGTTACTCAGTTTTGAGCCAGGTTCTCCAGCACTTGCTCATAGCCCTCCTGTTCCCTTCTTGCAGGCAAGGGCATGGGTCAAGAGCAAGGAGCCGAGGCTATGGGTGGGTTGCTTATTTTACTGCAGGTCTGTGGGAAGAGGAAGGAGATAGAAATTTGGGGATACAGAAAAGGAAAGATAGACTGAGCCCCTGTGTTCAATTCCCAGTACAAAAAAAAAAATAAAAATTTTAAAAATGAATTTAAATTCGGGGGTTACTTTTAGAAACCTGTGAGAACTTCTTGGTTCCTTTGGTCTTTTCCTCTTCCAGTTGTACCATCTGTCTGGATGGATCAGGGTCTTGCTAACCACATGTGGCTTCCCTTGGAAGTGTTAGGACATTTCCCCTCTCCAATGACCCTCCTCTTTGCAGAATGCACACCTGTTGGGTTCCTGTTCTCTAGAGTTCTCTTGATATCTGATATCTGATCAGTCTCATATCCTGATCAGGAGGTGGGGTGATTCACTTGAGTTGTGGGGACCCTCAGAGGGGTCCTGTAATCCTGGCCGAATGTGGAGAGCAAGAGCCAAAATATTGGCTATTTTTCCATTGCCCTTTTATTTGCCCTTTTATTTTCCTTGGCTTCAGTGTTCATGTATCTATTGACCACCCATAAGGCCAAGTCCACCAGTGTCAAAATGGGAATAATGGGTTTTAACTTTTTTTTTTTTTTTTTTTTTTTTTGACTGAGATTGAACCCAAGGAAGGTCTACCATCAAGCTATTAAGTAGAAGTTCAGGATGTCAGGGTACAAGATGGTGGAGTCAGGGTACAAGAAAAATGTAGAACAAGACAGAGATGAGTCATCATGTCTGTTTATGATCAGTCCCATTACCATGGCAACTCCTGCCACTGAGGACTTAACAATTGCCCATAACAACTCCTGCCACAGGTTCTGTGTTCTAAAATAGCCAATAAGAAAAATTAGATACTACTCTTTTTCTTTCTTTTTTTTTTTTTTTTTTGGGGGGGGGTGTTCCAGGGATTGAACTCAGAAGCACTTAACCACTCAGCCACATTCCCAGCCCTTTTTTGTATTTTATTTAGAGCCGGGGTCTCACTGAGTTGCTGAGGCCTTCTCTAAGTTGCTGAGGCTGGCTTTGAACCTATGATCCTCTTGCCTGGGCTTCCCAAACCACTGGGATTACAGGCTTGTACCACTATTCTAATTGGGTATTAAAAGGTAAGCAATGGGAGCAAATGGGGTAAAATCTTCAATCAGGTCTATATAGGAAAGAGAAGGCCTCAGAGCTCAGCATGTAAGACACTAATTTCCAGATATCTGGGCCTTGAGCCTCTCTCTCTCTCCCAGGGCCCATTCTGCTCTATCTTACTGAGTGCTACTTTCACCTTTGCCTTCAATAAATCTGTACTTTACCTGTTAATTCTGTGTGTCTTGCTCAGTTCTTTGCTTGGGACCCTAAGGACCTGAACCCCACATGGATACCCCAACAATAACAGAGCTACAACCCCAGTCCCCTTTTATTTTTTGAGACAGGATCTCACTAAGGTTCAAAGGGTCTCACTAAATTTCTGAGTCTGGCCTTAAACTTGCAATCCTCCTGCCTCAGACTCACAGCTAGTCAGTCTCATATCCTATCTGTCCTATTATGACTTATTATCTCAATTTAATTCAGGTTATTCTGTTATAAGTTGTGTTTCTACAAAACAGGGATAGTAAATAGTTATAAGTTTTACAAGGAAAAGACGAAATGAACAAAACAAAATTAATGAGCAAAACCATTTAGTTTGTATAATAGTTTTGAACCGAGATACATACTTTTAAAAATAATGACACTAATGTACCTTTAATATCTTTTAGCCTCTACAAAAACCCGTAATTTGTCAACTCAATTGCACATGAAATCTTGTATAAGTTCTGTTTCTTTTTAAAACTCTTTCGCAGGGGCTGGGGATGTGGCTCAAGCGGTAGCTCACTCACCTGGCATGCATGGGGCGCTGGATTCGATCCTCAGCACCACGTAAAAATAAAATAAAGATGTTGTGTCCACCGAAAACTAAAAAAAATAAATACTAAAAAAAAAATTCTCTCAAAAAAAAAAAAACCTCTTTCGCAATCCTTAAATATCTATAATTTACTCAAACCTTTATTTTCTCATTATCTTTCTATTTTGGAATTACAATAATCTATACAACAAAAAAATTATTTTGAACAGGACTTGAAATGGGCTTAATTTTAGGCTACTTAGGGTTATCTTCACATGGAGAACCCGCAAAAGACAAAGCCTTATTACAGATGAGGCTGAACTTGCTCTTTTTCTTTATTTTGTAAAGAGGATTAAACCCGGGGTTGCTCTACCATTGAGCCACATCCCCAGTCCTTTTTATTTTTTATTTTGAGACAGTGATACCGCTGAAGAAAGATTTAGTCAGGCAATCAGTATAGATAGGTAAATCGAGTCAGGTCAGATCAAGAAGGCCAATTTTGAGTTCAGGAAGTTGGAGATTGTCCCTCAGGGATTGAAATGTTAATTCCTTCAGAGCCCTTCCTCCACCCTTATCCAGAACCTGCACCTGCTCCAACCTGTAGCCAAGGTAACCTGTCCTAGGAATTGCCTCTCTCTACAGGGAGCTAAAAGTTTGTTAATGTGTCCTGGGTTGCACCATCCTGCCCTTCCCCCTTCAGCCCACCTGTTTCTCACCTTTTGGCCATCCCAATGACCATTCCTGGGCCTAGTCATCTCTGGAGGAAGGAGAGAGATAAGAGGAAGAGGCCAGGAGAACAAAGGAAGCCTAGGACATATAAAAAGGGCAGAACACCTGGCTTCTTGGGATACTAGGGTACCAGCTATGGACCCCTTCTCCAACCAGGGAGAAGTATGTTACCCCCTTTTAAATAAACCCTGCTTTATATGCTTGCCTTGGGGTGCTGAGGAAACCAGTATCCTAACTTCTAAGATCATAGTTCAGTTTTGCAGATTGTTGATTTTGTGATGTAAAGGTTAGGCGAACATTGGAGGAAAAGACCACCAAGAGACTGTCTCATGCAACAGCAAAGGGTTTATTGGGGGTCCAGCATGCTGGGGCTCCAAGCCTACCTCGAAGAGGTAAAGAGCCAAGAGCCCCAAGAACAGCTTGAGCAGAGCTTATATACATTCTTTGAAAAGGGCAGGGACTTCACATACAGCATAACAAATCACCTCACAGGAAAATCAAACAACAACTCTAAAACATGATTAGCACATTCACTGGCGGGAACAAGTTAGGTAGGGCTGATTGGTCAGTACAAAAGGGGTATTCGTTTGAACTGATTGGTTTAAGCCAAGAGGGGTGTACGTGCTGAACTACATGGTTTCCCAACAGGTTATCAACTACCATAAACTACTGGGAGGGTTATCTGGCATCCCAGGTATTTCCCTGTCTCATGCTGATTGGTGGCTGCTAGGGGGCTGCTATGGATCCCCACCTAGCCTGACTGAGTCAGGGACACCTGGCTCAGCAGATCTCTCCTGTAAATAAACAACTTAGCAGGGTGGGAATGTGCCTAGGAGTGCTCTGTGGGTTTTTCCAAGGACAAAGGCCATGTCCCTTCCTTGGACATGCTTTGCTCTGAGGTAGAGGCTGGTTTTTCAGTATAGAGTCATAAAGAATGCTTCATTTGTGTCTGGCTTATTTTGCTCAAAGTTATGCTTGTGAAATTCATTCATGTTGTTAAATATAGCAGTAATTTATTCATCTTCATTGTGGTATGTGTTCTATAGTATAAATATACCAAATTTATTAATCTATTCTGTTGATGAACATTTAGCTTGCTTCCTTGTTTTGACCATAATTATATCTGCTATGAACATTTTTATATAAGTGTTTGGTATACCTATGTACACACTTATATTGGGTACATATGGAGAAGTAAAATACCTGGAACATAAGGTATGGACATGTTCAACTTTTGTAAGTGCTATTAAACAATTTTCCAAGTGGTTGAATTAATTTCTATTCCATCCAACAATTAGATTTTACAATTTTCCTACATCTTCTCCAAAAAGGATTAGTGCTTTTTGTGTCCTATGTCCTATTTAAGAAACCTTACCTAATGTCAAAGGCATGAAAATAGTCTCACATTTTGTCATTGAGAAGACTTACTCTTTTGTCTTCACATTTAGATCTATAATGTGCTTGGAGGCCATATTTATGTATGGTGTGAGGTAGGAGTCAAGATTAATGTTATATCCATTTGGACAACCAATTGGCTCAGTGTTGGGTGTGTGGGAGACTCCCCTTTCTCCCGAGAACCTCAAGGACTCCCTTACCCTCCCCCTCCTCTCCAAAGGGCGCTGGAGAACTCCAGATTCAAAGGTTTTCTCAACCAATCCCCACAGGAGACGTGTTTTGCTCGCTGGCTGTTCCTGAGTCACCCTGCCAATCAGCACCCTCCACGTTCTCTCCCTCTGCTCTCTTCCTCTCTTCCTCTTCTTTCTCTCTTCTCTCTCCTCTCTTCCCTCTTCCTCTTCTTTCTCTTCTTCTCTGCTCTCTCTCTCTTTCTGCCCTCCTCCTCTTCTCTCTCTGCTCTCTGCCTCTCCTTCGGGCAGCCCCCCCAATTAAATCTCTTGGTTGAATCTCCATCTTTGGTGAGTCACTTGCCTTTCACTCAGCACCATTTATTTGAAAAGATTGCTCTTTCCCACTGTTCAACAGAACCATTTCTTTTTTAGATTATATGTCCACATATATAAGTCTGGTTTCCTTTAGGTAAATGGGGGTTAATGAAGAGGAGTTAAGAGGGGGCTTCTAGCATGCTTGAACTATTCCATTCTTTTATCTGGAAGGTGGTTACTTGATTGTAATAATCCATTCAATTGTACATGTATGCTATACACTTTCTGTATGCTTCTCTATGTCAATTTTTATTTTTATTTTTTATTATTTTTTTTAATATTTATTTTTTAGTTTTCGGCGGACACAAAATATTTGTTTGTTTATGTTGCTGAGGATCGAACCCAGGCCACACACATGCCAGGCGAGCGCGCTACCGCTTGAGCCACATCCCCAGCCCTCTATGTCAATTTTTTAAAAACTTATTTTAACCCAGGTGTGGTGGTGCATACCTGTAATCCCAGCATCTCGGGAAGTTGAGGCAGGAGGATTCGAAGTTTGAGGCCAGCCTCAGCAACTTAGTAAAACCCTGTTTCAAAATAAAAAATGAAGGGAACTGGAGATGTGGTTCAGTGGTAAAGGGCCTGGGCTCAATTCCTAGGACCATAAATATAATTTTATTTTAGAAATGCATTAAAAATGTTGTTTTATCCATCTAACGTCACCAATCATCACATCCAGTAGTCTCTTTCTTACTTCTCATTCTCTTTTAGCCCACCTATACTATTTCCTACCCCCATACACTAGAAATGTTTCCTCCCATAATTCCTCTGGCAACTTTATTTCCTCTGGCAACTTTATTACTCAATGAATATTTCTTGAGCATCCATCATGTGCCAATCATTGGGCCGGGCAAAGAGTTTATGATAGTGAATAAACTTGGCAGGTAACCTTTGGAGCTTCAGCTTCAGTGCAAAAAGCCTCTTAGACCAGTGTTTTGTCTTTGTTTTGGTTTTTGGTGCTAATAATAGAACCCCAGAGGAACTTTACCCCTAAGCTACTTCCCAAGCAATTTCTTAAATTTTATTTTGAGACATTTCTCACTAAGTTGGCAAGGCTGGCCTCAAACTTGTGATCCTTCTGCCTCAGCCTCCCAAGTCTCTGGGATTAAGGGTATACACTACCATGACCAATGAGTTAATTGATTCTTAACTGACTTTTCTTTTCACCTCCTACAATTTAGGCCTCCCAAAGACCTAGATTTAAACCCATTTCTCAAAATCGATTGTTTTTGCCCCTTTAATGACTCTATTACTTGCCTCAATATCCCTGGGTAAAAACCTCAGTGTATCACCACTGGTTGTCGATGATGAGGATGATGAGTTCTGCTTCCTCACATTGAAGTTTGAACATTAGAGAAGCATGCCAAGGCAAGCATATAAAGCAGGGTTTATTTTAAAAAGTGCTAACATAGAGTTCTCCCAGGAGGGAGAAGCGGGCCATAGCTGGTATCCTGCTATCTCAAGAAGTGAGGTGTTGTGTCCTTTTTATATGTCCTAGGCTTCCTTTGTTCTCCTGCCCTCTTCCCTGACTCACTCAAAATTGGCCTCCTTGATCCACCCTGACAAGATTCACCTATCTATACTGACTGCCTGTCTAATTCTGGCTTCAACAGTGACTCACTAAATTGCTCAGGCTTGCCTATCACTTGTGATCCTCCTGCCTCAGCCTCCTGAGCTGCTGGGATTAAAGGTATTTATTCTTAAAAGACAAAATTAAATGAGGATTTTTTAAATTTAATAATTCATTTCAACTACCATCCAACTTAGTTGAACAAAGTAGAAAACTTACCTCTCAAAACACAGAATTATTTAGCATAAATTCTGTGGGCATAGTCAAGGCCGGGTGAAAGCAGAAGGTCTAAAGGTGAAGGCTGGGGTTGTAACTCAGTGGTAGAGCACTCACCTAGCAAGTGTGAGGTACTGGATTTGATTCTCAGCATGAAAAACCAGCCTGTACCTCAGAGCAAAGCCTGTCCGAGGAAAGACATGATCTTTGTCCTTGGAAAGACCCATAGAGCACTCCTAGGCACATTCCCACCCTGTTAAGTTGTTTATCTACAAATAACAGGAGAGATCTGCTGCGCAGATCTAGGTGGGGATCCATAGCAGCCCCCAAGCAGTCACCAATCAGCATGAGACAGGGAAATACCTGGGATGCCAGATGACCCTCCCAGTAGTTTGTGCTGGTTGATAACATGTTGGGAAACCATGTAGTTCAGCCAATCAGTTCAAATGAATACCCCTTTTGTACTGACCAATCACCCTTACCCAACTTGTTCCCACCAGTGAATGTGCTAATCATGTTTTAGAGTTGTTATTTGATTTTCCCTCCATGTGTGATGATTTGCTAAGAGATGCTATGATGTATGTTAAGTCCCTGCCTTCTTCAAAGAATGTATAAAACTGCTGCAAACCCTGGGCTCGGGGCCTCTCAGCGTCACCAGTTGCTGTGTGTGCGCTTAGAGGACCGAGCTAGCTCGAAATAAACACCTCTTTGATGCTTACATCGATCTTGGTCTCTGGTGGTCTTTTGGGGGTCCTGAATTCGAGCATAACAAGCACTGCATATAAATAAATAAAAATAAAGGTCCATTTGACCGCTCACCTTGCTTCCGGGAATGCTAAAGTATAACACCAGAGAGGCACACCAGGTGTAGAGTCGAAAGTGAAAGGCTTTGTTAAAGGATAGCAGAGAAGAAGGGGACTCGAAAGGCAGAATCCTAGGATGGGGAGGTCTGATCTCTTTTATATCTAAAGGGTTTTTTGTTGTTGTTGTTTTGTTTTTGTTTTTGTTTTTTTGTCTTCCTACATTCCTGCCCTTTATCTTGCTTATTTCCCTCCAGCATGTGATGGGGGATGCAGGTGGGTAGGCCAAAAGGTGGAAAACAGGTGGGCCGATGGAGTCCCAGGAGTTATCTGGGCAGGAAGGGCCTGGGGTGATTTAATTAGCACCTCCCTATTTGCTGGGAGCTGCTTCATGGACAGTTCTTGAGGATGGACCCGGGCCTTGGGGACATTAGCATTTCAATCTTCCAGGTGTAGTTCTGATTTCGGGACTCAGATCAGACTCCATTTTCTTTATTAGACTTGATTTTCTTTATTAGACTTAATAAATTTACCTAGCTACACTAACTACCTACCTTTAAATCTTGCTTCACAATGACAACTAAAAAAAAAAAATATTTTTTTTTTTTTAAAAAAATGTTTAAAGATGGGGCTTGTGGGGCTGGGGTTGAGGCTCAGCAGTAGTGCACTTGCCTGGCATGTGTGAGGCACCAGATTTGATTCTCAGAATCGCATATAAATAAATAAAAATAAAGGTCTTTCAAAAACATATATAAAGATGGGGCTTGTTATGCTGTCTTAATAGCTTTTCCTGTTTTAAGAGCTAATCCATGGAAGAAGGCACTCTTACAAATGGAAATTTCTTTTGTAAAGGGTTAGGAAAATCATATTTGGAGATGTAGTAGATAAATCCTTGTAATCTAATTTATTTTGTTTTTACTCAGATGTAGCCCTTCAGTGAGAAGGCAAAGAGCTCTTTCTATACCCACTCAAACTGAAAAAGAATCCTTTGAGTTTTCCAAAGCTTTTTAATATAATTTCTTTCTAATTGTTTTTGAACTCTTTGTCAGAGGCTGTTCTGTTGGTTGGAGCAAAAGTCAAAAGGAGGGTTACAAGGTTACTTTCCACAGAGTCCCCAATAGAACCAAGTAGCAGCAAAGGAAAAGAAACTGAAAAACCAGCCTCTACCTCAGAGCAAAGCCTGTCCAAGGAAGGGACATCACCTTTGTCCTTGGAAAAAACCCACAGAGCACTCCTAAGCACATTCCCACCCTGCTAAGTTGTTTATCTACAAATAACAGGAGAGATCTGCTGTGCCAGGTGTCCCTGACTCAGTCAGGCTAGGTGGGGATCCATAGCAGCCCCCTAGCAGCCACCAATCAGCATGAGACAGGGAAATACCTGGGATGCCAGATGACCCTCCCAGTAGTTTATGGTGGTTGATAACATGTTGGGAAACCATGTAGTTCAGCATGTACACCCCTCTTGGCTTAAACCAATCAGTTCAAATGAATACCCCTTTTGTACTGACCAATCACCCTTACCCAACTTGTTCCCACCAGTGAATGTGCTAATCATGTTTTAGAGTTGTTATTTGATTTTCCCTCCATGTGTGATGATTTGCTAAGAGATGATACGATGTATGTGGGGGTCCCTGCCTTCTCCAAAGAATGTATAAAACTGCTGCAAACCCTGGGCTCGGGGCCTCTCAGCGTCACCAGTTGCTGTGTGTGCGCTCGGAGGACCTAGCTAGCTTGCAATAAACACCTCTTTGCTGCTTACATCGATTTTGGGTCTCTGGTAGTCTTTGGGGGTCCCGAATTCGAGCATAACAAAACTAAGATGAACCTTTTAATTTTTTTTTTCTACAGTTTGCATAAACTAGGTGTTGGGTGTCCACAAGCAGGGGACAAGAAAACTACAGCTGCTCACCAAGGAAAGTGCATGCCAGATTTAGAATTCCAGAAACCAAAACAAAGTCTAGCACAAGTTGTCTGTTGTGTGACACAGGAAGTAGTAGATTATGGAATAGAGAACAGACATGGGGGAGACCCCTGCCCTTGGGGACAGCCAGGACAGCACGGACCAATCATGGCTGACACTGACCAGGTTCAGTTGCCACGCATTGCCATGAGGTAGATCCTAGTCAACCATTATCCCCACTGTGGATCACCTCATTAGGACTCTCTAAAGGGGGAGATCTCTTTGTCCTTTAGTCCTAAGTGACTTTGAGAGCTAATTCTTAAATAATTGCTTAAGGTAAGAACACTTGAATAACTGGACTTTTTTTTTTTAAGATAGTAGTGGGAAAAATCAGATCTCTGTCCATTTTTCTTCCCATTTGCAGGACAAATTTCTGTTCTCTAATTTATACTGGGGCCAAGATATATTTCAGAAAAAATTTTTTTTTTTCTTTTCTCCTTAGTCCTCTGCCTTAAAATAATCTCCAAAGGGTGAGCTCTCAGGGATAAACATTGAATTACCCATGATCTTAGAATTTGCACCTTTCAAAGGTTTTGTTGTGTTGAGACAAATCTTCAGTTATCTGATTCTTGACAAAGGTGTCAAAACCATACAAGGGAGAAAAAATAGCCTTTTAAAATAAATGGTACTGAGAAAACTGATTATCCATATGTAGAAGAATGAAACTAGACTCTATCTCTCACCCTGCATAAAAATCAACTCAAAATGGATCCAAGACCTCTGAATTAGACCAGAAAGTATGCAACTGCTAGAAGAAAACAAAGGATCAACATTCCAGCATGTAGGCACATGCAATAAGACCCCTAAAGCTCAGGAAATAATGCAAACAGTTAACAAATGGGATGGCATCAAATTAAAAACTTCTGTACAGAAAAGGAAACAATTGGGAATTCGAAGAGAGAATGCACAGAATGGGAGAAAACCTTTGCTAGCTACTGTTCTGATAGAGGATTAATACCTAGAATATGTAAAGAAGTCAAAATACACCCAAAAAATCAAATAACCCAATTAATAAATGGGAAAATGAACTAAACAGATACTTCCCAAAAGAAGAAATACAAATGGCCAACAAATATATGAAAAAAAAATGTTCAACATCCTTAACAATTAGGGAAATGCAAACTAAAAGTACATAGATTTCATCTCAGACCAGTCAGAATGGCAGTCATCAAGTATACAAATAGTAATAAATGCTAGAGAGGATGTGTGAAAAAAAGGAACTCTTACACTGTTGGATTGTAAATTAGTACAATCACTATGAAAATTGATATGGAACTTCCTCAAAAGACTAGATATTTCCATATGACATTGTGTTTGCACTGAACATATATAGAGGTGGTTTTTTGGGTCATTAGTCCCTAAACAATTCAGTATAGCAATTATTTACATAGCATTTACATTGTATTAGGCATAATAAATGATCTGGACATGATTTAAGGTCTATGTGAGGATTGCCACACATTGCCAAGCAAACACTAGACTGTCCTATATGAAGGTTGGGAGCATCCTTGGATTTTGGTAGCTTCAGGGTTTTGGAACCAATCCCCCTCAGATATCAAGAGATGATGATATTGTAAGGGTAAAAGAAATTAAAGTTAAAGCGTAAAAGTTAAAGGGTAAAAGACCGGGTGTTGTAAAAGTTTCTAAGCTGCAAGGTCTGAGTTAAAATGTAAAGGAGGTATTGTTAGGTTTCTATGTTACCTGCAAAACCTGAAATTTCTGTAGCTGTTAAGACAATGCTTAGAACCGCCCAGTAAACATTTCCCCTGATTGTCTGGTTGTTTAATAACTGAAGGGGTCTGTGTGGTTGCACGCAGGCCTTGCAGGGCCTGAACCAATCAGTTTGAATGTGTACTCTCCTTAGGAATGACCTATCACTCCAGCCTGACCTGTTCCCTCCAATGAATGAACCAATCATGTTTAGGAGTTGTTATTCAATTTTCCCGCGCCTCATGATGATTTGTTCTGATGTATACAAAGCCCTCCGCCCTCCCCAAAAAGTGTACTTAAGCAGTGCTCAGCCCCTGCTCGGGGCTCTGGGCTGCTTTCCCTTCTTGAGTGGGCACAGAGCCCCAGCATGCTGGTTCAATAAATCCCCCTTCTGCCAATTGCATGAGTGGTCACTTGGTGGTCTCTTTCTCTGACGTTTCGCAGGACCCTTACAATATAATTTTAATTGAACGTAATTACTGTTGAATAATATCTTTAGGCTCCACTCTGCCTATTCTATACCCTTTGAAATATCCTTTATAATAAACTGGTAACTTAAGATTTTCCCTGAAATCTTTCAGCCATTCTAGCAAATAAAGGAATAGGATGGGAACCTGTGGGAACCCCGATCAGAGGCAGTGGGCAGAAGTCAGGAGGCCTTAATCTGTGATTAGCATGTAGAGTGTGAGTGTCTTATAGGACTGAGTCCTTAACCTGTGGGATCAAAAATATACTAGAAAGAAATGAAGAGTGTGTGAGTATAGAGAGGAAAACAGTTTGTTTTTTCTCATTATTAAGCTTGTACGTGGTGAAGTTGGGTCAAACCAGAGTAACTGGCCCCACACCTGTGCTCATATATCATTTTATATCTTTGTGTTTTATTCTATAAATCAATTTTCAATCTATTTTTCCATTATTTAGTCCATTTTGAACATCTTAAAGGTGATTTTTGAAATAACTCTCTGACTTCACTTGAATTTTTTTTTTTTTTTTGGTGGGGGGCGCTACTGGGGATTGAACTCAGGGGTACTTGACTACTCAGCCACATCCCCAGCCCTATTTTGTATTTTATTTAGAGACAGGGTCTCACTGAGTTGCTTAGCATTTCACTTTTGCTGAGGCTGGCTTTGAACTCTCCATCCTGCTGCCTCAGCCTCCCGAGCCTCTGGGATTACAGGAGTGCATCTCCTTACCTGGTTCACTTGTCCTCTTGAGTCAGGCCATGTCTCCCAAGGCTCAGGCAAGTGTTGTATTTGCAATGCTTAAAAGATGAATTTGCTTTAAAAGAAAAAAGGAAAGAAAAACAAAGAAAGCAGAGTCACATTCCCTACTTTGAAGCCATAATAGAGGACCACAAGGTCAGGCCATGCAGTGATTCATAATGATACTTATTGTCTAAAAAAAAAAAGTTTAAAAATTTAGGTGGGTGCAGTGGTACATACCTGTGACCTGTGATCCCAGTGACTCTGGAGGCTGAGGCAGGAGGATCACAAGTACGAGACCAGCCTCAGCAACATAGTGAGGCCCTCAGCAACCTAGTGAGACCCTATCTCAAAATAAAAAGGCCTGGGAATGTAGCCTAGTGGTAAAATGATCCTGGGTTCCATCCACACTATCAGAAAAAAAAAAAAAAAAAAAAATATATATATATATATATATATATATATATATATTTTTTTTTTTTTTTTTTTTTTTTTTTTTGAGAAGGAATCATATTCAATTTTTTCAATGGTTAAAATGAAAAAAAGCTATAACTATATCTCTGGTTAAGAAGATAAGAACAGGGGCTAAGGGTGTAGCTCAGTGGTATACACATGCCTTGGATTCAATCCCCAGCAGTCCCCTAAAAGATAAGCATTAGAGGTTAAAAAATATATAGTCTAAAATAGATTACAAGTTCTATTTATAGTCTTGTTGAAATTGGCATAATTATAAAACATATAAGTGCAAATTAGTAGAAGTGGCTACATTAAAATTTGGGGCTGGGTATGGTGGCATACTCCTGTGATCCCAGTGATTTTGGAGGCTAAGGCAGGAGGATTTCGAGTTTGGGGTCAGCCTCAGCAATTTAACAAGACTCTGTCTCAAAATAAAAATAAAAAGGGCAGGGGCTGGGGATATAGGTGAGTTGGTAGAGTACTTCCTTTGCATGCCCAAGGCCCTGGGTTCAATCCTCAGCATGACAGAAAAATAAAAAGGGCAGTGGATATACTCAGTGGTTAAGTGTCTCTGAGTTCAATCCCTGGTACTAAACAAAGAACCAAACAAAAAATTTTGGACTCTTATATATTATAACAAGAAAAACCACCCATAAAAAAATAAAATTACAGAAAATATTTGGGGGAAATGAACCAACAATTAATATGCTTATGATAGAAAATGCTCCACAAACCAAGCAGAAAACAATGAACCCCACCCCCCAAGGCAAAGGCAAGTCACAAAGAAAATATAAAAAATATTTGACTTCACAACAAGAGAAATAGAAAAAGACACAAGAATGGAATAATTCAGAGGGTGGTAATATCCCCAAGGCACTCCATGATCCCTGGCTGGTTTCCTCCACCCAGCTATGTCTTTGTTTCTCCTCCCTTTATTAGACACCTTTCAATTTTATGGCACCAGCTGTTTCCTGTCAGGCCCTGTCTGGTGCCAGCAGTATGCATCAAATCAGAGATATGTTTATAAGTTCTTTTAAATACATAAGTTAACTAGCACCATTATTTATGATAGCAAAAAGAGCCCAAAATAACCAAAATAAGAGACAAGCAATTTATTGTAACCTCTGTGTAGAATATGCAAATACATCAGACTGGTGGTGTAGCTTTGTGGAAGAATACTTCCCCACTATGCAGTAGGCCCTGGGTTCGATTCTCTGCACTGCAAATAAATAAATAAATAAAATTTTAAAAATACGTATATATAATACATACTCACATGCACACACATACATATATAAAGAATATCATTATATTACTAAAGTACATTCACAGTACATTTCTAAATAAAAAATCCCACAAAATTGCCTGCTATGCTTGTACATGCCTGTAATCCCAGCTACTTGGGATGCTAAGGCAGAAGGACCTCAAGTTTGAGGCCAGCCTGGGCAATCTAGGGACACCCAGTTTCAAAATGAAAAAAAGGCTGTAGTAGAGTGCCCCTGAGTTCCATTCCCAATTACCTGAACAAACACCCCACAAAATACTGCAGTATCACAATTTGTTAAAATTAAAAAGAGAGAGAGAGAGAGAGAGAGAGAGAGAGAGAGAGAGGCATAAATCATATACAATGTTGTACTTTAATAAAAATTATATTAAAATGTGCCGCAGTCTGGCTGGGCACAATCAGAAGCCACTTGTCAAAAGAAACTAACTTTATTTTTAGAACCAAACACGCCAAACAAAACAGCCTCTCAGGAAAAATCCTCAGAGCCTCAACTGCCACCACCGGCTTTCCACAAGCCTCTCTCTCCCCCCACAAGCTTCTTTCCACCTCCCACAATCCTCCTGCTCTTGAGGCCGATTGGCTGGGTCACGTGGGCAGAGCCAAAAAGTCCCCCAATGAGCAGCTCCGTGGTCTGAAAGGGCAGGGAAACAGTCCAATGAGCATCACCGCAGAGGAGCCAATCAGCTAGATGTTGCTGGGGCCGAGGAGCCAATCAGCTAGATGTTGCTGGGGCCGCTGTGAGCCAATCATCAGCCAGCAGCTGGATTGCTGGCAGCTGGAAGTTTGCTGGGGCCCCTTCGGCTGTGGCTCTCAACAGAGAGAGAGGCATAAATCATATACAATGTTGTACTTTAATAAAAATTATATTAAAATGTACTTGTACATCTTATAAATACCATATGTGTCATATTGTGTTACCTATATTTCATTTTATGAATAATCTATATACTTGCCATATAATATACTACCTGTTACATTTATATATTATATACTAAATATACTACATAATATATACATATATCATGTAATATAATGCTACTTTTTATTTTTAGTGTTACCAGGAATTGACCCAGGGCCTTGAAGCATGCTGGGCAAGCAGCTTTATCACTGAGCCACATCCCCAGCTCTATTTTATTTTTTATTTTGAGACAGGGTCTCACTAAGTTGCTTAGGGTCTTGATAAATTGCAGAGGCTGGCATTGAACTTGGATCCTCTTGTCTCAGCCTGGTATTACAGCAAGTGCCAGCACTCCTGACTAATGTCACTTTTGGAAATAAAATTTTTACATATCTATTTGTATGTGTTTTATGTCATGTATGTTACATATAACCCAAAAAATAAAATTGATTGTATTCTCTCGCCCAGGTTTATGGACATTGCAATGCACAGTGTCCTCATTTTATCCAGATTCCCAGGGGCTCCCTCTCAGCCCAGCTAGACTTCTCTTTCCCCTGCTCCAGCTCAGCAGGAGGATGAAGCTATTCGGCTTGATTCTCTAAAACTACTTGCACTAGGCCAGTGAGCACGTGGGGTTTTTCCCCTCAAGTTGAGATCGCTGAATGGTGATGCCTTTCCAGTCCCAATGCTGGTCCAAGCAAGCACACAAGACACGCCCCCTCTAGGCTCTCTTGCCTCCAGCATCATCTTGTGCTAGCTCTTCACTTCAGGCACTACAAATTGGACCCCCTACTTGATTCCTGACGGATGTCAGATCTGGGACAGAAGAGAACAAGGGGAAACTCTGCCGCTCTTAAACTGGGAATTGAACCCAAGGATGCTCTACTACAGAACTGCATCCCCAGCTCTTGAGTATTTTGAAATAGATCTTGCTAAATTGCTAAAGCTGGCTTCAAACCTGTGATGATCCTCCTGCCCCAGGGTCCCAAGTAGCTGTGACTGCCCCACACTGGCTTTACAGGTCTCCCCAAGGCTGGGGATTGTACCCAGGGCCTCACATATGCTAGGCAAATGCTCTATCACTGCGCCACACCCCCAGACCAAGGGGAAACGCTTACCAAGGGTTATGTCATTATCTCCGCCAGTTTGCAAGGAAGATACCTTAGCACCGCACCGCTGAAGCTTCCAGAGCAATTTCTGAGTGAATCTGGGCTCTATCATTGAACGGCTGTGTGGAGTACGATTCTTTCCGTGCCTCAGTTTCCTTATCTACAAAATTTGAATGATGCTAATATTTAATAAGGTTGCTGAGCATTAAATGAGTTAAATATAGGAGAATATCTTTGAACCTGGTCGTAGGCATAAGTTTCTTAGCGTTGATATGTATGAAGTGCTTAGCTAGTGTTTAGCTCAGAAATACTGTGAAAGGTTAATTATTTGTTCTCTTCACATGCATGAATTGTGTCTTCTTGCCACCCCTCCTGTGAACATGCAGAAGCAGCTACACAGTTTGTTTTTGAATCACATGTTTATTCTTATATCTAATACTCTCGGGATTTCTCTTCAGTGATATAAATCTTTGCCTTTATGTCTGAATTACCAGAAGAATGCATTTCAAGATAAAGGGGGTGGGATTTTAGTGTTTCTATTTATTTATTTTTTTTATCTATCTATCTATGCCTTTTCAAGTTTGTATATTGAGCATTTGTTCTTTTTGTAATTATGGAAAATACTTTTGGAGAGGGGGTGCTGGGGTGTGGCTCAGCGGTAGAATGCTCACCTAGCACATGTGAGGCCCTGGGTTCAATCCTCAGAACTACATAAAAAATAAATAAAATCAAGGTATTGTGTCCAACTTAAAAAAATAAAATAAAATAAAAAATATATACACACTTTTTTTCCCCCAAAATATATACACACTTTTTTTTTCCCCAAAAACAAGAAAGGCAAGAGAAATTTCACTGGGTAACCCTGAGTAGGCTAAGAGAAACATGTTCCTTGTGCTCTGTGAGTTGATTAAATCCCCAAACCAGGCAGGACTCTGGCTCCTTGGAAAATGGGTGGACTTTAAAAATTAATGATTTCCTTCTGTTTGCATCTCTGAAGAAACCTGTGATTATTTCTTGCTCTTCAGACTTGCCATTTCAGCATCTTGATAAACCAAACAAAGAGAAATGAAGTGTAGGATTCCTTTCCTTCCAACAAACCAAATTTTCCCCTTCGATTCCCAGATTTTAAGAGGCTTAGATTTTAAGCAGGCTTCCTATCCCTAATTGCTCTATTAATTTAATCTGCTCAAAGTCTCCCAGGAGTCTAAGTCTTTGGTCTTTGGGGCTAGTCTAAGCTGGTCTCTTCTGCAGAGTTGAACTGAACTGTTTTACATGCTACCCAGAGTTCTATTTTGCTGGCTTTCTCCTTCCAAGAGGGTTTCTCTTGACCTAATTAAATGAGCTCTGGTATTTGTGCAAAGTTGCACACTAAGTGAAATGATGTGAACTTATTTTCCTTTCTCTAGTAGAGACTTGGAGCTACATATTTGTCCTAATTTTCTTGTTTTGGCTCCTGATCATTTCTCTGGTGGGCACTTAGTAGCTTCATGTGTAACTAGTGTGAATTGGTTCTTTGCTTGAAAATAGAGTTGAGCAAATTTGTTCATCTTTCTGAGACTTCATTTTCTCATCTGTAAGGGGGGGGGGTAAATATATGTGTATTTTTTCCCCCTAACAACTAACAAATAATCACAAACTTGGTAATTTAAAACATTACAAGGAAAGCTGGGTAATGGTGGTGCACCCCTGTAATCCCAGTCAATTAAGAGGGTAAGGCCAAAAGATCATGAGGTCAAGGTCAGCCTGGGCAATTTATCAAGTCCTGTCTTCAAAAATAATAAAATAAAATACTAGTAATTTATCCTCTCATTGTTTAGGGGTGGTGGTGCTGGGGATTGAATGCAGGGGTACTCTACCTCTGATCTACACCTCTGGACCTTTTCATTTTGTATTTTAAGACAAGGTCTTGCTAAATTAACAAGGCTGGCCTCAAACTTGTGATCCTTCTGCCTCAGCCTCCCAAGCCCCTGGGATTACAGGCACATGTCACCAGACCCACCCCCCGCCCCATGGCCCAAAGTACAGAATGGAACTGTCAGCAATGCCACGTTCCCTCCAAAGGCTCTAGGGGAGAATTCTTCCAACTATTAAGTAAAACTGAGGGGAGGCCATTGTTTCCTCTTGCACCAGGCCCCAACAGATGAGCGAGAAATCAAAATGGAGTCCCTCTCACTGAAGTTTTACTTCTAGCTGAAACTGAGAGGTTTATCTGACCTCCACGGAATCAAGGATTAGAGAAATGACAACCAAAGTTCCCAGACAGGTCTGTTTTTGTTTTTGTTGTTGCTGTTGCTTCTGTGTAGTGCTGGAATGGAACCCAGGGCCTGGCGTTTAGGCACCCTGAGCTACATCCTCCACCCCAAGCCAGTTTCAATTAGCATGATAGTGAAGTTCCCTCTGCCTTAATCCTTACACGGAAAAGCTAATTTGAAATCACCTGATGTTAACCAATTCATTATTTTCCTATTGTTCTGACTTCCTGTCCCTGCCTTGTGAGGAGAGCAACTTTGAAGTGATAAGTATGCTCTTCATTTCATGTTTCTGCTGAGCCTTTTCTGTGTATAAAACTAACCTCTTCTCCTTGACTCACTGGAATACTTACTCTACTTTATGGAATGAAGTGTTGCACTATTCTAGAGTCAACAAATGGCTAGGCATGGTAAATCACCCCTGGGTTCAATATCCAATTCCCCCCCCCCAAAAAAAAAGACACCAGTCCTGATCTCATCCCCATATCTGTGATCTTTAATTATATCTGCAAAGACTATTTCCAAATAAGGTCACATTCACAGGTACCTGGGGTTATGATTTGGACATACCTTCCAGGAGGACATTATTCAACCACTATAATATATCAACCTTGTTAAGTATTAAAATTGACATAATTTATGTTCTGTTTTGCCTGTTTTGTTTGTGGTTATTTTTGTTTGTTTGTTTGACACTGGGGATTGAACCTGGGGCTTCATGCATGCTAGGCAAGTATTCTACCACTGAGCTACACATTCCCAGCCACACATGATAATTTATGTAATGACCTAGCCTGACACACAACTAGTCAATAATAATATTGGTCCAGCCAATAATCATCACCAGTAATAATTACTTCCAGTCTGACACGGTTGCGCATGCCTGTAATCCTAGTAGCTCAAGAGGCTGAGGCACTAGGATTGAGACTTCAAAGCCAGCCTCAGCAAAAGCAAGATGCTAAGCAACTCATTGAGATCCTGTTTTTAAATAAAATACAAAATAGGGCTGGGGAAGTGGCTCAGTGATGAGTACTCCTGAATTCAATCCCCGGTACTCCCCCACCAAAAAAATTACTTTTATTAAATGGATACTTCCCTTGGGTCAGGCCTTAACACCCAGTTCTGGGCATAGTGGCCCATGCCTGTAATACCAGCAATTTGGGAGGCTGAAGCAGGAGGATCATAAATTGCAGGCCAGCCTCAGCAATTTAGCTAGACTTTGTTTCAAAATATGAATAAATAAGTAAATGTGAGAAACATGCTCATTTGTCCAAACCCAAAAGAATGAGCTGAGAGATAAAAGGTACCAAGAAAGCAAGGCTTTTAATGATGGTCTTGCAAGGTTGGTGTCTGGGTGAGCAGGCACAGAGCAGTGACAATCAGCATTTTATTCCTTACTGCACAAGGTCCCTCCCCTAGTACCTCATTGGCTGAGTACTATGGGTGTGCAATCTTCCTGAATGTCACCTCTGGGTGACACCTAATGTCTCCAATTGGGTTTATGACATGTACTTTATTTTATTTTATTTTTTTAGTTTTCGGCAGACACAACATCTTTGTTTGTATGTGGTGCTGAGGATGGAACCCGGGCTGCATGCATGCCAGGCGAGCGCGCTACGGCCTGAGGCACATCCCCAGCCCTGACATGTACTTTATATATATTCTTTTTTTTTTTTTTTTTCTTTGGTGGTGCTGGGGTTTGAACCCAGGGCTTTTTGACATGTACCTTTAGTTGACCCCACCTCTCTTTTTTCTGTTGTGGCAGGAAGGTCCTCTGGGCTGAGTGCATCTTGCAGTTTATCTCTGTTGGTCACCTCCTAATTGTCAAGGGGCTGTGAATTTGTCCCACTCCAGTGTTAACTGCTTTTAAGGGTCCATTTTGTTCTCCCCTCTAGCTGCTTTTCTTAAATCTCAAGTAATTTTACATTTAAGGCTAAATATTGTATTCTGAAAATGGACCATGGGATTACTGTTTCTCACTATAAATACCAGCCAGCCTAAGTGTCCCTCAGCACACTCACTCCTTACAACTTCTCCAAGGAGATCAGGCCCCGTTTGACAGATGAGCAAACCGAAGTCTTAGAAGCCTAAAGAGGCTGGTGGTGAGAGGCCGAACTAGGGTCCAACTCAGGCTTCTCTGACTCTGGAGCCCATGAGCTGCTGCGCTTCATTGTCTCCTGTCATTTCTGCACCTTGGCTGTCGCCCAGCACCTCCTCCTCACCTCCTTTCACATTTTGCTCCTTGACCTAGAGCTGTGGAGTTTGGTGGAAATAGTTAGCAATGGAAAGAGGAAAGTCCTGGAGAAGTTCCTCTGGGCCCCAGGTCTCCACCTGCTTGAGCATCCTGGTGAGAGGGAAGCTGGGTTTCCCCAGGGTGAGTGATCTGAGAGAGGCGGGTATGGGGAGCGGGGCTTTTTTGTCCTCATCTGAGAAGTGAGTGACATGTCAGTTCTGCTGCGCTTTACTGGTTGGAATTGAGTGACTAAGATGAGCTCATGCTAAAGGAGGGGAAATAGGTGCCACCTTTCGAAAGAAGAAGTGTCCATGAATCAGTGGACACATTTAAAAACTACCATACTCTTCCACAGGATGGGGGAAGCAGATGTCCTTTGACTAAGAACTTAATCAGGCTGATATTTAGCCAAGCCATTGAAAGTAATGCCTGGAGCTGAGTTTAGGGGCAAGGACTGAGATTGTTGCACATTAACAATAAGAATTTGAATCCTTTTATTTTTTATTTTAATTTGTTATATATGACAGCAAATGCATTACAATTCATATTACACATATGGAGCACAATGTTTTTATATTTCTGGTTATACACAAAGTAGAGTCACACCATTCGTGTCTTTATACATGTACTTAGGGTAATGATGTCCACCTCATTCCACCGTCTTTTCTACTCCCATACCCACTCTTTTCCCCTCCTTCCCTTTTGCCCTATCTAGAGTTTATCTAATCCTCCCATGCCCCCCGCAACCTTATTATGAATCAGCATCCTCATATCAAAGAAAACATTAGCCTTTGGTTTTTTGGGATTGGCTAACTTCACTTAGCATTATCTTCTCCAATTCCATCCATTTACCTGCAAATGCCATGATTCTGTCCTCTTTTATTGCTGAGTAATATTCCATTGTGTATATAGACCAAAGTTTATTTTTCCATTCATCTACTGAAGGGCATCTAGGTTGGTTCCACAGTTTAGCTATTGTGAATTGTGCTGCAATGAACATTGATGTGACTGTGTCCCTGTAGTGTTTTTAAATCCTTTGGGTATAGACCAAGGAGTGGGATAGCTGGGTCAACGGTGGTTCCATTCCTGGTTTTCCAGGGATTCTCCATACTGCTTTCCATATTGGCTGCACTATTTTGCAGTCCCACCAGCAATGTATGAGTGTGCCTTTCCCCCACATCCTCACCAACACTTATTGTTGTTTGTATTCTTAATAGCTGCCATTCTGACTGGAGTGAGATGAAATCTTAGAGTAGTTTTGATTTGCATTTCTCTAATTGCTAGAGTTGTTGAACATTTTTTCATATATTTGTTAATTGATTGTACATCTTCTTCTGAGAAGTGTCTGTTCAGTTCCTTGGCCCATTTATGATTGGGTTATTTGTTTGTTTGGTTTTTTTTTTTTGGTATTAAGATTTTTGAGTTCTTTATATATCATGGAGATTAGTGCTCTATCTGATGTGCATATGGTAAAAATTTGTTCCCAAATTGTAGGCTCTCTCTTCATGTTATTGATTGTTTCCTTTGCTGAGAAGAAGCTTTTTAGTTTGAATCCATCCCATTTGTTGATTCTTGATTTTATTTCTTATGCTTTAGGAGTCTTGTTAAGGAAGTTATGTCCTAAGCTGACATGATGATGATTTGGACCTGCTTTTTCTTTTATTAGGTGCAGGGTCTCTGGTCTAATTCCCAGATCCTTGATCCACTTTGAGTTGAGTTTTGTGCAGGGTGAGAGATAGGGATTTAATTTCATTTTGCTGCATATGTATTTCCAATTTTCAACCATTTGTTGAAGAGACTATCTTTTCTCCAATGTATGTTTTTGGCATCTTTTTTCTAGTATGAGAAAACTGTATTTATGGGTTTGTCTCTGTGTCCTCTATTCTGTACCATTGGTCTATGTGTCTGTTTTGATGCCAATACCGTGTCATTTTTGTTACTATAGCTCTGTAGTATAGTTTAAGGTCTGGTACTGTGATGCCTCCTGCTTCACTCTTCTTGCTAAGTATTGCTTTGGCTATGCTAGACTCTTATTTTTTTAAATAAATTTCATGATTACTTTTTCTATTTCTATGAGGAATGTCATTGGAACTTTAATTGTAATTGCATTAAATCTGTATAATGCTTTTTATAGTATGGCCATTTTGACAATATTAATTCTGACTATCTAAGAACAAGGGAGATCTTTCCATCTTCTAAGGTCTTCTTTAATTGCTTTCTTTAGTGTTCTGTAGTTTTATATCTTTCATCTCTTTTGTTAGGTTGATTCCCCATTTTTTTTTTTTTTTTTTGAGGCTACTGTGAATGGGACAGTTTTCCTAATTTTTCTTTCAGAGGATTCATCAGTGATATACAGAAATGCCTTTGATTTATGGGTGTTGACTTTCTATTCTGCTACTTTGCGGAATTCATTTATTAGTTCTAGAAGTTTTCTGGTGGAATTTTTTGGATCCTCTAAATATAAAATCATATTGTTGGGCTGGGGATGTGGCTCAAGCGGTAGCGTGCTTGCCTAGCATGCGTGCGGCCCTGGTTCGATCCTCAGCACCACATACAAACAAAGATGTTGTGTCCGCCGAGAACTAAAATAAATAAATATTAAAATTCAAAAAAAATAAAATCATATTGTTGGCAATAGTGATAGTTTGAGTTCTTTTCCTATTCATATCCCTTTAATTTTTTTCATCTGTCTAATTGCTCTGGCTAGAGTTTCAAGGACTATGTTAAATAGAAGTGGTGAAAGAGGGCATCCCTGTCTTTTTCCAGTTTTTAGAGGGAATGCTTTCAATTTTTCTCCATTAAGAATGATGCTGTTTAATGTTAATCTTCTTCTCATACTCTTCGACCCTACTCTGTTCTTAGTTACTCTCATACAAGGGGGACAAATGAATGTCAGTAGAGGGGGCAGAGAGAGAAGAGGCGAGGGGAGGGGAGGGGAGGGGGGATAGTAGAGGATAGGAAAGGCAGCAGAACACAACAGACACTAGTATGACAATATGTAAATCAATGGATGTGTAACTGATGTGATTCTGCAATCTGTATATGGGGTAAAAATGGGAGCTCATAACCCACTTGAATCAAAGTGTGAAATATGATATATCAAGAATTATGTAATGTTTTGAACAGCCAACAATAAAAAATTAAAAAAAAAAAAAAAAGAATGATGCTGGCCTTGGACTTAGCATAGATAGCTTTACAATGTTGAAGTATGTTCCTGTTATCCCTAGTTTTTCTAGTGTTTTGAACATGAAGTGGTGCTGTATTTTGTCAATGATTTATCTGCATCTATTGAGATGATCATATGGTTCTTATCTTTAAGTCTATTAATGTGATGTATTATGTTTATTGACTTCCCCGTGTTGAATGAACCTTGCGTCCCTGGGATGAACCCCACTTGATTGTGGTGCACTATCTTTTTAATATGTTTTTGCATTTGATTTGCCAGAATTTTCTTGAGAATTTTTGCATCTATGCTCATCAGAAATATTGGTCTGAAGTTTTCTTTCCTTGATGTGTCTTTGTCTAATTTTGGTAACAGGGTGATACTAGCCTCACAGAATGAGTTTGAAAGGGTTCCTTTTCTCTTTCATGGAATAATTTGAGAAGTATTGGTATTAGTTCTTCTTTGAAGGTCTTATAGAACTCAGCTGAGAATCTGTCTGGTCCTGGGCTTTTCTTGCTTCATAAGCTTTTAATGAATCTTGAAATTGACCTATTCAAATTGTGATGTCCTCCTGATTCAGTTTGGGTAGATCATATGTCTCTAGAAATTTGTCGATGTCTTCAAGATTTTCTATTTTATTTGAGAATAAGTTTTCAAAATACTTTCTAATTATCTTCTGTGTCTATCATGATATCTCCTTTTTCATCACAGATTTTAGTAATGTGAGTTTTCTCTCTTCATTAGCTTGGCAGTTTTATTTATTTTTTCAAAGCACTAACTTTTCATTTTGTCAATTTTTTCAATTATTTCTTTTTTTTCAATTTCATTGATTTTAACTCTGACTTTAATTATTTCCTATCTTCTACTAATTTTGGTGTTGATTTGTTCTTTTTCTAGGGCTTTGAGTTGTGATGTTGTTGAGATGTTATTTGTTGACTTTTTTATTCTTTTAATGAATGAGCTCAATACAATTAACTTTCCTCTTTGCACTGCCTTCATAGTGTTCCAGAGATTTGGATATGTTGTATCATGCTCTCATTTACCTCTAAGAATTTTTTATCTCCTCCCTGATGTTTGCTATCCATTATTCATTCAACAGCATATTATTTACTTTCCAGGTGTTGGAATAGCTTCTATTTTTTATTTTATCATTGATTTCTAATTGTATTCCAATATGATCTGATAGAATGCAGGTTAGTATCTCTATTGTATTTGCTAAGAGTTGTTTTATGCCATAAAATATGGTCTATTTTAGAGAAGAAAGTATATTTGCTTTTTTTTTTTTTTAGAGAGAGAGAGAAGTTTATTTATTTTTTAGGCAGACACAACATCTCAACATCTTTTTTTTGTATGTGGTGCTGAGGATTGAACCCAGGCCACACGCATGCCAGGCAAGCGCGCTACTGCTTGAGCCACATCCCCAGCCCTGTATTCGCTTCTTGATGGATGAAATATTCTATATATGTCTGTTAGGCCTAAATTATTGATTGTATTATTGAGTTCTATAGTTTCTTTGTTTAGTTTTTGTTTGGAAGATCTACCCAGTGGTGAGAGAGGTATGTTACAGTTACCCAGTATTATTGTGTGGTGGTCTATTTGATTCTTGAAATTGAGAAGAGTTTGTTTGATGTACATAGAAGCTCCATTGTTTGGGGCATATATATTTATGATCATGATGTCTTTATGATGTATGATTCCCTTAAGCAGTTTGAAATGTCCTTCTTTGTCCCTTTTGACTAACATTGGTTTGAAGTCCACTTTATCTGATATGAGGATGGAAACCCCTGCATGTTTATGCAGTCCATGTGAGGGGTATGTTTCTTCCCATCCTTTCACCTTCAGTCTGTGGATGTCTCTTCCTATGAGATGAGTCTCTTGAAAGCAGCACATTGTTGGGTTTTTCTTTTTTTTTTCCAACCTGCTGGTCTATATCTTTTGATTGATGAATCTAGGCCATTGACATTCAGGGTAATTATTGAGACATGATTTGTATTCCCAATGATTTTGGTTTAGTTTTGCTTTTTTAACTTGATTTGGTTTCTCCTTTGATTGGCTTTTCCTTTAGTGTAGTTCGACTCTTTGTTGATTTTAATTGTTGTTTTTCATTTCCTCCTCTTGGAATATTTTGCTAAGGATGTTCTATAGTGCAAACTTTCGAGTTGTAAATTCTTTTAACTTTTGTTTATCACAGAAGGTTTTCATTTCATATCAAATCTGAAGCTTAATTTTGCTGGATGTAAGATTTCTTGGTTGGCATCCATTTTCTTTCAGAGCTTGGTATATGTTATTCTAGGACTTCCTATCTTTGAGGGTCTGGGCTGAGAAATATGCTCAGATCCAAATTGGTTTCCTCCTGTATGTAATCTGATACTTTTCTCTTATAGTCTTTAAAATTCTATCCTTATTCTGTATACTAGGACATTTTCACTATAATGTGCCTTGGTGTGGATCTGATGTAATTTTGTACTTTTGGCATCCTTTAAGCTTCTTGTATTTCATTTTCCATTTCATTCTTCAGGTTTGGGAAATTTTCTGATAATTATTTCATTGAATAGATTGTTCATTTCTTTGGTTTTTATCTCTGTGCCTTCTTCTGTCCCGATAATTCTTAAATTTGGTCTTTTCGTGTTATCCCATAATTCTTGGAAGTTCTGTTCATTGTTTCTTACCATCTTCACTGTGTGGTCAACTTTATTTTCAAAATTATATATTTTGTCTTCATTGCCTGAGATTCTGTCTTCTAAATGATCTAGTCTGTTGGTGATGCTTTTCTATTGAGTTTTTTTTTTTTTTTTTTAATAATTTTTTAGTTTTCGGCAGACACAACATCTTTATTTGTATGTGGTGTCGAGGATCGAACCCGGGCTGCACGCATGCCAGGCGAGCGCGGTACCGCTTGAGCCACATACCCAGCCCCTCTATTGAGTTTTTAATTTGGTTTATTGTTTCCTTCACTTTAAGGATTTCTGGGTTTTTTGTTTTGTTTTGTTTTGTTTTTGGTTTTTGTTTTGTTTTCAGAATCTCTGTCTCTTTATTGAAGTGATCTTTTGCTGCCTGGGTTGGCGCTCTTATATCATCCTTTGCTTCACAGATCATTTTAATTATGTACATTCTGAACTCCTTCTCTGACATTTCTTCTATGCTGTCAATGGATTCTAATATTGTAGCATCTTGGTTTGTTTGGGATGCTTTCTTCCATTGTTTTTCCATGTTGTTTGTGTGTCTTCCCCTCTAGCAGTGTGGATTTGAGGGATTATAGTTTCTACCCTATAGACTTATAGTGGCCCTGCTGGGTTCCAAAACCTTGCCTTTAAGGGGGAGATCAATATTAACAGCACCTCATGCAAACAATATGCAGCCTGAAACCAAATAGCTTCGTTTAAGAAGTTTAAGAGTGCTGAGCACCAGGAGCTGAGCCCTTGTAGAGAGCTGTTCTGTATGAGACAAATCAGGACCAGGAGGTGAGAGCTGCAAGCACTGGGCCAGGTTGGTGGCTAGAGGTGGTGTAATGCCAGATTTGTGGGACACCAATAGACCTCCAGGAGCCGAATCCCATGCAATCACACAAGAGTCTTTATTGCAAACTCCAGCCTGGACTCACAGTAGTTTCTAATGCAGGGGTCCTGAGTAGTGAGTCCCGACCCTTAGTTCAGTGAGGATTTATAGGTTTTTGGGGGATACTCTATGTGTCACAACATCACGCAGCAAATCATTTCATATCAAACAACAACTCTTAACATTGATTAACGCATTCATTGGCGGGAGCAAGTCAGGTAAGGGTGATTGGTTAGTTCAAGTGGTGGATAGTTTGAACTGGATTGGTTTAGGCCACAGAGGGGTTACTAGAGTGTATATGCTAAACTGCAGGGTGGCCTAATCATGTTATCTATCACCTAAACTACTGGGAGGGGCGCTTGGTATTTCAGGTATCTTCCCTGTCTCACTTTTTTTTTTTTTTTAATATTTATTTTTCAGTTCTTGGCAAACACAACATCTTTGTTTGTATGTGGTGCTGAGGATCGAACCCGGGCCGCACGCATGCCAGGCGAGTGCGCTACCACTTGAGCCACATCCCCAGCCCCCCCTGTCTCACTTTGATTGGTTATTGCCAAGGTCGGAAATTAGGCCTCAAGCATTCTTTTTGATCTTTTCAGGAACTTGCATTTGCTGAGTCAAGGACATCTGGTACAGACAATGACTCAGCAGGGTGGCTATTTGCCTAGGAATGCTCTGTGTGTTTTTCAAAGCACTAGGGTCACTCCCCCACCCCACCCCCGCCTTCGGACAGGCCCTTGCTCTGAGGTACAGGCTGGCTTTTCAAAAGTGGAGTCACATCAGTTTCTCATTGGGGGGTGGGGGGGAAATTGTAGGTACCTTGATGTCAGACTACTAGGCTCTGGCCAGTGTCCCAAGATGGAGGCTGCCCCCACTAAAGATAGTTGACAGCAGTAGTGGAGGTAACCCAAGATGGTGCAGAGGTGTTGCAAGATGGAGGCAACCACTTTCAGAGATGGAGCAGTGAGGGCAGGCCATGCAGTGGCCATGCAGCACTGTGGCATGAGGTGCTGTGTCTCTCAGCTGTCTCCAGGACCTGTCCAGTGTCCCCAGATGGAGGCTACCACATGGAGGGGGCTAAGGTGGGCATTGCAGTGTCCTAAGATGAAGGCTGCTGGGGGAGCCCTGTGTTGGTAGATGGGGAGCTGGGCGGGGTTCCATACAGGCTCAGGGTTCCATGCAGATATGGGGTTCTGTGCAGGCACACTGGCTGGAAGTCTAGCAGCACAGACTCGCTGCTGAAAAACCAGCCCCTACCTCAGAGCAAAGCCTGTCCAAGGAAGGGGGCGTGACCTTTGTCCTTGGAAAGACCACAGAGCACTCCTAGGCACATTCCCATCCTACTAAATACTACAAATAACAGGAGAGATCTGCTATGCCAGGTGTCCCTGACTGAGTCAGGCTAGGTGGGGACCCATAGCAATCCCCTAGCAGCCACCAATCAGCATGAGACAGGGAAATACCTGGTATGCCAGATGACTCTCCCAGTAGTTTATGGTGGTTGATAACATGTTGGAAAACCACGTAGTTCAGCACCAACACCCCTCTTGGCTTAAACCAATCAGTTCAAAGAATCCCCCTCTTGTAGTAACCAATCACCCCTACCCAACTTGTTCCCACCAGTGAATGTGCTAATCATGTTTTAGAGTTGTTTTATGATTTTCCCACGGAGTGTGATGATTTGCTAAGAGATGCTAGGACATATGTGGGGGTCCCTGCCTTCTCCAAAGAGTGTATAAAACTGCTGCAAACCCTGGGCTCGGGGCCTCTCAGCATCACCAGTTGCTGTGTGTGCTTGGAGGACAGAGCTTGCTCACAATAAACACCTCTTTGCTGCTTACATCCATCTTAGTCTCTGGTGGTCTTTTGGGGGTCCCGAATTCGAGCATAACACTGCTCCTTGTTTTATTATTATTTTTATTATTATTATTATTTTGGTTCTGGGGTTGAATAGGGATCAGCAGGGTGGGTATGTGCCTAGGAGTGCTCTGTGGGTCTTTCCAAGGATAAGGGTCACGCCCCAGGTAGAGGCTGGTTTTTCTGAATCCAGGGGTGCCTAACTCCTGAGCTACATCCCTAACCCTTGTTATTTTTTTTATTTTGAGGCAAGGCCTTGCTAAATTGCTGAGGTTGGCTTTGAACTTTTGATCTTTCTGCCTCAGCCTCCTGAGCCACTGGGAGCACAGGTGTACACCACCATGCCCGGCAAGAATTTGAATTTTAGATGAAAGAAAAGGAGGAAAGAATATAAGGTCCTGGTTTAGCATCTGGACAGCCATCTTAAATGACAGCCACCATTTTAAGGAAAAAGTTTTGTTTTACCACCCAAGGGCCTTTCTGAAAAAGACTCACCACTCCCTCCCAACCCTTAACCACATTAGGACCTGCTCAGCTCTGATTTCTGAGCCTGCCCCATAAAAGTCCTGGAACCCAAGCCTGTTTTGCCTCTCTCCAATAGAGAGATGGCCTTTATTTGTGTATCTCTGCCTGGTCTCTGTCTTTCACTTCTCTCTTACTGGTCTCTGGATCCTTGCTTTCCCTTCACCTACTGCAACAGTGGTCCAATTTATGCTTTGAATATAGCCCTCTTCTTTCCCTGCTCCTCCCTAACTCTCCCCCTCCCTAATCTCAGAGGAAACAGGACTACCTTTCTTCCCCATTTTAGGCAGAGTCCTCTGTCCCTGAGCACACACCCACCGTAGGAACAAAGTAATCCAGACTTTGGGGAGGCCACCAGAAGATCTCAGAAATGACTATCTCCCAAATTAACAAGTGAATTATCACTCCACCAAAGAACCTGTGGAATCTAGTCTTTAAATCACCTCTTTAACAGCCCCCTGTTCCTGCTGATGGGCAGAATCAGAGCCTCTGGGGCAGGATTCCCCTGTGTTTCTCCTTTGCCAGCAAAGCAATAAACCTCCTTTTTCCTTTTTTTCTCAAAACCATGTCCTCATTATTGGATTGGCATCAGGGACAAGGACTGAGCTTTCTGCAACACTAGGAAGAGCCAGGGACATTGCTCAGACCTGGAAAGAAAGTCAATCTTAGAAAGTGAGTTGCCCAGCGCAGTCCCTGCAGTGAAGCTGTTACCAAGCAGGACCCACTGGAGAGCCCTACACTTAGGAGAGAAGTGACTGTCCCAATTTCCAAAAGCAGCCTTTGGGCAGAGGGGATCATCATTAGCCAATCTACCATAGTACCAGGGATGGGTATTGGCTCTTTGGTGTTTTATCAACTGTCTTTGGAGGATACAGTGTTTTCTGACAAAACCCTAAGATAATGTTGTTTTGCAGTTTTTCTTCATTATTTCAAGTCATTTGCTTTTATCTTTCATCATAAAGGATGGTTAGTGAGTGAGGCCATTTGTGAGATTTGGACTTAATTAAGTCTGAAAAATAATTTGAATGTCCCTCCACTTCAGGCCTGCCGTCAGCAGGGCAGCAGTGGCTCTGCTGTGCGCAGCTGCAGAACTGTGCCTCTGGAGAAACCAAGCCTGCTGAGAAATCTCTTAGGAGAAAAACACCCCTGGCATTTTAATATTTCACAAACAACAAAAAATACCTTTTATGTCTCATCCATTCATCAACATCATTTTATTTATTTACAGAAATGAGTATTATGAATCAATTTACTGTGAGTCATTTCCGATCACCATTTATAGGGATAAGTATTTTTGTTATTCTTGGAGAAAAACAGATGAGTGGTATTCTGGAGTCCTTTTCAACTTTTACTAGATGAAATAATTAAAATGAATTATATTCCTTTTATTCATAAAAATATAAAGAACAAAACTTTTAAAATGAATGATCCATAGACTCCTTTTTAAATTTTATCTTTCATGAGTAACACATTAAAATACATACAAATAATGTGACATTTTAATGTTATTGTTCATTTTATATTTTTAAATTTTTTATTCTAATTTGTTATATATGACAGCAGAAGGCATTACCATCAATATTACACATATACAGCACAACTTTTCATGTCTTTGGTTGTACACAAAGTATATTCACACCATTCGTGTCTTCATACATGTACTTAGGGTACTGATGTCCATCTCAATCCACCATCTTTTTTACCCCCTTGCTCCCCCTTCCCCTCCCTTTCCTTTGCCTTATCTAGAGTTCATCTAATCTTCCCATGTTCCCCCTCCCAATCCCACTAGGTATCAGCCTCCTTATGTCAGAGAAAACATTTGGGTTTTGGGGATTGGCTAACTTCATTTAGCATTATTTTCTCTAACTCCATCCATTTACCTGCAAATGCCATGATTTTATTCTCTTTTATTGCTGAGTAATATTCCATTGTGTATATATGCCACTTTTTTTTTTTTAATTTTTGGGTGGGTGGCTGCAAGTTCTGAGTGGGTATTGATGGTCCTGCTGAGGCACCTGATATCCTGTGTGGGTGAGTAGTTGGGACCTACTCAGATGCTGAGCCCTGGAGCCCTGGACAAGCATGGTGCTTCCTGTGCGGGAGCAGGATTATCACTTGCAGAGAAGCTGTATTCTCACTACTTGAGTCCCAGGTCATGGAGCAATACAGAATGCTGCTTCCCTCTTGCCCGCCATTTTGGATCTCCAACAAAAACCTTTTTGACAAGAGCAGGCACTAAAAGAAAGAGAGTTAAATCTGGAAAGTGGTGTTTTAAAGCTTACATGTTGAAGGTCTCTCCAAGACTCTATTTGGCCAGGCTATTGTATATTTAAAGATCTTGCCAGCATTCTTTTTGTTTTCACCTGTTACCAAAAGCTTGGTCCTTGTCCCCAATGCCAATAACAAAGACATGGTTTTTTTGTTGTTGTTGTTTTGTTTTGGTTTGGTTTTTTTGGGGGGGAGAGAAGTTTTATTGCTTTGCTAGCAAAGGAGGAACACAGGGGACTCATCCCAGAGGCTGTGATTCTGCCCACCAGGGAGAGAAGTGGGGTTTTAAAGAGGTGATGCAATGGTGTTCCCTGTCTGTAGTTGTCATTTACTTGTTAATTTAAGATATTTTCCTTTCTGAAATCTTCTGGTGCCATTCACAAAAGTCTGGATTACTTCTTCCTATGCTGGGTATGTGCTAAAGGACCCATAACTCTGCCTAATATGGGGAAGAAAGGTAATTCTGTTTCCCCTGAGATTAGGGAGTGGGGATACTAGGGAGGAGTAGAGAGAGGAAGAGAAACATGACCTTTGTTAAAATAAGTTGCAGTGGCAGAGCAGCAAGGGCTATATTCAAGGCATAAAGTGGATCAGTGTTACAAACCCAGGGCTCCAGCATGCCAGGCAAGAATTCTGCCACCAAGTTACATCTCCTACCCTTCTTTTAAAATTATATTTTGTAGCTCAGTGGTAGAGCGCTTACTTCACATAAGGCCCTGGGTTCAATCCTCAGCACCACATAAAAAAATAAGTGAATAAAAATAAAGATATTGTGTCCATCTACAACTTAAAAAACATTTAAAATAAAATAAAATTATATTTTGAGACAGGGCCTCACTTATTTGCTGAGGTAGACCTTGAACTTGAGATCCTCCTGCCTCAGCCTCCTGAGTCACTGGGATTAAGAGTGTATGCCTCACGTGGGCTATGTGCAGTTGGAGGCTAGCGTTTTTAAACATTCTATTGTCTGTGTTAAAAACAAACAAACAAAAAAAGAACTTCACTAGGAAAGGTCACTCAAAATAACTAAATGGTGAATAGACTTTAAAATGGATCCACCACCCACAGGAAGCCTCCCCTTGACACTGAATTAAACACCTTCTCAAACAGTTATCTCTTCTTTTCTACGTTTGTGTCTCCAAATAGATGCTGAATTTCATGAGCAGAGCAGTATCTTTGCCAAAAGCTCGGTCCTTGTCCCTGATGCCAATTCAATAATGAGGACATGGTTTTGGGAAAAAAGAAAAAGGGTTATTGCTTTGCTAGCAAAAGAGAAACATAGAGGACTCTTGTCCCAGAGGCTATGATTCTGCCCATCAGCAGGAACCCAGGGGCTTTTAAAGAGGTGATTTAAAGGCTACATTCCATGTTCTCTGGAGTTATAATCCACTTGCTAATTTGGGAGATAGTCATTTCTGAGATCTTCTGTTGCCCTTCCCAAAGTCTGGATTACTTTATTTTATGTTGGCTGTGTACTTCAGGATAGATGACTCTGCCTAGGATGGGGAAGAAAAGTAGTCCAGTTTCCCCTGAGATTAGGGAGGGGAGAGATTAGGGAGGAGGGGGAAAGAAGAAGAGAAAGAAACCTGTCCATTTTAAAAATAAGTTGCAGTGGCAGAGCAGCAAGGGCTATATTCAAAGCATGAAGAGGATCTCTGTTACATTTTTCCCATGACAACTTCATAGCTCTCACTCTTCTTTGACCCCGTGGAGGCGGGGGGCTCCAGCCATAACTTCAACTGGCCCTTCCAGAAGTTCCTTTGGTTCAGACCTCCTGCATCTAGGTTCCCATTTCCTTAAGTAATGGGAGAGTCAGAGAGAGCCTTCCCCCAACCCCTTGGGGGGCTGGAGATGGAGCACAGGACCCTGTGTACCACTCTACCACTGAGCTATACCCCCAGCACTCTTTGTTTTATTTTGAAACAGGGTCTCACCAAGTTACCCAGGCTGGCCTTGAATTTGTAATCCTTCTGCCCCAGCCTCCCAAGTAGCTGGAATTATAGGTGTGCACCACCACACCTGGCAGCAGGAAAATTCTTGCCTTTTCAGATTCAAAGAGGATTGTCTCAAGTATTCCATTCCACAGATTTTGGAAAATCCAGTGCTCTAAAACTTCTGCAAATTCCCAGGAGAGGGAAGTTCTAGGTATCTCTTGTTCTGACCTTTTGTTTCTGTGGAGTAGCTCAGTGTACGGATTAGTCACATGTCAGACTGGGTCATTATTTTGTTTTCTATAAATTCACTTTGACATATCTTTGTGTGTAGCACACTTTCCTTTTACAAAAAACTCAGGCAGATGGGAAATTTACATCACAGAAAATTAGGCATCTTAAAATTGAACATTAGCTGTCCTTCAGAGCCTCCTTGGACACATTCTAGAAAACATCCCTCAGCCATTTCTGCTGTTTTCTGCCAGGTTATATAATCTTCTCTAATCTTGTTGCCTTTTTTCTTCTTGCTTTTTTTCCTCTCTCTGGAGAAAGAAAAAAAAAAAAAAAAAAACCAAAAACAAACACCAAGTGCACACACACACACAAATTCTCTCCTTTTTTCTTTCTGTCTCACAAATAAAATTTTTCCTGTGTTTTCCAGGTCTCCCTTACATATTCAAGAACCATACTGAAGTTTTGAAATTACCATTCTAAGGGAGAGCTCTTAAATTCTAGACAAACCACCCCCCATCCCTAGCCTTTGCCTGGGTATTAGTAGGGGACTGTGGTGATGGGTTAGTTTTCTAGTTACTGGCTCCCAGTTTTCCCATCTGTGAAATGAAGAGAGGACAGCACTTTGCTTCATAGAATTGAAGTGAAAATGTGCCCTAACATAGTGTTTGGCACATACCACATAGAGCAATGTTGCCTATTCTTGCTTATTCATTTTTTCCTGCCTAGCAAGAGCCTGTTTCAACATTTAGGTCCTGGTTGAGTGCCAGCACCCCAAGGAGACTTCTGTGAGCTTTCCCAGCCAGAACTCATCACTTCCCCTTGGAATTCTTTGGATGTTGTTGTTTTGCTTTTGTTTCATATCAGGGATTTTTGAACCCAGAACTTCACACATGCTAGGTAACTGCTCTACCACTGAGCTACATTCTAGCTCTTTTAAATTTTTATTTTGAGACAAGGTCTTGTCAAGTTGCTCAGGCTGGACTTGAACTGGAGATCCTCCTGCCTCAACCTCTGGAGTCTGGGATAACAGAGATGTGCCACTGTTCTCAGCTTTCCTCCTGGAATTCTTGTGGCACTGGGTTTACATTCCCCCTTTTTTTTTTTTTTTTTTTTAGAGAGAGAGTGAGAGAGAGAGAGAGTGAGAGAGAATTTTTTTTAATATTTATTTTTTAGTTTTCAGTGGACACAACATCTTTGTATATGGTGCTGAGGATCGAACCCAGGCCGCACACATGCCAGGCAAGTGCGCTACTGCTTGAGCCACATCCCCAGCCCCTACATTCCTTTTTGATAAAGAGAAATGTAACAATGAATAAGATCAACCTCTAAATGAGTTTATAATCTGGAGGGAAAGTGGATATGGGCATATAGACAAGGGAAATGATCTAAGGAAGCCAGAGATGGGTAGAGAAAAGAAGAGGGAGAAGGTAAATATCACATCTTTGTTTGTATGTGGTGCTGAGGACACATCTTTGTTTGTATGTGGTGCTGAGGATCGAACCCGGGCCGCGTGCATGACAGGCGAGCGCGATACCGCTTGAGCCACATCTCCAGCCCCCAGAATACTTCTAATGCCAGCTCTTCAATTCTTTTTTCACCAATTAAAAATTTACCAGGTACAGTTTTAGGTACTTTTATTCCATGTGGATTATTTCAACATGTGTGTGTCCAATAAGGTCCATTCAGGGAGGTAGAACCACTGTGAATTATGGGATAAGGAATTTATCACAGAAAATGTATTTGGGGAGGTGGTAAAGGTCTGGAAAAGGAAGTTGAAGAATCAGAAATAAGTCACTAACCAGCCATGGCTTGCAGGGAAATCTGGAACCCAGTCACATCCAGGTGGCTGGCTCTTCATGACTGCCGCCCCTGTGAGTTCTCACAGCATTTGCTGGCTGTCCTGGGGTTGCTGTTGTTGGCAGAGCTGGTGAATGGAAAAGACAGTTGGACCAGGAATGGGGAAGGATAAGGGCCAACTGGAACCTACTGGCATGTCTGTAGTCTGTCTCACCACCTCTCACCAGCAACCTTTAGAGCCCAATCTCTAAATATCAAACAAGTTCACTTTGGGGCCAATTCAACCCAGAATCATACAAAGAAAGGAACTCTAGGAAACACTGGTCCCTGTAGAACAACCCCAGCATGACATTCATTATGAATCTCATGTTCATTGCAGATTGGGAAAGAGATTGGTCATTTATATCTATTTCAGGGAACAAAGAGTAAACAATATTAAGAGGGCAAAATTTTAGAATCTGGATGAATGGCAGGGTCAAAATTTCAGACTTATATATGTGGATGTATAATCTAAAAAAGAAATGGTTCTGTTGAACAGTGGGAAAGAGCAATCTTTTCAAATAAATGGTGCTGAGCCAATTGGTTGTCCAAATGAAATAACATTAATCTTGACCCCTACCTCACACCATACATAAATATGGCCTCCAAGCACATTATAGATCTAAATGTGAAGACAAAAGAGTAAATCTTTTCAATGACAAAATGTGAGACTATTTTCATGCCTTTGACATTAGGTAAGGTTTCTTAAATAGGACACAAAAAGCACTAATCCTTTTTGGAGAAGATGTAGGAAAATTGTAAAATCTAATTGTTGGATGGAATAGAAATTAATTCAACCACTTGGAAAATTGTTTAATAGCACTTACAAAAGTTGAACATGTTTATACCTTATGTTCCAGGTATTTTACTTCTCCATATGTACCCAATATAAATGTGTACATAGGTATACCAAACACTTATATAAAAGTGTTCATAGCAGATATAATTATGGTAAAAATAAGGAAGCAAACTAAATGTCCATCAACGGAATAGATTAATAAATTTGGTAGATTTATACTATAGAACACATACCACAATGAAGATGAATAAATTACTGCATATACAACAACATGAATGAATTTCATAATCATAACTTTGAGCAAAATAAGCCAGACACAAATGAAGCATTCTTCATGACTCTATACAAAGTTAACAATTTGCAAAACTGAACTTATAACCTTAGAAGTTAGGATACTGGTTTCCTTTAGGTAATGGGGGTTAATGAAGAGGAGTTAAGAGGGGGCTTCTAGCATGCTTGAACTATTCCACTCTTTTATCTGGAAGGTAACTAATTCATTCAGCTGCACATGTATGCTATACACTTTCTGTATGCTTCTCTATGTCAGTTTTTTAAAAATTTATTTTAACCCAGGTGTGGTGGTGCATACCTGTAATCCCAGCAACTCGGGAAGTTGAGGCAGGAGGATTCCAAGTTTGAGACCAGCCTTAGCAACTTTGTGAAATCCTGTTTCAAAATAAAAAATGAAGGGAACTGGGATGTGATTCAGTGGTGAAGGGCCCTGGGTTCAATCCCTAGAACCATAAATATAAATTTATTTTAGAAATGCATTTAAAATGTACTGTTTTATTCATCTAACGTCACCAATCATCATATCCAGTAGTCTCTTCCTCACTTCTCATTCTCTTTTAGCCCACCTACACTATTTCCTACCCCCATACACTAGAAATGTTTCCTCCCATAATTCCTCTAGCAACTTTATTACTCAATGAATATTTTTTGAGTTTTCATCATGTGCCAATTATTGGGCCGGGCAAAGAGTTTATGATAGTGAATAAACTTTATCATAGTGAATAAACATAGTGAATTCCTGTGGAGCTTCAGCTTCAGTGCAAAAAAACTTCTAGACTAGTGTTTTTGTTTTTTGGTGCTAAAAATAGAACCCAGAGGGACTTTACCCCTAAGCACTTTGTAAGTGCTATTAAATAATTTTACAGCCATTTCTTAAACTTCTTAAATCCAGAAATTTCTTAAATTTTATTTTGAGGCAGGTCTCACTAAATTGCCAAGGCTGGCCTCACACTTGTGATCCTCCTGCCTTGGCCTCCCAAGTCTCTGGGATTAAAGGTATACACTACCAAGACCAATGAGGTAATTGATTCTTAACTGACTTTTCTTTTTACCTCCTACAGTTTAGGCCTCCCAAAGAACTAGATTTAAACCCACTTCTCAAAATTGACTATTTTTTGCCCCTTTAATGACTCTATCACTTCCCACAATATCCCTGGGTAAGACCTCAGCATCATCCATCAACTTCCTCCACCCCACATTCAAAGATCCATTGCAACTGGCCCATTTCTACCTCCAAAAAGTGCTCATTCACTACCCACTTTTTGTGCTCTGGAGCTTCCCTCCTCCCTCTGTTGCAATGGCCTCCTCACTTAGGATCTGTTTGAAGAACTGAGTCACTCAGAGCAAAACTCAGACTCAAGTGACTAGCTAATTGTTGAAAAATCTGGTGAAGATATCGAAACAGAGTTTCCAGGAACAACCCCCAACTCTTGGAATCCTACTGTCTCCATCAAAAACTGGAAAGCTACCACTGCCACTGCAGAAGTCTCTGAATCAACAAGTAAGTGCCACCAGTACCACACTGTTTCTGTACCTCCCATGCCAGCTGCAGAGAGCCTCATCCAGAGGTAGCTATGGAGAAGTGTGGGAGTCACAGTTTCTAGCTGCCAGACTTTATCAGTAAAGGTTGAAATGGACGTTGGGCAAGCCCATCTTGCAGGTCTTCGCACTTCCCTGCTCTTCCCTACCATTCCAATTTCATTCTCCTTCTTGCTGCTGAGCCTGATCATGTTGCTCCCTTGTTCAAAAGCCTCTGATGGTTAGTCCTCTCCAATGAATTAGGTTGAGTCACCTTGTCTGTCATTCAAGGTCCTCTGTGATCAGATGCCAACCTATTTTCCTGTTTACACCCTGTTCCACTCCTCTGATTTCCTCTACCCCAGCCATGCAATGTATTCTGCTTTCTGCCACCTACTACTGCTTTCATGTATCCTCAACCATTCCCACCATCTTCTCCCATTAAAACGTGAAATAGCTTTCTAACTCTATTCCAAAAGCCACTGCCTTTCCACTTCTGCCCTGATGCTCTTGACCAAAGGACCTAGCACTCCACCCAGAGCCAATCCTACCATATCAGGGAGCCATAAAGCACAGTGGCCCTTCCTTTCTGTGGGTTCCACATCCACAGACTCAACCAACAGTGGATAAAGATATAAAATGTGTGTATGTACTGAACATATACAGACTTTTTTTCTTGTCACTATTCCCTAAAAACTAGTATAATAGCTGGGTGTGGTGGTGCACCCTTGTAATCACAGCAGCTTGGGAGGCTGAAGCAGGAGGATCACAAGTTCAAAGCCAGCCTCAGCAACTTGGCGAGGCCCTAAATAACTTAGTGAGACCCTGTCTCAACATAAAATATAAAAAAGGTCGGGGGATATGGTTCAGTGGTTAAGAGCCCCTGTGTTCAATCCTGGTACCAAAACCAAAACCAAAAACCAAAAAACCTGTTATAACAACTATTTCCATATCATTTAAATTGCATTAGGTATTATAAGTCATCTAGGGGTGATTCAAAGTATTTGGGAAGATGTACATAGATTATATGCAAATATTACACATTTTATAGAAGGAACATGAGCATTTGAGGATTTTAGTATCCAAAGAGGACCAGGAATTCCCTAGGGATACCAAGGGACAACCAGAGTTATTCAGACATCATATCTAGAAACAAAAAGATGTGGGTTCAAGTCCTAGGTATGGCTGGGCAAGTGAGATATTTCTGAACTCAAAGCCTCAGTTTCTGCTCTGTAAACTGAAGATAATAATAGCAGCTACTTCACAGGTGGTTGGAAGGACTGGTTGAGATAAGCTGCTTTGCATCTCCTGTGTAGATGAGAGCTGCTATGAGTATTGTGTAATTTCTTTGCCACCTTCCCCCAGCTGCTCAACAAATACTTGCATAATGAATGGATAAGCCAAAATACACAGCAACTTTGACCTTAGGTAATCCAAGGTCAAACCAAAGTGACATTGGTAGCTTCTCAGTAATAGGTCCCTGGGTGGGGTCAGATTAGGACACAGGTGTGAGTAAATAAAGTTTTCACTTGTTTTGTCAAGTCAAGGGGCTTATCAAGATAAGAGGCTTGCTTATCAAGTATTCTGGAGCACAAACCTACCATAGCAAGTTACCAGTGTTTCACGGATTGAAAACAGTTCAGGAAGCTGGGTGAGGTGGCACACACCTGTAATTCCAGTGGTTTGGGAGGCTGAGACAGGAGGATTCCAAGTTCAAAGCCAGCCGCAGTAACTCAGCAAACCTTGTCTCTCAAAAAAAAAAAAATGTTTAAAAAGGTCTGAGGATGTGGTTTACTGGTTAGGTACCACTGGGTTCAATTCCTGGTACCAGAAAAATTTAAAATGGCTTTATTTGAAGGGTTCTTATCTCCATGCCCATAGAAGTAGCTTCCTAAACACAGACGATGGGAAGGAAGCAGGTCTCAGACCAGGAGCTTTCTCATCTGAGTCCAAGGGGAAAAAAATCATGCAATCTCAGATGCTGCTAGAGAAGTGTCTGTATGATAGGGCACAGACAGATGCGAATGGTGGGAACATGAGGTTAAGGGGGTAATTATATAAAATGGACCACTCTCTCATGCTTTCACTATTAAAAAGCAATTTACCTGTACCCTGCCTGGCTTAAGTCAACAGGATACGTCACATTCCTCAGCAAACTACCTGTTAACTGCAGGAGAAATTTAGGCCCTGAAATGCCAGCAAGAAGAACACAGGTTACCCTGAAGGGGGGTGACTTTTGTTACCCTTACACAGACCAGATCCTGGAACTTGGGGAGATAGGAATAATTCCCTCTAACCATTAAATCTGTAAGAGCAGGTTCCAATTAGAACTGCTAAAGATACATGCTAAATTCATCAGTGTAATTTTTTCTGGAAAGAAGAATTCAACTAAGAACCAAGACAACTTGGATTTTTCTCTGTCATTTTTTTCTTTCTTTCAATGAATGAAAAGAAAAAAATTAAAGCCTTGAAGGACAAATATTAACAACTGAATTTACAAGGAAGTTTGGGATATTTTAGGTTAAAAGCTCACTTTCCTATATTAAAAAGTTGCTTTTCTCAGAAAGCAAAATATGGCCTGTGTACTTGGTTTTGGACATATGGATGTGTGTGTTGTATTGAATGAGTTGGATGGGAAGAGAGTAGTGAAAAACTTGGATCATGTCCTTCAGGAAGATTCCATTTGCAGGCAATAGAAATTAATCATTGCCATGATTTTAAAATTTGAACAAATAGCTAAGTTGAGGGGTTTTTTTTTGTTGTTGTTGTTTCTTTTCTTTTCTTTTTTTTTTTTTTTGGTGATGCTGGGGATTGGACATAAGGTCTCATACATGCTACCACTGAGCCACATCCCAGCTCATGGCTGATGTTCTTAAATGTCTAGGCCCTCTTTGACCCTTTGATGAAAGCTATGTCCTCTAGGTTCTAGGGGAAATGTAGATACATACAATTTGGCATAATTTCAAGGAGTCAGTAAACCCAAGGTTAAGGCTCCACACTACTAGCCTGTGGTTGGCTACTTTTGGTCTTCAGAACAACCAAGTAGAAATGTGTGGCAGAGGTAGCTCAGTGGTAGAGCACTAGCATGTCTAGCATGTGTGAGATACTGGGTTCAATCCCAGCACTGCAGAAATTTAAAAAAGGAAGAAAAAAAATCTATGATAGAGCAACCAAAAACTTATTAAAATATTAAATACAATGCTACCTTTGGAGTATGTGTGTGTGTGTGTAAAAGCTCTTGAGTTTGCATCCTGCACTGTAATGTAACTAAATCAAACCAATCTGTGAAACTTGAAACTTGAGCCGAGGAAAACCAGCTTCTGTCAGCCTCCCTGTCCTCAGAATCAGCCTCTATCAGCCTGGAGCAGGAAATTTACAAAAACCCATTTGTTCCTGCAGAAGGACTGTGCTATGTGTTCTCCTGTAGGGACAGGAGAGTGGTGGGCAGACTGGCCAAAGTGTCCAGCCTGCTGGCTGTAGGACCAGCCTCTGTCGCCCCTTGCTGGAAGGCCTTAGGGTTTCTCTTACTTCTATTTATTTATTTGTTTGTTTGTTTATTATACTGAGGATTAAACCCCAGGGTGCTTTACCCCCCTCACCTACATCCACAGTTCTTTTTATTTTTTTTATTTTGAGACAGGGTCTTGCTAAATTGTTGAGACTGTCCTTGAACTTGTGGTCCCCCTGCCTCAACCTCCTAAATCACTGCGATTACAGACATGTGCCACCAAATGAGGACACAGCCTTTCTATCCAGAGCAGCCCCCTTTTCCTCCTGTCCTCGGGCTAGGAGTCAGATGGCTTTGTACATGAAATACCAAAATCCATTTTGGCATTTCAAGTTTTGAATTTGATGCCTAGCAAAGGAAGAAAAATAGAGAAAATTTAACTAAGAAATGTGAACATTTTTAGAGCTGCCGCATCTCTTCCAGTTGATGCTAAATTCTGCTGGGTGGAGGTGACAAGCCACCAGCGTCTGGGAGCTGAGTTTTCTTGTCAGCAGCATCCTGAAATCTGCATAGTTGCCAAACCCCTGGAGAATGCAGCAGACATTTGGAGGAAACTTAATCCCTTCCAATGACCTAAAGTCAGATGTAGCCTTAAATATTTTATAAAAAAATATTTACCAAAAAAAAAAAAAATTGTGACTTGGCAATAAATCACAGAATAGTACTCATTAAGGTTGCTTGCTGACAGGGACAGCTGAAATAATGATCTTGCCCTGGAATTATTTTCAGGCCATGAAAAATCTATCAAGTTTTTTTTTTTTAACCTAACCTATTCTGTAATGGCCAGGGGAAACTGGAGGGATACTAAAGCACAATCAGCTCAACTCTGAAATACAGAGGCATGAAGCAGCCCAGGTCTCTCTCACTCTGCTCATGTTGGAACAAGAAATATTAACATCACCATCCCTACAGCAACACAACTCGCCTTAAAAATTCCACTTCCAGGGGCTGAGGATGTGGCTCAAGCGGTAGCGCGCTCGCCTGGCATGCGTGCGGCCCGGGTTCGATCCTCAGCACCACATACAAACAAAGATGTTGTGTCCGTCGAAAACTAAAATGTAAATAAAATATTAAAAAAAAAAAATTCCACTTCCATGGAGAAGGGTGGATCGTTATCTGTAGACAAGCTTCACTTCCTGGGCCTCCCCTGGAATTTTCTGCTTAAGTTCTTCTTCATTCAGCATGCCTACTCTGTTTCAAAATTAAAAATAACACAAAATAGAGAGAAAGATTTCTGGGAAATGCACATAACACTCTTATGCCAATTCTCTGGTGAAAACATTTATTCCCCAAAACCATGCACCCAGATGGGTCAAGGTCAAGATGACAGGTTAAGGCCCCATTGTACTAAATTTGGATGCCATGGCAGTTATAGTGACTCCCCTCTAGAGCAGTGGTTTTTCCAATTTGACCTTCACAGTCACCTTGAGGGCTAAGCACATAGACCACTCAGCCTGCTTCCCTATCACCTCAATTTCTGATCAGAGCTCTAGGGTCCCAAAATTTGCATTTCTTTCTTTCTTTTTTTTTTTTTTTTTTTCAGTTCTAGAGATTGAACCCCAGGGTACTTTACCAGTTCAGTTTTTAAAAAATTTGAGGTAGGATTTTTCTTTGTGATTCTCCTGCCTCAGTCTCAGGTAGCCTGTACCACCTCCATGTCTGATTAATATACAATTCCCTAGCAGTGGTTCCTCAACCTATCTGTCATCAAATTCACTTGGGAAACTTTTAAAAAATACATATCCTGGGGCTGGAACTGTAGCTCAGTAGTAAAGCATCTGCCTAGCATAGGCAAGATCCAATCCTCAGCACCACAAATAATAACAAATCTCAAAAAACATGTACAATACAGAAGACAAGAATGTATTTTTTCTTGATATATATAGAGAACTCCTACAAATCAACAAGAAAAGACCATTAACACAACAGAGAAAAAGAAAAAAGACATGAATAGGTAGTTCACACACTCATTAAAAAATTCAAAATATTTATAAATACATAAAATACAATTATTCCTGGATGTGGTAGTGTCTGCCTATAGTCCCAGCTGCTCAGGAAACTAAGGTAGAAAAATTGCTTAAATTCAGGAGTTCAGGCTTCTGAACAGCCAGAACTAAATAGGCACGCCATCAAATCCAACTGACATATGCTTTTTAGATGGCTTGTTTGTTCATATCTTATATTCCCTTGGACATGTTCCCTTTGACCCAGTGATTTCACTGTTCTTTTTTTTTTTTAATATTTTATTATTTTTTTAGTTTTCGGCGGACACAACATCTTTGTTTGTATGTGGTGCTGAGGATCGAACCCGGGCCGCACACATGCCAGGAGAGCGCGCTACCGCTTGAGCCACATCCCCAGCCCCAAAAGGGTTTTTTTTTTGTTTTTTTTTTAATCTTATTTTTTTTTGGTGGGGTTCTTTTTTTTTTTTTTTTGTCTTTTTTGGAACTGGGGGTCGAACCCAGGGCTTTGCGAATGCAAGGCAGACGCTTTGCCACTGAGCTACATCCCAGCCCTCACTGTTCTGAATTCAGCATAGCGATGTCTTAACACCTGTATGAAAATATATGCATAGGCCCGGCTCAGTTCTACACCCCTATTGTCCCTGTGACTCTGGTGGCTGAGGCAGGAGAATTGTAAATTTGAGGCCAACCTGGAAAGTTCAGTAACACCCAGTCTCTAATTAAAAATAAAAAAGGTCTGGGGATGTAGTTCAGTGATACAGTGCCCCTGGACTCAATCCTCAATTAGGGGTGGGGCCGGAGGTGGGGCAGAGAAGACATTTGTATAAGAAGTTTGCAGCAGCATTGCTTAGAATGCCAAAACCCAGAACAATCCAAATGTTTATCAGTAAGGAGTGGGTTTGGGCTTGGAATGCAGTTCAGTGGCAGTACTGGGGGATGGAATCCAGGTCCTCTACCACTGAGTTACATTCCCAGCCCTGTTTTTTTAAATTTTCAGACAAGATCTAGTTAAGTCGCTGAGGCTGGCCTCAAACTTACAATCCTCATGTCTCAGCCTCTGAAGTAGCTGGCATTATAAGCCTGTGGCATCATACCCAGCCAGGAATTTATGTTAAAAAAAAAAAAAAAGGATGGGGACATGTCACAGGGACACAGGAGCCAAGTTAGAAGAGCTTCCAAGCTAGGGACAGTGTTGCATGCCTGAAATTCCAGCTACTCTAGAGGCTGTGGCAGGAACACCAAGAATTTGAGGACAGCCTGGGCAATTAATGGGATCCTGTCTCAAAACAAAACTTTTTTAAAAAGCTGAAAATGCAGCTCAGAGGCAGAACACCCCTGGGTTCATTCAATCCCTAGTACCACAAAAAACTCAAAAACCATAAAAGAGCTTCCAAAGGCCAACACTGGAATATTGGAGCAATAAATAACATGGTATTAGATTACAATGCAGAGTATAAAGTAAATATCCATGAATCCACATTGGTATATACAAATGATTGAAAAAATAAATAAAGGGAGGAGAGACACATCTTTCTTACAGAAGAATTCTAAAAATTAGAAATAATTTATGTAGATGTCCCCTTCTCCAGGAAGGCTTAATTCCCACCTCCCCTTTGACGGTGTTTTTTTTCTTCTTGACTTGCTTATTGTTGGGGAAGGAGAGGGAGTGAGAAATGATAAGGAAGATTGGTGATCTAGGTTAGCTGAAAAACCAGCCTCTACCTCAGAGCAAAGCCTGTCCAAGGAAGGGACAGATAAACCACAAATTTATTTGTAGATAAACCACAAATAACTGGAGAGATCTGCTGTGCCAGGTGTCCCTGACTCAGTCAGGCTAGGTGGGGATCCACAGCAACCCCCTAGCAGCCACCAATCAGCATGAGACAGGGAAATACCTGGGATGCCAGATGACCCTCCCAGTAGTTTATGGTGGTTGATAACCTGTTGGGAAACCATGTAGTTCAGCATGAACACCCCTCTTGGCTTAAACCAATCAGTTCAAATGAATACCCCTTTTGTACTGACCAATCACCCCTACCCAACTTGTTCCTGCCAGTGAATGTGCTAATCATGTTTTAGAGTTGTTATTTGATTTTCCCGCGGTGTGTGATGATTTGCTAAGAGATGCTATGATGTATGAGGGGGTCCCTGCCTTCTCCAAAGAGTGTATAAAACTGCTGCAAACCCTGGGCTGGGGGCCTCTCAGCGTCACCAGTTGCTGTGTGTGCGCTTGGAGGACAGAGCTAGCTCGCACAATAAACACCTCTTTGCTGCTTACATCGATCTTGGTCTCTGGTGGTCTTTTGGGGGTCCCGAATTCGAGCATAACAAGCCTCATGTGATAAGTCATGTTGATAGTATTTGGGGTGGGGGGTATCCTGGGGATTGAACCCAAAGGTGCTTTGTTATGAGCTACATCCACAGCCCTTTTAGTTTCCTTTTGTTGTTGTTTTGAGACAGGATCTCACTAAGTTGCTTAGGGTCTTGATAAATGGCAGAGGCTGGCCTTAAACTTGGATCCTCCCGCCTTAATCTCCCTGTATTCTGGGATTACAGGTGTGGGCCACTGCACCCAGCAATAGTGTGTACTTTGATATGGTCAGAAGCACATCTCCCCTCTGTACTATTCTTCCCCTGATCATAACCCCAGTCTAACAATGAGAAAAATACCTGATGAATCTAAATAGAGAAACATTCAACAAGACACCTGACAAGGACTCTCTAAAACTATCAAGGTCAAACTGTCAAGCAAAGAAACACTAGGAGACTATCCCAGACCAGAGGAAACCAAAAAGATATGATGATCAAATGTAATGCAGTATTCTGGGTGGGATCCTGGGAAGGAAAAAGATATTAGTGGAAGAACTCGTGAAATCCAAATAAAGTATACAATTTACTTAATAATTATATTCAAAACCAAAACTCCAGGCAATTCTTGGGTCACCTGCTTGGCTCCAGGCTGCTGTGAAGCACTTTGGCCACCACTGGAGAGAGTGGAGATTCTCAAACTTTGGTGCCAGTAAAATCCCCCAGAGGGGTTGTTGGTCCAATAGGCCCCCTTGTGAGATTCTCATCAGTCCCATGGTGAACTTGGGGATGTACCTTGTTTTTTTTTTTTTTTTTTAAGAGAATCAAATTTGTAATTTGGTAATTTCCTGCATTTGATGTACGCTATTTTGGTTGGGCCCTGGGGATTAAGTCCAGGGGCACTTTTTGTTTTTTATTTTGCAGCAGGGTCTCACTAAATTGCCAAGGATCTTGCTAAATTGCTGAGGCTGGTCTCAGACTCAAGATCCTCCAGTCTCAGCCTCCCAAACCACGTGTGCGCCACTGCTCCCAGCTTGATGTACTCTTCAATGACATTCTTAGCCTGGGATTCTTTGTCATAGTCCTTAACTACCACACAATTGCAACTGACCACTCTAGTAGATTTTCCATCTCTGCCCACGCCTATCATTCCCATAGTTTCTTGTCATCATCAACCTTAATTAGACTCATTTGGTATTCAGCTCGAAGGACTTCCACCAGCTTGTTACACATAGGCTGTTACTGAGATGCAAGCACACAAAGCAGAGCTTGGTGCTTGTCCAAGACTGACAGCTTTGAGGATTCCATGTGCGAGGCCATTGTGAAAGGTGCCTTTCAGAGCCTCTCATAAAGCAGTGTTAAGGTCCTGACACCGCCAGCAGCATTGCCTTCCTCCGTCATGGCTGTGGGTTCCAGGTAGAGCTGAATCTTTTTTGGGGGAAGGGTAACCAGGCATTGAACTCAAGGGCACTCGATCACTGAGCCCCATCCCCAGCCCTGTTTTGTATTTTATTTAGAGAAAGGGTCTCTCTGAGTTGCTTAGTGCCTCACTTTTGCTGAGGCTGGCTTTGAACTTGGGATCCTCCTGCCTCAGCCTCCCAAGCCACTGGGCTTACAGGTGTGCACCACCATGCCCGGCTGGAGCTGAATCTTGAATGTAACTGAGTCTTTGCCTCCTCCTCACTGGGCAATAGCTGGAAAAATGGGTATACACTGTTTTTGGTTTGTTTGTTTTGCACACAGGGATGCTGTACCACTGAGCTACACCCCCAGCCTTTTTTTATTCTTATTTTGAGTCAGGGTATCACTAAGTTGCCCAGGCTAGCCTTGAACTTGCAATCTTCCTGCCTCAGCCTCCTGAGTCATGGGGATTACAGGCGTGTACCGCTGAGACCAGCAGGACATACATTGTTAATAAATTCTACTAGGGGTTCTGAGATGTCACATTTTGAACACACTGTACTGGAAAACAAAATCTGATATTCTACTCATAATTACTATACCCATCAATAAGATGTGAGTTCCCCTGGAACAAAAATCTGAAGATAGAAAGAGCATGAACTTCCATTTATTATGTAACATCTCCAGTCTATTTGGGGCACTCAATGAGTTTCTTAATAGAATTCTTACACCATCTGACATGTGATAAGTGTGAAATGAACAAATACTGAAAATAAGGAATTAATAGGAAACCTGCTGACACATTGTCCCTTCTGATCATCCTGATCTAATAGGACCAGAAGAATCTATTTCCTCTGGCATTCAATTCACATTTAGGTCCTATTCTTTTATTTTATAATATAGGCATAATGATACCCTTAAATTTGTTTGCAGAATTAGAGCCATTTCAGGGTGCTGTGTACTTCTTCCAGGGGAATCCCAAGTTCTCATTCTTCAGGTTCTCCCTGCTCACAGTTCCTCTCCCTAGGATTCTCCCCAAACCAGTCTACAATCCCCACCCCACCCCAAAACATACACTCCTAGTTCAATCTGACCTTAGTCTTTGCTGAAGGATTGTTTCCTTGCACTGTCTCTGCTGCTGGTAAGGACTTGAGCATGCTCCCAGAAGGCACTGTCCTTCTCCTTCACGCTCCCAGCACCTGCATTCTGCATCTTTCCATGTCTGCTAAACTAAACTCTGTGTTTTGTTTTTTTTTTTTTGAGAGAATTTTTAATATTTATTTTTTAGTTTTCGGCGGACACAACATCTTTGCTGTATGTGGTGCTGAGGATTGAACCTGGGCCGCACGCATGCCAGGCGAGCGCGCTACCGCTTGAGCCACATCCCCAGCCCAGTAAACTCTGTGTTGATAGGAAATATATCTGTCACATTTCTCACTGCCTGTCTAGCTCATGACATAGAGCATGGCAGACATTAGGCGCTAAATATAAGAATGCTATAAGAATGCTGAATGAGCCAGGTGCTGTGGTGCACACCTGTAATCCTTGCAACTTGGAAGGCTGAGACAGGAGATTCACAAGTTCAAGGCCAGCCTCAGCAACTTAGCCAGACCCTGTCTCAAAATAAAAAATAAAAATGGATAGAGATGTAGCTCAGTGGTAAAGTGTCCTTGGTTTCAGTCCTTAGTATCCCATCATCACCAAAAAAAGTGAAAATTGAGAACTCTGAGTCATTTCAGTTGTAGGAAATTGGGAAGGCTCAATGGAATATGTACCATTTCTTTTGGAAATTAAAAGATAATTTAATTTAATATGTAAATGAGAATGCATAAGACCACAGGAACTGTTCATCAACATAACCACATAATCATTCCAACAATATCATCATGACTTAATAAAAAGAGAACAGCATTCCTTTTCTGCTTTATTATTTTTAAATTTTATAAGCATACATAATGTATGTATATAAAATTTTAATATATATGTTTATAAAACTATGTATATATATTTTGCTATTGGGTATTGAACCCAGAGAGGTTTTTACCACTATCTAGTGCTGTCTGCTCCATCCAACCTGGAGCCTTAGTCATTCCTTTGCCCCTTGCCGAGTATGATACCCATCTCCACCTTGGTTATAGACTGTCTAGGTATTAAGATGCTTGTGTTCAAGAACCCTTATTTTGCTTAATAATGGCTCCAAACACAAGAGCAGTAATGCTGGAAACTCAGAGATGCCAAAGAGAAGGCTTAAAGTGCCTCCTTTAAGGAAAAAAGGTGGAAAGTTCTTCACTTTTACATTGTTGGGGGGACTGTAAATTATTACAACCACTATGGAAATCAGTATGGAGGTTCCTCACAACACTAAAAATGAAACTGCCCCATGTCCTAGCTACACCACTCCTTGGAATTTATCCTAAAGTCATCATATTATAGTGATACAAGCATACCCATGTTTATAACGGCACAACACACAATGGCCAAACTAAGGAAACAGCCTAGGTGTCCATCAATGGATGAATGGATAAAAAAAAAAAATGTGGTATATATACATAATGGAGTTTTATTCAGCCATAAAGAAAAGTGAAAATGGATGGAACTTAAGAACATCATGTTAAGTGAAATAAGCCAAACTCAGAAAATAAAGGGTCACATGTTTTCTCTCACATGTGGAAGGTAGAGAGGAAAAAGGGAAAGAAGAGAGGCAGATCTTATGAAAATTGATGGGAGATCAGGAGAGCAAAGGAGAAGGATAGGGGTGGGGATGGGGGGAGAGACAAATGAAAAGGGAAATTCTGGGGGTGACATTGACCAAATTATTTTGTTATATCCTGTGCATGTATGAACATGTAACAATGAATTCCACCTTGATGTATAATTATAATGCAACAATAAAAAATATGGGGAAAAGGTAAAAAGTCTTGATCTAATAAGGAAAGAAAAGCATTGTATGCTAGATGCCAAGAATTTACAGGACATTTTGAGAGATGTACACATAATTTTTATTGTAGGATATTGTTATAATTTGTACTATTTTATTATTAGTGATGCTGTTAATCCATTACTGTGCCTACTTTTTTCTTTTTTCAGTACTAGGGAACCCAGAGCCTCATATACACAAGGCAAGTGCCCTACCCCTGAGCTACATTCTCAGCCCTTTTTAGACAACAGTGTGCTAAGTTACTGAGGCTGGGTTACAGGCATACATTACCATGCCTGTAGCATACTCTTCCTATTTGCGGGGCCCAGGGATACTGGGGATTGAATCAGGGGTGTTCTGTCACTAACTCATATTTTTAACCCTTTTAAAATTTTATTTTGTATTTTGAGATAGCGTCTTGCTAGGTTGCAGAGGCTAACCTCAAACTTGCAATCTTCCTGCCTCAGTTTCTGGAGTAGCTGGGATATAATCATGTGCCTTATGTGACTATAAGTCGTACTTAATTTTTTTTAATATTTATTTATTTTTTAGTTTTCGGTGGACACAAATCTTCATTTTATTTGTATGTGGTGCTGAGGATCGAACCCAGCACCTCGCGCATGCCAGGCAAGCGCGCTACCGCTTGAGCCACATCCCCAGCCCCATACTTAATTTTTAAATTAAACTTTATTATAGGTATATACGTATAGGAAAAATCACGTATAAATAGGATATGATACTAGCTGCAGTTTTAGGCATCTATTGGTGATAAGCAGGGGACTACTGTATACTTGTTTGCATATTCATCTACTGGACAAATATTCACTGAGCAGTTACTTTGCACCAAGTGATGGGCTGGGCACAGCAGATGCCAAGTGGATGAGAGATGAGCTTTTTCTTGAGGAGGTGGTGATAGGCTGTAAGTTGAGATATATGTCAACAAACCATTATATACAGAGGGTAGCAGCTGTGGGTGTAGGTCCAAAGTGATATGGGATCTCTTCAGTAGAAGGATGGCTCAGGTTGGAAAGGTGAGCTGAAACTCATGGAAGAGGTGATAGTGGAATTTGAGAGCAGGCAAAATGTGTTTTTCTGCAGAACAACAGAGGAAAGTCCTGCAAACGGAGGGAACACCAGTAAACAAGGTCAGAAGCACGAAACAGCATGACAAAGGACAGGTGGTCTCCCAGTCACTGCTGTCGCCACAAAAAACATAAAGAGAATTGGCACAGCTCAGTGGTAGAGCACATGCTCAGGATGCACAAGGCCCTGGGTTCAACCTATGGTACCACCAAAATAAATAAATAAATATAATTTGTCAAAAAAAATTATGTAAGACGTGTGAAAAACTGAATAGAATTTTCTTGAAAATTACAAAGAAAAATTATAGAAATCAGGTACAGTGGTGCACAGGTGGAGTCCTAGCTACCCTAGAGGCTGAGAGGAGGAGGGATCGCTTGAGCCTAGGAGTTTGAGACTAGTCTGGGCAACATAGTGAGATCCTATCTAAAAAAAAAAAAAAGAAAGGAAGGAAGAATGAAAGAAAGAAAGGAAAGAAGAAAGGAAGGAAGGAAGGAAGGAAGGAAGGAAGGAAGAAGGAAGGAAGAGAAAGAAGTTATAGGGTGTAGCTAAGTGATAGAGCATCTATTTAGGATCTGCCCTGAGTTCAATCCCCAGTGCCAAAAATAAAATAAAATGACACAAACAAAAATTATCTATATTGTTATTATATAGATAGTAATTGTGAGTCTGCTCTAATTTTTAGAACCAAAAAAAAAAAAAAAAACAACTGAATTTATGTTTTGGGGTGGTCTACATTTCCCCAAAGCCCTGTCCAGTGGCTCATTTGGCAGCTCTGCTGAAGGACTTCATTTTCCCCAGTGGCCTCCCTTAATCTATTTTTGTCAGTATTTCTCTCTGGAAGACCCTGTTCTCATCCTTGCCAATTTCTTCCTTTTTAGTTGTTTTCTGGTTAACTCAGTGTTCGCCTATGATTCTACCATTTCTACATCATTTTCATCAACTGTCTGAAACCTGCACAAAGGTTATTTATATTATCTCAATTTTTGTGTCCCAAACTAAACAGGGATGCTTGGACAATGGTTACCAGCTCTGATGATACAGGAAAGAAAACTAAGTGTCCTCTCCTCTCAGTCATCAACACAGAATACAGGGGCCTACCCACCACCCCTTCAGATGCCAATTGCAAGTCCCAGGGGGGTTTATGTGAACTTCAGACTCACAGGCTGTAAATAGGGTCCCCCAGTCTCTTCCTCAGTTTCCATTAGTTTCCTAGTGTGGTTCACAGAACTTAAGGAATCCCATAAATATGCTTTTATAAAGGAAATTAGAAAGGGTACCAATGAAAATGAGATGGAGAGATGGATAGGGAAAAATATGGGGTTAGGGGGACAGAGTGTCCACCTAGGAACCTCCAAGAGTCTAGCTACCAGAGGCTCCCAGAACCCTGTTTCACTACAGAGGCATGAATGATGACATTATTGGCCATTGGTGATTAACTCAACCTTTAGCCTCTCTGCCTTCCCCAGACTAATCCTGCCTTAATCTTCCCACTGTCCAATTTGCCATCATGAAGCAACCTAGGGAATGACAGCCTTCAGTCAACTCATTAGTACGGAAAAACATATTTATCACTTTGGACACTTTAAGGACTTTAGAATTTGTATGTCAGGACCAAGTATATACAGTGGTCCTTTAATATCCCCAGAAGGATTTGTTCCAGGACCTTCAAGAGTTCCCAGATCCTCAGATACTTAGGTTCCTTAGGAAAAATGGTGTAGGGCCAGGCATGGTGGCACTTAGAAGGCTATTTAGGAGGCTGAGGCAGAAGGATCACTTGAGCTTAGGACTTTAAGGCCAGCCTGGGAAACTTAGCAAAACCTCATCTCAAAAAAAAAAAAAAAAAAAAAAAAAAAATTCAAACCCCCAAATAATTAAATGGTGCAGCATTTGTATATAACTTATGCACATATCCCCTATTATGGTTTGGCTATGAGGTACCCCCTCAATTGTGTATTAATGCAGGAATATTGAGAGGCAAAATGATTAGATTGTGAGAACTGTAAACTAATCAGTCCATTCCATTAGTCCTAGCTTGAATGGACTAACTAAGTGGTAACTGTGGGCAGGTGGGATGTGGCTGGAAGAGGTGGGTCATTGGGGATGTACCTTGGAAGGATGCATCTTCCCTTTGGCCCCTCTCCCTCTCTCTGCCATGAAGTGAGGAGCTTTCCTCAGCTGCTGCCCTTCCACCACAGTGTTCTGCCTCATCTCAGGCCCAACCAATGTGGAGTAGGACCACCATGGACTAAATCTCTGAAACCATAAACCAAAATAAACTTTTCCTCCTCTAAGTGGGTCTTGTTGGGTATTTTTGTCATAGCCACGTAAACCTAACTGACACATTCCCATTATTTTATTTATTTTTGCAGTGCTGGAGATCAAACCTGGGATCTGGTATATGCTAGCCAAATGCTCTACCACCGAGCTACATCCCCAGCCCTGAATTTTTTAAATTTTTATTTTTTATCTGAGGCTGGTTGAATCTGCAGATACGGAGGGCTCACTATATTTCACAATATCACACAGCTGAAGAAGAACTGCTAGAGTTCCATGTGGCTAAAGTATTGAACGTGAGGCAGGCACAGTGGGAAAACTCTTGACATTTGCCAACCGGAGGTCTTCAGCTAGTAACTGCAACTTTCTGACTTACAGATTCCTCATCATCTACCTTGAGGAAACTGTCACAGGAGTTCCACAAAACCACATAAGTGAGAAGAGCTGAACTTGTATCAGGAATATGACTGTCCCTCGGCAAATATACATGTTCTTTCCCCACAATGCCTTGGATGTTCTGCATTACATTTTATTGATTGATCGACTTGTACACTGATCGATTTTTATCTTATCATTACTCTGTCAAATAAGTACAAAACTGCACAGATGAACTTGTTATGCTGCAGGGGAATAAAGAGAGGAACTCTTTGTTGATTTTTAAGACAATGTTACCCAAGAAGTTAGTTTTCCATTGAATAGAGAGATAAAAGCTGAACAAGAATGCAGGACATTACATATGCAGAGGATGATACTGCTGAGACTAAACAGAGCTGGCATCTGTGAGACATGCACAGACTTTTTATTCCAAGGCCATGGGATTCTGGAATCCATCCCTTCCTACATGTCATTTATTCTAAAGAAGTAAGTAAATTAGACAGTGAAACAGGAGAATCAGCCTGGCTCATTACAGCGACAAAATTGAATTTATAAATAAAAATAAGAAATGGAGCACATCCTGGAATCTTCTGAGAAATTATTGATAAATGTGGGACTGGATTGACAGCTCATCTGAAATGCAATTTTCTGTTTATTGTTCTCTAAAATCACTTCTGAATTCATGTTTTAATACATTTGTTTTTGGAATGTTTTATTTCCCTCAAGAATGAAGGGATTCTTATTTGAAAATGAGCTAAGTGGTTTGCAACCATTTACAATGGAAATTTATATGCTGTGACAGTAGCCTAAATGTAACGTTTACCTTATATTATTCCAGTTACTTCAGAGGTACCTCAGAGACTAAATCTCACCAGCAAGTAAAGAATAAGGTCCTGGTATTCTTATGAGAAATTGAACAGTATAATGAAATTTGTTATCAAATCAGAATCTTAAGATCAGGAACAGCATGAGGAAACGGATTTGAGATTTTGATCTTTGTGATTCATGTTCCAGCTATACAGTTACTACATAATAACAGTAACTCAAGAGAAATTGCTGTCACATCTCTGAGGTGACTTTTCAGCTATTTTTCTTTAGGGTTAATTTGCTGGGTATAAGTTGCAAGGATGAATTATCACATTTAAAAAAGAAAAAAAAAATGCTGATAAGCCATATGTTAATCATATACACCCTTGGTAAAGTTGTAACCAAGAAATGGTCATGTAAGCATTAAAGGAATATTTAAGGAAACTATTGATTTGAGAACATTCATTTTGCAGAGCTGGACCAGATATAAACAATGAGGCCCATTTGGAAATCTAAATTTCTCAATATCACTTTCAGAAATGATCCACTTATCATCTGTTACTTCCAATTCCCCAATAGAAGAGCTTTCTTTTCAGTGAATTTTTGAATATATAAGGAAACTTCTATAAACACATTAAAAAGAAACTAACTCAACAACCAAGGACCTGAATCAGCAGTTCACCGAAATAGAAACACAAATAGCTTTTAAAAATGAAAAATGCTTAAACGAGGCAATTGTTAAAGAAAAAAAAAGTTGTGTAAGAAATGCAATCTGACCCACAACTTGGATCAGCAACAAATAATATTTATGTAATATGAAAACCCTAAACGTAACTAGCTTACTGAACAAAATGGACTTGGGAAAAGAAGCTGCCAACCTCCTCGTCATCTTACTTTTGAGCCTCATTGATGAAATAACAGATAGTTTTTATAGCTTTTCCAAGTATTTTGGGGTTATTAATGAATAGTCTCTCCCCCCACCCCAGGGTAACCCAGAGTTAATTTGATGTCAAAACATCCAGCTTTTATTCAATTTATACTTTTCCTCACTCACAACTTAGACCTGACACAGGCTTCAAGTTTGCAGTGTTCAGGAAGCATACATACGGCTTCCAAATAAATTCAGGATTCCTAATTAAACATGAATTGTGAAAAACAACAAATACTTCTAGTAGAATCATGTATCCAATAATATGTGAGATGTACTCATATTTTAAAGCATTTAGATTTAATTGGCCATCCAGTTATTTTCATTTGCTAAACCTGGTGACTCTAGGTATAGGGTCAGTGTCACGTGTTCTATCTTGCTCACTGTGCTGCCCCTACTTATAGGCAGACATGGAAAGGGTAGAAATCAGAGGAAGAAAAGCTCTTTTTTTTTTTTAATTTTTTTTTTAAAAATATTTATTTCTTTTAGTTATTGGCGGACACAACATCTTTGTTTGTATGTGGTGCTGAGGATCGAACCTGGGCCGCACGCATGCCAGGCGAGCGCGCTACCGCTTGAGCCACATCCCCAGCCCAGGAAGAAAAGCTCTTGATCTGCATGGTTGTCATCTGCCCTGAGTTCCCTTTTGGAGTATCAGATGTCCAAAGCTGACTCAAGGGACCAGCCCCATCTCTGGGGGTGTTTTAGATTAGTGACCTGGACATTGACAACTGTCTCCTCAGCACATAGCCTCTGGTGGTTCACTCTTTGTTAGAATCACTTTTCACCCTTCCAGATGGTTCTGTTGGGTGGGGAACTTTTGATAGCCACCCAAGGGCAGCTTTCTTCCCCAGAATCCAATCTAATTGCTGAGTACAGTGGTGCACACCTGTAATCCCAGCAATTTTGGGGGGGTTGAAGCAGGAGGATCACAAGTTCAAAGCCAGGCTCAACAATTTGGCAAGGCTGTAAACAACTTAGTGAGAACTTAACTCAAAATAAAAAAATAAAAAGGGCTGGGGATGTGGTTTAGTGGTTAAACACCCCTAGGTTCAATCCCTGGTTACAAAACAAACAAACAAACAAAATCCATTTTCATCCACAGAAAACCATGTCCTCACTCCCCACATCCTTGGAAATGTTCAAACTTGATCATTATTCTGCTCCCAGGCAGGTTGCTCTGGCCAGGTTCTGGCTTTTGAATTTTCTTCCTTTCCTTCCTCCAAATTTCCAGGAACACCCATTGGTCACCCGTTCACTTGGTCTAGAACAAGTGGGAAGAGTCATTCTCCCAGCCAGCATTGGAGGCGGGGTGGGAAATATAACCCAGATGACCCTCTCCGAAGCAATCCTTGTTACTCACCCCTTCAACCCTCCGTTAATTCTTGGCCTTCTCTTTTTTATTATTTTGTACTAGGATTGAACCCAGGGGCACTTGCCACTACACCTCATCCCAAGCCCTTTTTTATATTTTATTTAGAGACAGGGTCTCACTGAGTGATGGCCTTCTCTTTTATAGACTGAAGGTAGTTATTGGCCAGGGCTGGAAAAATCACTTTGGGGCCATCTCATTTGCAAATGCTACATGGATTGTCTAGAATCTCTGTTTAGAATATGGGGCTTCTTTTTACCTATTGTTCTCAGATTTAGAGTCTTAATTGAATTTCAAAGACTGAAAAAATCTATTTTAAAAATCTATTATATAACTAAAAATGGTCATATAATCATATTGTGTAGATGATGAGAGGGGAAGTGTATATGTGGGGAGTGGATAAGGGTGAGATAAACCAAACTTCTCATTTATTGTAACAGGGAGGCAGAAGAGAGTATCTAAAACTGACAAATCAAGAAGTAGCAGCATGGGGCTGGGGTTGTGGCTCAGTGGCAGAGCACTTGCCTAACATGGGTGAGGCACTGGGTTTGATTCTCAGCACCAAATATAAATTAATAAATAAAGATCCATCAACAACTAAAAATTAAAAAAAGAAAGAAAGAAAGAAGTAGCAGCATAAGCACAACCTTAAAAATATGGAGCTAAATACCAACAGAAGAGCCAAGTAGTTGAAAATGTTTGCCTTTAAATCCAGGCATGGTGACCCACACCTATAACCCCAGAGACTGCTGAAGCAGGAGGATCACAACTTCGAGGCCAGCCTCAGCAACACAATTTAGCAAGACCCTGTCTCAAAGCAAAAATAAAAAAGGACTGAGGTGTGACTCAGTGGTAGAATGACCCACTACAAAAGAGAGAGAGAGAGAGAGTAAGAAAGAAAGAGAAAGAAATAAAATCTTTGCCTTTAGGAAGTGAGACTGGGTGGGGGTTTTCAGATGAGACAAAGATATATTGTTTTTCAATATAAACTTTTTAATATTAATTTTGAGCACTGTATTATTTTGATCACAATAAAAATATTTAAATGATAATTTTTGCCAATACCACAAATAAAACATAGGGCGTGGGGGGGCATAGTTCAGTGGTAAAGCCCTTGCCTAGCATGCGTGAGTCCCAGCAACAATCCCCAGCAACACTCCCCTCCCTCCCAAAAGAAGAAAAGAGGCAAAGGTATTACAATAACGATAGCTAACATGTACATGGTATTTGATGTGATCAGTTGTTGTCTTAAATTCTGGGTTTATATTGACTCATTTGATCTATATATCTTACTTTCCTAGGGTTGCTGTAACAAAAGTACATCCAATTGGGTGGTTTAGAACCAGAGAATTCATTGTTCCATGCAGGTCTGCAAGCTAGAAGTCAGAAATCCAGGTGTTGGCCTAACCATGCTCCCCTTGAAACCTCAGGGTAAAGACCCCTCCTGGCCTCTTTTAGATTCTGGTAGCTCCAGAAATTCCTTGGCTTGTGGCAGCATAACTCCAATCTTTAAGGGGAGTTCTTCCTGTGTGCATGTCTGTGTCTCTGTGCCCAAATTCCTCTCTTTTATTATTTATTTTTTTATTTGTTTGTGATGCTAGAGATTGGACCTAGGACCTAGCATGTGCTAGATAAGTGCTCTATCCCTGAGCCACATCCTCAGCCCTACCCCCGCCTCTTTTAAGGATATCAGTCATATTGAATTAGGGCTGACCCTAACAACCTCATTTTAATTTGATTACCTCTGTAAAGACCCTATTTCCAAAAGAAGTCAAATTCTGAGGTACTGGAGGTTATTAGCACTTTAACATATCTTTTTGGGGGATACAAGTCAATCCATAATATTATACAAGGACCCAATGAGCCAAGCACCATTCTTACTGCAATTTTATAGATGAGGAAATCAGAGCACAGAGAAATTAGGTAATTTACCCAAGAAGACACGGCTAGTTAATGGTTGGAGTGTAATTTAAACCCAAGATGTTTAGCTCTCAAATCCTGGGCTCTTAACATCTAGACCACACTACTTTCCTACATTAAGCACACAAAGCAAGATCTGTGAGTAGATTATGCTATCCTTTGTGTGAAAAGAAATTAGGGATAGTTGGCTTTCACTTGCGCCACAGAGCCCAGCTTTGTTTGGTCAAGGATCAAATAAATCCATGCATAACTAAAGAATCAAGTGTCTTAATCTGATTCAGATAAAATGTGTGTTTAGGCCGGGCATGGTGGTGTATTCCTATAATCCCAGCAGCTCAGGAAGCTGAGGCAGTATGATCCTGAGTTCAAAGCCAGCCTTGGCAACTTGGCGAGGCCATAAGCAACTCAGTGAGACCCTGTCTTTAAATAAAATATTAAAAAGGGCTGTGCATGTGACTCAATCCCTTATACCAAAAAAAAAAAAAAAAAGAAAAGAAAAGAAAAAAAGTCTGTTTAACACCAAAGCCCTCCAAGCTGCTAGGATCACTCGTTCCTTTATCACTAAAGTGAGAAACCCAGTGACCTCCTCTTATCCTAAAGCTTCTTGTGGTGCTTGCATGTCTCCTTGTCTCTTCTGACAGTATTTATTCTTCCCATCTCATTCCCTCCCTAGACTGCCCCCTTTCAAGATCTCCACCCACGGTAGTCACCGCCTAATGTGCATCATCTCTCTAAGGGCCAGGCTGGGATGACTCAGAGATCTCGTGAAGGTTCAGAGCTTTGGAGGGAAATTACATCTCAAGGAAACTCAAAGAAAAAAAATCAGAATGGAGTATTCTACATCCTTGTTCCTCACAATTCCTCAGTCATTCCCTTCCACCTTCTCTTCCAGTGGGCGCTAGGCTCCTCTGCTTCTGATTCCCCCATCTCTTCCCTGTCAAACCGTCTGCCTTTGTTATGGTTTAGATGTGAGGTGTCCCCCAAAAGCTCATGTTGAGACAGTGCAAGAAGGTTTGGAGGAGAAATTATTGGATTATAAAAGCCTTAACTGAATCAGTGAATTAATCTCCTGAATGGAGATTAGCTGAGTGGTAACTGAAGGTGGGTAGGGTGTGGGAAAGGAGGTGGGTCATTGGGGGTATATCTTTAGGGTATTTATTTTGTATCTGGGGAGTGGAGTCTCTCTCTGTCTCTCTCTCTCTCTCTCTCTCTCCTGATAATCATGTGAGCTGCTTCCCTACACCACACTCTTCCGCCAGGATATTCAGCCTCAGCGCTAGCCCTGAGGAATGGAGCTAGCTGTCTATGGACTGAGATCTCTGAAACCATGAGCCCGTAAATAAATTTTTTCTCCCCTAAAATTTTACTGGTCAGTCTTTTAGTCACAACAGTGAAAAAAGCAGACTAAAACAGCCTTTTAGTCCTGCAATCAAATTATTCTTGCTATACCAGGAGAGGGGAATAAAGAGAGAAAGAAGGGCCACATCTTTCTTCCCCAAAAGACCCAAGCAAAACATTTCTCCCCAGGAAGCGTTCTTCCTCCAGCTTTCAGAAAAATGACTTTTTTCCCCCTCCCCACCGATGCAGAGTTTAAGATCCATCTACAGATTAACAAACACTAGTTCCTATATCCACCCTATTTCGAAAGGAGCCCGACCCCAGGATTGAACACACCATCCCTCTGTCTTCAGTTTTGCATTCAGAATGAAGGCGTTGCCCTAAGGAGGGATTCAGTTGCCACATGTAAATGCTTGGGACAGCAGTAGTTTCCTTGGGCTCCCACTGCATAATACCACAAACTAGGTGGCTTTAAAGAACAGAAATCTATTCTTTCACGTTTTAGAGGCCAGAAGCTGATATCAAATGCCATCCTCCATTTGAAGGCTCTAGAGGAGAATTCTTTGTTGCCCCCTCCTGTTCTGATGGTTCCTGGCACTCTTTGACCTTCCTTGGCTTATAGTTACATTCCTCCAAACCTGACCCTGGCAGCACATGGCCGTCTTTGCTGTGTGTGTCTATACATGTCTGTGTGTTCACTTTCTTCTTTTCTTTTCTTTCTTTCTTTTATTCCCCCCTTTTTTGATGCTTGGGCTGGAACCTGGGGTTCCATGCATGCTAAACATGCACTCTACCACTGAGCTATATCCCAGCCCCTCTCTTCTTCTTTTTTTTTTAAAGAGAAAGAGAGAATTTTAATATTTATTTATTCATTTTAGTTTTCGGCGGACACAACATCTTTGTTTGTATGTGGTGCTGAGGATCGAACCCGGGCCGCACGCATGCCAAGCGAGCGCGCTACCGCTTGAGCCATATCCCCAGCCCAAAGCCCCTCTCTTCTTATAAGGAAACCTGTCACATTAGACTAAGGACCCACTCTAATTCAGTGTGACCTCATCTTAATTAATCACACCAACAAAAACCCTCTCTCAAAATAAAGTCACATTCCTGCTCTGAATAGACAGGAATTCTAAGGAGACACGGTTCAGCCCAGCACGGTTGACAGAGCCATATCTGAGGCTAAGGTTTCTATGAAATGCAACTCAGGCCAGAGCTGTCAGGGTCAGATGCTGTTAGAGACCTGCTTGGTGGGCTTCTCCAGCTCTTCCCAGTGCTTCCTGCCTTCTGGGCTTCAGCTACTTGCTGAGGCGGGCCTTGAGATCCTCCTGCCTAAACCTCCTGAGGCACTGGGATTATAGGCATGTGTTAGGCAAACACTAACAATTAGGAAATAAACAGAAACTACTTCTTGGACCCAGGAATATCCAGAAGCTGGAGATTCAAGGAGAACAGAAACTCAGATCCTGTTCACTGAGCCACAATCCCTGAATTACTAAAGTCAGGTCCTGGTAAATTTCAAGAATGCTAAACTCTAATCATACCCAGAAATGAGGTGAGGTCCCAAAGGAACTACCAAGCAGGCTGAGCCAGACCACTTAGGCAATGACAATCAGATGCCCAGACTGCTGGGGCGCACGGGAGGTGGTCTGTAGGCCAATCATTCTTCAGAATTTGGTTAGAAACCTTAAGAACTCTGGTGCAATGTTAGTTTTTTGCTCCTTTCTCTTTCTGTGGCTCAGTTGCCTTTTGGTGTCCTGTAATTGGTATACTTAAGAGATTTAAGAGTGTGATTAGGCTCTGTCATTTTGCCCCAATGATAAACTCCTGTTGAAAACCGGTTTGCCCTTGTGGTTTATCTCCCCTCCTCCTACCAAACTCTCACCATAGCTACCATGTACTGAATATGTACTATGTGCGTGCCAGGCAATTATAACTTCTCACCATGTGTCATGAGGGAAGATTTGCTAGCTTCATTTGACAGATTAGGTTCAGGGAAGGTAAGTTACTGGCTGCAGATACCATTTTCATGTGGTCTGTCTGGGTGTTAACTACCATATTCTACCCCGGTCCTCAGCATGAACGTCAGGAGGAAATCACTAGAAAAGAAAAAAAGACCGGGAGCCATATGTATCTGCCTTGGAGGCCTCAAGGTTGGTGGGTAAACACACAAATGGTGAAGGTGGAGTGCTGGAGTCAGGCCCTTGCTCTGCCAGTGACTAGCTATGAGACTAGGAACCAAAGTTTTATGTTGGCCTTTTCTCATCTATAAACTGGTTTGATGATACTAACCTAGGTCATTGGAAAACTCAAAAGACATGACACATGACAAACAGCTAGACGAGTATAAGAACATTTGAAAGAGCATTTTGGGAAGCTCTGTTGCTTGCCATCATTATTATGACTTTTCTCTTTTAACTGGCTATAGGATGGAACTGACATGCCCATCCTCAGCTAATCCCCAGAGGGTCTCTCACTAGTGACTACTCATGCGGCACACTGCACAACCCACGATGCCTGTCATTCATGTAAACTGCGATATGACTAGTGTCTTTAAGTGGGGTGCATGGGTGCAACTCTTATCCTAAAACTGTTTTTTAAGGCATCCGTTTGTAAAGTGCTCTCTTAAGCTTTGCATTTTTTAAAATTTATTTTTATGTTTTTATTTTTTAGGGACTAGGCACTGAACCCAGAGATGCTTTGCCACTGAGCTATATCTCTCTCCCTTTTTATTGTTTTTATTTTGAGACAGGGTCTCTCTAGGTTTTTTGGGACCTTGCTAAGTTGCTAAAGCTGCCCTAGAAGTTGATCCTCTTGTCTCAGCTTTCCGAGCCACTGGGATCCTCCCCAAGCTTACCTGGGTCCCTGGAGAGGTTTCCACTTCTTCCCTCTCTAGCTCATTCCACGCCACTGGACTGCTGAGATAACACACCCTAGTGACAGCTTAGCTTCACCACCAGGGATGTCTGCATGTTGGGCTTCCCTGGTGCCAACTGGCACATGACCCCAGACATCACCCAACCAATCATCAGCCCAGAACAGCACTAATTCTCCAAGGTCCTGGGGGTCAGGCCCTCAGATCAGTTACTGGCCAATAGCCCTCCCTGGGCTAAAAACTCTCGAAGAATTTTTTTTTTTTTTTTTTTTTTTTTTTTTTTTTTGCATTCTTAAGGATGGCTATGCTAACAATTAGACTGAAATAATACCTGCCATGAAGTAAGGCAAGAGTCCTTCAGGGACCAGAAACACTGATCCCAAGTCCATTCTACCAGTGGGTCTGGGAGGTTCTCTTCAGCCCTGGTTGTTCTAATAACCAGAGAGATTTATGTTTTTTGTTTTTTTTTTTTGCAATGTACAAAGGGCTGCTAATGCTTAGGGCATATAATGGAGCAGAAGAACTAGATTATAAAAAGTACTGAGCGCTTAATTTCATTTGTGTTGTATTAACCACAAATAATATGTCCCTAAATACGTGAAGAAATGTTTGAAGGAAGTTTTCTTAAGTATCATCAGTGACTGGCTGGGGATGTGGCTCAAGCGGTAGCATGCTCACCTGGCATACGTGCGGCCCGGGTTCGATCCTCAACATCACATACAAACAAAGATGTTGTGTCCGCCTAAAACTAAAAAATAAATATTAAAATTTCTCTCTCTCTTTCTCTCTCCTCTATCTCTCTCTCTCTTTAAAAAAAAAAAATATCATCAGTGACTGAACTCATGATTTTTCCAGTTTGGATTTTGCTGCAGAAGACCATTTTACAGGGCTGAGTAGGCTCTCTTGAGCCCTGAGAGAGTCACATGACCCTACCCAGATGAAAAGGCACAATTAAAAGTGGCCTACCAGCTGCAAAGCAAGAAAGAGCACAGGGACTGGGGAATAGCTTGTTTTGGCTACAGCCCTGGGAGAGTCTCAAAAATCTGAGTCACTGAACCTCTAGGGCGGGGAACCCCCAGGGAAATGGGAGATGCTGGGGATAAGGGAGCATGTGTTGGGGCTTCGTGTACAGGTCAGAGCCCCTTGGCCAAACCTGCACTGGTCCTGCTTTGTCTGCCTTGGTCAGGTCAGTCTGGCGCTGCCAACGTCAAATCACCCCCAGCTCTTAAGCTCTGGGTTAAAAGGTAAAAGCTGAGCACCAATTTTCAAGAAAGGGTCACTAGGACTATTGTTCCTCACTCTTTCCCTCTCCTCCCACCTTCTGCGTTTGGCATTTTTCCATGTCAGAAAGCAGATTTTCATTTGGGAACAGGCACATATAATACGTGCTGTTATACCAGCTACAGTGCTAAGTGCTAAATGTACATTTTAACATTGAATCTGCACAGCAATCTAAAGAGGTAGATGCTGTTAATGTTCTCATTTTCACAGGAAGAAACGGACTTAGACATCAAAGTGCCCGTCTGTGTCTTTAGCTTGTCTCCAACAACTTAAATTGAATATGGCATTTGGCTTTCATGGATATAAAATGAAAAGATGGTATTACTTGTTAAAAAAGTATGAACGTGTTGTCAGTGGTTATCTCTAGGTGATAGAATTTGGTGTAATTCTTTTTTTTTTTTTTTTTGCATTGCAATTCTCAGTATTATAAGAACTTCTTTTAAAACTATTAGCATGCTTCACTTTCATAGCCTAAAAACAGAGAAAGAAAACCTTTTTTTTTTTTTTTTTTTTTTGTACTGAGGGATTGAACACACCACTAAGCCACATACCCAGCCCTTTTTATTTTTTATCTTGAGACAGGGTTTCACTAAGTTACTAAGGCTGGCCTTAAACTTTCAATCCTCCTGCCTCAGCATCCCAAGTAGCTTGGACTACAGGCATATGCCACTGCACATAGCTAAAAAACTATTTTTTTGAAGAACAATACACACATTTCTTTTGGTATGTTATAACCTTAGGCAAGTAAGCTAACCTCTTGTGCCTCAGTTGTTGTTTTTTTTTTTTTAAAGAGAGAGAGAGATAGAGGGGGGAGAGAGAGAGAGAGAGAGAGAGAGAGAGAGAGAGAAATTTTAATACTTATTTTTTAGTTTTTCGGCGGACACAACATCTTTTTATTTATTTATTTTTAATTTTTTATTATTTTTTATTGGTTGTTCAAAACATTACAAAGCTCTTGACATATCATATTTCATACATTAGATTCAAATGGGTTATAACGGACACAACATCTTTGTTTGTATGTGGTGTTGAGGATGGAACCCGGGCCGCATGCATGCCAGGTGAGTACGCTACCGCTTGAGCCACATCCCCAGCCTGTGCCTCAGTTTTTTTGATTATAGAATGAAGGTAATAATCATTTGTTTCATATGATTGTGAGAATTCCATATATAAAATACTTATGTATAGTTAACTGCTATTGAAAATTGAAATTTTCAGAGCTATTTGTGTTACTCAGGGTTTCCCAGAGACATAGAACCCATAGGATATTCCATATGTGAAGAAAGGGAGGAAGGGAGATTATAGGAATTGGTTCATGTGATTATGGTGGCCGAGAAGTCCTAGCTGTGGTTTACAAGCTGGGGAATCCAAAGGCTGAAACCCTGGGGGCTAATGGTTTAAGTTCTAATCTGAAATCCAAAGACCCATGATCCAAAGTGCTGAAATACCAGCTCAGATAACATACCCCCACTTCCTCTGCCTTTTTGCTCCATTAAAGCCCACAATGGATTGGATGTGCTTACCATGTTGGTGATGGTGGATCTTTTTTACTCATTGTACTCATTTTGATGCTGATCTCTTCTAGAAACACCCTCACAGGCATACCTATAAATCATGTTTACAAGCTATCTGAGCATCCCTTAGCCCAGTCAAGCTGACATATATAATTAACCTTCACACTGTTATTATTGTGATGGTGGTGGTGGTTGGTGTTACTTTTATTGTAACTCCACATCATGCAATGATGTAGGCAGGACAGGAATTACCCAGGACAAAAAAACCCAAATTTCTTTTGCAAGGCCATGAGAGATACAAGTGATAATTGGAAAGAAAGACATTGTAGCTATGTTGACACATTTCCACTGAGAGCCAAATGGTCTAATATATTAGTACACCTAACAGTTAGTTGGCTACCACAACTAAAAATGCATCAGTGAGGTAACTTTCCAGAAAAAATATAGTAATTATTAAATTGATGAATTTTAAAGAAATTTATAAAGGTCATAATGAGACAAGAAATTCTATATAAAGTGCCTTCATGATATGGGTTACCTGCAACAACACTGTCAATGAGAATCTGAGAGGGGAGGGAGGGGAGAACAGGATTGTGTATATTAAATCTTGGGTGTTTGTTTGTGGTAGGGGTTTCTCCCTGGCACATGCATGTTGCTAGTGGGTAGAGTTCAGGGTTCCAAACTCTCAACCTAGTTATGTTCCTGAACCTCAGCTCTGTTTGAGAAATACTTGCTTGAAGAGGCAGCTGGCTCCGATACCTCTGGCTTCTGCCCTCAATGATAAGAGTACCTAGATTTGAATTCCTGTTCCAGGTTCTTTCATCTGATGACAACTGATGAAGAATATGGTAGCAAAGGCAAGTCCTTAACCGCAAATGTGGTTGATGTGAACCAGAGGACCCAGGCAAAGAAGCCAGTGTGTATCTGTATAATCACCAATGGAAAACCCCTGAGCAAGGCTGCCTGCCCATTAAGGATGTACGGCAACAAAGGTCCATTATCATTCCACTTAGAGAAACTCAGCATTTAAAATTCCGTAGTAAATGTAAGCACTTTTCACGAGCGATGTCAAGACTGAGAAGAGGAATATTGTCAGCTACATAAATTGATAATGTTTATGAATCCAGTCACAGAAGGGTGTTCATGCTGAAAAACCAGCCTCTACCTCAGAGCAAAGCCTGTCCAAGGAAGGGGCATCACCTTTGTCCTTGGAAAGACCCACAGAGCACTCCTAGGCACATTCCCACCCTGCTAAGTGGTTTATCTACAAATAACTGGAGAGATCTGCTGCTCCAGGTGTCCCTGACTCAGTCAGGCTAGGTGGGGATCCATAGCAACCCCCTAGCAGCCACAATCAGCATGAGACAGGGAAATACCTGGGATGCCAGATGACCCTCCCAGTAGTTTATGGTGGTTGATAACAAGTTGGGAAACCATGTAGTTCAGCATGAACACCCCTCTTGGCTTAAACCAATCAGTTCAAATGAATACCCCTTTTGTACTGACCAATCACCCCTACCCAACTTGTTCCTGCCAGTGAATGTGCTAATCATGTTTTAGAGTTGTTATTTGATTTTCCCTCCATGTGTGATGATTTGCTAAGAGATGCTATGATGTATGTGGGGGTCCCTGCCTTCTCCAAAGAATGTATAAAACTGCTGCAAACCCTGGGCTCGGGGCCTCTCAGTCACCAGTTGCTGTGTGTGTGCGCGCGGAGGACCGAGCTAGCTCGCAATAAACACCTCTTTGCTGTTTACATCGATCTTGGTCTCTGGTGGTCTTTTGGGGGTCCCAAATTCGAGCATAACAATGCTTCTTTCAGGCAGATGAATGCTTTGTCACCCAATATCACCCATGACAAAAGCAAGACATCTAGAACCACCAGTAGAAAACAGATTCTTCAAAAGGGGAAATAACATTTTTTTTCATATACATATATATTTATATATATCTTTTTTTCCTTTTTTGTAAAATTTGTTTTCCTTTATTTTTTTTGCTGTGCTAAGAAGAATCCAGGGCCTTGTGCATGCTAGGCAAGTGTTCTACCATGAAGCTATAGCCCCATTCCTAAACATACATTTGAAGTATCATCTAGCTTAAGGACCTACATGTGAAGGGTCAGTGTTATATCATTTTATTTATTTACATTCTCCTGAGGGTATCAGTAATTACTAAGAAAATGATTGGGAGCCTGGTCAGATACAGACTACAGACAAAAAGCCCAGGACCTCTAGCTTCATAACAATGCAGAAATCCTTTTGACCTTGAAGGTTTTAGAGCAGTTATACCAGTGGCCACCTGGGTCAATAGAAGAAAAATCTATTGATTTCCACCACACAGCTTCTTGGGGTGGCTTCCAAGATAAGTTGCAAGATATTTGCTTGTCAGTATTTGCAGGCTACTGAGCATTATCCCAAGAGCTTGGAATAAGATGGTCCTCTGAGTTCTAAATTATAAAAGCAAAACATAATAGGGTGAAGTACAAATATTTAAAATCACTTTAAACAAAGAGAATGATACCCAGGCAATCTTGAGGATCTAGAAAAAACAAGGAGGGAAATACCAGCAGGGCTCAAGCAAGCCCTCCCTGCCCAGGGAAGCAGAAATCTTAGCCAAGGGATTTTTTTTTTTTTTTTTAATCTTGACTTTTTGTTGTTGCTTTTGTCCTGAAACAGACATTCCCAATGTGGGGGTCAAAGCAGGAGAATGTCGTCAAGTAGCTATTAATCTAACTCCTCTTGTTCTCATTCCATGTTTATAAGCAATCTCCTCATTACTCTGGCTTCCCATATCAGTGTCCCTATAGAGAAATTTTGTATGGAGAATATCAATAGCCTGCATTCTCATCTTCATAACAATTATCTTTGACATTGTAAATGAACTTAATTGTTATTCAGTCTATGATTTGGTTTCCTATATAGCTTGACTACAGGGAGAGAATGGGCTCTCCATGCCCACTCAGTCCATCGCATCCATTATATTTTGATTTTGCAGCGTTAGTCTAAATGGGCATCTTCATTTCCTAGTATTAGGAGATTTTTTTTTTTTAAGAAAATAAGTAATTATAAAAGAAGACATTAGAGAATACTTTATCATAGTCTCAAAGTATCCATCAGAGCATTACATAATGTGTCTCTCAGAGATACACTGGTGTTAATGCATTGGTGCATTAGTGTTTCTGTTTAATATCTAATCTCACATGCCTTGTTAAGGTAAGTGCAATTGACAAAACTGGGTTTCTAAGCCTGTAAGGCCAAAGGCCACCCAGTGGACCCTAGACTTACTTCTGGGTGAACAGTATATGCCCTTCTTCCTTTTTTTACCTTTATCTCAGACCAAAAGTGAGTTTACTAATCTTATGGGGTTATTTGAGATAATCTAGCAAAGTTGTGGGATATCTGCTCAAATCAGTGAATTTGGCTTCTGAATGGTTGATCTTGAGCTCTTCTTTTGGGCAATAATTAGCCATCATGACCAAAAGCCTATAAAAGCCACTCCTATATAATGATGACAAGTTCACATGTGTCATTTGCATAAAAGAGAATGCTTGCCTTTTCATTCTTCTACAGCAGGAAGTTGTGCTTCCGCTGACCCAAGAGTAGTAAAAATATTATCATTGCTAAGTCTAAAGGAAGAAGGGCAAAAGCAATTTCCTATTTTGTCCCATTGGAGATTAACTAATCTGTCAAGAGACCATGCCTATTCTGACTCTCAAGGTGTATAGGTTCTTTTGAGCATCACTAGTCAGGACATGCAACTTAGCTTGGACCCGATTAAGATCCATAAAGTCACAGCCCAGAGACAAGCTGATAAGACTACCAGTTTATATTGGTGTGGACAGATTTCTCCTCAAGGTATCAGAACATCTAAGAGTAGCATATAATGGAATAGTTATACCTCAAACTTTGGTCTCCTATTGTTAAGTATAGCTCTGAAAACCTCAGATTTTTATTTTATTTAGGTGCTGGGGATTGAACCCAGGGCTTCATGAGAGCTAAGCACAAGCTCTACCACTGAGCTATACCCCCTTCCACATTTATATTTTATTAAGTAAAACCTGGTCGCCTTTGGCATGGAACATCTAACCAATTCATAGATTTCTAATCAGTCTGAGAAAAGAGTTTTTTCTTTTTAAAATTAAATTTTTGTTTTGAGATAACTGTAAATTCATAGGCAATTATAAGAAATAACAAAGAGGGATTCTGTGTACCCTTTACTCCATTTCCCTCAATAGAAACTGGTTGCAAAATTATAGAATGAGATCGCAATCAGAAGAGTGCAGGACAGTGGTTCAGGCCTGTAATCCCAGCTACTCAGGAGGCTGAGGCGGGAGGCCAGCCTGGCAACTTTGGAAGACCCGGTCTCAGAATTAAAAATAAAAAAGGGCTGGGAGTGTAACTCAAAGAGTGCCCCTGGGTTTAATTCTCAGTTTAACAACAACAACAAAAATTGAAAGAGACATGGGGTGGGGGGGACAGGGACCAAAGGAAGCAAAAAAAAAAAATAAGAAGAAGAAGAAGAAGAAGAAGACAAGCTTGAAGACTTTGTCTAAGAAGGGACTTTGAGTATGGTGACTGGCGCATGAACTGTCTGAAAGTAAAGAGGTAAGAAATCCACATTTTTAAATCCAGGAACACAGGCAAAAAAATGCTTTTAGCTATTCAAGCTTTGAACCCTTAATCTTGCTCTGTAGAAGAGCAGCCTTCCCAAAATACACTTCAGTTGTGCCCAAGGAAGATGATATACAATGAAGACCATACCACAGAGCCAGGGACCACAGAAAACAATAGAAAGTTCCTTCCAGAAAGTAGAATCAAGGTCTAACTGAGGGTATGAACACCTAGAGGATTTCAAAATTTCCATTAAGCAGTGACTTCTGTGTGTCTTCTGTTTGCCACATGTGAGTGATTAATGCAGTAATTCTATTTTCTGCCATTTTATCACAGGATGTGTGGGAGGCAGACCTGGCTCGGAGTCAGAACTTAAGGAGGGGCTTTCCCATGGGGTGCCACCATCTCTGACTCTGCCCATGAGGAGCCATATCCAGATCTGCTGGTGAGAAACGCACTACAAAGGACCTTGCGGGTCCCACTTTTTGAGTGGCATGTAGTCACTAGCCGAGACTTTGGTATCTTTTCTAAAGGCACTGGAAATCTAACTCAGGGCCTTGCACATGCTAGGAAAGTGCTCTACCTCTGAGCTACATCCCCAGCCCTTCTGACTGGACTTTGGATTGGTCATCTTTGCAAGGGGAAGTGTCATCACTTTATGTGGAAGGAAAAATGAAACAGAATTAGTTCCCTAAAGCATGGACTTTGGCAGAAACTAGCAAGCTATTCCTCAGTCCCTGTGCTCTTTCTTGCTTTGCACACTGGTAGGCCATATTGAATTGTGCCTTTACATCCAGGTGGACCAATGTGACTGCGTTCTGCCCAGTAGAATATAGGCTGTCCAATAGGATAGTGTGTGTGTTTTGGCCTCACCTGCCACCAGATACAAACGTACTGTGGAGATCTCCCAGGCCCTGGAAGGTAACAGAACCACGAGATAGAAGGAGCCTTAAAATCTACCTTGTTGGAAGTGATACATTTATGAAATGCTATTTTGTAAAAAGTGGTATGAGGGCTGGAGTTGTGTCTCAGTGGTAGAGCACTTGCCTAGCATGTATGAGGCACTGGGTTCTATTCTCAGCAGTGCCTCATACATGAATGAGGCACTGGGTTCTATTCTCAGCAGTGCCTCATAAATGAATCAAATAAAGGTCCATCAACATCTAAAAATATATCAAAAATTTTTTTTAAAAAAAGTGGTATGTGAATGGGCTGCAGGGACAGACAGTTGAGAAAATTAGAGAACTAAGAAAAATTAAATATTATTGTCACAAATAGTTTCTAATTCATCCTCTCAGTTGGATAGGGTTGTGCTAATGAGACTATGGTCATGGATGAGATATTACAGGCCAGTTAGTTTTCTTGTTCTAAGCCATGTATAAATCCTACCTAAGCCAATTTTCACCAAATGTACTGTTAAAACAATACCTCAAAGCATATGTCCTATTGATGGTATATGGGTAGCACTACCTTCATGTATGAAAGACTATTTTGCATAATAATTTCTTTTCAATAGATGAATCAAATGTAATTTTTCATTGAGCTTGTTTCAACAGGATCTAAGTCGGAAGAGTTTGGTCATTGTCGGTATATTGAATAATCCTCAAAAATACTTTCTGAAAAATGTCTATATCTGTTCATCACTCTTCTTTAAAAACACATCACAGGCTGGGGTTGTGGCTCAGCAGTAGAGCGCTTGCCTTGAACGCGGGAGGCACGGGGTTCAATCCTCCATACCACATAAAAATAAACAAATGAAGGTATTTTTAAAAAGGTTAAGTAGTTTAAAACACACACACACACACATATCAATGGCACATGCCTGTAATCCCAGGAGCTCGGGAGGCTGAGGCAGGAGGATGGAGAGTTCAAAGCCAGCCTCAGCAAAATCAAGGCACTAAGCAACTCAGTGAGACCCTGTCTCTAAATAAAATACAAAATAGAGCTGGGGATGTGGCTCAGTTGTAGAACGCCTCTGAGTTCAATCCCTGGTAATCTGCCCCCCCCCCCCCCCCGAAAAAAATGAATAGAGCTGGACAGCTTTTATCTCTTGTTTTTATTTAAAAGTTATCTTTAGGAGCTGAGGTTGTGGCTCAGTGGTAGAGCACTTGTCTAGCATGTGTGAGGCACTGGATTCAATTCTCAGCATCACATGTAAATAAATAAAATAACAGTCCATCGGGCTGGGGATGTGGCTGAAGCGGTAGCATGCTCGCCTGGCATGTGTGCGGCCTGGGTTCGATCCTCAGCACCACATACAAACAAAGATGTTGTGTCTACAGAAAACTAAAAAATACATATAAAAATTCTCTCTCTCTCTCTCTCTCTCTCTCTCTCTCTTTTAAAAAAATAAAATAACAGTCCATCGACAACTAAAATATATTTTTAAATTCATCTTTAATGCTAAATAAGAAAAAGAAAGCTAACACCAGCTAAACAAAATTGGCCTTAGTTCCCCAATCACTGACAGAAACCAAAGCCAAACATACTAAAATGCAGATGCTTGGGAGGAAGTAGAATGAGGTTTGAGCTGGGGAAAGTTCGTGTCTTATAGATGCCTAAGTGTATCCACCCGAAGATTTCAAAGAGCAACCTCGATTCCTGCTTAGATTCTGAAAACTGGAATGTAATCTCCAGTTATGTCTGTGGTTCAAAACATTTCTTGAGTCATGGATCACTCTGAAAGTCTAATGAAAGCCATGAAAAAATGCACACATACACATACATAAAAGTTTGCATGTAATTCACTTTATTACCTTGGAAATTGTTTTCCTTCTCTTAGGAAATTAAAAAAAAATTAATCTTTCCATTTCATTCTTTCTCTCCTTCTTCTCTCCCCCACTCCCTTTCTTCTTTCTGACAGGGTCTCATTAGAAACTGAAAAAACAGCCTCTACCTCAGAGCAAAGCCTGTCCAAGGAAGGGACATCACCTTTGTCCTTGGAAAAACCCACAAAGCACTCCTAGGCACATTCCCACCCTGCTAAGTGGTTTATCTACAAATAACAGGAGAGATCTGCTGTGCCAGGTGTCCCTGACTCAGTCAGGCTAGGTGGGGATCCATAGCAGCCCCCTAGCAGCCACCAATTAGCATGAAACAGGGAAATACCTGGGATGCCAGATGACCCTCCCAGTAGTTTATGGTGGTTGATAACCTGTTGGGAAACCATGTAGTTCAGCATGAACACCCCTCTTGGCTTAAACCAATCAGTTCAAATGAATATCCCTTTTGTACTGACCAATCACCCCTACCCAACTTGTTCCCGCCAGTGAATGTGCTAATCATGTTTTAGAGTTGTTATTTGATTTTCCCGCGGTGTGTGATGATTTGCTAAGAGATGCTATGATGTATGAGGGGGTCCCTGCCTTCTCCAAAGAATGTATAATACTGCTGCAAACCCTGGGCTTGGGGCCTCTCAGCGTCACCAGTTGCTGTGTGTGTGCGCGGAGGACTGAGCTAGCTCACAATAAACACCTCTTTGCTGCTTACATCGATCTTGGGTCTCTGGTGGTCTTTGGGGATCCCAAATTGGCTTCTAACTCCTAGGCTCAAAGGATCCTTCTGCTTAGACTCCCCTGTACCTGGGATTACAGGTGCATGCCACCATGCCTAGCAAAATAATGCTTTTCTTATTTGTTTCTTCAAGCCAAAACTAGTGACCATTTCTTGAAATTTTATTTTTTGTTTTGTTTTGTTTTGTTTTCTGCAGTACTGGAGATTGAACCCATGGGTACTCTACCACTAAGCCACATCCCCAGCCCTTCTTTATTTTTAATCAATTAATTGATTGATTGATTTTATACTGGGGATTTAACCCAGGGCACTTTACCATGGAGCTATATCCCCAACCCTTTTTATTTTTTGTTTTGAGACAGGATTTCACTGAGTTGCGGAGGGCCTTGTCAAGTTGCTAAGGCCAGCCTCAGAATTGTGATCCTCCTGCCTCAGCTTCTTGATACTTCTTGAAAGTTTAAATAAATAAAAATTAAAATGAGTTTAAAGAAAATAATGAAAAGTCATGCATATAGAATAAAACAGAACAGAAAGGAAGGTTTAGTTCTGATCAAAAGTAATTTCAACAACAACAACAACAAAAAGATGCCACCCTTTGGTTTCATAAGTTGTAACATTAAAAAAAATAATAATAAGACAAGCATTATTATGATCAAACAATTGACTTTAACTTGTGCTTTGATGGAGAAGAATGTCAAAAGCCTGACTTGCTAAGGGCTTCAGTTAGCAAATGGAATCAGGGCTCCCGTGGTCAGTTAAGGATGGGTTTGGATCTGGAACACCAGGATTCTCTACAACTCTTCAAGTTGAGTTCCTGTTGCTTCATTTCCTTTGTTCCCAAGTTAATGAAATCATTTTTGGCAAGGAGCACCTCATTACTGCCATCTTTGTCAACAAGAAAAGACTGCAGTTGCTCTTTCCCCTGGAAGGTTATTTGAGCTGAAGTAACACTTAAAAGGTTCTGAGGCTTTGGGGTCATTACAGTTTTCTGACTGTGGAGAAATCAAGAATGCCTCTTTATTACTCTTCAGCCTGTAGAATCATTTGCTTTGGCAATGGAAAATCTGAAGCTCTATTCCTCCAAATTATTCCTCCAAGTACATAGGATTGGTCAAAATAGCTTGTAGTTTTATTTTATTTATTTTCCAGCAGAACTATGAACTATGGATGGTGACTGCAGGACCCTGAACTGAAGATTCACCTCATTCACTATGACGAAAACCGCCTGTCTAAGCCAAGCAGGGAGCAACTCATCCTGGTAGAATTGCTTAGAGAAGTAGCTTTTCTTTTCTTTAAGTACACACGCTAACTTCTGTACTAAGCACTTTATGACCTGTCTTATTCAGTGAGGTTTATAATATTTTGCTATCATGAATTAAAAAAAAAAAAAAAACTGAACCCAAACATTTTGCTGTCATTTGACAAAAATGTCTTGAAAAAATGGTGACTTCAGGCCGTGGCTTAGAGGAAGTTGAAGACATTCACAGCATAGCAAAGCTGTTGACAGGGTCTTTGGCACTGAGGGTTGCTGGCCAACATGCAGAGCTGCTTTTCTCTAAAAGGCAGCACCACGGGGTGAGCTGCCAAGCTTCTCAGGGTGCCTCCTAGGGCTGGAGCCGGGAATTTCCCTTCCTTCCAAGTTTGCTTGGCAAGGGCTGTTCATAGTTTTGAAATTACTGGTATCTACGTTTTCAAAAATGGGCCCAGAGAATACTTTTTAAAGGCCAATAATGCACAAACCCCAGAAGGTCACAGAGAAATCTTGGTGATTTTATTCTTTTCCATGAGAAAAGGAAGAGGCGTCACTCTCAATTATTAAGATCTATTTCAAACTATAAGCAATGAATATCACATGTTTTGAAGGGGGTGACATCAGTTGAAATAATCTGCTTTGGCTTCAAGTCCCCAGGTAGACCAACATCAAGATGCACAGTTTCACTAAGCCCTCCTCCAGCACACAAAGATTGTCGGACTTGGTAATGGGATAAATATTTTCACAAGGTACTTCAAAATAAGGCTTTTTGTTGATGAATCCATTTGACAATATTCTAGTCTTTCCAAGACAGAATTCCTCTTATGAATCCATGCGGGGCTTGCTTTAGATGTCAAGTGCTCTCAGGGTTTGTCAGCCCCAGGCTCACATTGGCAGGATCTTGTCTCATCAAGAGCGCCAAGTCTCTGTATCCAATCACATTTACCAATCAAAGTGGATCAAGAGGCATAAAGGTTTGGTCAGACCATACTTTCTTTCTTTCAGCATTTCTAAGTTAAGCTAGATCCAACAAAAGCAACGGCAGATATCTGACATTCAATTGATGATATTTTGTTTAATTCTCATCAGTAGTTAACTATTTTAAAACTCTTAAAATGATGATAACAATTGTGAATTACTCAACCACATATTTATGTGATAAAAGTAGAATGTCAAATTTAGACATCTATACCAGCAAATTGTTCCACAGGTAACCAAACTAGTTTACCTGTGTAATTAAAAAAAAAAAATAGATTGCAAAAGCTTTGGAGTCTTTCAGTAACTCTAGATAATTAACTATGATGACCAATTTTATAAGCTTGAGAAGAATTTGCTGGGCACAATGGTGCACACCTATAATCCCAGCAGCTCAGGAAGTTAAGGCAGGAAGATCACAAGTTCAAGGCCAGCCTCAGCAACTTAGTGAGACTCTGTCTCAAAAAAATAAAAATAAAAATAAAAAATAAAAAGGGCTGGGATGTTGCTCAGAAGTGAAGCACTCCTGGGTTTAATCCCTGGTACAGAAAAAAAATTACATTGTTTCCAGTGTGCTACATTTTTAACTACATTTATAAATGTTTTCATATTGCCAGGCTTTTTCACAGATACAAGAGTAGCAGAATACAAAGAATTGAAAGTGCTGTTCTTTCATTTCCTTCCAGACTTTATGTGACTAATGTAGAGGATGAGCATGACAAGAGCACATGAGGAAACAGTAGCAGCTTTTCTTACACTTGGCTGCGACTGTGTTCCCTTTCCATTCGTGTTAACAGCGGTATCTAGGCATAATCATGTATGCTATTCTTATTGAGTATAATTTTCTGCAAATAATTCTACAACCACAGAAAGCATCTTGGCTGTGTCTTCATCATCCAAGAAACTCTCTTGAAAAGGGGAGGACCTGGGTTCAATTGCCTGTACCATGAGTAAATAAATAAATGTTAAGCTTTGGGTTGAGGGTAGAGTGCTATTATAGTTTGGATCTTGAATGTTCCCCAAAGGCTTATATGTTGAAGGCTTGGTTCCCAAGGCAGCTGATTGAACTGCATTGAAAATTTTAAAAGTCAGGGGCTGGGGATGTGGCTCAAGTGGTAGCGTGCTTGCCTGGCATGCGTGCAGCCCGGGTTCAATCCTCAGCACCACATACAAACAAAGATGTTGTGTCCGCCAAATACTAAAAAATAAATATTAAAATTCTCTCTCTCTCTCTCTCTCTCTCTCTCTCTCTCTCTCTCACTCTTTAAAAAAATATTGTCCTTGTCATTTCTCTCTTTAAAAAAAAAAAAGAAAAATAATTTAAAAGTCAGAAAACGAACATACAATAAAATAGTTTAACTAAGCTGAGGAAAATGATCTTACTTATGATATCCCACAACCATCCTTGTCTTTATCATTCCAATGACTGTGAATCTGTATAGTCATAGAAATCAGCTCATGAACACTAAAAAACCTTGGATACATATGAAATAAACTCCTACAAGTAAATGCTGATTTCTACCAAAAAAAATTTTTTTTTTTCACCCAAGAATGTCAGGCATATTTTATCCTTTCCCACTCATCTTGAATGAGTGAAGATAATGTATTAGCAATGATTTTGCCTCAAAAATCAATATGCACTCTCAAGTTACAATGTTTCAAAATATATTTCAACTGTGCTATGCTTTCTGAAATTTGTCAGTGCTTCCTAAAAATTTTCAAGGTGATTCTTCATTAGAGGTTTTTCATGGCTGATTTTTTTCCCCTAATACTGAAAACTAAACTTGGGGTGTTCCACGTCTAAGTTATATGCCTAGCCCTTTAAATTTTTTCTTTCTTTTTTAATTTTGAGATACTCTTGCTAAATTGCCAAGTCTGGCTTCAAGCTTGTGATCCTCCTTCCTCAGCCTCCTGAGTAGCAGGGACTGCATGGTCTGCACCACCCTTCCAGGATTCATGAGTAATTTGTTTTTTAGGCTAGGGGAGAACAAGAAGTATAAATAACAGAATAATGCATGATTTGTAAACCCTATTACAACCATTGAAAGTTTCCTTAAAGCTTTGTAAGTTAACCCACAATTGATATATGTGAATTTTTTTTACAAAGCTTTGAAATTTACCTAAGAAGTTTTATAATCTGCAGATAAATTTGTGTTTATACTATCACATAATTTTATGAGCTTCACGCAACATGCAGAGCCCCAAGTGGAGGCTGACACACTCTGTACCCAGCAGATGAACCCTGATCAGTGATTGGTGACAACATGGCCCTCATTGCATGCTGCCATCTCTGGCATCATTCTTCAATTCACAATGAAATATTAGTACATTTTGTAAGAAATGATAACAGACTTTTGTTTTGGTGAGATTTTAATACAACCATAGTTTCAAAACAAACAAAACTTACATTGGCATACAAAACTGACAGCAGTTGAAAAGTCACACCGCTAAAGGAAAACAATAACAAAAAACATGTGTCCCAGATTTTGCAAAACCATGTAGACAGGAAAAAATATGACCACGTGGGGCAACAGGCAAAAGACTCCATACAGAACAATGCCAGACTTATTTCCATTGTAGGGGAAATGCTCAGGAGTCCCCTTAGTTTTTCTTTGTTTCAAAATTTTGTATACATGAGCCCAGCACAATGGTGTATGCCTATAATCCCAGAGACTGGGGAGGCTGTGAAAGTTCAAGGCCCACCTCAGCAATTTAGCAAGACCCTATCTCAAAATAGAAATAAAAAAGGACTGAGGATATACTCAGGGGTAAAGCATCCCTGGGTTCAATCTTCAATTTTATATATATATATATATATATATATATATATATATATATATATATATATATATATTTGTGTGTGTATTTGATATTTTATGTTTTCACAAGCCAAAAGAACCATAATTTGTATTTTATAATTTACACAGTTTTGTTTTTGTTGTTTGTGGTGTGAGGCTTGAACCCGGGTCCTTGAGCATGCTAGGCAGTGCTCTACCACTAAATTACATCCACAGCCTTATGTGTCATTCTTAAAAAGATTTTGTGATGTAAGTACTTTTTAAAATTAAGACAAACTATCAGTCCTGATTGCCTCTAAAAAGAGAGCTTTTTCTGTAAAGAGTAAATCAAATGATTTTCAGAAGTTCCAAAGCCCTGTTGTTCCAGTCTCTCTACTGGATTTGTGCAATGCTTTTGCTGTAAGCACTCTGCAGAACAGTGCCTGTTACTGTGCAGGGGCTTTGCTTTCTGGAGACTGACCTGTGACTCTCAGCGCTGTACCTGTGAGAAGATTTAACTAGTTGTCAGTTTGCCAGGAATTTTTTTTTTTTTTTTTTTTTTTTGGTATTGGGGAATTGAACCCAGGGGTGCTTAACCACTAAGCCACATCCCCAGCCCTTTTTTGGATTTTATTTAGAGACGGGTCTCACTGAGTTGCTCAGGGCCTTGCTAAGTTGCTGAGGCTGGCTTTGAACTTGTGATCCTCCTGCCTCAGCCCCGCAAGTCTCTGGGATTACAGGCATGTATCACTGCACCCAGCTTGCCAAGAATTTTAACAAAACTTTTCAGTTTCCAGGTTGGGTGGGACCTGAAGTAGTGGGACCCCCATGGCATAGACATCCCTGAATGAATGGCTAAATTGATCTATTCCTATCTTCAGCATCTCCAGCTGTCTCAAGGCCTGCAAACCGAGATGCTTGAAGGGTGAGGCATGTAACCTGAATGAGAAAAGAAAAGCTGGAGAAAGGAAGTAGGCTGCCATAAGCAACAGGGAGTGGCAAGTTCAGTGAACAGAGTGCCTGCCAGAGAAATGAGTGCCTGTTAGTGACCACGGATACTAATGCGTGCCTAATGCCAGCTGCTTTTCACTTTTTTTTTTTTAATTTGAATTTTTAATGGCTATACTCTGGGCAAAAAATATACTCAATTTTACAGATAACTCAAGGTTATTCATTGCAAGCAGCTGCCTAAGGGAAAAAGCATTTGTGATACAACAAACATTCCTTTCCACTTCGTAATGAATAATGGATGTGTTATTTTACCATCGCATTGTGTTGCTATACTATAAGAAGGAACCAGAGGGTCTGGGAAAACCAGTACATTTTTCATGGACAGAAAATTGAGAAAAGAAAAGGAGTTGAAGAAGATAGAAATGAAAAATTAAGGGGGAAAAAAAAGCAAAATAAGAATTCTGAGAAGCAGGAGAAAAGGCCTTTGAAATTTTAAATCACTGACTCAGAAAATATAGTTTTCTACCTTGGAAGTACATGTCCTCCTCCAAAGTAAGTTCAAATAATATTCAAAGCCTTTTAAAATACAGTTTTATGCCCCGCAGAAGGTCATGAAAATTTTCCATATACTTTTGAGGAATCCTTCAGGCTAGATTTTTCTCTGATCGTTGCTGGGAAATTGATTTTAAATGACTTCTGAATTCCTTTGAGAAGAAAGTTACATATATTCTTTCTCATTGCTCCATTGTATTACAGGATTCGCATGGAGATTTTTGGCAGAGCAAAAATCGAGTGAATTTTGACCATTTAAGTGTTAACAGTTTTAGGACAAAGTTTCACGTTGTTCTTTAAAGTCTGCCAAATTCTAAAACAGAGCAAATAGGCCAGCACTACAAAATTAGACACCAGTTACATGTCTTCTTCCATGAGACCTATTATGAGCAGATAATTGTGTAAGAAAATTATAGCGTTTTCATGGTGATAAGAAATTAAAAATGAACTAACTATAACTCAGAACCAAAAGCCCAGAAAGAGCTCTGCTTTGTGGGTCAAGCAAATGACAACCAAAAGGTAGAAAAGTTAATTCTCTGATTACATTAAATTTTGGAAGGTTATTGAAGCTGCTGAAGCAAGATTAAAGGTGTTCTGACGGTTATAATTTCAGAGACTGTCTTGCAATGTTACGTAGTTTGAGGCAGGATGTGATTAGGAGGTAATTTTTCACTAACAGAAAACAGGAGCAGAAACATCTGGAAAGAAATATTAGAATAATTGCAAATCAATTCGACTCTATATAATTCATGGGTTAATTATTAATATTAAGGACAAAAATATTTGATAGCGCAACCCTGGTAACTAGATGAAAAGAAAATGTAATATATGGTAGGGAAATTTCATTTTGGACATTTTATGACTTGTGTATACTTAAATCAAAATGTTTTGCCATAAGTATTGAATTTTTGAGGAATTATTATAGGCGGAAAGCCAGAACAGCAAATAAAAGATCAGAGTAGCATCAAAGCCAAATGTCTATAAGGTCCAGGCAGAGGACATAGTAAATGAGGGTGGTCCATTGTAAGAACAAAGGGAGGCAACAACTGGGAGTGCAAATTCTATCTGACAGGGGGCAGCTCTTGGCATATGGGAATGTGGATGATGGGATTTAAAAACTTTGTAAGCAATTTTGGATATTGGGATTTTATGTGATTTTTAAATTCAGCATAGAGTTTAATTTAAAAAAGGAAAATCGGAGTCAGCATAATCCCAGCGGCTCCAGGAGGTTGAGGCAGAGGATGGTGGATTCAAAGCCAGCCTCAGCAGTGAGACCCTGTCTCAAAAACAAAAAAATAAAAAGGGCTGGGAATGTGGCTCGAGGGTTAATCACGCTGGGTTCAATACCCAGTACCAAAAAAATAGAAATAAGAAAGGAAAGAAGGAAGGAAGGAAAGAAGAAAGAGAGAAAGGAAATAAATCTTTGTGTCAAACAAAACTCATACCCTTCCTGGATTCAGTTTCCAGACCATCTCTAGATTACCAAAGGAGGGAGGACATTCATATTAATTGAGCACCTATTAAGAGCTAGGTAATCTATACAAATCAATTTATTTAGACATCAGGGAGCTCTGCGCAATAGGTATAACCATATTTATGAGATAACGAAGAAATCAAAGCCTGTAGAGGTTAGGATACTATCAATAGCAAAATGTCTCCACAAGAAAAATAAATTAATCAAGCGATAAATGGGCCACAAATGATGTATCATAGAACTATTACTTAATTATCACTGGGAGGGAGGAGAGAAGACGAAGTTTATCTTCCTCTGACATACACTCAGAAGACTGCATGAATAAGGTAATGTTCTTTGTTTTGTTTTATTTTGGTTTGGTTTTGCTACTGGGGATTGGATCCTGGTGCACTTTACCATAGGGTTACATCCCCAGTCCTTTTTTTTTTTTCTAATTTTGAGACAGGGTATTGATAAGTTGCTGAGGATCTCCCAAATTTGCTGAGGCTGGCCTGGAACTTGTGATCCTCCTGTTTCAGCCTCCTGAGTGGTTGGTTGGGTCTACAGGCGTGTACCACCCTGCCTGGCAAGGTAATGTAGCTTTCTTTGTGCCACTTGAACAAGGAAAGGGCTCTCCTCATTTGAAAACTTAATTTCCAGTTAAAAATGATCATCCTCAGCTAGGCTCGGTAGCACACACCTGTAATCCCAGCAGTTCATGAGGCTGAGGCAAAAGGATCAAAAGTTCAAAGCCAGCCTCAGCAGAGACCCTGTCTCTAAATAAAATTCAAAAAAGTATTGGGGGTGTTGCTCGGGGTTAAATTCAATCCTTGGTTAAAAACAAACAAACAAAAACAAAGAAAGAAAGAAAGAAAAAGAAAACATGATCATCCCCTGAGTTAAGACCCTTTGTTTTTCTGTATTTCATACTAGAGTGGGGGCTGGACCTCCAGGGATAAGTGGGGTTGCTGTAAGAATTTCCTCCTTTGAGCATCTGAACTCAAAGTTCCATGGGAAGTGGATTTCAGCACCTATTGCTGAGTTGTACCTGAAATACAGTAGAGATGCTCTAACAATGCAGTTGCATTAAGAACTGTTCTTTATGTCTGAATTTTTTTTAATGTTCTACATGTGACCTGTATTATTTTGAAGTCAGAAATAAATGCCATTTTGAAGTTTAGTGAACAGAAAACGGACTTTAGCATGTACAATTCAAGCAATAAATAAGTAAACAGGCTGGAGACCCGGTTCTCCTAGACAACCTCTGCCATCCCTGAGCTCCAACATTTGTGTCTTCATTTGTAACAGGCACATAGAGAAAGCCGTCTTTAATGAAAGGACTATTTACTTAGACCTGAAGATGCCCAATGGGTAACTAAAAGCGAGATAAAGCTCGGCATATCTGCCTTCATTTTGTATCTGTCTCCTTTATTACCTTAAATTTGGGGTGAGGTCCCTGTCAGCTCTGCGCATGAGCATGTTAATCATTTAAGGGGTGTCGTCTAAAAACAGCAATACAAAAGTTATTAGCCCTAAATTTACCTAATCTATCTTGTCCCCTTTGAAGACTGAGGCAAGATTTTCAGCATCCTGTTTCAGCCCCATTTGAGTGGCGCCTGGGAGTCTTCAGTCATTGCCCTGCACCTTCCAGATCACTCCCATGATAAGATTGCCCCCCTGATCAGGAAGAGTCATCTCATGGGAACTGAACTGCCCCCTTCCAGGATCACAGGTCTGATAGATAAACATCCTGAGCAGCAAGTGATAAGGACGTGAGTGACCTGCAGAACCAGAGCTGAAATAATGATCATCCAGATCACACTTTGAACAAGACTGCTTAATTATGCACCCTTCTGGCCCCTGTCCCTTCCTCTATTTCAACCTACAGCCCATGTCAGCACCACAAAAAAAGGGCTGAGCTTGATCTCACTTTGCCTTCCCAATATGGCCATGTCAACTAAAGTTCTTTTCTTGCTTTTCACTATTACCTTTTCTGTTTGGTTTTTGGGGTAAGTGGCTAGACCTGGTCTGTTGGGACCCCCAGAGTCAGGCCTTCAGGCTAGGACTCTGATAACTACTTTCGGCTTCCCAACTTTCTTGAATTTCCATTTACTTTGATTTCTTGGAAGAGCAACTCTGGACACATTGCCACCTAATAAGTATTCCCTTTTCACAGATTCGACTTCTCAGGAACACTAGCAGTGTGGCTAGGAAATTCCTTTCCTGTTCTGACCTGGTGGAATTCCCTTTCTATTCCCTGGGACCACCATCCATGTTCTTCTCTTCTGCTGTAAGGGTCCATTGTTCAATTTCTATAACTTAAGTGGTCACTCTTAAATTTTTACTTAAGCATTTGTAACTTGAAAGAAGTCTAAGCTACCATTGCCACATCTTTACCCCTGTTTCAGACGACACCAGGATTGTACAGAGCTTCCCTCTGCTCATTCTCCTCTTAGATTCCATATTTGTTTGGTATTTTAGTCTCCCTTTTTATATTTCCCAGGTGAGTTATTACTGTTCTTGTTTTATGCAATCAATGCTTGTTTGGATTTGCCCACAAATTTATTTATTAATATCTGCATTTGCCTTTCTTTCTTTTCTTATCTTTTCTTTCTCTCTCTCTCTCTCTCTCTCTCTCTCTCTCTCTCTCTCTCTCTCTTTCGGGGTATATTACCATAAGTGGTGGAGTCTAGTTCACAAAGCCACCTTGATAGACTGCTTTGATTTGTTTTATACTTATTTTGGATGAAAGTTACTTTAAAAACAGACCTGACAATTGTTTGTTCAAGGGGATCTTTGTTCTTGTTAAAGGCAATAAATATTGCCTTAGGGAATATTAACTTTCTTATACATTAATTCAAATGACCCAGATAAGTGCCAGAGGGATTGTTAAGGGAAAATATTGATTTGATAGAATGAGGAACAGAGGGAAGAGGGAGGGAAGTGAGAGGACCCCATCCCAGGAGGTGGGCCTGGAGAGAGGTTGACCCTTTGAGACATGTGATGGGTTGGGGCCTGTCTGAAATCAGGTGGCACTCTCCAAAGAGGTGATTGAATAACATTTCATGGAAGCACTATTGAGAAAAACCAACAAGGACTGGTGAAGCCACAGCGGGAAGCTGTTATCATCCCCCATGTTTGAAGAGGAGAAGTGTGTATGTACATGGGTGGGGTGGCCTTATTGGAACTCCAGAGACCCATAGCTGGGGCCTTCAATTGGGATTGTAATCCCTGTGAGACACTGACCCAGGAGGGAGGGTGCTGGAGGGATTTGGGAGAAAAAAATACCAGATCTCTTTCTGCTCTGCCCACTGGCCTAATAGGACCAGAAGGTGAAGGAAAAGGGAATCCCATGGATGCAGCCCAAGGAAGTCACCTACCCAGGCAGGGCAAGAGCCTGTGGAGAAGGGAGTGGAGCCTCTCTGGAAGGGCAGACAGGTTATCCAGTACAGGTGGGGCCTGCACCACGGGTTAGAGGGCACGTGTGCTAGTGGGGTGAAGGACAAATGCATAAAGCGTTGACACTCCTTGTCAACCTTCCTTTCATTTGTCACAGTCTTGTTTTCACCTTGCTTCATTCTGTGAATGACTCTCACTGTCAATGTCACACCTTCATGATGGTTGAGAAGGCACTAGTTTGGAAAACTCTACAGGGGGTGGGAATGCTCTCCTCATTCCCAGCTCGCCCTCCCAGGTATGCTTCTCACGGAAAAGTGACAAAAATCAAGTCTACCTCCTGGTAAGTTGTTCAGCACCATCCTGGTGGCAATCAGAGTGAAGCTGGACAATAGGAGCAGTGGCAAGTTGTCCTCCCATGGGTTAAAACATCAGGAATGTGATGGTTCAAACCTGTAATCCCAGCTGCTGAGGCAGGAGGATCGCGAGTTCAAAGCCAACCTCAGCAACTTCGCAAGGCCCTTCGCAACTCAGGGAGACCCTGTCTCTAAATAAAATATAAAAAAAGAGCTGGGGATGTGCTCAGTGGTTAATCACCCCTGGGTTCAACCCCTAGTACCAATAAGAATAAAACATCAGGCAAATCTAGAACTCCAGAAACCTTCATTTCTCCTAATGAAATCCAGTCTCCCCCGGCTACCCAGCTCTACCCCACCCTCTCCAATTCAGTCTCAAGGGTCTCCATTTAATTGTTGACCTTCCCTCATTGGGTAATAGAGAATATAAAAAGAAGGATGAAATTTACTTTTCTAGAAAGGATGTGTGTGGCCTTCTCTTTTCTTGCTTGTTGAAATGCACTACTGATTTCCCTATGCATGGAAACTGGAGAATTTAAACAGGTTCAAGGGAGGGCAGCAGAGCCAACCTTTAATCATTGGTTGAGTCAATAGCCATGGCCTGTAATATTATTCTCAGCATCTGAAGATGACATTACTCATAATGATTGGTGTCTTTGTGGGTGAACAAGGCTTACAGACAAGGCTAGGCTAATGTTCCCTTTTAGATTGCACATGTAAAATCTATTTTCTAGCCCGTAGAAACAGCCACTAATTAAAGCATCTGGTGCCATTTGTCAACCTGCCTTTTCTGCTCTGTGGTGGGTCATTTCCCTTCTGTAAAACTTGTCACCCCTTTGCAGATCAAAAAGTACCAGTTTAATCGATCCCCAGTAGCACTAGGAAAAAAAAAAAAAAGAGCACCAGTTGAGTCTGCCTTTGTCACTTCTTGGCTTATCACAAAGACACTGTGCTGATACTGGTACAGAGAACAAGGAAAATGTAGAGCACAGAAATCATAGGCTCTGGCCATAGTAAATAAGTGCGGGCTCTTACACATAGCTGTTCAAAAACATCTTTTGAGTAAATAAATGGATGTTCTTGAGAGTTATATCTATTGCTCCAAGGTAAGAGGATATAGTGCTAATATAGCAGAGAGTTTAAAAACAATGTTGAATCATTAATAATAGCATCACCTACAGAAGCAGTAAAAGATTAAATGAATGAATATTTGTGAAAATACCTGGCATAAATTTAAAGCCTTACATACAGGCCAATTATTATTATTAATACAGATATTGTAGATATCTAGTCTTTGGGGAAAGAGCATAGATTTGGAGTTAGAAGATTCCACCACACTAACAGCCCCAACCCATTGTGATCTGGAGAAAGTTGCTCAGAGTTGATCTCTGAGTTATTTTTCTTATCTATGAAGTGAGGATATTAATACTGTTATTTTTCTTCTGTGTAGAGCTCTAAGACTTGTTATGAAATGCTTTTAAAGTGGTAAAGCAAGGCACAAATATTGATTTTGGTTGGTTGTTTGGGTAATCAGTACACCATAATCCAGCAGCAAGAATGTCACTAGTGTTTATACTACCACTTCAGCAATGACAGTACATCTGAAAAAATATACTTCTCAGAACTTGTGTCCATCTGGGGCTGAGGCATATGGTTGTTGAAGCTGTGGACCACTCAAGGGTGGGTGCCATAACCTGGCAGCCAGGCTGGAAGGTTCTAGCCACAGAGGCTGACAGAAGTAAATCTGTAGATAACTCCAACTTTGAAGTATCAGAAAAACACTGTCCCAAACAATCCTTCCCAGGACTTCTTACGGAGAGCGGAATCAGGAGATTGCCTTCCCCGCTGGTTTTAATAGTAACAACCCTGGACCAGAAATTAAAAACTGGTTTCTAGGCCTGGTGATTGTACGTTCTGACTGTGTGATCACAGACAAGTCATTTATCATCGCTTAGCTGGAAAAAGAATAATGAAATCTACTCTGCAGGACGTTTAGGTGGCTAAAATAAGCTTGTATATGTAATGTCATTTTGTAGACTGCAACGCACTAAACAAATGAAAGTATTAGTTTTCTTCACAGATGCTGAAGGAAATATTACTGAGTTGTAATATTTCCTCACACATACATAGCAGAAGCAAAGAAGGGGGGCAGATAATTCACAGATTGAAATAACCAGCTCTTGAATCATACAGATGTGGCTGGGCTGGGTCTAATGTATTGCCACTCAAGTCCAGCCATAGTGGCTGGAGAACAGGGCTGTGAGGAAAAGCAGAGGGAATATTTCCTCTACAGAAAAGATAGATGAAAGGGAACCCAATGAGTTCCAAGTCCTCACAGAACAACCATGGGAAATACAGCAAGCCCTTGTATGCCATTTTGAGAAGGGGACCTACAGGCGGCTGGCTGGAAGAGGGTCTGTTTGGATCAGCGGGGTGGAGGGGTTCTGTTCCAGGGAGTGATGGGACAGGCCAAAGCCAGGGCCAGGGCCACTGTGACCTACCTGGAGATGCACTCAGCTACATGGCAGCTTGATGGGGGAGTGCAGTCATATGGCAGCCAAAGTGTTATCTTTGTGAGTTGGAGCTAAAAGGTACCTATAAGAAGGAACCTTACTTTGGGAGGTCCTAGAAGGTACTTTAATCCCTGAGTGTGCTGAGAAGGGTGTTGAGCCCATAAATAACTGTTGTCCACAGCAGAGGGAGAGAGAAGTACGAAGACTGAGCCATGGACGTCCAGGGGAGGCCTGGACTGACCTGACTGTTAGGATGAGGGGTAGCATTTATAGGGAGAAGCATTGGGGTCAGGGACTGAGGTTGGGCACTTTGGGCAGGGGAGCAATCGGGGGAAGAATGTTTGGGGTAGTGAGTCTTGCATGAAACTTCATGTATAAGTGTTTGATTTTTGTTATTCATGGTGTTTATTGTGTCTTTGGTTAAAGTGTAGGCTTGTTAAGAATAGAACTGTGTGCTATCATGCTAAGTGAAATAAGCCAATCCCCAAACACTAAATGTTCTCTTTGACAGGCGGATGCTAACACATAGTGGAGGGGGGAATAGAAGTTCATTGGATCAGACAAAGGGGAATGAAGGGAAGGGAGGGAGGATGGGGGATAGGAAAGAGAGCGGAATGACTTTCCTATGCTCACAAATGAATACACGACCAGTGAAACTCCACATCATGCTCAACCACAAGAATGGGATCCTAATTGGAATAAGTTATACTCCATGTATGTATGATATGTCAAAATACACTCTCCTGTCATGTGTATCTAAAAAAGAACAGCAACAGCAAAGAAATAGGACTGTGAAGTACACTTCTTTTCTGAACTGTGCTACTACCAGTTTAGTGTTTTGTCCTTATCTATGGAATGAACATCCCTTCCATTCCTTGATTTTTTTTTTTTTTTTTTTATTACTCAGGATTGAACCCAGAGGTGCTGCTCTGCTACTGAACTACATCCCCATCCTTTTTTATTTTATTCTTTATTATGAAACAGAGAGCCTCACTAAGTTTCCCAGACTGGTCTTGAACTCGCAATCATCCTGCCTCAACCTCACCCAACACTGGGATTACAGGTGTGTGCCACCGTGCCTGGCTCTGCCCCTTCTTTCCCACTTGTCCTCCACAATATCTCCTCAAACCAAACCTTGCTTCTAGACTTTTATCTGTCAATCTCCTGTTCAAGCTCTACCCATCTTGTGAGGTCACCTTCCCTCTTTATCCTTGGGGAAAACCACTCAACCTTTCTAATTTCTGGGTATCAAGCAGAACCACATGAAATTGTTTCTCTAGGTTAAATACATTTCACATGGTTCACCTTCACATACTCCCTCTATTGACTGGGCACTCACTTGGTCTTACTTTGTAGTCCTTTTCATTATCAGAGTTCTAGATATCTGGATTCTTTCTTGTCTTTCTCTTTATATTCCATTCCTACCTCTACCAAATATGAGCAGGAACTATACTGGCTTATTCTTTGCCGTATCCTCAACTCCTAGAGTATTGCATGGCACATGGTAGGTAATAAGTGTTTGTCTAAAAAAAAGAAAGGAATCATTTTCCCCTGAATTGGGGTTCTAAACAGATTTGATCTGTTTGTGGGATTCGGTAAGTCTCTCCCTATCTTACTTTTCTTCAGCTCTAAAAGTTGTATGGTGTACTAGGTCTGTGGTTCGCAAACCTGGCTCTCACTAGAATCACCTGCAGAGAATGTAAAAAATATTCCAAAACTGACTCCAGACTAATGGAATCACAGTAGTAGGGAGGGGCTCTGATATATGTGACATCTTCACCTCTAGAGTCTTAGATAGCCATTGAAACAGCTGTTAAACTTGCACTTGGGAAATATAAGACTCCATGAAGACACAGGGCAAAGACTGCACCTGTCTTGCTCACTGCCAGGTTCCCAGTCATAATATAATGCCTAGCGCATGGCAAATAGTAATGAACAGTTGTTAATGCATCTTGGAAGTCTTTTTCATTTCTAAGGGCACCGTAAGCTGCCAAAACCCATTAGGCTAGAAATCTTACATGAATTGATTTTGAGAATTTTCCCCTTTTCTTCTCCTTTGGCAGTTCTGAGGATTAAGCCCAGGGCTCACACATGCTAGGCAAAGTTCTACCACTTACATTCCTAGAGAAACTTGAGAGTTCTCTAACATCTACTTTGGTTCCCAAATTTGACATGTTTGTATATTTTGGCAGTATGTAACAGCCATGTGTCACTAGGCAACATAAACCTCTGAACCTCAGATTCTTTTTTGTGAAAGGAGACATTGGGTTAAGTGACCCCTAGGATCCTATGGAACTTGAACATTCCTTAATGACTCTCTTATTTACTGTTTGACTTTAAGCAATTGACAAAACCTCTGTTGAAGTATCTGTAACTTCATCCCTTCCACTTCTCACCACTGGATTATAAAACCTTTGAGCACTGAAACCTTATCTATCCTATTGTATGATTCTCCTATACTCAGTGTTTGGTATATAATAGTCACTCAATAAATAATTTTTGACAAATCATAGAGACTTCTTGAAAATACAATGAGGGAAGGGCTAAACATAGTGGGCAAGCCTGTAATCCCAGTGGCTTGGGAGGCTGAGGCAGGAGGATTTGTGAATTCAAAGCCAACCTCAGCACCTTAGCCAGGCTGTAAGCAACTCAGTGAGACCCTATCTCAAAAAACATATATATAGGGGTTGGGGATGTGGCTCAAGTGGTAGCGTGCTTGCCTGGCATGCGTGCGGCCTGGGTTCGATCCTCAGCACCACATACAAACAAAGGTATTGTGTCCGCCAAAAACTAAAAAATAAATATATATATTAAAAAAAACATATATATAAAAGGGGTAGAGATGTGGCTCCGTGGTTAAGTGCCCCTGGGTTCAATCCCTAATACCAAAAACGGTGGGGAGGTTAGGGACATAGCTCAGTGGTAAAATGATTCTGGATTCAATCCCTAATACCAAGTAAAAAAATAACATAACAACGAGGAATTGGTAATGTAGCTCAGTACTAGAATGTGTACTTAGCATGAGTGAGGACCTAAATTTAATCCTAGCACCAAAAAAAAAAAAAAAAAAAGAAAGAAAAAGAAAAAGGCAAGTAAAATAAAAATTAAAAAGAGAAAGTAGAAGCTAGCTTAGTTAATTAAAAATTTAGATATCAACCTGAATTCAATATACTGCTGGTGAGAGTATAACATCATACAACCATTTCCTTTTTTTTTTAATAACAAATTTGTTGAGATATAATTCACACACCATAAAATTAACTCACTTAAAGTGAGGAATCCAGTGGATTTCCTGTATTAAGATTCTATTTAACCATCACTGCTATCTAATTCAAGAGTATTTTTGCCATAGTTTAGATAAGTGTCCCCCAAAATCCATGTGGTAAAGGCTTGGTCACCAGCCTGTGGCACTCCTGGGAAGTGGTGAATCTTTAAAAAGCGGGGCCTAGTGGATGAAGTTAGGTCACTGGGGGAGTCCCCTTGAAGGGAATATTCAAACCCCAGTCCCTTCCCTTCTGTCTCTCTGCTTCCTGGCTACTCTTGGTGAACAGTTTGCTGTACCACACACTCCTCAACACACTCCTGCCATAGGATGCTATGCCATCACAGGGCCAAAGCAACAGGACTCAGCACCCCTGGACTGAAACCTGGGGAGCTGGGAGCCAAAATAAACCTTTCCTCCTTTTAAGTTGATTCTCTCAAGTATTTTGTTGGTGATGGAAAGCTGACGAACACAATTTTCATTGCCCCCTTAAAATAAAACAAAACAAAACACATATTCATTGACAGTTCCTTCCTAGTTCCCCCTCCTCCTAGCCTCTGGTGACTACTAAACTGCTCTCCTTCTCTATGGACCCGCCAGTTCTAGATACAGCATATAGATGGTGTCATATAATAGTTGACCTTTTGTGTCGGTTTCTTTCACTTATCATGTTTTCAAGGTTCACGAATGTCATAGTGTGCATCAGTAGTTCATTTTTTAAATGGCACATGATGTCCCATTGTATGGATATGTCACATTTATTTTTATCTAATTATTGGCCAATAGATATTTGGATTGTTTCCACTTTTTTTTTCATTTACTTATTTATTGATTGATTGAGATGGGGGTCTCACTATATTACCCAGGTTGGTTTTTAACTCACCATCTTCCTGCCTCAGCCTCCTGAGTAGCTGGATTACCACCATGCCCAGATATATGGGGTCCTTTGAAGTGTTACATTTTGATGAGGTCTAATTTATCTATTTGTTTTTTAGCTATTTATGTTTTTAAGAAACCGTCATTTAATCCAGTGACATAAAGATTTATTAATTTGTTTTCTTCTAAGCGTTTTCAAGTTTCAGTTCTTTTCTTTCTTTTTATTTTTTTTAGTAGTGGAAATTGAATTAAGGGGTGCTTTACCACTGAGCTAAGTCCCCAGCCCTTTTTATTTTTTATTTTTATGGTTTTTTTTTTTTTTTTTTTTTTGGTGCTGGGGATCAAACTCAGGGCCTTGTGCATGCAAGGCAAGCACTCTGTCAACTGAACTATATCCCCAGCCCTTTATTTTTTATTTTGAGACAGGGTCTTGCTAAGTTGCTTAAGGCCTGACTAAGTTGCTGAAGCTGACCTCAAACTTACAATCCTTTTGCCTAAACCTCCCAAATCACGGGGATTACAAGTATGCACCACTCTGCTTAAAATTTTAGTTCTTACATTTAGGTCTATAGTTCTTTTTGAGTTAATATTTCTAAATGGTGCAAGGTAAGGGCCTCCCTTCTGCTTTAAAAAAATTTTTATTGTGAAATTTAGTACACATATAGAAAAATACAATAAAAATTCATAGCTGTGCAAGTTATAATCAATGAAAAAACACAAGCTAGGTACAGTGTCACATGCTTATAATCCCAGCTGTTTGGGAGGCTCAGGCAGGAGGATCAGCAGTCCAATGCCAGTCATGACAATTTAGCAAGAACCTGTCTCAAAATAAAAGTACAAGTCTGGGGTTGTAACTCAGTGGTAGAGCACTTGCCTAGCATGTGTGCAGCCCTGGGTTCTATCCCCAGCGCCACAAAAATATCCAAAAACTAAGAAAAGAATGATAGGAGCGGGGGAAGAGCACAGTGTAATTAATAGCCAGGCCAAGAAATGGGACACAGCACTCTAGAGGCTCTGCTTGTGCTACTTCCTGATCAACCTTCTTTTCTCTTCAGGAAAGAATCTGCTATCCTTTAAGGGAACTCTTGTTTGCTTTTCCTAGTCATACATGCATTCCTTACAAGCAGAGTTTCACTTTGCAAGTTGTGTGTGTGTGTGTGGTACTAGAGATTGAACCCAGGGGCAGTCTCCCACTGAGCTACATCCCAGCCCTTTCTTTTCTATTTTATTATTATATTTATTTTATTTTATTTTATTTTACTTTGAGACAGGGTCTGGCTAAAATGTCTAGGTTGGCCTCCTTCTGCTTCCACTTCCAGAGTTGCTGGAATTACAGGTGTGTGCCAACATGTCTGGATCATTTAGACAATATTTGAGTCTCATAGTAATGAATGTGTACAATTTCTGGCTTCTTTTTCTGAACATTATTTTTGCAAGATTCTTTACCCCACGTTTTGCAAGTAGCTGTACTTCATTCTTATTTGTTGCTGAATGGTATTACATTGCACAAACATAACATAATGTTCTATATTCAATGGTTGTGATGGTTAATTTTAATACTTGACTGTATAAGGAATATCTAGGAACCTGGTATTTGGATGTGTCTATGAGGGTATTTCCAGAAGAGATTAGCATGTGTGTCTGAATACATTGGTGGGGGGAAGATCTGCCCTCACTGTGTGCAGCAGGCACCATCCAGGAATGGAAAGGAGGGATGGTGTGGACAGAATAAATAAGAGGGCAAATTGATCTCTTTTCCAAGAGCTGGGATACACTTTTCTACTATCTTTGAACATTGGAACTCCAGGTTGTCCAGGCTTTGGGCTCCAGGATTACACCAGCGACCCCCTGCAGTTCCCAGGCTTTTGATTTGGGATTGATAGTTAAAGTAGCACTGTCCCTGGTGCTGAGGACTTTGAACTTGAACTGAGCTTTGCTACTGGCATTTCAAGGTCTCCAACATACAGACTAGATGTCATGGGACTTCTCAGCTGCTATGATTTTATGAAGTGATTCCCCTAATAAATCCCCACTTATATACCTGTACACATATCCTATTGGTTCTATCTTTGTGTTGAACTCTAATATGATGATCACTGGAATTATTTCTACTTTGGGGCTTTTATAAATAATGCTGCTAGGAATATCCTTTTCCTTGTCTCTTGGTACACAATACATGCATGCACGTCTGTTTGGTGTCTACCTTGGGGTGGAATTGTTGAATGAGTGTCTCTTAATTTATATAGAAAATGATAGACTATTTTCCAAAGTGTTTGTTTTAGCTTAAGCTCTCACCAGCTATAAGAGATCTTGTTCCAGTGCCAGTGTGGTGGGGCACGCCTGTAATCCCAGTGATTTGGGAGGATAAGGGTGGAGGACTGCAAGTTTGAGGCCAGCCTCAGCAACTTAGGAGAAGCTGTTTCAAAATCAAAAATAAAAAAGGACTGGGGATATAGCTCAGTGGTAGAGCATTCATGGATTCAATCCCTAGTACCAAAAAAAAAAAAAAAAAGAGTTCTTGTTGCAGGTCCTGGAGGATATCTCATTGTGGTTTTAATCATCAGGGAAAACCCCGATGAATAAGGAAGTCAATCATCTTTGAAAATGTTTATTTGTCTTAGGTTTTGGTGAAATACTTATTATAGTCTTTTATCCATAAAAAAAAAAAAAACTGGTTTTCTGTCCTTCGTAGTTTCTAGAAATTTAAAAATATAATCTGGATATAAGTCTTTTTTTTTTTTTTTTTTTTGGTGGTATTAGACATTGAACACACAGATGCTGTGTACCAATGTGTGTACCCCCAGATTTATTAATTTTTTATTTTAATACAGGGGCTTGCTCAGTTGCCCACGCTGGCCTAGAATTTGGATCCTCCTGCTTCAGCCTCTGGGTATCTGGTATTATAGGCTTGGGCCACCACACCCAGCTGGATATGAGTCCTTTGTTAATAATATGGGTTGCATATATCTTTTTCCATCCTGTGCTTTTATTTTAAATGTCCTAATTATTTTTTGTTTTGTTTATTTTTTTGGCTTTTATTTATTTTTATTTTTTTATGGTGCTGGAGATTGAACCTAGGGCCTTGTGCATGCGAGGCAAGCATTCTACCAACTGAACTATATTCCCAGCCCCTAATGATGTGTTTTTGATGAAAATGAATTCTGATTTGTGAAAATTTTATGTCCAATTTAAAAAGTTTTTTGCTATTCTAAGGTCATAGAGATATTCTTCTATATTATCTTAGAGATTTTATTATTTACCTTTTATATTTAGATCTACAATCCATTTGTATCTTTTGTATGATATAGGTAGGGATTTAATACCTTAAATAATGATATCCAATAATTCCTAGTATAATTTATGCAAACACCTTCCTTTGCAAATTGTCCTGAAGTGCTGATGTTGTCATAAGTCACGTACCTTATTTTTGAGCCTTATTAGCCTAGGTCTATGATCCTTATTCTATTTCACTGAAGTTTATGTCTCTCTTTACATATCCATATAAGCCTGAAAGTTCTACTCTGGTAGATAAGTGTTGGAATCTTGATTGACATTGCACAAAATCTTTTTTTTTTTTTTTGGCAGTACTAGGACCTGCACCTGACTGTTTAGAGAGTTTTAGTAATTCCATAATATTTAGATAATTTTTGCTTTCTCTCAAGAATGTTTTAAAATTCTCTGTGTAGAGCCTTTACATATCTTTTATTAGATTTGTTCTTAGATATTTGATAATTTTTAATGTTATCTGAAATATAATTTTAAAAATCCCTCTTTCCCCCTCCCTCTTCCTCCTCCCCCCCTCCCCCCTCCTCTTCCTTCCTCCTCTGCTCCTCCTCCTCCTCCTCCTCTATTTTTAGGGGCTAGGGATAAAGCTTGGTGTAGAGCTAGGATGTGCAATGCCCTGAGTTGCCCTGGAGTTTGAACCTCAGCACGACACACACACAAAATCATTTTCTAATTTATCTTTTTTTTTTTTTGTATATAAACATAATTGATTTTTCTTGGACATTAAACTTATTTCTAGCTTTTTTTTTTTTTTTTAATTGGACCATGGCCAGGAGTCAACAAGTTCTGAAGACCTGTTTATTTGTTGGTTTTCTTCCCTATATTCTTTTTGAGCTCTGTGAACTAAGTTTTGCTTTGTTATTATTATTATTATTTTAGTTGTAGATGGACACAATACCTTTATTTTATTTGTTTTTATTTTTATGTGGTGCCAGGAATCAAACCCAGTGCCTCATGCATGCTAGGCAAGCACTCTACCACTGAGCCAAAACTCTGGCCCCAATTCTTACTTTATAATTCTATTTTTATATATTAAAATATGTCCTGTAAAAATAAAATTTTTATTTCTTCCTTTCCAAACTTATTTATTTATTTATTTTGCACTGGGGATTGAACTCAGGGGCACTCAACAACTGAGCCACATCCCCAGCCCTATTTTGTATTTTATTTAGAGATAGGATCTCACTGAACATTTATTGCCTTGCCATTGCTGAGACTGGCTTTGAATTTGTGATCCTCCTGCCTCAGCCTCTGAGCAGCTGGGATTACAGGCATGTGCCACCATGCTTGGCCCAAAACATAATAAATAAATATATACGTGTTAATCCTATATATGTGTTAATCCTATATACATATTAATCATATGTATGTGTTAATTCTGTATACGTGTTAATTCTAAATACGTGTTAATAGTGTGTGTGTATATATATATATATATATATATATATATATATATATATTAACAGTTTTTTTTTTTCAATTGGACCATGGCCAGGAGTCAACAAGTTCTGAAGACCTATTTATTTGTTGGTTCTTTTTGGGCTCTGTGAACTAATTTTTGCTATAGTGAATCTTGATCTTATTTCACTTCCCCCTTCTCCAACATGGTGCTTCCAGCAATTGGTGCTTCAGGTAGGCAAACTTGTGTATGCATTTCAGACACACAAATCTGAGTAGAAATTATCATCTGTTTTCTTGTAGTTGTTTGTTTGGTCTTGGTCAAATACCTTAAGGTACACTAAAGTGCCTGGGCATACTTGATCCTGTGGAGCAGCATGTTTCCCACAGTACACCTTGAAGATGTGTCTGGGAACATGGATTTGGTATGGACTAATGGGAACACAGGATTGGTTGGTATCCATGTACAGCCCAAAGCCTGAAACTTCACTGAACTCTGTAGAAGTTACCAGAAGTATTAGTGTTCTCATAATGTATGACCATCACCTACCTGCTTGGTCCCTCTAGCCTTCAAGTAGCCCTATAAATTCAACTACTGAATGCCAGGATCTGCTCTTCCACCAACTTTGGCAGCTGCCTCAAAAAATTATTTCTTATATTAAAAATTCCTTTTTCTTGTCCTATTGCTCTAGCTGGAAATTTAGTACAATGTTGAAAAGGAGTAGCAAGAACGAACATCCTTGTGGCCAATTTTATGAGAATTTTAGCATCAAAATACCATCACATTGGTGTTTCCCATAGCATGTTTTTTTTTGAGATGAGATCTTTCTCAATTCCTGGGCTTGGGTGATCCTCTTGCCTTAGCTTCCTGAGTGCTAGGACTACAGATGCACATATCACTCTGGATCTTATAAGGTTTTTATAAATATCCTTTACCAAATTGAGGAAGTTCCCTTATATTCATAGTCTTCCAAGATTTTTTTTTTCATGAATGGTTATGAAATTTTGTAAGATGCTTTTTCTTCCTTTGTTGAGATGATTTAATGATTTTCTCCCTTATTCAATTAATATGGTTAATTATAATTGTTCAATTTTTTTTATGTCAAATCATCTAACTTTTTTATGGACTACTATCTTGCTATATATTAGTGAATTTGTTTTGCTAATATTTGGTTAAGATTTAACATTATATTCATATAATTTTCCTTTCTCCTTATGTCTTCATCAGATTTTGATAGCAATGACATGCTACTATCATGAAATAGACTACTACTACTACTATTCCTCACATTTACCTGAAAAGTTTATGTAATATGGGCATGATTTTCCCCTTCCCTTGCCTTGTACTGAGGAATGAGCTCCAGGTTTTACACATGCTAGGCAAGCACTCTACCACTATACTACTTCTCCAGCCCAACAAATTCTTATTTTTGAGACAAGGTCTTGCTAAGTTGCCCAGCTGGCCTTGAACCTGCAATCCTCCTGTCTCAGTCTCCTGTGTAGCTGGAATTACTAGTGTGGGCCACCATACTTGGTACCATTTTTCTTAATTATTAGGTCTACTTCAGTAATAAAATTATGTCTTCCTTGAATTTGGTAGAAAGGGTTTAAATTAGGATTTAAGTTACAGGACTTGTCAGGTTTTCTATTTCCTCTTGTGTCATTTTTCCAGTGATATTTTGTCTCTTGATATTTTAAATCCATTGCTCTCTTTTTCGGGCTGCTGGGGATCCAACCCAGGTCCTTGTACATGTTGGGCAAATTCTCTTACTGCCAAGTTACACTCCCAATGCAAGGCCCATTGTTTTCTTCAATCAACTTTTCCTTCTTTGTTCATCTTTACTTCTTTTTTTAAAAAAATATTTATTTTTTAGTTGTAGTTGGACACAATACCTTTATTTCACTTATGTATTTTTATGTGGTGCTGAGGATCGAACCCAGGGTCTCGCACGTGTGAGGCGAGCGCTCTACCATTGAGCCACAACCCCAGCCCTTCTTTTCTTTTTTATTTAAGAAATGAGGACTGTCTTGCCTAGGCTGGTCTGAACTTCTGGGCTCAACAATCCTCTTGTCTCAGCCTACCCAGTAGCTGGGACTATAGGCATAAACCGTCATGCCTAGATCCACTTTTTTATTTCTTTATGCCTCTCTGAGCTCATACTGGGCACCTTCCTTTTGCCTGAGACATAGCTTTCATTATTTCTTTCAGTATAAATTTGCTAAAAATTCCTCACATTCTTGTCTTTTCTTAATGTCTTTATTATACTTTGATCCTTGAAATTATTATTTTTTGTTGTTAAAATGACAAATTATAGTTCTACATGCATTCTTGAAATTCTTTTTTCTTTTAATTTTTTAAAAATATTTATTTATTTATTTATTTTTAAATTAATTTTTTTTAGTTTTCGGCGGACACAACATCTTTGTTTGTATGTGGTGCTGAGGATCGAACCCGGGCAGCATGCATGCCAGGGAGCACCTACCATTTGATTCACATCCCCAGCCCTCATTCTTGAAATTCTTGCTGCTATTCTTTGACTGTAGGACTGTGATTTTTGTCCATAGGTAAGGAAGGCTTATAGTGTTAGGTATGTTAACTCTCAACTACTCAGAAATGGATTGATGGTTAAGTACCCTAGTTTCCTCTCTCCTCAGTAGGTTAATTGTGAGGTGTGTCCCACATAGTCTCTCAAAGGATTCCCAGTGAGACTGAGTTCCAGTTGTCCAAGATGGTAAAACATTTATCAGCACACCTTTTCTTGGATTTTCTCCCTTCCCTATCTTACTTATCCATTTCTACATCTTGCAATCATTTTCTAAATAAGGTATTTTTATCCAAATCCTTGTCTCAGACCTGCCTATGAGGAAAACAAATGTAAGACCTGGCCAATTTCAAGAATGCAGTCCTTTAGGGCTCAACACAAAGTAAGAAGGGTTCTCAGCACTCTCCACTGCCTTGGGGGATCCTAGACTTCAGTTTCTATCGTCTCAATTCTCAGAGCCTGTCAGAAGAACTGTTCAACCTCTTGGCTTCTCAGTTTGTCTTTGTGGAATTGGCATCCATTCCAGAGGAAAAGTGTCTCCAAACATAAATGCAGAACATATTTTCCTGAGTATTTGGATCTTGATTTGGTAATTATTCATTCTTTGGTAATTTTCTTGGTGCCTTTAAGCAGATTATTATTATCATCATTATTTTTGGCACCAGGGATTGAAACCAGGGTGCTCTACCACTAAACTACATCCTCAGTTCTTTGAGACAGGGTGTCCCTAAATTGTCTAGACTGGTCTTCAACTTGTGATCTTCCTTTCTTAGCCTCCTGAGTCCCTGAAATTACAGGTGTGTCACTATGTCTGGCTTTTAAACAGATTTACAGAAAAATTTTGTTACCTTTTTTGTTGTCTTCAAAGGGAGAGTTAGTCCAAATTATTAAAAATGATACCCCAGCTTTTATATTTATGTATACATATGTATATACATATATACACACACATAAGATACACATAGATTGTGTGTGTGTATGTATACATACTTTCATACTTTTTTGGGGTGCTGAGAATCAGGCCTCATACATGCTAGGGAATTGCTCTACCACTGAGCTAACCCCTAGCTCCCTTCTTCTTCTTCTTTTTTTTTTTTTTGGCTCTTAATTCCTGGGCACATACCATCAGGATACCAGTTTCCTTTTATAGGTTGGTAACACATTTTGCTCTTCAAAGAGCTTGTTTGAATCCTGGTTTCCTTCATTCTCCTAGCTCTATTTCATTCTCCCTTATTCATGTGATGGACTTTCACAATTCCATGCTTTTGCTTGTTCCTCTTCCCTCTAAGAAGATAATTTTTCTTAAAGTGTCCTACAAGACCAGCCCCCCAACGAATTGAAAGGTTCCAATGCCAAAATGGGCTGTCAGTCAAAGATCATTTAGATAATTTGAATGGGTTGCCTAGAAAGAGATCAACCTTCAACCAGGGGAGAGTCTCAGTTATGGGAACTAGGAGTGACTAAATCAGGTTGGAAGCAGGATGGAAGCATAATGAAAAGATTAAGAAGGGCAAAGTTGGAAGAAACAAACAGGCAAAGTAAGGACAGGGTGTGGTTCGCTCAGGAGCAAGTCTAAAAGGAAACAGCCAGATACTCTTCGCTTACCACATTCTTTTTTTTTTTTTCTAATTTTTTATTGTTGGTTGTTCAAAACATTACATAGTTCTTGATATATCATATTTCACACTTTGATTCAAGTGGGTTATGAACTCCCATTTTTACCCCGTATACAAATTGCAGAATCACATCAGTTACACATCCATTGATTTACATATTGCCATACTAGTGTCTGTTGTATTCTGCTGCCTTTCCTGTCCTCTACTATCCCCCCTCCCCTCCCCTCCCCTCTTCTCTCTCTACCCCCTCTACTGTCATTCATTTCTCCCCCTTGTATTATTTTCCCCTTTCCCCTCACTTCCTCTTGTATGAAATTTTGTATAACCCTGAGGGTCTCCTTCCATTTCCATGCAATTTCCCTTCTCTCTCCCTTTCCCTCCCACCTCTCATCCCAGTTTAATGCTTACCACATTCTTGAAGGCTCTGCTTAAAGGACTTTTCTTAATTCTCTTGGCTGGAATCACTTCCTCCTTTAACTTTTATAGCATTCTTACTGCATTTATTATATCATACTTTTTTTTTCTATTGGCTTTGAATAGTCTATTTCTTCTAAGTTATTACTACTAGATGGCAGCTATAGTATAGTGGAAAGAGCAATGGAATCAGAGTCATAAGATCTGGGTTTTAGTCTCAGCTTCAACATTTACCTAAGGTGTTTGAGCCTCAGTGTACTCATTATAAAATGGGGATATTATTTACTCAATACTGTGATTTCAGTATAACAAGATATAAGATGTATAAAGTGGTATATAGTAAGCACATGACAAAAACTTGCATTTGCTCAATCTACTATGTACATGAGCCTCCGTACGTGTTTGACACATATTTTCTTTTGCTGTTTTGTTTGACATACATAATTTTATTTGGATTGTACCTATTTATTTAGACCGTTATTATTATGGAATATTAAGATGCTATAATAGGGAAAATAATCAAGGTCACATAGTTAAGTAACAGAAACAAAACTCAAATCCAAGTTTGTCTTTCCCTAAAATAGTTGTGTATACCAATGTCCATTGGTCTACTTAGCTTCCCAAGGCCTCACAGAGACTTTTTTTTTTTTTTTTTTGGTGGTGCCTTGTGCATGCAAGGCAAGCACTCTACCAACTGAGCCACATCCCCAGCCCTTCTCAGAGGGGCTTCTAAGAGTGATGTTGAAATTACTTTTTTAGTTTAAATTAATCTGAGACAATGTGGAATATGATGACAGAATAAAGTTTTCTGTTCTCTGATTTATTTATTTTTTTTAATTTTTTTTAAAGAGAGAGAGAGAGAGAGAGAGAGAGAGAGAGAGAGAGAGTGTTTTAATATTCACTTTTTAGTTTTCGTCGGACACAACATCTTTGTTTGTATGTGGTGCTGAGGATCGAACCCAGGCAGCACACATGCCAGGTGAGCGCGCTACCGCTTGAGCCACATCTCCAGCCCCTGTTCTCTGATTTACAAATAAATTTTCATATATTTTGTTCAATATAACTTCCTAAACAAAAGTGTGTACAATGCATTAACAGAGGAAAAGGAGATACTTTTACTTCCTTAAGGACATTTTACACAATCCCTGATTTAACAAACATCCATAGCCTGGAGAAGAGGCTTCGTGTTTTCAGTTTTTTTACTTTGAAAAAGGGTACCTGAGGGCTGGGGATGTGGCTCAAGCGGTAGCGAGCTCGCCTGGCATGCGTGCGGCCTGGGTTCGATCCTCAACACCACATACAAACAAAGATGTTGTGTCCACCGAAAACTAAAATAAATAAATAAATATTAAAAAAAAAAAGGGTACCTGAGTTTTCCAAGGGAAAAACCTTTGAGAAGAAAGCTATGCACTGGTGCCCCAGAAAAATCCAATGGATTCATTCAACAATCTGCCCTTAGGATCTCACTGATCATAAACTGAAGAACCTCTGTAGAATAGGAGAATCATTTTTTCATTTGAGAGTAATATAAAAATCATGAATCACTTAAACAGAAAATTAATGGAAATTTCCACATTTTGTGTTTATGTGGATACTCGGACAGTGGTGAAGAGGAAAGAATGATTAAATAAGTTGCTGCAAAGTCACTTCCATAATCCTACCATCACCTTTTGGTTAAGGGCCTTACATAATTGCCTTAAAACGCTGTGCATTTCTTGTCCCTTAACTCATTTCACAGTTCCACTTTAAATACAACTGCGGATGAAGGACGAGAAACAACAACAAACCCCACTAAGGATCCAAGAAATAATTAGGGTTGCCCCAGGGAAATCAGAATGAGAGAGCGAAGAAGCCCCCTCTCTCCTCCACCTCCTCCGGGACTCACTCTCCCTCCCTCTAGGACTCCCCCAGCGGCAGGCTCACCCCACCGCCTCCGCCTTCCCTAACACGTGCTCTCCGGAACACTCACTCGGAGACACCCCGCCCTCTGGAGGGCTGGGCTCGGGAGCCGAACGCGCCAATCGGCGCGCGCCTTACAGCGTCGTGGCCCGACAACGTTGAGCCGCCCAATCGAAAGGGCCTTACCGCCCGTTTCCCGGAGCCCCGCCCCCTCGCGGCCGTGCCCCCGCCCGCCGGTCTCCTCCCTCCTCCTCTCCTCCCGTCCGCCCCTCCCCCGCCGCTCCGGCGCGGATCTTGCGAGACGGAGAAACTGGGGCAGAAGTGAAGATGGCGGCGGCGGTGCTGGCGGCGGCGGCGGCTTTTCGCCAGTGACGCGCGGTGCGGGCTTCTCTCCCTCCCACCTCCCCTAGTCCGACCCGTCCGCCGCCAGGACTACACGGTCCCCGCCGCCCGCCCCTCGCCTTCCTCCCCAGTGGTCCTCTCCCGACGCCCGGCTGCCGCTGGCGGCGGCGTGCCCCGGTCCCGGCCGCCGGCCTCGCGCCCCTTCGCGCAGTGGCCGGGCGAGCGAGTGGCGCGTTGATCCGTCCTCCTGCCTGCCCCGCCGGACCGCCGGGCCGCGGACACACGCCCGGCAGGGAGGCGGCGGCGGCCCCTGCGCATTCGCTTCCCTCCATTTGGGAATTGGGAGGCGGCGGCGGCCGTGGGTTTTGGGGAGGGGAAGGGGCTTCGGGGGGCGGGCGAGATTGGGAGGGGGCCGTCCTCAGTAGGAGGACGAGAAGGAAGCACCATGACGTCCATCCATTTCGTGGTTCACCCGCTGCCGGGCACCGAGGACCAGCTCAATGACAGGTAATAGGGCCGGCCGGCCGGCGGGCGGGCTGGCGGGGGAGGGGCGCCCTCCCCTCCCCCCACCCCCACCGACCTCGCCGGGGCCGGCGCGGGTGTTTACGCGCCGTCCGACCGGCTGGGTTGGGGGGTCCTCACTGCCCCCTGTAGGCCCTTCTGGGGCAAACTTCTCGTCCCGGGGGTTAGGGGCCGCGGGGGGGTGGGCGCAGTGTAGACCGGGCCCGCGGTGTAGACGGAAGAGCGCTCTGCAGACCCCCTTCCCCCTCCCGCATAGAGCCGCGTTGAACTCGGCGGAGATGGGGGGGGCTCCGGCTCCCGGGGGGCGGGCTGTAATTACCGCCCGGCCCAGGCCCGAGGAATCCATATTAGTCAAAGTTGAATTGAGACAGACAATGCGGATGGGGGATGGTGGAGGTAAAAAGAGAGGGAAGAGGAGAAGCGGGGCCAGAGGCCCCGGGGTAGGCTGGGTTGGGTCCTCTAGGACTCCCGCGAGCTGTGTCCGGTGGGGTAGTCTGGACCTGCCAGGCCTGGGGATCCCGGGGGGTGGGTGGGTGTTGCGATTCCCGGCAGATCCGGAGAGGGGGTTGGGGGAGGGAGAAAGGGAGGAAGCACCATCATTATTGTTATTATTATTAAATTTGAGCCCCTGCCGTGAGGTTTGCCTGCCCCCGGGTGGGGATGAATTTGGGCGGGGGTGGGGAAGTGGATTGGATTCCCTTTGCTCTCCTTCCCTTGAAATGGTGTTGGCAGCTCCAGCTCCCGGCCCCTGTGGTGCGAGCTTTTTTGTTTCCTTTTTTATTCTAATGATAGTGTTTTCCTGAGTTGTAATTTGACAGCTGAAAACCGTGCGTAGAGTGTCAAAGGAAAACTCTTACGTTTGCAGTTCGCAATGCTGCTTTTCTTAACACGCTGTAAATTTCTGGGTTGGCTTTGCTATGGGAGGAGGAGGGATTTTGATATTTAAAATTTTTTTTTTTTTGTCTTTCATAAGGCTGTTTTGCTTTGGCTTCCTCCTCTTTCCCTCCGCTACTGTTCTTTGCCAGTTTAGGATATTGAATTGCAGGGCCACATGTTCTAAGGGAACTGAGATAATGCAGGAAAAGTTCCTTCACTGTTGCAAAACAGACTCAGAGGAGGTTGAGGGAGGCCTCCATTAAAGCATGTCTTAGAATCTAGGACTCAGAGCTAATGATGGGCCAAATGTTTACGGGTCAGAAAGTGGAGCATTTTATCCTCTCTCTAGTCTAATCCTTTATTGCTATGTATATTTCTTTTTAGTATAGAAGGCCATCTGATCCCAAGTTTGCAAGTTAGGAGTAATTTTTGCTAAGTGACCTGGTGACTCAAGTTGTATGACGCCCTGTTTGTCATGCGCTTCCCAGAGAGAGGTAGAGGCCTAACTTGCTGCTAAGATATTGGCTTCTGTCTCAATGTATCTAACCGCCTCAGGTGGGGCGGATTGCTTTTAAATCCGGAGCTGGCGGCATAGTTTCTCGAACTGGGTTCGGATTTGTTTAATCTTTGCTCTAGCAATATTGTTAAATACGTATTTGTGAAACTTTTGGAATTACTTTTGAAAATATTAACCATTTGGAGTTGTCTTATAGCTCCTTTACATATGGAAATAACCTTTAGGTTATTTAATATTTTGTTATGTGATCCTTACTCTAACTTTATTTCATTAGATATCTTTTTATAAAAGACTTCAACATAGGAGTTTTTGTATATTTTAGAAGTAGGCAAGTAGTGAGAATAGCTCTGCTGTCATTCATAGAAGCATGCTTGTCGTGTAACTTGTCTTTTAACTTAGAAAATTGCACCAGGGAGGAAAGAAGTAGAGCGTGTTTTCTTAGTCTTGACTTTATGTACCAAGTACCTGACTAGCTTACTCAATTGGCTGTGCATGCCAAAACCTATTTTGCTGTTTTGGGGGGCACTTTGATTCATTTTTTTAGTATCCCTTTTGCTTCACCTGTTTCAGAAATTTACAAGTCATATCTTAAAACTAACCCTCCCATTCCTAGTATAAAAAAGTAATACATTTTGTTTTTGATTCTAGCATCAGTACACAATGTTAACATTAAATCATTTTGGGTTTTCTCATGAAATGGGAAAAGGAGAAGTGGATTTGAATTATAATTGAAGTTTCACATAAATGAGAAAATAGAACAGCTGTGTAGGTAAAATTTTAAGAGGTAGCCAAGGCACTGTATGTTTTTTGACCTGGTTGACTTGTGGCAGAAACTGTTCTGTGTCTACCCTTCAGAAAGAAAACTCCTCTTTTTATACCTAGTTGCAGAGTAATTAGACCAACCTATTGCTTGAGACAAATCTGCTTCCAAAAACAAAACAAAATAAAAACCACAAAACCCAAAACAAACCCCAGCACAACCTTTTTTAATTAAGTTATGGAATTAGGAAAGAGTGTGCTTACATAGCTTCATTTTAATATGAAAAATGTGCCTGTGGGAGTTGCAAATGAATAATGAATGATAGTTTTGGAGGAAAAGGGGTATAAATAGATATATTTTATTCTTTACTCTAAAAACAGTAAGATTACATGAGGATTGTGGTACTACAAAAATTGCTCAGTTAAAGAAAACTTTTGGCGTTTGCCTAGCATAAGGTCCTGGGTTTGAATAACCCCAGCACTAAAAAAAAGGAAAAAAAAAAAAATTTGGCCTGAAAGCATCATTTTCTACTCAGAATTTTCTTTTGTGACACTTTGGCTTTCTTTTCAGTGCATTTCTTGAGTTAGTTTCTGAGAACTTGGATCTGCATATTGAGGTTGAGGATAGAGTTGGAGGCATAAGCTCACCAATATCTGGAAAGTGTCCCCAGAGTCATGTAGACCAATCTTCTCCCCAATGAGTTGAATTTATCAGGAGACACATAGTGAGCTACTGACAGACATCTGAGTTCCACATGATGGGTCTTCTGACCTTTTTTTCTTTTTTTAAAAAGTCCAGGGTTCTTTCCACTATTCCACTTGGCCTGTATTCCAGAATATTTCTACTGTCTCTGGCATGCCAGCCTTCGCAGCCAACCACCTGTCTTAGTTTTCATTCTCCTTTTCTTTTAACTCCTCCTCCAGAGCTCCAGATTGACTTTTACCTTTAGTCAGGGGGCTGAGCCTTTGAACCCTTTCCTAGTACTAGGTTAGTAGAAAAAAATAAATTTTTTAAAAATTTTGAGTTGCAAATGGACACAATACCTTTATTTATTTATTTTTATGTGATGCTGAGGATCAAACCCAGTGTCTTACACTTGCTAGGCAAGTGCTCTACCACTGAGCTGCAACCCAGCCCTAGGAGAGGCCTTTTTAAAGTGATGTGGGTGCAGCATGGCCAGTCCCTGAATTATTCCTCAGGATGCCGGTTAGTTACTCCAGTTCTCTTTGTCTATATGTGGAATTTTCCTGTGAGGTTTGCCTTTTGGCATTGTAATGTGTTGTGCAATCATAAACAGTCTTGATTGAGAGTGTCATATCAAAAGGGTTTTTCTTTTTCCCTTTAGGTGCTGTAAGGCTACAGGGTAAGATAGTATAGATAGGAGTTTGGAAGCATGTTCTGGTAGGCATGTCATTTAACTGCTTCGAACTTCCCTCTCTGCACTTCCCTTCCATCTCAATCTCTGAATTAGGCATAATATCCATCTCAAGGTCAACAGTTAATAGTGGATGGGAAAACAACTATTATAAAGTATAATGTGAGTTCTGTAAAATATAAAGAGATGGTTTCGTTTAACTGCTTTTATGTGTTGCCTGGTTTCTGTATAGGAAAACAGGAACTCAAATCACTTTTGTCTTAATATTCTTAGCCTTAAGTGAAGAATCTAGACTCTTAGTCCTAAGTTTGTGATACTCAGCTCATATGCCACAGGGGATATTTGGCAGTGTCTGGACACTTTTTTTTTTTTTAATGTTGAGGGTTAAACCCAGAACCTTGGAAATGCTAAGCACATGTTCTGCTACTGAGTTGTACCCCCAGCCTGAAGAAGTTGTTTGATTGTCACAGCTGGTACATTGCTACCGGTTTCTAGTGGTTAGAGGCCAGAGATGATGCCAAACATCCTGTAATGCATAGGATAGCCCCCCCACCAACAGAATTATCTGGTCCAAAAGGTCACTTGTGGTAAGGTTGAGAAACCCTGGCCTAGTTTTGTTCAGTACTTATAAATGTAAAAATAAGTGAAAATTACGTTATGAAGAAAATTCAAGCAATATTAAGTTCTTGTTAGTCTCAAAACATGATGGTTTAAATCAAAGTTAATTAAAGTTAAAATTTAAGTCAGTTCTTTGGTAACTAGTTATATTTCAAGTGTTCTAAGGCCACATGTAGCTACTCACCATCACACTGGACAGTGCAGATAGAAAACAGTGCCATTATCACTGAAAGTCCTCTTGGAGAGTATTGTCAGAGAAAGTGTGATTCTTTGCATAGAGCATAGTATTTAGTAAGTGCTCATGATTGGAAACTGTTGTATTTAAAGACTCAGGAATATCCTTGCCCTCTCAGTAGAAACCAGAAGATAGGTATTATGATGAGTTGAACAAAAGTTGTGGGGGGTGGAGATTATCATAATTGAAAGCTGCCTGAAATTTAAGTGGGTGGCACCCCCCCCAAAAAACAAAAACACTCAATCCTCAAGTGAAAACAAAACAGAAAGCAAACCCAAAACCCACCCAAAATAACACATATTAGGCTGTGTGGGATAGAGCATCATATCATCAGTGGGAAATCTTAACTCTTCATTATTTTGGGATTGTTACCTAAAAACAGTACTGGAAACACTACTGGAAAGGCAGAGCCGTGCTGCATAAAGTGATTAAATGAAATTGCTGAAGGAAAGATTAAAAGATTGAAACAAGGGCAGATTAAATTTACATTTAAGAAGTTGATTACTAAATCATAGACCTAGGAATAAACAGGCACTTGTGAAGGAAATCATATGGTCCACAGGAGTACAACTGGGAGAAATGGGATGGAATTAGGAAGGGTAGGATTTTTTTCTCTTAACTATTAATTTAGCAAATGATCTCTAAAGGAAAGTTTAATCATTGAAGACTGTTAAATTACATTTAAGTAGACCTTAAAGGGCATATTGAAGGGAGCAATTTTATGGTGAAAGAGGATGTACTTATTGCCTTCTTTTCCCCCATTTTATCATACTTCTAATAAAGAAAAGGTCCAGTTACTGTCCCCCTCCCCCCATTTTGGTATTGGAGATTGAACTTAGGGGCATGCTTAATCACTGAGCCACATCCCCAGCCCTTTTTTATTTTGGGACAAGGTTTGCTAAGTTGCTGAAACTTATTTCCAACTTGTGATCTCTGGCTTTAACCTTCCTAGTTGCTGGAATTATAGGCTTGCACTACTGTGCCTGGGCACCACCTGTGTTTCTGTGATTTTGATATGTTGGCATTCTGATAGATTCCTGGGTCTCTATGATTATGAAATGTTGATGTAATTTTGCTGATTTTTTTTCTTTTGTGGTACTTGGGATGGAACCCAATCTCTCACATAACTCAAGAGACTTAAGATTTTCCACTGATGATATGATGCTCTGTCCCACACAGCCTAATCTCTCTCACAAAAGCAAGTACTCTACCAGTGAGCTATATACCCAGTTCCAACATTTTATTTTGAGATGGATCCTTGCTAAGTTGCCAGGGCTGGCCTCTAATTTGCCATCCTTCTGCCTCAAGATCCTCCCTAGTAGCTGGGATTATAGACTGGGATTGTAAGCATGGGGCATGCCACCAGAAAACTTGTTTGGCTTGTAACTTTTTAGAAGAATGGGCGGGAGGGCGGGATCACATTGGAAATCTTAATATTCTCGACAGCTCAATGCTTTGGGGTGTCTTTGTGAGTGTGCACGCTCGCTTGCGCTGAAGCTGTTACCCAGGGCCTCTACTAAGTGTGAGCCCTACTGTTGAACTATACCACCAGTTCCAAGGTTGTAACTTCTTAATCTCCAGTATAATGGCATTTTATTAACAGTCATTTTGTAATTTTACAATTAATGATGAAATTAAATGATTTTCAATGGGGATATACACTGAAGAATAAGATAAGGTCAAGTGAAAAGTTTGTGATATTTTTCTAAGTAATATATAGCAGTGAGAGTATTAGTAAACCGAGTTTATCTTTTAAGAATTTATCTCTAATATTTCATTATTTTTTGATATAATCAGTGTAGTGATAATACACTTCAGAATGAGAAATATGTTAAATCCTTAATTACCTATGCTTTGAAACTTTTTTTTTTTGGTACTGGGGATAGAACACAGGGGGTACCTGACCACTGAGCCACACCCCCAGCCATATTTTATATTTTATTTAGAGACAGGGTCGCTGAGTTCCTTAGTGCCTCACAGTTGCTGAGGCTGGCTTTGAACTCGCGATTAAATAAAGTGTTAATATTGAATGTTATCTCCCTGGTAAATTCAGTTTGTCTTTTTGCATAGCAAACGTACTGTATTTATCTGGGCATGGTAGCACATGCCTTTAATCCCAGTGACTTGGAAGACTGAGGCCAGAGGAACACAAGTTTGCAATTAGAGGCCAGCCTCAACTTAATCAGACCCTAAGCAACTAATGAAACCTTGTTTCCAAAATAAAATAAAATAAAATAAAAGGGCTGGGGATATGGCTCAGTTAAATGCCTCTGGCTTCAATCCCCAGTATCAGCCTCCCCCCCTAAAAAAGGGTATTCCCATTAATAATATATTTTCAGTATTTACATCTTACAATTATACTTTACAACAGTATAGTTCATTCATTTCAAGTGTACCATTTGATCAAGTTTTTTGAGAAGAATGTACATTTGCATAGCTACCACTCAGTCAAGATGTAGAACATTTTCATCACCCCAAAAAGTTACCTTTGTATATTAAGTCCATTCTCCCTACCTCTTCTGTCCCTTGCAACCACTATTCTGCTTTCTTTTACTATGGTTTTGCCTCTGTAGGATTTTGTAGAAATGGAATCACGAGTCTGGTTTCTTTTGCTTAGAACAATGCTTTTGTTATGCATTGCTTTTGTAGTAGTTTCTTTATATATTAATGGGTAGTAGTATTAAATTGTGTATCTATACCATAATTATAAAATCTGTTTTATAGTTGTAAATTTGGGTTTTTCTATTTGGAGCCATTCCCTAGTATTCATATTCTTAAAAAAAAAATTCCTTGTTATAAAAAAAATTCTTGTGGAAAACAGAGAATCTCAAATTTGAGATGAAAAGTTCTGGCTCTCCCTGTTAACATGTTGGTGACTTTGCAATTTTTCTTCCTCTCTTCCCACCCTTCCTATCCTTCTTTCTCTGTTTTCCTTCCCTCTCCTTAAATTCTCCCCCATCCCCTGTTCTTTTTTTTTCCTCAGGGATGAGGGATACTCTACCATTGAGCTACATGAGCTACATGTGTGTTTGACTTTAAGTTTTTTCTTTTTCGTTTTTTTTTTTGGAGGTGGGGTGGGGTGCTTTACCACTGAGCCACATCTGCATTACTTTAATTTTTTTTTTGAGACAGTCTCCTAAGTTGTTGAAGCTGGCCTTGAACTTAATCCTCTTGCCTTATCCTTCCAAGTCACTGGATGTGTGCCACTGTATCTGACTATAATTTTATATACCTGAATTTTTTCTTAACTAATTTGTTAAGATATTTTTCATAGGAAGCAGGCAGAGTAAAACATTATGTGTATGTGCATGTATATAAAATTTTTTTTTGCATTGGGGGTTGAACCTAGGGGTGAGCCACATCTCTATCCCTTTTTATTTTTTATTTTGAAACAGGTTCTTAGCTTAGTTGCTTAGGATCTCACTAAGTTGCTGAGTCTTTCCATCCTCCTGCTCCAGCCTTCTGGCCTCCCAGCCTCTTAGCCTCTTGGGTTGCTGGAATTATAAGCATTCACCATCATGTCCAGCAACATTGTATTTTTATTGACAGCAAATTTGCATGTTAATTAAAAATAATATTAGCATATGTAAAGATATATTTTAAAATTTCATTAAATCTAGTGATTGTATTCTAGATTGCTGGTTACAAAGGTTATGATTGTGTCCAGTCTGTCAAGTACTATAATGAATGAATCAATAGAGTTACTTTCCCCCCCATTAGTTCAGGCCCCATTTTTTTGTAGTATAGGAGAAAAAGGGGTTGAAGCTACCATTTTATGCTGGTTCTGCTCCAGTGTGAACCTATTTGAATTCAGGTGATGTAAGGTTCCAGGTCTTTTCCTGAGCATCTCCAAGACTCTTACTCGGGCATGGTGGAAATTCATTTGGTTGTTCTTTGTGATAGCCTGCTTGATGTGATGTGAGAAGAGGTTCTGTGTTGTGTAAACTTTAAGTAAAAGCCAAATTTGAGATTAGCCAAATTTGATGGAAAATTTTAGAAAGCAGAGATAACATGGTAGGGTTATCTTAATATCTTTTTTTTTAAGAGAGAGAGACAGAGATTTTTTAATATTTATTTTTTAGTTATCGGCGGACACAACATCTTTGTATGTGGTGCTGAGGATCGAACCCGGGCCGCACGCATGCCAGGCGAGCGTGCTACCGCTTGAGCCACATCCCCAGCCCAATCTTAATATCTTGATGAGAACAGGGTTTTGTATAAAAGGCTGTGGGAGCTGGGTGAGGTGGTGTGTGCTAGTAATCCCAGTGACTCTGAAGGCTTAGACAGAAGGATAATAAATTTGAGGCCAGTCTTAGCAATTTAGTCAGACCTTTAGCAATTTATCAAGACCCTGTCTCAAGAAAGGATTGGGGAAATGGCTCAGTGGTGTAGCACCTTGGGTTTAATTCCCAGTGCAGTCCCACCCAACTCCCACCCTGCAAAAAGGCTTTGGGAAGAGAGGGCTATTGGGTTTGTGTAGTTGGTTGGTTTCTTACATTATAATAGTAATTGTTTCTTATTGAAAGTGTGTATGTGGGGATTTAGGGTTTTTTGGGAGAAGGTATTGAAAATTTAACCCAAGGATGCCTTACCACAGAGTTACATCTCCAGTTCTTTCTATTTTGAGACAGTCTCTCCTTAAGTTGCCTGGGATAGCTTCAAACTTGAGATTTTCCTGCCTCAGCCTCCTGAATCACTGGGATTACAGGCATGTGCCACCATGTCTTGCTCCAGAAGTAATTTGAATTTGTCCAGTTTATTGTTCTGTGTCATCACTTGAATCTAGAAATTTCTATTTTAAGTTTGTAAAGGAAGCACCAATTTGATGCTTTTTTTTTTTTTTTTTTCTTTAAACAATTGATTTCTTACTCTTTCTCCTTTCTTGGTGCTAGGTGTGAAACCCAGGGCTTTGCACATGCTAAGCACATACTCTACCATTGAGCTATAACCCCTAGCCATGGATTCTTTTAAAATCCTGCTTAGAATTAAGTATTCATCTTTGAGAAATTCATTGGTGTTTTACCTAAGTGATTATGCTCTGCTTCTCAGGTGTCTTGATTAGTATAGATTAGGGAATAATTGTAGTATAGATTAGGGAATAATTGAGGGGGGGGATATGGAGTATTTTCTTGATAATGAGCATTTCGACCTTTTGTTTCTTTGGTTTGTCCTTGGAGGAGTTTAGGAAGTACTTTTTCTTTGCCTCCTATTGTTGCCACAGGAGCATGAGTCCAGATAACTGGCACAGGATCCTAACAATTCCCTAATCAGAATTCTGTCATTGCTGTAGATGTAGAACCAGGCGATATGTTGACTTCTGAGAGCCAATGAAGGGTACATTCAACACTTGCATCCAAAGATGGGAGTCAGTAGATAGTTAGCAGCTACCCCATACACCCAGAATGTTTCTGGCTTCATAAAATTTTTGAATTGCAGCGATTTCAGGACAATCGGTACTTTGTTTTTCTTCTCTATGACATCTCTACTTTCCAGAAGACTCTTTGGAAATGTGAACTGATGGTTGCTGGAAGCTTTTCCTTTAGTAAATTCTAGGACATTCTTGAGAGGTGATAGGTTTTTTTTTGTTTGTTTGTTTTTGCGGCCATGATATATTTTTGTTTGTTTGTTTTTTGATGCTGGAGATGAAACCCAGGGCCTGCACTGACTATAAGCACATTCTCTACTACTAAGCTATGCCCCCAGCCCCCTCATAGTTGTTTTGAAATGGAAAAGTTTTTCTGATAAGAATATTTTATATGAGTAATGTAGCTTAACCAAATTGAAATAAAATCATTAACTGTGGTTGTTTTTTTTTTTTTTTTCTTCCAGTTAAGAGGTTCTTTGATTTAAAGCAGGAACTACAGGTTCTTAGCTGTCTTTTTTGAGAATAGAGTGTTTTCTTGCTCCTTGATTTTTGTGTGCCAGGGATTGAACCTAGGGCCACACACATGCTAGGTAAGCACTCTCTGTACCATTGAGTTACCTCCAAAGCCCTGCCTGCATACATTGAGTAAAACCAGAAAGCGGGGAAGTCATTTGCAGTAGTTTGTTTTGTTTACTTATTTGTTTTTACCATGAAGTTTTAAAAATTCAAGTTAAGTTTACATAGATAGTAGCTCCACCCTGGTACTATAAGACACTGGAAGTGTAGTTTTTAAAAACACACATCAGGACAGGCATGGTGGTCCATGCCTGAAATCCCAGAGGTTGAAGCAGGAGGATCTTAAGTTGGGGACCAGCTTCAGAAATTTAACAAAAACCTGTCTCAAAATAAATAGGGGGTAGGGCTCTACCTCGGTGCTAGAGTGCCCCTAGGCTCAATCCCTAGTACCACAAAGAAAAATTCGCCTGTGCTCATAAAGTTACAGTCTAGGCGGGACAGGGAAGTTGGTCTATAGGCTAGGCTAGTAGTAGATTATGAAAGACTGATGAAAAGAGGTAGTCAAGTTTGGGCTGTGTCAACATTTGCCTTGCTATTGCCTACACAGTTTGAGAACAGTGTTAAGATTAACTTTCCTTGTTCAGCAAATGTTGTGTGCGTCTCATGTGCAAATGTGCTCCGCTAGGAATGGCTTATGTGTTTCACTTGCTGCACCAGCACTTCCTGGAATTCAGGATTAGGAAGTGCTTGGAACCTCTGGCTCATTGGGAAAGTTTAAAGAAGAGTAAGGTTGGGCTGAGGATATAGCTCAGTTGGTGGAGTGCTTGCCTCTAATGCACAAGGCCCTGAGTTCAATACCCAGCAACACAGACACACACACATAGTAAGGTTATAGATTAGTGGGCTCAGGGAGTGACTGCAGGTGATTATGCAATTTACTGTTTTTCTAACTTGATTTGGAAACAATTATGGACTCCCAAGAATTTGCAAAGATAGTATTGAAAAGTCCATGTATCCATCACTTAGTTTCCTCCAGTAGCAAATTCTTAATTATGCAGGTATTTTTGTCAAAGTACTGAAGCTAGAAAGCAACATTTTCCCCACATGCGTTTAATTTTTTAATTTTAATTTTTTCCTATATGCATTTTTGAGAAATATTTCCCTTGAAATAAATAGATCAGAAGACTTTTTTTTTATTTTAAAAATTTATTCATTTTTGTGTTACTGGGAATGGAACCCAGGAGTGCTCTACCACCAACCTATATTCCCAACCTTTTTTATTTTTTGAGAAGGGTCTTGTTAAGTTGCTCAGGCTGGCTGGGAATTTGCCTTTCTCCTGCCTCAGCCTCTGGAGTTGCTAGGATTTTAGGCATATGACACCATGTTGGCATGATGTAATATTTTAATGGGCATAGAATTTTATATCACACTTATTTTCCTAAGAGCCCAAGGTGAAATGAAATAGTAAAAACTGTATTTCTGAATTCAGATGTATCTGTTTAATTCTTAAGGTTTGTTTTCTAATATTGACATTCTTTATCAAGTGATACAATTGTTACAGAATTTGGCAATGATATCTGAAAGATTCTGTGTGCCACAGGCACCAGAACTCTTGAGAAGTGGAAGGACTCTGGTCTGAGTTAGGAGTCTTTCTGGTCTCTCTGAACTAGTCACGGAGTCTCAAGGCTTATCATCATTTTCCTGCAGTCTCAGTTTACTCATTTTGTATATGAGGAGGTATATGTAATGTTTGAAAGTTCATTTTAATTTGAATCTTTAGGCCTGTGATATTATTTTACAAATTGTATTTGATATATTTTGGCCAGCTCTGCCATTTCAAAACTTTGGTTTTTATTTCCTGCCTCTTCTCTTCTCCCTCCTGATCCTCCTCCTCCCTCTCCCTCCTCTTGCTGCTCCTATTTCCTCCTCCTCTACCACCACCACCACAGTATTGTAGTAGCAGTAATAGTAGTAGTGATTGAACCGAGGGGCACTTTTACCACTGAACTAAATCCCAGCCCTTTTAAAATTTATTTTTGAGACAGAGTCTCACTAAGTTGCTGAGAGTCTTCCTGAGTTGCTGAGGTTGGCTTCAAACTTGTGATCTTCCTGACTCTGCCTCCTGAATTGCTGGGATTATAGGCGTGTACCACGACTTGTAATCATTCTCATCGATATTCAGGAGTGTGGATGAAAATAGTGGATGGAAAATAGAGTTTTTTAAACCTTTTCCACCTTATTTTAATTGAGCTTTTTAAAATAAACAGCTTTAACTCTTTTGCATTATTATTATTTTTTAAATTTTAAACTAAGGCTGGTGCATTTAATTTAACATGAATAAATGCAGTCCATTTGTATTATCTGTTAATTATGTTTTTCATATAAATTTAGTAGCGGAAAGTTCTGTGTGGTTAAAAACAAAACAAGACAAAAAAAACCTTATTTGAAATAGCATGTGATAAAACAAAAGCACACCCACAGTGGTATCTCTTAGAGTTGGGAGTGTTTGTTCACCTTTGATTTCTCATGGATTGAAACAGTTGCTCTACTCTTTGGGAAAGCTGTATAGGAGGTCCTGGTATTGCCAAGTACTCAGAAACTTTTCTATTTTCCAGGATACCTATTAACATTCTGAATTTTAGAATAATAATTGATGATGCTTTATGGTTTGACATGATCAAATATGTCATGTTTGAGGTGTTCTTCAAAATTTTACACAAAGAAGGATTTTAGGATTTTATTTTATAGCTAAGGGAAATGAGGGTTGGAGTGCTTAGATCAGTTAAGTGGCAAAGGCTAGAGCCTACATTAACTTAGCCTAATTGGTTTTCCTTTGGAAACTTGTTACCAGCACATGCTTTTTAAATAATGTGTATATGTTAAGATATATGTAAATGTAATTATATGTTAATATTTACATACCTGTTATATGTATTTGTACACAATATTCGAAGCCATTAATATACTATCTCGGCTGGGCACAATGGCTCATGCTTGTAATCCTACCTACTCAAAAGGCTGAGGCAAGATTGCAAATGTGAGGTCAGTTTCTGCAACTTAGATAGACCCTGTCTCAAAATAAAAAGGGCTTGTAATTAATTATTCAGCAAGATATTGGGGGGGGGTGTATTCAGCTACATGTCAGTTCTAGTCTGGGGTGTGTTGTGGTGGATCTTAGTCTGTGGGAATGATAGACCATGACATGACAGGGCATTGTGATAAGTTCAATGAAGGAGATGTTTAAGATTCTTTATCAGAGCCCCCTGGCTTAGTCTTGGGAAAGTATTGGGGTGGTGTCTTACCTAAAGAAGAACTGTTGCAAATGCATATGGGATAGTGAGTAGGTGGTAGGCTGAAGGGCTTATGTGAGAGCTGTGGGAGGCAGTACAGAGCATTAAGAATTGAAAAGCTTTCTAGGTAGAGAAACAACATGTGTGAACACCCCAAGGTAAAAGTGTGCAGTGGATTTGAGGAATTAAAAGCCCCAAATACTTAAGAGTGATGAGTAGGGTTTCAAATCAGTTTAATAGTTTCTTGTACAAAAGGATACTATATTAACTGTATTCAATAATGATCTTAGTATTATCATAAGTTTGCTGTGCTTGGTCATATTTAGCTGTAACTGGTTTATCTAGGTGGTTAGATTTGAGAAACTGAACCAGTACACTAAGAGGTGTGTCAGTTCCATCCCATTTTAGGCCACTTGCTTGATTTCTTGACTACAAATAGCATTCTTCCCCTTTGTTTGACCAAGTTGTTGGTGATTTACTATTTCTGAAGATAAACATGCCTTACTGCAATTGGGAACAGTGTGAATTCTGCTTACAGACCGGTATCACTGAGACGAATAAAAGACAATGTGTTTTTCTAAGAGATTAAAATGGTATTAACCATGTTAAAAGTTTCATTAGAAATATTGGAAAAAAATGACAAGTGTACTTGCGTGTGGAGCATGGGTGATTATTTTTGATGTTATTAATGTGTTTCAATATTTTATATATTTATAAATGTTATTTTAACAGAAAATAAATTCCTAGGCAAGTACTTCAGTTTTTTTCCCCCCTAAAAATAAGAACATCAGAAGCATTGAATAATGAATAACTATTTAATTTCTTTCTTTTTTTTTTTTTTTTTTAAGGAGAGAGAGAGAATGAATTTTTTAAAAAAATATTTATTTTTTAGTTTTCGGCGGACACAGCATCTTTGTTTGTATGTGGTGCTGAGGATCGAACCCCAGCCGCATGCATGCCAGGTGAGCGTGCTACCGCTTGAGCCACATCCCCAGCCCCCTATTTAATTTCTTCTAAAGATTTTTTTCTTTGTCTGGGGTTGTAGCTCAGTGGTAGAGCACATGCCTAATATGCATGAGACCCTGGATTCCATTCTCAACACTGCAAAACAGGCTAGAGTTTTTTTTCTTAAAAGGATGTTGAGTTTATGGAATTATTATTATTATTCTAAAAATCTTTTTGAAGTTACAAATGGAAACTTACATAGAAAGATGAGTATAATGCTAATTTTTAACAGATTTACAAATTTTATACATGCAGTAGAAAATTTTCTCAGAAATGTATTTGCAAACATTTATTAGAGTAAATCCCAGGATCAAAACATTCACTATCCTAAGATCTTGCTATCAATTGTTAAAACATTGGCACCAACTTATACTTCCCATAATCATTATGTACTCATTTCCTTTATCAAAGCCATGTAATTAGATTTCCAAAAATCTTTTGGAGTATATTAATTTAAAATAGCATTTCGTTATCAGGTTTTTTTTTTTTTTTTGATTTATTATTTTTAAAAGTTTATTATGAATCCAGGAGCAGTGGTGCACGCCTGTAATCCCAGCAGTTTGGGAGGCTGAGGCAGGAGGATCGCCAAAGCCAGCTGTAGCAAGAGCAAGGTGCTAAGCAACTCAGTGAGACCCTGTCTCTAAGTAAGTTGCAAAATGGGGTTGGGGATGTGGCTCAGTGGGCAAGTGACCCAGAGATCAATCACTGGTATCCCCCCGCCTCCCCCCCTCCAAAAAAAAATAGTTTATTAGGAGCTTTGATTTTTAACAAATCCCATGAGTTTTAGATACAGGGGCCTAATTTTTACTTGGGTTTACAAAATATTCATATCCTTGCTCCAAAGAAGGGGTAAGTAATGAAAGTCTTTTGGGTTTCAGTCAAGTATTTATTGTTTTCATTTTACATTCAGAATATGGTGATAGAGAAGATAGTTTGTTAAAAAAAAAATTGTTACAAAATTGAAGCAATTTTTTCCCTAATACATTCACCAGAATTTTCATATTAACTTAAATATAAATCAAGATCCCCAGAAAATGTTTTTTTAAAAAAGTGACATTGTTGACATCTGGGATTGTGGTTCAGTGGTAGAGCACTTGTCTAGTATGTGTGAGGCACTGGGTTCAATCCTCAGCACCACATAAAAATAAATAAATACAATAAAGGTATCATGTGCATTTACAACTTAAAAAAAGTGACTTTTAATATTTATTGAGGGCTTGTTTGGGATCAGATATTTGTACATCAGTAAAGAAAAGAGGCAAAAATTAAATTTTATACTTTTCATTTATTTGAAATGTATTATTAAAAACTAATTACCGACACGGAAAGGCCCTCTGAATTGACTGTTCTTTGTAATATTGCTAAATGATCTTTTAGACATTCTAATCATTGGTACAGTGCCATGCTTTAAATTCAGTGCCCCCCAGGAGCTTTGAGGGGAACCTCTTTGAGGACAGGCCTATAGGTGCCTTTGTATCCTTAGTATCTGATATATACTAGTATGTATTTTTCTTAAATTAATTAGACTTCAAAAATAAGCAATTTTTAAAAATTCTTTTGCAATACTGGAAATTGAACCCAGTGATGCTTTACCTCCTGAGCTGCATTCCCAGCCCCTTTAATTTTTATTTTGAGACTGAGTCTTGCTGAGGCTGGCCACAAATTTGCAATCCTCCTGCCTCAGCCTCTTGAGTAGCTGGGATTATAGACTTGTGTCTGACAGCAAGATATTTAATAAAATTTAGTTCTCACAACTATATTTAAATTTTTTTAGAATAAAGGCTGAATCAAGTGTTTGTGTTTTTGTAAACAGAATATTCTGACTAACATTGGAGTTAGCACATTGTAACTTCAGTTGACAACCCTTCCCATTAAATGTAATGATCCTTGATTCTCATATATTTGTGTATTTTGGGGGAGATTGATTTTTATTTATTTAAAAAGTTTTTCAACATTGTGTTATAAGCAATTTCAGTTATGCAGAAAACTTGAAAGAATAAAAACATGAATTGTCTCATTTTTTTACTTTGTAGACTCAGTAATTAATATTTTGCTGTATTTGCAAAATAATGCATGGATATATAAACAGCGTTGTTGAAGCTGGGCATGATGGCATGATATAATTCCAGCAATTCCTAAGTCTGAGGCAGGAGGATCACAGTTTGAGGCCAGCCTGGGCAACTTGGTGAGACCCCTGTCTCAAAAAAGGGGGATTTTGGGGGTATAGCTCATTGGTAGAATGCCCTGTTCAATCCTAGTACTGCAAAGGATCCTCCCACCCTCAAAAAAAAAGCGCTTCATTGAACTATTGAAAGTTGCAGTTTTCATGATACAACTTCTTTAAATGCATGTACTATATCATTTAGATATGGATCTAGTGTATCATATTAACTAACATATTGTTATTATACCTTAGAAAATTAACAAAAATCAAATAGACAATGCACACTCACTTTTCTTTACCTGCCTCAAAAATGTCTTATAATAGTGGAGTTTCTCAAGCCAGAATTTGATTTCATTTTAAATTTTATAAAGATTTTTTTTTTGGTGGTGGGGGGGCGTGTACTGGGTCTTGAACTCAGGGGCACTTGACTACTGAGCCACATCCCCAGTCCCATTTTTTGTATTTTATTTAGAGGCAGGGTCTCACTGAGTTGTTTAGCCCCTTGCTTTTTTCTAAGGCTGGCTTTAAATTTGCTATCCTCCTTTTTCAGCCTCCTGAACTGCTGGGATTATAGGCATGTGCCACTGCACCTGGCTATAATGAAATTTTTACAAAAGTATTTTGCAGTTTTTCCAAGGGCTACACACATAACCATTTGATATTCAAATCATTCTATTTCAAAGCACAATTGTGTTTTCAGTTTTCCTTAATTGATCTGTATATAATATTTTTGATTGTCAGAGGTGGGTATATTTTGATGAATTTCCCAATAAATGAAATCTGGTGCCTTTTGTAACATTTGGAATTTCACTTTGCAGATATTTTGCTTTGAACTATGGTGAATTGTAAAGTAACACCTTTATGATGGCAGTAACTTGACTTCAAAAGACATGGAAGTCACGGGCTGGGTTGTGCGCTAGTTAAATTTGTGGGATGTTTGGAGACCATTTTTGTTTCTTGTTTGGTATGGGGGATTGAACCCAGGTTACTTAACCCCTGAGCCACATCCCCACCCCTTTTTATTTTGATAAAAGATCTTGCTAAGTTGCTGAGGCTGACCTTGAACTTGTGATTCTCCTGCCTGAGCCTCCCTAGTCACTGGGATTACTGGTGTGTGCCACTGTGCCCAGGTCATAGACCATTTTTTAAGAAATTAATGATTGATGAAGGTTTTGGTCCTTCTGCTTTTGTTTTCCTATGCAGTCAGTCCTTGACTAGGGATGAGGAAATGAGAGTATTCTGTAAGTATATGTTACCAGGTGTGTTTGTTTAGGGTTTGCCTGTCAGTGTTGTACTACTTACTAGGGTATATAAAAATGTGGCTTTTTTTGTTGGTGTTATGCAGGGACTGGCTTTTTATTTTGAGCAAAGATTTACCATTTAGGTGAGTTTATGGGTGAATAGATTTGTAAATAAGATATTTGAAATGAATGTATAGGAAGACTAATGTTAGCCCTTCCTTCCTTCCTTCCTTCCTTCCTTCCCTCCTTCCATCCCTCCCTCCCTCCCTAGGGCCTTGTGCCTACTAGACAAGTGCTACTCCACTGAAGTATACCCTCAGTCTGTTTTTCCGTTTTTAGATGTAGTACAATTAAAGGAATGTGGTAAGGAAGATGTCAAAGATACAACATTACTGAGGCTTTTATTCATATACCAGTGAAACCAAAGCCAAAGAAATGGTGAGGTTCTCTTTGATCATCGTTATGATTTTTTTTTAATTGCTAATAGCAATAAACTACCTCAAACCTACAGGGTAAAACAACAGTCATTTTTTTTTTTTTTTTTAAGAGAGAAAGAAGAGAGAGAATTTTTAAATATTTTTAGGTGGACACAACATCTTTATTTTTTTATTTTTATGTGGTGCTTAGGATCTAACCCAGCGCCCCGCACATGCCAGGTGAGAGCGCACTACTGCTTGAGCCACATCCCCAGCCGTTCAATAATCTTATTTATTTATTTAGTTGTAATTAGGCACAATACCTTTATTTTATTTATTTTTATATGGTGCTTAGGATCAAACCCAGGGCCTTGCATGTGCTAGGCAAGCACTCTACTGCTGACCACAACCCCAGCCCAGTCATTTATTCTTATCTCTCAGTTCTGAGTAATTAACAGGATTCAGCTAGATGTTTCATATTCTGGGTTTCTTAAAAAATATTTTTATTTTTTAGTTGAAGTTGGACACAATACTTTTATTTATTTATTTTTACGTGGTGCTGAGGATCCAACCCAGGGCCTTGCACGTGCTAGGCAGGCCCTCTATTGCTGAGCCACAACCCCTGCCCCTCATACTCTGGGTTTTTTACATAGTTGCAATCTTAGAGTAGGTAGCAGAAGTAATCTTCACTGAAAACTCAAATAGAGGAGGTCTTAGGCATCTGTGCTTATCTGTGTGGTATCTTCAACATGGAGGATTCAAGGGAAATTGAACCTGGAGGTGCTCTACCACTTCAGACCTTTTTTTTTTTTTTTTTTTTTTTTGGTGCTGGGGATTGAACGCAGGGCCTTATGAATGTAAGGCAAACACTCTACCAACTGAGCTATATCCCCAGCCCCTACTTCAGACCTTTTTGTTTTTATTTTGAGATAGGATCTTACTAAGTTGTCCAGTGTGGACTTGAATTTGTAATACTCTTGCCTGAGCCTCCTTAGTTGCTGGGATTTACACACAGGTGCCACCACACCTGGCAAGGTAGCTAAAGTAATTACGTGGTAGTTCAGAGTTTCAAAGACCCAAGAAAGAGAGCCAGGCTGAATGCCCTCTGTGCCCTACCCCCCTTACTAGGGATTGAACCCAGGGCCTCATGCCTGATAGGGAAGTGCTCTACCACTGTGCTGTATCCCCATCCCTGTGGAATGCCTTTTTATGACCTAAGCTGAGGCAACTGTATAGCAATAAACCATTTTTGCTTCATTCTGTTTTTGAGAAGCTAGTCATAAGGTAGCCCATGTTTTGGGGGAAAGTAATTAGACTCTACCTCATAATGGGTGGAGTGTCAAAGAATTTGGCATTTTAAAAGCCAGCATTAAGAAAGATGAAAAACTTATAATAAAGCATAATTACTCTGATTTATGTGCCATGAAGAAGCAGTGTAGGCTTGACATTATAGCATTGGACATTGTTCAACTCCAGGGCTGCAAAAGTTCCTCATACTGTTTACTGATACCAAAGAAAGAACTTAGAGGATTTAAGAAAGGCTTGGACACTTTTCTTACTCATGTGCTCCCTGGGTTGCAGGCCAAGATAAAGTGGAGGGCTACATCATGCCTATAAGCTAGGGGAATATGTATGCACGTAGATAGCATGCCAATTGCATATAGATTTCTTCGGGTATTTTATGAGTACATGACTGCTACGCAATTGAATTCCTTCTGCTTTAATATATATATGTTTAGTTGTTGCTGGACCTTTATTTTATTCATTTATTTGTATGTGGTGCTGAGAATCGAACCTGTGCCTCACACATGGGAGGCAAGAGTTCTATAACTGAGCCACAATTCCAGCCCCAAATTCCTTCTGCTTTGATCCCCACTTAAAGATTGGAGATAAGAGAAGTGGCCAGTTTTCCTTCTTTCCACCCAACTCATTTTTGGGAGTCCTTTTTAGTTGAACTTCAAGAACAATAAGTCTAGGCACTGATGGGTGTTAAGCCCCAACAGACATTATAAATGCATTTTGTGTAAGTGTAACTACTAATGAACATATATTTGTAGATAGAGGTATTGAACTTGACAGTTAAGCAATTTAACATCACAGAGACCCCAAAAAGCATCCAGGGCAGAATTACAAAAGAAGAATGTAAATGTGTTTCTTTGACTTTATGGATACTGCTCATGCAATCAAGTGTATGATCAGGCACATTACTCAGGAAATGTCAAACATTTTATGTATTTTGAGATTTAAAAATTGAAATGTGGGCTAGTGATGAGGTTTTTTTTTTTTTTTTTTTAATGACTGCTCAATCTCAGGGTGTATTTCCTGTGAAATAGTGCTTTCTTTGGATAAGAACTACTTGGCTTCATCAATCATTTGATGAATCAGCTTTAGGATCAAATGTTTTCTGTTTTCATAGTACATCTGTCCTGAAATAACTAAATTTTACTGCTATTTTGTATAGTTATTTAGTCGTTTGCGTGCTTACTGTGTGCCAGGCACTGTATTAGATATTGGATGTGTAGTAGCATTCAGAAGAAAGCTTAAGTTTGGTTCTAAAAGGAGAGTTCTAGAAATCTTTTGGTTGGAGATATTAGTGTTGAAATAATTATGTAACTTGTGAGTGTGATTAATATGAATCAGACATTTGTTGCATGGAAGATTTATTAGAAATAGGGCTGAGGTTAAATATACCTCAGTGGTAGAGGACTTGCCTAGCATGCAGGAGGCACTGAATTGAATCTGTACCATCGCCTAAAAAAGATAAGAAATAGGCCTTATTATTTCATTGCTTTGCCTAAGGGGATATTTTGTTATTAATGGGACCAGTGATATTAGTCATATATGCTATTTTCCTTGATATTTTGCAGTTTCTTATGGAATATGGGATAAAATTGCAGAAATTTGGGTAAATGTGAAAAGAAACACTATTTTGCACACCTACATAATCCTTTGTTGTTTAGTTTTCTAAGTACAAAAAAAAAAAGCCTTATCTCAAAGATTTAAGTGTTGCCATTGTAAGATGAGTATACATGTCTAGACGGTTTCTAGGGGCTTATGTAGGTCTAGGTCTAACTTTCAAAATCTAACTGGATGGGAAAGATGTTAGGAAGCATCAAGTGTCAAATTAAGTAAAGTCAGTTTTTAAGACTTTCTGAAAGCTGAGATATGCCATGCCTAATGTATTAATGCTTACTATGTGTCACAGAGAACTTTTCTCTTAATCATGGTCAGAGATAACTTTTTAGTTAATCTTTTACTTTAAAGATACTGAAAAAACCCTCATAGTGAGTTTTATAATTGATGCATGGGTTTTTCTTATGTGACTGAATGGAGCACTGGTAAAAACTGAAATTATAAAAACTCATTGTTTTGTAGAAGCCCCTCTGGTGACTGAGGGGCATGACTTTCTGGGCTAAAATTAATATTTAGAGACTAATCAGGTAAATCATGAGGTTTGTTCATTTTAAGTAATATCTTAGCATTGTTACTCCCTTCTATTTTTTTTTTAAAGAGAGTGAGAGAGAGAGAGAGAGAGAGAGAGAGAGAATTTTAATATTTATTTTTTAGTTATTGGCAGATACAACATCTTTGTTTTGTATGTGGTGCTGAGGATCGAACCCGGGCCGCACGGATGCCAGGCAAGCGCGCTACCACTTGAGCCACATCCCCAGCCCCACTCCCTTCTATTTTGGAAGCACTGAATTTTCCAAAATTCCCTCATTTAAACCTTGGGGAGGAAATTTGAATTGAAGGAGTAGAGTAAGTGTGCTTCTTCAGTGCATAGCTGTGAAGTGGTGAGTCTGAGCACATGCCTTTGGTCATTAAGACAACATCCTCAGGCTCTGCTGCTGAGGTGCTTGGGCACATTTTTGTGAACTAAAGTTGAAACATTTATACATAAAATGTCATAGTAAAAGGAGTGCTGTAGCCTTTAAAAGCAGTACATTAAGTGTTATCTTGACTACATGACTACATTTAAAAAATTGCTTTAAAAATTTGATCTATTTGTAGAGGACAGGATCATTATCATGTATCCTTTATCTTTCTTAACCTGAGGTTTGATGGAGAAGGTAGGACCATGTATAAAGTGACAGTCTTGTTTAGTTGGTTGTTAAAACTAGGACTGTTTCCAAAGTCACTATGTTATTACTTAGCTAGGAAGCTTTTTCTTTCCATCCTAATATGATAGGGTATAAGAAGGTGGACTATAGACATCAGAATCATTATCATAATAATGCTGAATTGTTTCCATCCTTTATGTATTTGTAGTTGGTCTTTGGCTTTGTATAATATCCTGACCTTTAGTCAGTCCATTTAGTACTTACTGTGTACTAAATATTACATCTACAAAAAAGCCTTGTCCTTGAGGAGCTTAGAGAAGTGTAAAAAAAATAGGAGTTTCAGAGAAAAAATTCAAAACAGTAAATTATTAATAGAATTGATGAGAAGTTCTGAGGGAGGTAAAAAGAGGAAATAAATACTCATTGTACTGTGGTATCCTAATTATACTTTTTGTAGATATTTGATATGTAACTTGGGTTGAGGTCATTTTATATGTAATTTGAATAATATTCCCAGGGTTTTAAAAATTCTATTTATTTATTTTTTAATATTTATTTTTTTAGTTGGTCACAATATCTTTATTTTTATGTGGTGCTGAGGATCAAACCAGGGCCTTGCATGTCCTAGGCGAGCGCTCTACTGCTGAGCCACAACCTCAGCCACCAGAGTTGTTTTTTTTTTTTTTTAATATTTATTTTTCAATTGTAGATGGACACAATACCTTTATTTGTTTATTTTTATGTGGTGCTAAGGATTGAACCCAGGGCCTCGCACATGCTAGGCAAGTGCTCTCCCACTGAGCCATAACGCCCAGCCCCAGATTATCAGGATTTTGATAGATGGCATGACCTCACATTATTTTTATTATAATTATGAACTTAGTTTACCCATCATCTTCAGTTATGTCTTAGTTTTTATTATGTGTTAGTTATGAGATCTATTTTAAATATCTTTCAGTTTTTTTTTGGGAGGAGGATGGTGGGGGCAGTGCAGGGGATCACATTCAGGGCCTTGTGCATTCTAGGCAAGTGCTCTACTGTTGAGCTATGCCTCTAGCCCCTGGTGCATATTTTGTGATGAATTCACCCTTTCCTCTCTTTGTTCAGAGTGTGATACTATCCCTAAATAATAGCAGTTCTGTGTCCCCAGATTTCTTTTTTTAAAACTAGTTCCCTGTTAGCATTTCCTTTTCTTTCACTTAGGCAGAAATAGCAAGAGCAGCTGAATTTCTTACTAGCCTCTGTACTAGGCATATTGGTGTTTCAATACCCCATTGGTTCAAGTGTCTAAGTAAACTTTGCCATAATAGAAGTGAGTTTATGTTAAATTATCTCTTGGTATGTGTTGAAGGACTCAGCCACTCTTTGTCTGTTCTCTGAGTATTTCAGATCAAAACTCTTTTAATTTAAAGGTTGTTGTGGTTAGAGTTTTTCTGGCTTGTTTATATTATAGACTTGGGCCAAGCCAATAACTTCAGAAACTAGGAAGAGAGTTTTGAGAAGTAAGATCAAGGCCCTTGGTTTCAAGTAGAACTTGTTAGGAGCTCCTTTGCAAGCTCAGCAGAGCTCTTCCTTTAAGTTTATAAAGAGACCTTTGTCCGTGTGTGTTATGTGTGCATGTTTTATTATTTTGGTCTTTGTTCCTTCTCTTCCTCACCCCAAACTCTTCCCTGTGCTGTACAGTGATTTACCCATCTGTCTGTCTCCTTCTTTTTTTGGTAATGGGGATTGAACTCAGGGGCACTCTACCAGTGAGCCACATCCCCAGCTGTTTTTTGTATTTTATTTAGAGACAAGGTCTCACTGAATTACTTATTAGCAACTCCCTTTTGCTGAGGCTGGCTTTGAACTCATGATCCTCCTGCCTCAACCTCCCAAGCAGCTGGGATTTTAGGCGTGCACCACTGCGCCTGCCTTACTCCCATCTCTCTATTCTCTGCTGGAACATTCTGGGTGTTACATGCTCTTCTTTTCAAAGTGTCTTGGACTTCCAATCCTGTCTCAGTCCTACTAGATGTTACTATTCTTGAATGATTAATAAAATTGCTTTAAAAAAAAAAGTGACTTGGGTTTCTCATGACTTCACTGACACTGAGGATCCTTCAGACTTAATAATATATACAATCCAGATTTTAAAGGCAATCCTCAGAGGATTTCTGTTGATGTATAGCAACCTTTAAGATATATAAAGTTGTATGTATACATTTTAGATAGAAATAGATTTAATTTTTCTATCATTTTTGTAGATAAGACCAGAATCACAATTGTGAATTTGGTTGAACAAATACTGTGTGCTTTCTTTGTACAAAAAGGCAGGAGGGTTGACAATTTAAATTTTTGTTTTTAACTTAGTTAACTATTTTAGTGACATTTTAAGGAATTTAGCTTAGATACCAAATTTATATGATTATACTAGGAAGAGTGTTTCATATCCAATTTCAATTTGGGAAATACAAGATTCAGCAGAATTAAACAGGTTTCTATATTGCAGGACTTTATAAGAGACTTTAATGAGGTTTGTGAATTGTGAATTTTCGAGGAGGCTACCCTAATCAACAGTTTCCAAACTTGCAACAATATGCTTATTTAATAATTTAATATCTCCCTAAATGGACTGCTAATTTGAATATTTTAGATAATCCTTATGTGTATTTATGATATTTTAGAGTACTGAGTCCTAGATTTAGGGGCTCATCAGGATCACTTTACTTAAAAACTTTTTTTTTTTTAATTTTGAGTTTGTAATATGTGGTCAAAAATTGAATAGTATAAATTGACATACACTGAAAAATGTTTATTCTTGCTCTGTTCCTATGTGTACCAATATTTGTTCAACCAGAACACAAATTATTGAACCTTGTTTTGGTTTTTCTTCCTTGGGGTGGGGGAATCTCTGATTTTAGTAGTCTTATGTAGATTCTGGGAATGTTGTTTTAAATGTTCCCCAGAGATTTTGATGACCAAGTAGATAAGGAATTATGATTTTTAGATGGTACCTGTTATCTATTTCTTAAAACAGCTTTGTGAAATGTAGTAACTTCCATTTTTGGCCAAAGTGAAAAATTAGAGCAAGAGAATATTATATTAAAGGACGTACTCAAGAGTTATAGAGTGGCAGAATCAGGACTCAAAACCCCAGGCTTCTTTTGGGTATCTAGGTAGGATCACACTGGCACAATTTTTCCTTCTCATGAAGCTATGATGTTTATGAATGACCAAACCAATAGAATATAGTATGCATATTTTTATCTGCATGTTCTTATTTTGGCTTAGCATTAGGTATTAGAATTTCTCTTATTGCATTATTACCAACAGGAGATGTACAACAAGTGGACTTTCTGTTGTTTGAATTTTAAGGCAGTTTGCCTATTAGACTTTTATCTGTAATTTTTCTTCCTAATGAGCTCTTTGCTTCCAGTATTTGTTTGTTTGTTTGTTTATTTTCACATTTCCCTGACACTAACCTAGATTAAACCAAGCAGGAGGGAGAGAGGAGGAGAAGACGGGGAGAGTATCCTATGACAATAACAGTATTAGATGTATTTTCCTGTCTTTCTGGTCAAATCTTTTTTCTGGGGCTAATTATCCTCCTCCTACCTATTGCAGTGCTGTTTGAATTAAAGTTGTAGACTCCTGGAGGATTATTTTGCTGAATAATATCTTTGTTGTGATTTAAGAAACTCAGTCTTGTAATATTGGTCACAAAGCAGAACATCTGAAAAAATTTTGAAAATGACTAAACAGAAAACACAAACCATGACTCCACCGTTTTTAGGCAATGTTGGGCCTAGAACTAAGACATATGACTTTCATTCAGTCTCCATTTAGTGTTAACTGTGTTTCAGGTATTGGGGATTTAGACATTAATAAAGCATGGTTCTTGCCTTCGTAGAATTTGTTGGGCACTGAAAATCAAACATAGTAATTGTAAGAAATGCTGTGGACAAAATAGGCACTAGGTATATTGAATTTAGAAAAATACCTCGCTTAAACAGTAATTTAGGCTGAGTTAAGGTTTCTTATTAGCTGGGTTTGCAGAAGTCAGTGGGAGATAGTTATGTTAGGCTGAGGGAATAGATGTGTTAAAAAAGAGTAGTTTGAGCTAGGTACGGTGGTGCCTGCCTGGGAGGCTGAGGCAGGAGGATCACCAGTTCAAAGCCAGCCTCAGCAAAAGTGAGGTGCTAAGCAACTTCGTGAGACCCTGTCTCTAAATGCAAGCAAAAAATAGGGCTGGGGATATGGCTCAGTGGTCAAGTTTAATCCCCAGTACCAACCCTCCCCCCAAAAAAACAACAACAAAAAAGTAGTTTGAATATAATTTTGTGACAAGATAGGGATGTTTGGAGTGGTGGACCGCTTATCAAAGAAGAGGTGAGATTTGAAATAAGGGCAAGAAAAGAAGAAATCTCTCTTTGTGAGATTGAACACTCATGCACAAGAAACCTCGAGTTATAGGGCATTTACAGATATCTGTTTCCAGGATATCCCAGACTTAGCTGTAATTCCCTGGATCCTCAGATTTCTACCAGATATTAGGATTCAGATTGGGCCCTATTTAGTTTGGCAATCAATTCAAGCGAGAACTTGGCCGGTTTGAAGCTGCAATGTAGCATGCTATCCAAGGTTGAAAAATACGGTTAAATAATATTGATAATAGATGCCATTTATTGAGCATTTAAGTGCTCAGCCTTTTCCAAGGTCCATTATATAATTGTTTCTAATCCTTCTATAAGCAACATTGCCAGATTTTTTTTTTTTTTAATTTCCATTTAACAGACTGAGAAACTGACTAAGCTCTGGAAGGTTAAAGATACCCACCTAGAGTAAGCCAGGTAACAGTAGGGATGGGCTCAAACCAGGCTTGTTTTACACCACAGTGCATTCATTCTCTTTCCCACCATCACACTGTGTAGGTGTGGCTCCTGGGGCAGGTGGGATGGCAGCTTAAGAGGCAAAATTTCAAAGGCAGTGAAGCAGGTGCTTCAATTTTGATATAATAAAAGAATAACAAGAAGTGAATCCGGGTAGCTCTGTTCAGAGAAGCTTTTTAGATAATGGCTGTCGAGATCCTGGGTCAGGTATATAACTTCCTAGTTGTTTTGTTCCTGTAGAAAAATCAAATTTCGGGCTGGGATTGTGGCTCAGCGGTAGAGCACTCGCCTAGCACGAGTGGGACCCGGGTTCGATCCTCAGCACCACATAAAAATAAAGGCATTGTGTTGTGTCCATCTACACCTAAAAATATAATAAATATATTTTTAAAAAGAGAAAAATCAAATTTCATTGCAGATTTTTTTTCAGTTTATAGTTCTATCTATCTCAAGGATTGAAGTGCTTATCCTATGAAGTGCATCAATTATGAGATATTTCATTTATATGTAGTTGAAATTGGAATTGTAACAATTTGAATGCATTATCTACATTTGGTGGAAACTTTAGTGTGAATGAAGTTGTGGTATTCAGAAATGTGGATATGGCCTAAGGGTGAAGAAAGCCAACTATTTTCTCTTGAAATTTTGCGTGGGTGCTACAGTTTTTGGATGTGACTTCCAGAGACATCATTTTCTTATTAGCACAGTTCAATTCTTGTATGTTTGTGAAGTTTTATTGTTGGAAAAAAAAAAAAAGAAATTAGTGGCACATGCCTATAATCTCAGCTACTTGGGAGGCTGAGGCAGGAGGATCACAAGTTTGATGCTAACCTGGGCAACTAAGTAAGACCCTGTCTTAAAATCAAGAATAGAAAGGGATGAGAATATAGCTCAGTGGTAGAGTGCCCCTGGGTTGGATCTCTAGTACCACAAAAGGAATAAAAGGAAAAGGAAAAAAAAATGAGATTAGACAGAAGGACTTATCAAATTATAAAGAAGAATGCAAGAAGGCCATACCTTTTAAGTTTAACCACCAAATTTCTTCTTGTCCATTTGGCATGTGTACTCTTTCCCTTTTCCTGTTTTGAATGGAGTTGAAAATAACATGGTTGATTTTACTTTAGAGGAGAATGATTGTGTGTGTGTGTGTGTGTGTGTGTGTTCAGCATTTCATTTCCCAGAGATGTGTTTATCTTTCAAATGGCACAGTAGTTTGGGATTTTGGTCTCCCTTTCACTCTAATATGAAAAGGAGATTATTCATGACACTGTGTAGGAATTTCTAACCATAATATTTTCCAGTTTGGGGGAAGAAATTAATTGTGGGTTTAATGTAATTTTTCTCTTGTAGTTTGCAGAGTGTTCCTTTATAATCTGAATTTTCTCAGTTTAGTAGAAACCTTTTACATTTCAATTGAAAACCATCTTAGAGGGAATAGATTAAAAAGGTTCACATTTAAAAAATCACTTTATAAATTTACAATATTTAGAAATGTCTTCATTTGGTTTTGAATGGATTTTTGAAGGTGAATGTGCCACATCATTCAGGGTAAATTGAAGGCATTATATTATATACGCTAGCATTTGTCATCTTCTTAAGTGTAAGTGCTACCTATGGACAGTGATTCAAGAGGCTGACAGGTGGATTTTCCCCCTATAAAAGCCACCATTTAGGTGACTTGGGATCATTTAAGAGAAAGTCAGATGTTTGCTACTTGACAGTTCTTTGGTTAGGCAATAAGTGAGAAAAGTTAGACTGCTATTTTAGACATTGTCAAGCCAAATTTAAAGAAATAAAATGTAGCTTAGCTTGTGGCTGCACAAAGATATATTAGGTCTCAATGTACACGCTGATAATTTGAGGAGTTTATTATAAGATTGGGATCAGATTACTCTTCACCCAGGAAATACCCTGTTTTAGAGGGTGGAGGAATAATATTTTTTGTATTAGCTCTTATAACCAGAAATAGCTAAGGGCACGGCTGGTCACCACTAAGGAACTAAACCTAGTTTCTAGATCTCATTTTTCAAGAGAAGCCAGAAATCTGAAATTCTTTGTAAAATTGTCCAGTTTCAAATGTTGGCCAAGAAGCTTAAAAATATTTGAAATGCCATGTGATTCAGTTAAAGTCCATCTGAAGGCTGGCAGTTGGTTACATCTCCTTAACCATGCCTTTAGCTTTTGCCTGTGCACCTTAAAAGAGATTCTTCTGTATCTTTGCCCCTACTACCTGCCTTCCCCTCTGTTATTGTAAGTTCATGATAGATACTAGTGCCTCATGGAAGCTTAATATTGTCATTGTGGCCATTATGCTACTTTGCTGTATTATTTTATATCTGAACAATCATACATAGGTAAGCAGTATATTCAAAGTACAAGACTAGACCTGTGGGTTTTAGTGCAAGAGTACAAAAAGTTTATTAATAAGGTTTTAGATTGTATGTTGCAACCAGCCATTAGAAAACTGACTTGTTGAATTTTGGTGTAGTATCAGAGAATATCCTTAATTTGAAAATCATTTTGAAAGAACACAAACAGGAGGTTATTTTGGCTGACGATTGGGGCTGTAAGAAGAATGAATAATTACCCTCGCCCCCAACATTGATTTGAGTTCGAGGCCAGTCTGGACAACATAGGCCCCGTCTCAAGAAATAAAAATTATATATTCTTCCCTTTTTCCAACAACTTATTTATGTAGGGCCAACTTTTCTTCATATACTTATTGTTGTTATTACTTTTTACTGGGATTGAATCCAGAGCCTTGCTCATTGTGCTCATGCGCTTAGAACTGAGCTGTACCCCATCCCCAGATACTTTAACCAAAACAACATACTGTGTAGATTGAATGCAAAAACAAATCTGAGAGAATCTGACTAACTTAAGCCTGATAACAAAGAGGTTTGCAAAAACAGTTATCAAATTTTGGGGGGGGAAATAGTTTTGTTTTTGTTTTTTTTTTTTGTAGGTTCATAATTTGTTTGTTTGATTGTGGTACAGGATTGAACCCAGGGCCTTGTGCATGTGAGGCAGGCTCTTTACTAACTGGGCTATATCCTCAGCCCTGTAGGTTTATAATTTGTGTCAATACACAAATTTATTTATTTTTAAAAATATTTTTCTTTAAGTTGTAGATGAACACACTGACTATTTTTATGTGGTGCTAAGGATTAAAACCAGTGCCTCACAAGTGGTAGGCAAGCGCTGTACCACTGAGCCACAACCCCAGCCCTAACAAGTTTATTTTTTAAACATTTTTTGTTTTTAGTTTTAATGTTAAATGTGACCCACATAAACAGAAGTTTCTTGGGTCTTCAATAATTTTTTAGTATAAAATCGCCCTGAGATCAAGAAGTTTGAGAGTTGCTAAAGTACATCATGATGAGTGGGGAAGGGAAGCTGTTGAAAAGGTTGTTAGACTATTATATAGATTTTTCACCTCAGAACCAGAGACTCAGAAAATCCTTTTATAGGAGATACGAATAAACAAATCTTTATAGTCTGCATTTTTTTTGGGGGGGGGGATGTGTGTAACATTTTTAGTTCCTGTTTGACCATTGCAGTAACTAATTTGATTCCTTTTCTTTCTTTCCTGTGTGTGCCACCCCCACAACCCCACTTGGGGATTGAACCCCAGTGGTGCTGTACCATTGAGCTATATCCCCAGACCTTTTATTTTTTATTTTGAGGCAGGGTTCTTCTAAGTTGCCAGACTGGCCTTGAACTTGGGATTTTCTTTCTTCAACCTCCTGAGTTCTTGGTATTATGGGTGTGCACCACCGAGCCCAGCTACATTGGTTCATTAATGTTAAACTTTGAAATTTTCTGTGGTTAGCTGTGATATGAGAAAAAATTAGGGAAAAATGGAGAATTTTAAATACAGCTAAAGAGATATTCTCAGATTGTGGTTTTCCTACAGTTTTTGTGTGAAATGAATTGTAGTGAGTGATTTTTTTTTAAAACTTTGTGGTTAAAATGACAGTACTGCCTTTCCTTATTTTTCTATTTATTTATTAATTCATTCATTCATTCTTTTTTGTGGTGCTGAGGACCTAACCCAGGGCCTCGCATGGACTAGGCTAGCGCTCTACTGCTCAGCCACAATCCTAGCCCCTCTCCTTACTTTTCTATTCTTAATTTATTCTTCTATGAAATCATGAAAATGGGATACCATAATCAGGGTTAAATTCAGATACAACCATTGCAAATTGGATTTCTAAAAATGTGTCTGAAATTGAATGTCTAGGATTCAGATTCCACATATACAGTTCTTCATACTTAAAGAGGTGAAGAGAATCATTCCTAACATTGGTGCTTCTTGCTTTGCTGAGGCATTCCCCAAAGGCTGATGTGACTTTTTATTTCTTTTTAAAAAAAAATTTTTATATAACAGTGGAACACATTACAATTCTTATTACGTATATAGAGCACAATTTTTCACATATCTGGTTGTATACAAAGTATATTTACACCAATTCATATCTTCATACATGTACTTTGGATAACAATGATCATCATATTCAACCATCATTAATTACCTACCCTGCAGAATTCATCTATTCCTCCCATGCTCCCTCTCCCTATCCCACTGTGAATCAGCCTCCTTATATCAAAGAAATCCGGCATTTGGTGTTTTGGGATTGGCTAACTTCAGTTAGCATTATCTTCTCTAACTCCATCTATTTACCTGCAAATGCCATGATTTTATTCTCTTTTATTGTTGAGTAATATTCCATTGTGTGTATATGCCACATTTTTTTTTAATGCATTCATCTATTGAAGGGCATCTGGGTTGGTTCCACAATTTAGCTATTGTGAATTGTGCTGCTATAAACATTGATGTGGCTATGTCCTTTGACATCCCATTCACACTCCAACCCCCTGTGTGTGTGTGTGTGTGTGTGTGTGTGTGAGAGAGAGAGAGAGAGAGAGAGAGAGAATGATTAGAATCTGGTTGGTATATTATCCTGCTAAAGCTCTTTACCAGCCTCAGCCCCATGGGTCAAGGTAGTGCCTAAGTCACAATACAGAGTGCATAGGGGTGAAGAGCTTTACTCCCTTTACCCAAAATCCAATCCACAGTGCAGCTTGAGGAGAACACTTAGTGATCCCTTCTATCTTATACTAAAGATCCTCAAGAAGGCAATCCCCATGAGTTTGCCTCAGGCGATTTGTTTGTTCCAGAACTGTGTGAAAAGGAATTTGGGGTTGGTTAACCTCTCTGGACTGGATTGAACAAGTTAGCTCCAGGCTCTCTGTTTACTAGGGGAGGGGTGTGGGGGTGTTGGGGATGTGCCTACTAGATGCTGGCACAAATTAATAACCCATCTGAAAATGCCCTCTGTAGCTTTGCCCAAAATATAGCCTTTTCCTCCAGTTGTAACAGCTATTAGGTGGTAGGACCACCATGTGTTAGTTTGAACTTATTGTTATCAATGCGAATGTGTGTTGGCATGTGAAGAGGCCACAAAGAGGGACATAGTGTAAATAGGATGACAGAGTAGTTGTATGAAAGAGCAGCTTATGAAAGTTGAGAACTGATTACACTTAGAAAAGTGCCTAGTGGAAACATTGAGTTCTGTGAGAGATGGGTTTGGAACCTGTCTTTACCATCTATCTAGTAACAGTCACTCCAGAATTTTAAAAGTTATGTACAGTTTCCCATATTTCGAGCCCCAGTCTTTTGAGAAACGAGAAATGGTCCTACAGTATTAATTTTTTATGATCACAATCTGTGTGGTCACAGATTTTTAATGAGTATTGTGTTTGTGTTTTGGCAATACCTGTCTTCTGATAACAATAACAGGATTGAATTTTAAGGCATTGTTTGCAAGTGTCTGTGGTGTAGTATTGCAGATAAGCTTACTGACTTATTGTCTCTTCAGTTTTTATGTTATTTATTAAAACCTTTACTCCAAAACAAAATGATATGGTTAGACAAAAGTTTTAGTACTTTGATAGGTGATATCCAGAGGTTAGGGTGAGGTCATTTTAGGGTGGTTTGCTAAGGTGATTATTAAGGAAGTGGTGATTTACCGAATGTTTCTTCCATGTTCATGGATCTTCTAAATATGGGCAACTATCCTAAAAGAAATCCTTATATTCATTTGAATTTGAAGTCCTGGGGAATTAGTTTTGTTGAGTTGAATGTGAGGAGCCTTATCTGCCTCTGTAATGTGTTGTAAACAGTAACTTAGATTTTTGACCCGTGGACCTGTATGAAAAGAAGTAGAGGGATAGGGAAAAGACTAGGCAAATCTTTGCTTAGAGATAGAATAACATCCGGTGACTAGGATATGAAGTGGACAGAAAAGGTCTGAAATAAGATAGAAACTATAGACTTTTGTAGGAAAAAAGTAGGACCACCAAGAAAAGTTCATGGAGTAGGTAGCATTTGAACTGGGCATGAGTTATGTAGGAATGAGACTGGAGGAAATGTACTGGTGGCAGATTTTTGCCACTTCTACCATTAAGGTGATTGCTGGTAAATGTGAAACCTGAGCGGGTGCGCCTTGTCCAGATATATGAAAGTCATCACTTTGTGGATGGTGGGATGTGAAGAATATCTTTCTGTCCTTGAAGATTAAAACTTAAAAACTTTTTTTTTTTTTTTAAAGAAATTAGACAAGAAAGATGCATCAGGCTTTAATTCAGTTCAGATATGTGCCTGAACATGAAGGCATGTTATGTGGTAGGAGGTAGGCAGAGAATTTTAAAACGAAGCACCTGCACTAAATAGTATTGCCAGTTGAGGATCAGTGAATTGATGAATGATCTTTGAGATTGTAATGTTAAATTGGAGAAAATGAGATTGAAATCACAGGGGTTTTCAAGAGTAACAATGATGTATTTTAATTTCTAGCAGGTACCATTCTACTTATCTTGTCTCTTTACATCAGTTTGGATGTTGCTGCTTTAAAAAAATTCTAGCCTTTGGATCTGTGAGATGATCTATAAATCTAAAGAACAAAATAAGTGATTTAATCAGAATATAGAATACATCTTTGCTGTTGGAGGATTCAGCAACTTATATTGTTATAGGCACCCTGCAAAGACTTGTATGGCTATGCTTGAATGAGATTAAATGCTGAGTTATGAGATTATTTGTAATATTATGTTGTTCCATATAAAGGTTTATTTAGAAATGAAATTTGGTGGGCGCTAGCTGGTTGTCATTTTAAGATGGAAAACTTGTTAATATTGCCAGGAGAAGAAATCTACTTAATAACTTTTTCAGCATTGGAAGTTGGTGGACCAAGATTCTTTAAAGTGGATGAGTGTTCAATAATTATATAAGGGGCTAGGGATGTGGCTCAAGCGGTAGCGCGCTCGCCTGGCATGGGTGTGGCCCGGGTTCGATCCTCAGCACCACATACAAACAAAGATGTTGTGTCTGCTGAAAACTAAAAATTAAATATTAAAAAAATTCTCTAAAAAAAAAAGTTAAAATAACTTTAAAAACTGCAAAATTCCTAAAAATGTGTCTGCTGAAAACTAAAATGTAAATAAAATATTAAAAAAAAATTATATAAATACATTCAGAAACTTAGTAAATTTAAACAGATGTGCTCTTTGGCCTGTGGTAATTCTGTGATTTGGGTGTCTGCATCCAAAACTATAGAGAAGCATATACTCCTTAATATAGTTCATTATTTGCCCAAAGGCTTTGCTACTATTACCTGGACCCATGTAAACTAATTTGTTAGGAGCCCAGTTTAGTTATCTTTGGAGATTTGAAAGAATGATAACATTTTATGTGAATTTTGGGATTGCATTTAAGAATTAAATTTTGTTTTATATTTGAGGAAACATTCTAGATATCCATATAAAGTCTATTTGTATATGAAGCTTTCAGATGGGTAGGTAAAATTGACTATTGAGAATAAGTGCTATTTCTTATTCTTACGTATATATCTTTCACTGATGCCTTTGCTTTTCATACGGTGATAAGAATTTTGAGACTGAAAAGATCCAAAGATGACTACTAGTCCTTCCTCACTTAGGTGAAATATGAATAATAGAGGAGCAGGAGGTAAACCCCAGATTTTTTCCTACTTGGTGGGTATTGTTTTCAGTGCAAATTGGTGTTCAGATAGGGTTAAGGCATTATGATTTTGAAGATTAGAAAATTGATAACAGGAACCATTTTCACCATCTCTTTCTATCCTTGAATTTGCTGTTGATGTCTTATTATTTTCTAGAGTTTTATATTCTCACAGCTTATTTTAGTTTTATAAGTAATATCTACCTGGAATGATATTTGAAGCCAAGGAAGAAGCATTTAATTCTCACTCTCACTTATTGTTCATTTTGGAAAAAAACTTTGTCCCCCCTCATCCCTTCACTTTATGAAAGTTGTAGAGAAAAGTTTTGGGTTAACAAAAAAGGAATGAAAATGAATGGGGTTTGTTGTATTGTAGTGAACAAATACCTTCTGAGTGTGTCACTACTCTGGTTTTCATACTCGGGCTCTTATTCTGATGAAAAGTTTTGTAAATTGCTCGTGGTAAATTTGTGCCTAGGAAAGTAAGAGTTCCTTCTGCTTCTGTTCAGGGTCTTTGAAGGCTACTGTTATTCTCTGAAACATGATGTTTTAGTTTATTTTCTCCTCATTTTCTAATAAGCCTTCTCTCAGAGCTCATGAGTTCCACAAGGCATTACTCTTAGAGAGTGTTGGATTTTGTTTTCAAACACAGAAGTATGCTTTGTAAATGAGCAAACTGAAATTTGTTGTGAAAACTCAACTTTCTAGGACCAATAAAAACATGTTTTGTTAATGAAAGTGAATGCAGTACTGGGTTACAAAAATGAAAATGTATTTTATGGGGGCCAAATCACACAAGATCAGATGCTGTTCTTTAGGAGTGAGAATAAAGTCATCAGTGAGTGTTTTGCAAGGCAAATTACCTGTGGCATTATTTGAAAGTTGTTTTAGCTGCCAAATGTGATTTGGTGTTGGATTTTGGTGATTTTTTTTTTAATTTGTTTGTTTGAAAAAGATGCTCCTCATTAGTGAATAGGGAGGATAGAATTTACAAGAATTTATAAGTTACAAGACTGCTGACTTAGAATCTCTTATTGAAATAATTAGGTTATTTGTTCGTAGATAGATGATTTGTGGCAGTTTTTATATCTTAAACTGTACAAGATTAAAATCTGACTTCACTTTTGTCCCTCTTTTTTGCTATGTTCCCTTTCTAAGGGTACTATAGTTTATTTAACCAATCCTGCACTTAGAAGACATCTATGTCTCCAGCTTTTGCTATTATAAATAATGCTACAGTGAACATCTGCTATATTTCAGATGCAGTGTCAGAATCAACTTGAAAAATAGCTGTCCGTCTCTTTCCCCCAAAATGATTGACCAAGGGGGTGAGAACTGTTATAGATCACTTTTTAGAGAGCAATATTTGTAGAATTTTCTGTTGATAACAGTGTTCTGATTTTTTTCTCATTGTTTTCTAAAATCATCAGTTTGTAAGAATTGTGAAAATATTTTTAAATGATGAGGTAGTTGTTTTGGTGACTTAATTGAGAATTAAACCTTTAAAATCAATAATTTATTACATCTTTTAAAAATATTTTTTAGTTGTAGATGAACTCAATATCTATTTATTTATTTTTTAAATATTTATTTTTCAAATTTCGGTGGATACAACATCCCCATTTTATTTTATGTGGTGCTGAGGATCGAACCCAGCGCCCCGTGCACGCCAGGCAAGCTTGCTACCGCTTGAGCTACATCCCCAGCCCTCAATATCAATTAATTATTTAATTTTATGTGGTGCTGAGGATTGAACCAGTGCCTCACAGTGCAAGGCAGGCCTCCACCCCTGAGCTACTACCCCAGCCCTCTTTTATTACATCTTAATGTTACATAATTTCTTTCTTAGCTTAACAAAGTACCTGGTTTACATTTTCTGAGTCTGTATTAAAATGTTTTATATGAATTTAAGCTTGTTTTCTTGAGGTAAACAGTAAAATCATAACAGACAATACAAATTAATCTCTTTGTTGTACTGCTTTTTTTGAGATATTTCTAAGCATCTTCAGTACTCTTTTAGAAATGGGATGGATTGTTCTTTTCCTTTGTTTTTGAGCCATAAGTCCCTTTAAGAGCTCCAGACTGAGCTTTAAGTCAGACTTTTGAATATTTTTCTCCCCAGTTATATTAAATTCTTAAAGGACCTGTGCTTTCCAGGTATTTTCATTTGGTGTGATATTCACAAACTTCAAGAATCTCTTGGCAGGGCAATCCCCAATATAAACAAACCCCCAAATCATAAAAATAGAAAGGGCTGGGAATGTAGCTCAGTGGTAGAACTCCCAACTTCTTTTCTTAGTAGGAAAGAAGCTCTTTTGGGGCCGATAGCAGGGTCCCCCCACCCCCCCAAATTGGTTTTGTATTGGGTGTTGGTTCAAGTACCACATCTACTGCCAATTGTTTGATAAATAGACTCTAGAAGCCTCAGCTTCCTCATCTGTGCAGTAGGATTGATAAAGATTATTGTTATTGAAGTTGCCAATGGGGTAGAAAAGGAAGGGAACTGCAGCCTCTTATTTGTTTGTTTATTTATTCATTGGAACAAAAGTAAAAAGAATACAAAACGCATTCTTGCCACAGCAATTGTTTTGTATACTACTATTGTGAATCACCCAAATAATGAAACAAGTACCTATCAGAACTATTTATTTACAGATGATTTGAACATGTAGTTTATTAACTTTTTTTTTTTTAAGGTTACGAGAAGTTTCAGAAAAACTCAACAAATATAATTTAAACAGGTAAGAATTTTAAGAAATAAATCTATATTTTCTTTAGTATAGGGGATTGACCCAGGACCTTGTACACAGCAAGTGCTCTGCTTCATCCCCATTCCTAGATATTTTAAGTCTTTTTTTCAAAAAGTAATTTTTTCTTCTATTAGGAAAAAGAACTCATTAGGCAGTAGTTTAATATGATCAAGATAAACTTTCTTATGATTAATCTTTTACTCTACCATTTGTTTATAAGGTTGGTTCATTTAAATAACAGTTTTTATTCATACTGATTTTTTTAAACAGTACAGCATACCAAGGAGCTATAGTGATTACCGGACATAAATATGTTTAAATGGTTGCTTTAACATATGTTGATTTTTAAAAAACAGATTTTGCCAGTTATTTCTCCTATTGTTAATGAATTTAAAAAATCCTCTAACGTATTTACCATTTAAAAATAATTTTACTAACATCCTTTTTTGTTTGTTTTTTTCCCCGTAGCCACCCCCCTTTGAATGTATTGGAGCAGGCCACTATTAAACAGTGTGTGGTGGGACCAAATCATGCTGCATTTCTTCTTGAGGTAACTTATTTACTCTAAGGTAGAGAAAAGAAAAATAGTTGAAATACAACTCTGTATCATTTCTTCCTTTTTAACCAAGGAACATTGGAGCTACTAGATAGAGTCACTTTGAAGATCACCCAGTTCTCTTTCCTTGTATAAATCCTCTGTTCTGGAGAAAGTTTTAATGATTTACTAGTGTTTGAAACATAGTGACATAATGGGGAGGCTCCTAATATCTTAGTTATTTCCTCCCTTTAAATTCTATCAAATTGAGATGTTTTAAAATTATTTTCTGCTGGTTTCTTGATTATGTGTGTCAATTTCTGTAACTCTTTTTTTCTGTAGAAGAGCATATTGGGTGTCTTTTGAATATGATAGCAATAGGCACCAAATCTGTTGAATAAATTCAAATTTTAATGCATATTTTTACTTGGAGAATTTCTTCTATTTTCTTTGCTTTTAGGACGGTAGAGTTTGCAGGATTGGTTTTTCAGTGCAGCCAGACAGATTGGAATTGGGTAAACCTGATAATAATGATGGGTAAGGCCTTATGTCCTTTGTATGTATGTATTTTTTCTGGTGTTAGACAAGTACTCTGTTATTGAACTCTATTTTCAGCCAGTACTTTTTATTCCATACAGTATTTATATATAGTGTTTAGAAGGTATTATTATTAAACCCATGTTTTGATTTTGATTATTCTCAAATTTTAAAAAAAAGGCACTGCAGAAAACCAGATGCTCAAAATAAATGGTAAAGTTTATAGTTCAGATTTAAATTCTAAGGAAGCAAGATGATTTGTAAGTGAAGGAATCAATGATCACTTTATGGGAATGAAGAAATTACATGTTTGGTAGGTTCCAAGTCAGATCTACTCTTTGAAATGGTTTCACACATGTATTTTTCTCTTTAATGTTTCCAAACCAGATAACTCAATTTGAATGCAACCGAGGTCGCTAGCATTTTGGCCTTTAAAAATTATAGTATGTACAAATGATGCTAGATATAATGTAAGATGAATTTCAGCTAATCCACTTCTAAGGAAGACATTGATTTAAAAAAAAAATCTAAGAACAATCTATTGTTTAACATTCATTTGTAATTGAAATGTGATAATTTTTTTTTACTTAGGAAAGAACACTGTATTGTTAGAAGACCACAAGTTATTAGGTTTGTTCTTTGATATGAAGTATAAATTTTAATAGGAGTAATTAAGGAATTAAGTAGATACTTTACTACAGGAAGTCCCAGAGCAGTTTAGTTTTGGAATTCCGGGTATGTGCCTTAGCATTTTGAGACTGTGATGTAATTATTCTATCTCTTGTTTTTTCCTAGGTCAAAGTTGAACAGCAACTCGGGTGCAGGGAGGACTTCCAGGCCTGGTAGGACAAGTGACTCCCCGTGGTTTCTCTCAGGTTCTGAGACTCTGGGCAGGCTGGCAGGCAACACCTTGGGGTAAGTTGTGCTCAGTTGAAGGCATCCACTGGTGTGTCTCATTGTCCTGTGACTGTTTTCCATTGTGACTGATTATCTTCAGTGTTTTCTAGAGAAGGGGAGAGGGAGTTTCCGTAAACTTTGGGTGGGGAGTTCATGTTGCTGATGGTGAGCCACCATGATAAAAATGACTTACCTAAGCTAATTTTAATTAACCTGAGTTCCTTGACCTATTAAACATGTAAAAAGGTATACATGTGCTTTTGTTACTTGTACCATTTGTCTCATTTAGAATTTTAAATGACTTCATCTTTAGTCGTTTCTTGGGTTGAATCTGGTAGTTTCTAATTTTACACTAGAACTCACCTCTTCTACCACTTTATCTGAAGTTTATATACTGTCAAAACGTGTACAAATTCAAAGCCAGGTGTTTTTTGTATATTTTAATATACCCTGATTCTTGAATGTCCAGATTTTCTGAAAATACTTGGTTAATGATTAGATAATGTCAGTCCAGTCAAATCATTTGTTCAAAGGCCAGGTAGAGAAAGATAACTAGAAGCAATTTAAATTGTTTCAAAATATAATCAAGGGTAAAATATTTATTTTTATACACTGACTTGGTAGATGAATCAAAAATTAGATTTTAAAATTAAGATTCAAAAATGATTACTTTTTTCCTATGCTTTTGTGCTGAACTGAATTCATTTTGAGCTGGGAATGAGGTCATTTAGTAAGTGCATTGTTTAGATCATTCTCTGTATCCCTTAACTTATTGATAGGAAATATAGTTCCATTCTTTATTTGATTTTTCTTTATATATTATATAATTCAAAACAGTTGTATTATTTCTTGGCTGTAGGAATCATGACTTAATTGCAGAGTAAATGTCAAAAAATTTTGTCCTCTTGCAAGTAATTAAAAAACAAAAGAGGGGCTGGGATTGAGGCTCAGCGCTAGATTGCTCTTCTGGCACGTGCGAGGCCCTGGGATCGATCTTCAGCACCACATAAAAATAAAATAAATACAATAAATTGTATCCAGTTACAACTAAAAGATAAATATTAAAAAAAGATTTTTTTAAATTCTCAGGATAATTTAGAAATTTACTGGAAGCTAAAGTGAAAAATAGTTATTTTGAGACTTATAAATAAACCACACACATAGAAGCAACTTATGTCTTATAATTAAATAAGGTCTCTTGCATGACAGACCAATAAAGGCAGTGTGTTAATTTGAAATGTCACAAGTGCAGGAAAGAAGATGTATTTACATTGTTGAGGCCATATGCATTTTCTAGGACACCAAACTATTTCAGTATTTGAAATGAGCATTTCCCCTTTTCACCTGTTCATGAGATTATGCATATTTATTAAATTATTTTTAATGAGCCAAAAGGAAATTAAAAAACACATGTATCCTCCTCATTTGTGTGTCCTAAAATTCTCTGTTTAGTAAAACAGTAACCATTGAATATATATAATGAAGTCCATGCTTAGCATTCATTTAAGTCAGATCCTAGAAGTTGCCTACTCCCCAAATAGCTTTCCTGCCCTTATTTGGAGGAATTAATATGGGTAACCCAAGAAAATTGCTTAAGTAGATTTCTTGCTACTAGTCCTAATGAAGTAAGTGGAAGAATGGGCCTGTGGTATGTCTAGCTGCTAGCTTTGTGTTATTCTGGAAGCTTTTTTTTTTTAAATGCCTGCTTTTGGAATTTCTCTATCTTTGTGTTAATGATAACAATAGAATCATTGCTCAGATATGGAAAACCAGTTTCATCAAGAATTCTAAATAATCTTATACATGCAAGCCCATTAATTTAGGGTATGTTACCAGCTTTGAGGAAAGGGACCTCCACCTGTCTCTCTCCTTGGTAAGGTTGAAAGCAAACCAGATAGACACAGAAGTTTTAGCCTGTCCAGTGGTATCCCAGACCTCATTTGGGAAGCTTATTTTAAATTTTATCTTATCAGTATGCCTAAGAGACTGAGTGTACACTGGTGTCATATTAATAGGGAATAGTCTTCAAAAGCAGTCCTTTATTTTATGGGACCCAAGGTATACTGGAGCACCTCCATCCTTGGAACAGAGTATAATATCCATGAAGAGAACTTTCAGGGCTGTTCCCATATTTCTGTATAATTTGAATTACAATTAAATAATAACAATACAACTCAGTATCATTAATAATATCTCTGGGTGGTAGATGAACTTTATTTTCTTCTTTGTCCTTTTTTATATTTTAAAGTCCCTTAGTAACAATAACAAAACAATAATTTTGAAAGACAGTAGGGTATAGTGGTAAGGAGCACTGACACTGGAGCCAGATTACCTGGTCCAGATCCTTGTTGAAGCCCTTACCAGCTGTGTGACCATAGGCAAGGAAGTTTTCTTCTTTGGTGAGAATTTCCTTATTCTCAAAGTAGGGATGATGATGATAATAGGATTCAGTAAGTTAAAATAGGTAAACAGTTAAAATAATGCTGCCATAAATACTTCAAAAATGATAATGGTTAGTTTTTAAAAATATTTTCACAAAGATGTTGTTTATCCAGAGGATGATATAATATTGTCTTTTGTGATATATTTCAGACTGTATCAAAACAAAATTTCTCCAATTTGAATAATAGTTAGAAAATTGAAAGTTAAAAACTAGTTTTATCTATAAGAAAAAGTCAATGTGCCACTAGTTATAATACATTAAGTGGAGTCTTGGAACTAATTTTGGAGAATAGGGCAGCATAGATCAAAGAACCTTGAAACTGGAATGGGGACACCTCATTGTTGATGTTCGTTCCATTACTGAGTTTACGTAATGATCTTTGGCAAGTGATTTACTTTCTCTGGGTCTTCTCAGCTTTATCCGCACAAGTGTTCATTCTCTCCTTTCATTTCCTTTGCTCCTTTATTGATAAGATGGAGAGAAAAGTACTGACTGTTCTGGAAGCTCAGTGATGGGGGGCGGTTGTCACCAGCATCAACTTGATTCTGATGAGGGGCCTGTTGGCTATGTCACATGGCAGATGACATCATGAAGGGAGTACATGCAAAAGGGAGACATCAGATTTCAGAGGTCTTAGTTCATAGACAGCCAGCTTTTGTTCTTGGCTTGATGTGAGGTGTAACATCACAGCAGAAGAGTATGGCAGAGGAATGCCCTCAGGATAGGACAATCAGGAAGCAGAGAGACCTTTTTAATCTTATTTAATTTAATTTATGTTATTTTATGTTAGTAGTGCTAGGGACAGAACTAAGGACCTTGGCCATGCTAGACAAGCACTCACACCATTGAGCTGTATCCCCATCTCTTGTATCACTTTTTAATGGTCTTTTGCATATAGTGTGTGATAAGAAATTTGGAAAATAGCATGTAATAAAAATAGCATATAGCAAATGAAGTTTAATTCACTAGATAAGCCTGTATATTTTTTATTTTTATATTAAGAAAGAATAATTAATGTCTGCTATGGCAAAGAATACTTTCTTAAATATAAGCATTTCTTTGTTTACCTGTGGTCAGCAAAGTATACAACCTGAAGGCCAAATTGAGCCCCATGCACCTGTGGCTGCTTTTGTGCTGTAATAGCAAAGATGAGTGGTTACTTACTAACTGGTTAGCTCCCAAAACCTAATTATTTAGCCTTTGCTCTTTACAGAAATGTTTGCTGATCCCTATTTTAGTTTCCCATTAGCATTAATTCCTAATCCTGTGTTCTTTTATTTTGAAATTTAACTTTTTATTTTGAATTAATGTAACTAATTAAAAATTTTCAAAAATATTACAGAGAATTAGTGTTTGTACCTTTCACTCAGTTTCCTCACATGTGAACATCTTATATAGCCAAATTCTACAAACCAAGAAATTAACATAATCATTGCTTATGCTGTAGATCCTGTTCGCATATTGCTATTTGGCCACCAGTACCCTTTCTCTGGTCCAGGATTCAATACAGGGTCCCAGCTGAATTTAAGCTGACACCTTTCTTTAGTTTCCTCCAATTTGGGACAGCTCCTCAGTCTTTGTCTTTTTAGATCCTGATGAGTTTGAAAAGCTGGTGGGTGTATTATACAGTATTTGGATTTTCCATTGTTTTCTCATGATGTGTTATTGGCAAGAATACTGCAGAAGTGATGATACGCCCTTCTCTGTGCCTAATACCACGCTGGTGTGATGTTGATTTCTCATTGCTGTGGATGAAATTTTTTGTTTATTTAGTTAAGGTGGTATGTGCCAGGTTTTCCCACTATAAAATTACTGTTTTCCTCTTTGTCATTAATAAGTATTTTGTGGGAAGTCAATTTTTGTGAACTGTAAATATCTCATTTCTGCTCACTGATAGTTGCTTTTGGTCTGAATTAGTTGTTACTTTGGGGTTGACTGATTTTTAACTATTCCCATCATTTAACCAGGCTTGTTTACATAAGCCTGTAATTCCAACTGCTCTAGAGACTGAGGCAGGGGGATTGCAAGTTTAGACCAGTCTGTGCAGCTTAGAGAGTCCCTATCTCAAAACAAAATTAAAATAAGGTCTAAGGATATAGTTCAATGTGAGGCCTAGGTTTAGTCCCCACTACAGCCAGAAACTTGTCCCTATCATTTCTTTTGTACTTAAGGAATAGTTTTCTCTCATCTTTTTGTTTTTTTTTTTAATATCCACATTATCTTTTTCTATTGGTTATTTATATAATCATTGTAGTCTCATAAATATTTGTTTTGTTTTGTGTATTATAATCCATTAATATTATTTATTATGTTGCTCAAATTATCCCATAGATTCAAGTCCTCTTTTCATAATAAAGAAAGCTTTGATGGAACCAAGCTTTATTATAGAATGTATTACAGAAATACTGAAATAGAGCAGTGGAATTTTATGAATTTGCTATTAAAATATGTAACAGATACAATGATAAAATAATACACTCAAGCTTGAATAAAACCTCTTTAGACACACTCCAAAGATGATTAGGGCCAATTTTACGACTCTTTTAAAATGCAGAAAGAAGCATTAGTTCTTGGAAATCCTCCCTTGCCCATGTTTGACTGTATTCTTCTAACCCCCTACACAAGTTTCTTCTCCCCTGTAAACTAACTTTAGCATTGGATTCATGGATCGCAATATTGAAAAGTGTCATAGGTGCCCACTGACTAACTCAGAGACAGTCATTTTTTATTTTTTTTATTTTTTATTTGGGTATGTGGATCTCTTATTATGTGTAAGCATTTAAAGGCATGTTTCTCTTAGGCTCTATGAAAATTCTTTTTGTTGATTGTGATCATGTTATTTTGTAAACCAAGAAATTTTAGAGTCAAAAAATTTTCATTCGTATTTTCCATTTCCCTTTGTGTAGTTTTTTTTTTGTGTGTGTATGTGTATGTATTGATTATAATTATATTTAAAAACATTTGAAACTTATAACATGTATTAAGAGAATCCAGCACAGGAAGATCTTGAGTCCCCAAAGGGGCCTTTTTAACCACAAATGTACCAGATATAATCTAATATGAAAGAGACAGTCCTTGCTGATCTTGGTTTTTAACCCCTTCCTACAGAATTTAGGGTTACTTATTTTGGCTCCTTGGAGATATTCTGAATCAGGAAGTGAATTGTCTATTTGAAAGCTGTGTTTGACAGATTTTGGGATAATCAATACTGTTTTTCTTTCCATCATTTATGGATTATTGAGAGGTGATTTTTTATTGTGAATGAGCATAATTAGGAATTATGGCGGTTCCTGTAGAGAGAGAGAGAGAGAGAGAGTGTGTGTGTGTGTGTGTGTGCGCGCGCGCGCGCGCGCTTGTGCTAAGTGACAGGTTTGTGTGCTTATACTTTCTGCCTGTTGTTGTCTTCTTTATTTAATAATCACTTCACATTTATCCTCGAGGATACTTCAGCAGTTTCCTAGATATTTTTGTTAGTCTCATTTCAAACCAGTTTAATGATAAGAGCACCAGATTTACATGGGAGAAGACAAGGGACTTTATTTGTGTTTAATAATAAGGTTAAAAGGAGGTGTTATTATTCAAAAGTCTCTTCTATTATTTGTTAACACTGGACATAATAGATGATAGGTGTAATCTGCTTTTCATTGTTTTTAGCTACCGTGGTTCTTTAAGATTTAATTTGCGGCAATAATTAGATTTAAAATCTAAAAGCCAAGCAGGTACTTGGAAATGACAAATAGTTGAAGCTGACCAAGTGCAAAAGATGCTACATATCAGGATTCTGACAAACTGTATGCCTTCTTTTTTTCTTTTCATCTTTCTCTGTCATGATACTGGGGATTGAACCCAGGGCATTGTACCCCTGAGTTATACTCCCAGCCCCCTTTTTTTTGTTAATTTTTTATTTTGAGACTGGGTCTACTTAAGCTGCTGAGGCTGGCCTCAATCCTTCTGTAATAGCTAATATTACAGGTATGTTCCACCATGCCCAGCTGAATGTCTAATTTTTAAAGGAGGCAGTTGATAAACTGATTATTGTTGTGGGAAAATACAGGGCCATTGTTGCCAAATCCAGATCTTTGTGGCCTGCTACACTTTTTTATTTCGGTCTGAAGAAAATGTACAAATCTGCATTTTGGGGGGCAGGGACACCACTGAGCCACACCCCCAGTCCTATTTTGTGTTTTAGAGACAGGGTCTCACTGAGATGCTTAGTGCCTCACTTTTGCTGGGGTTGGCTTTGAACTCAGGATTCTCTTGCCTTAGCCTCCTGAGCCTCTGGGATTACAGGTGTGCTCCATCGAACCTGGCCAAATCTGTATTTTTAATGAGATCTCCTGACTTAAATGTTGGGACTCATTGTGCAAATAAATACACAAATGTACATAGTTGAACATTTATTAGTACATGTATGTGCATATGTATGTGAATTTTAAAAATAAACTTTAAGAATAAACTTCCTTTTTAGGAGATGTAGACTGAGAAAAAATTACTGAGAGTTCCCATATACCCCATACCCAGTTTTTATTATTACAACATCTTGCATAGTATGATATATTTGTTATAGTTAATTAATGAATATTAATATGTTTTATCAACTAAAGTTCTTTTTTTTAAGTAATGTAACTTCTTTTTTTAAATTTTATTTATTTATATGTGGTGCTGAGAATTGAACCCAGTGCTTCACACATGCTAGGCAAATGCTCTGCCACTGAGCCACAACCCTGGCCCTCAACTAAAGTTCTTATGTTATTCACATTACCTTATTTTTTATCTCATGTCTTTTTTTTTCCCTCTTAAAATCCCAGTTTTTCTTAACACTCCCCTTGACTATGACAGGGAAGAGTGGAGAATATATCAGTCTTTTCCTTGTTTTTTGATTATATATATACCTAACCAACCTCATAAATACATGGGTAAGACTTGATCCATAGGTCATGATTTCCTTTTGATTTTGAATCATTTTGTGTGCCTTGGTCCTATATAATGGAATCAGAATAGTAGGATTAATTTGATAAACAAACGACAGAAAGCAGACCCAGCCAGGTTCCCGTGTGTGTGTGTGTGTGTGTGTGTGTGTATAATTTTACCTTATTGTTAAAAATTATGTAGTTCTCTTTATCCTGTATAAAAGGAACACCTATTCTTTTGTGATTACCAATGGATCTCAGTATTGCATGCTTATTTTAACAGATTAATCTTTATTTAGACAGCAAGCTGGTTAGAGAGATGTTTAGATCTAGGGACAGGTGTTTGGTTTGAATTTTTTGGTTTGTTTCCTTCTTTTTAGTTATGCATTACAGTAGAGTGTATTTTAATATATTTCTACAAACATGGAGTATACCTTACTCTAATTAGGATCCCAGTCTTGTGGTTGTACATGATGTAGAGATTCACTGTGGTGTATTTTTATGTATACATAGTTATGTCCAATTCATCCCACTGTCTTTCTTATTCCTGTCCCCTTCGCTCCCTTCATTCCCCTTTGTCTAATCCGCTGAACTTCACTTGTGTGTTAGCATCCATATATCAGAACAGTCAGCTTTTTTTGGGGGGGGTGGGTGGGGGGGGATTGGCCTGTTATTGGCATAATAGTCTCCAGATCCATCCATGTACTGACAAAAGTCTTAAAGTCATTCTTTTTTATGGCTGAGCAATAGTCCGTTGTGTGTATATACATTTTCTTTATCTATTTATCTGTTGGCACCTAGGTTGGTTGTATAGCTTAGTTATTGTGAATTGAGCTTCTATAAACATTGATGTGGCTGTGTCACTGTAGTATGCCAATTTTAAGTCCTTTGGGTATAAACCGAACAATGGGATAACTGGGTCAAATGGTAGTTCCATTTCAAGTTTTCTGAGGAATCTCCATACTGCTTTCCAGAGTGGTTGTTCCAGTTTACAGTCCTACCAGCAATGTATGAATATATGGTTTTCCTCACATCCTGGCCAACATTCATTGTTACTTGTATTCTTGATGTTGCCATTCTGACTGGAGTGAGATGAAATCTCAGTGTTATTTTGATTTGTATTTCTCTAATGGCTAGAGATGTTTTGGTTTGATTTCTGATAGGAGAAACATGGCATAATAGGTGAGAGAGGGAAAACCTGGTGTACTCAGTGGTAGCACTCATATAAGGACAGGTCAGATGTATTTTATAGTTGTCTTTTCAGTAAACTCAGTCTAGAATTTGTGTAGCTGAAACTGCAAGCTGGCAGTTGGTGGAAGTGTGACAGATTAAAACCAGCAGTGCTTAACAAATTTGAATGCTTAGATAGGCAGATATGTTCTCCACTCTTCCCTGTTACTATGGCTTTCCCTGTTTCTATGGCTTTCCCTGTTTGTGTTGTCTGTTTACCTCTCATGGAAATTTTAGTTTGTGATACTTATAAAGTATGTCCAGGAGTGCACTTATATTTCAGTAATATATCTGATTGGGTTTCTAGCATTATTTGCTTGGGGAAAAATGATTGGCATTACTTGGTAGAAATATCAAGTCATATTCCTTTTATCTCATTGGTCATATAATTTCTTGTCCAAACTGGGACATTTTAGAGTGAAATCAGTAGTTGGGCTCAGATAGTAGGGTTAAACTGGCACTATCCCAGGCAAACCGAGGCTTAGAGTTATCCTAATTATTTCTTTGGTATGGTTTTCTTCTTCTCCTCTTCTTCCTTCTTGTCCCCTTTTTCCTCTTCAATCTCTTCCTCTTCCCCCCCAACCTCCTTGTTCCCTCTTCAGTCTTAGGGTCAAGTCCAGAAGCACTCTTCCACTGAGCCTTAGCCCCCAACCCTTTTTACTTTTTTATTTTATTTTATTTTAGGTTTCATTAAGTTGCTGAACTTGATCCTTCTTCCTCAGCCTCCCTAGTAGTTGGGATTACATGCATGTGCCACTGTACCAACTGAATGACTTCATTTTTAGATGTATTTTATAAATTTAAAGTCCTAACCATCTATACAACCCAGTAATGTTAAGTATATTCACATTGTTGTAAAACAGGTCTCTGAATCTTCTTTGTTTTTCAAATCTGAAACTGTATCCATTAAACAACTATGCGCTTTTTCTACCTTCCCTCAGTCTCCTAGCAGTCACCATTCTTTTTCTATGAATTTGACTACTTTTTAAGTGGAATCACTTTTTTCTTTTTGTGACTGGGTTATTTCAGGTAGTAGAATGTCCTCAAAGTTTATCTGTATTATAGCTTGTCAAAGGATTTCCTTTTTTAAGATTAAATAAATAACATTTCATTGTGTACTACATCTAGTTTATCCATCTTCCTTCGGTGGATATTTGGATTGCTTCTGCCACTTGGCTACTGTGAATAGTGCTGCTATGAATATGGCTGTGTAGATCTTTCTTCAAGACCCTGCTTTCGGTTCTTTTGATGTACACCCAGAAGTGCTGTTGCTAGATGATTGTAGTAGTTCTCCTTTTAGTGTTTTGAGGAACCTTCGTACTTTTTTCCATAGCAGTTGTATCTTTTAAAAATTCCTACCAAAAGTGCATAAATGTCTGAATTTTAACCCATATGCACATTTATTAGTTTCTGTTTTCTACAGTAGCCATCCTAATTAAATTTGTAAATTTGTGACATTGAATTGCTTATTAGCCATCTGCATATAATCTTTGGAGAAATGTCTATTCAAGTCCTTTTTCCATTTTTGGTACTGGAGATTGAAACCCAGGGACTTTACCACTGAACTACATCCCCAGGTTTTTTAATTTTGAGACAGGTTCTCAATAAATTGCTGAAGCTGGCCTTGAACTTTCCGTCTTCCTGCCTCAGCCTCCAGAATAGCTGAGATTATAGGCATGTGTCACAGCCTATAGGATTTCTCAATATTTCCTATAGAATAACCTCTTTTTTGAATGATTTGCAAATATTTTATCCCATTCTGTAGATTGCCTCCTACCCTATTGATTGTGTCTTTGGTGAACAAGCTTTTAAAGACCATTTGTCTAATTTTGCTTTTGTTGCCTGTGTTTTTGGTGTTATATCCCAGAAATCATTGACAACTCCAATGTAGTAAAGCTTTTCCCCTGTGTTTTCTATTAGGAGTTTTATAATTTGTTTAGAACATAAAGCCTTATGTTTGCGTCTTTGATTCCTTTTGAGTTAATTTTTCTATGTGGTCCATTTCCATTTTTTAAATTTTATTTTTTAGTTTTAGGGGACACAATATTTTATTTTTATGTGGTGCTGAGGATTGATCCCAGTGCCTCATGCATGCTAGGTGAGCACTTTACCATTGAGCCCTAGCCCCAGCCCCCGATTTCATTTTTTTTTTTTTTTTTAAAGAGAGAGTGGGAGAGAGAGAGAGAGAATTTTTTAATTTTTATTTTTTAGTTCTCGGCGGACACAACATCTTTGTTTGTATGTGGTGCTGAGGATCGAACCCGGGCCGCAAGCACGCCAGGCGAGCACGCTACCGCTTGAGCCACATCCCCAGCCCCCCCCCCCCCCCCCCCCCGATTTCATTTTTAACAATTCATTTTTATTCTTTTGCATGTGGAGATCCAGTTTTTCGAGCAGTCCTTGAAAGGACTGTTGTTTTTCCATTGATTAGTTGTGCTGCTATCTGAGATCATTTCACTGTATACTCAAATATACACTGTATATTTCTGGGCTCTCTGTTCAATTCATTCAGTATATTTTGTCTTTATCCTAGTATTGTGCTCTTATGATCATTGTATCTTTGTCATATGGTTCAAAAACATTGGATCCTCTAATTTGTTGTTTTTTTCCCAAAATAGTTTTAGGCTTTTCAGAGTCCTGAGATTCCATGTGAATTTTTTTTTTTTTAAAGTTGTTGAAGGACACAATGCTTTTTTTTTTTTTAAATTTATTTGTGGTGCTGAGGATCAAACCCAGGGTCTGACACATGCTAGGCAAGTGCTGTACCACTGAGCCACCACCCGAGCCCCCATGTGAATTTTTTAAAATACATATATTTTTTTTAGTAACAGTTGGACACAATACCCTTATATTATTTATTTATTTTTATGTGGTGCTAAGGATTGAACCCAGTGCCTTGCACATGCTAGGAGAGCACTCTGCTGAGCCATAACCTCAGTCCCCCCAATGTGAATTTTTATGATGATTTTCTTCATGATTCTATTTATTTTTTTTAAAAAAGCTGTTGGTACTTTAGTAGGAGTAATCTTGGCTATAGAAATAGTGGTAGGTAGCATTGGGTAATATAGATTTTTTTTTTTTTAATTTTTTTTGTTGTTGATGTACCTTTGTTTTATTTATTTATATGCGGTACTGAGAATTGAACCCTAGGCAAGCACTCTACCACTGAGCTACAGCCTCAGCTCCAAGGGTAGTATAGACTTCTTAACCATATTAAATCTTATAATCCATGAATGTAGGGTATTTTTCCTACCTACTATAATTTCTCCTTCTCTCTTTTTTTTTAGGCAATGTTTTGTACTTTTCAATTTATAAGTTTTCAATTTGGTTAAGTTTATTCCTAAGATTTTGCTACTGTAAATGGCATCATTTTCTCAATATCCTTTTATTTTTTTTAATCCAATGTATTTTTAATGAATCCCCTTTGTTTTTTTTCTGATCTACTAATGGTTATTTAATATGACATATCTAAAAATCTGTTACTTCGCTGAAGTAAGTGCAGTTTTATATTATAGTTCCAAGGATGCAAAATACTGCTTTTGTCCAAAATTGTCTTGGACATTTCTTGAACTATATAGATGCATATTCTGCAAAAATGTGAATTGATAATGGGCAACAACAAGTATCACACCAGTTTTTCTCTGTGCTCCCCTCCCCTCCCTCCTTCTTCTTCTCCCCCCCTTTCTTTTAGCGCTCTACCAATAAACTATACCCTCAGCTATCCAAGCAAAGCTCTTTGAGTTCTGAACTGAATTTTACTTCTTGTATAACAGAATGTTGGTATTTGAGTTTAATGGGACTTTTTTTTTTTAATTTTCGTTTTTGTAGATGGACAGAATCCCTTTAATTTGTTTATTTTGCGAGATGTTAAGGATTGAACCCAGTGCCTCACACATGCTGGGCAAAGTGCTCTGCCACTGAGCTACAGTCCCAGCCCCTAATGGGACTTTTAATGCTAAGGCGAGATATGTTTATCTTAGGGTTAAGACAAGGAATGTGCATGCATATAAATTTTTTTAATCAAGAAAAAATATGATATTTGTCTTTCTAAAAAGTGAATTTACATTAAGCATTAAAGAATTGGATGGGCTGGGCATGGTAGTGCATGTCTGTGGTTTGGGAGGGCTTAGACAAGAGGATTGCAAGTTCAAGCCCAGCCTCTAAGCAACTCAGTGATACCTTGTCTCAAAAAACGGTGAGGGATGGGGAGTGGATAGAGAGGGCTGGGAATGTAGCTCAGTGGTAAATTGTCTCTGGATTAAACTCAAGAACCCCAAAACAACAACAATAAAAAATTGGGACAGCTATTTTAAAACTCCAGTCTATTACCGTTTTCTTTTGTCAAATCATTGCTATAACCCACTTGAATCAAAGTGTGGAATATGATATGTCAAGAAATTTGTAATGTTTTGAACAACCAACAATAAAAAATTAAAAAAAAAATCATTGCTATAAAATATAACAGGGACTGGGGTTCTGGCTCAGTGGTAGAACGCTTGCCTAGCGTTTGTGAGGTACTGGGTTCAATTCTCAGTACCACATAAATAAAGGTCCACCAACAACTAATAAAATATTTTAAAAATAAAACAATTAGATAGTACTTTAACATAAAAGAAAGAAAATGAGACTGAAGTCATCTTTTCAGAATGGATTGTTTAATATGCTAAATTTACAAATTCACCAATATTTAGAAGCCGTTGGAGTTCTGGAGTGGGTGGAAGTGGAGGAGGATCCTCTGGAAGGTCATCAGCTGGAGCTCGAGATTCCCGGAGACAGACTCGAGTCATTCGGACAGGACGGGATCGAGGGTCTGGACTTTTGGGTAGCCAACCCCAGCCAGTTATTCCAGCTTCCGTCATTCCTGAGGAACTGATTTCACAGGTATGGATCTTACATTTAATGTAAGACAGTGGGAAAAGGTGAGGCTTAACTGAATGTTGTGGGTCATCTGTATGACTTTTAGCATGAATTTGAAATTTTTTTTTTTTTCTGTATTGGTTGTAGAAAGCTGATTTTGACAAAGAATTTAAAGAAAATAAGCATAGTATTCTTCATTTTTAATTTTAGGCTCAAGTTGTTTTACAAGGGAAATCCAGAAGTGTCATTATTCGAGAACTCCAGAGAACAAATCTTGATGTAAACCTTGCTGTAAATAATTTACTTAGCCGAGATGATGAAGATGGAGATGATGGGGATGATACAGCCAGTGAATCTTATTTACCAGGAGGTTGGTGGATTACCATCATGGTTTTCTCATTTCTGGAGTGCTCATTCACTGAAGAATGGAGTTTTAAAAGTACAACTGATTCTCTGACTATTCCTAAAGGTGGTGGATGGTTTCCCTGTAGAGCTGCTCAATTTAATTGCAACATTGCTGTAAAGGGAAAATGGGGAAATATTTGGCTCAGTGGACTCCTACTTGGTTCCAATAAAGACATGGTTATTTATGTGCTTTATCCTGGTTTACATGTGACTCTGGAATGTTGGTGCTTGATAACTTATTAATGAAAATAGATTATAAGCTGGTGATGTAACTCAATGGTAGGATGCTTACCTAGCATGCATGAGGCTCTGGATTCATTCCCCAGCAGTTTGCTAAAAAACCCCAACAAACAAACCTTTAAAGATATATTAGGGTCCTGAAAATAGATAATAGTCAAACTGTGCTTATTTATTTATTTTTAGGGGGCGGGGATGGGTGGGTGATACTGGGGATTAAGCCCAGGGCTTTACAAACACTCAGGGTTGGCAAGCAGTTCACTGCATTTGTAGCCCTTTTTTATTTTATTTTGGGATAAAGTCTTCCTTAATTGCTCTGGTTGGCCTCAAATTTGGTATCTTACTGCATTAGCCTCCCTTCTAGGTGGGATTACATGTGTATGCTATCTTACCTGACTTTCTTTTAGATTTTGACTGTATTATCTCTGTATCTTAAGCAGTCCTTTTTGTTTTTCTGGTGATAATTTAGTAAGTAGAACTGGCAACAACTATGCATCTGATGTTCCTTAAAGTTTGTTAGTAATATAAATTTCATTTCCTAGATAGTTGTTGTTTTTTTCCCCCTTAGATAATATTAATCACTGATTTTAATTTTACAGATCGTTCAGTGTTCTGTAGATGTACTTTCTATAGCTGCTTCATTTATATTTTTTTGTTTCTGCTTGTAGAGGATCTTATGTCTCTTCTTGATGCTGACATTCATTCTGCTCACCCAAGTGTCATTATTGATGCGGATGCCATGTTTTCTGAGGACATTAGCTATTTCGGTTACCCTTCTTTTCGACGTTCATCACTTTCCAGGCTAGGCTCATCTCGAGGTAATTTGCATATATTTCATTTTGATCATGGATTGGCTGCATAGAGAGAGAGTGGTAGATTCTCTGTATTTGAATTTGCAAAATTACAGTAGATGATATCATTCCTTATTAGTGTTTTTGGGTACTTTGGCATTAAAAGTAGCTTTTTTAATTTTTAGTTTGAAGAGCCACAGTAGTATTTTAGAGATGACCTTATTTATATTTTATAGTGCATATCAAGGGGTACAACTTACCTAACTATATTTTTAATTAGGAATTTGGATTCTGAACTAAAAGCAGAATTCTACTTTACAGTGACATGCAGCATTCAGAAAACAAGTCTCCTTGATTAAAATGACAGGATTTTTGTGTTCATTTTAAATCCTGGTTAAATGGAAAAGTAAAATATGAAAAACATTAGAATGAGATTGAACAGTATTAAATGTATAGGTAAATGTTTAGCTTATTAAAATGCTATTTTCAAAAGTTTGAAATCCTTAAAGGTTTTTAAATCCTTAAAGTACGTGATAAAGGTTAGAAAGATAACTCTGAAACTATTAAGCTGACTTCTTTCTGTGTACATTTTTAGCAACTTTACCTTTATAATATAGATTCTATATTTTTATTTTCTAGAATTTAAAACTAATTGATCAAATAATAGGCAAAAATAAGCTATATTTACTGATCATTAATAAACAGGAAAAGATACCATGTTATATTATGACTTTGCTGCAGATACCTAGTACTTAAATAACAGACCTATGGGTGATCTTTTAACATACTGAACATATTATGTCGTAGCTTTAAAAGTTTTTTTTTAAAAGTGTACTTTATTGTCTTAGATGTATTAAGTATTACATTTCAAAATAATTAGGATCTGACCATACTCCTAATTTTTTCCCTTTTTCTTTTTCTGTGTTCATTCTGTATAGGCATTACTTTTAGTTTAAACCATGAAAACCAGCTGGTATTAAACCATTTTTGAACTGCATATTTGGCAATTTTGTATGGTGCAACTATGTATTGTTCCTAAACCTTTTATACAAATCTTAGAAAGCTTATTTTGATTACATTATTTAAAAAGTAATGTATTAGAAAATGGGAAAAATGACTTTAAATAGTTTGTAGACCAATTGCAGGGGAAGCATTTTGGTCAAGGAAATTCTTTCTATAGATGCTTAAAACAAAACAAAACCAAACCTGTTTTTTTCTTCAAAAACTTTAAAATAAAACATTCATAAAAATCCAGCCTATTAAAAATTACCCCAAACAAGGGCTTGATTATCCAAAATTTTATAATTAGTTTGTTAATGGGATTTAACCTATTCAAGTATTTTTTTTTATCATCATCATCATCATCATTTTTTATTGGTATTGGGGAATCTATATTTTTTTCCGTCAGCTTTTTTTTTTTTTTTTAAATAACTGAAGACTTTGTAATATTCTCTTTTGGTTTGCTTCTTTTTATCTAATGTGTTAATTTTAATATGTATATTTTTCTAACTTAGAAAATTTATACTAAGCATTTCTAATGAAAGCCCCAATTGTTTAACCCTATTTAATAAAAACGCAGTCAAACTTTAAATAAAGCCATTCTGCTCTAAAATTATATAGTTGAAATAATCGCTGGTACTAGACCACTTTTGAACTATTCCTCTATATAGGTTTAAAAAATACTTAAATAATTTTCATCCATTCACTTGAAAAGGGTTAATGTTTTGAATGTTGCATGTCAGCTTTATTAGATATACATTTACATACATTTTTGTGAGTAGATAAACTGCTATTAGTTGCATCCTAAAGGGTCTTTACTAGAGAGTGGCTTACTTTTATCCCACTGGTGTGACCCAATTGCATACCAGTTCTCCTTCTTCCCTTAGAGAGAGACTCTGAGCTGTTACGTGAACGTGAATCCGTTTTACGTTTACGTGAGCGAAGGTGGCTTGATGGAGCCTCATTTGATAATGAAAGGGGTTCTACTAGCAAAGAAGGAGAGCCCAACTTGGACAAGAAGAATACACCTGTTCAAAGTCCAGTATCTCTAGGAGAAGATTTGCAGTGGTGGCCTGATAAGGTATTTGGAAAAACATTCACATTATTCCATTTAAATGAATTCCTGTCAAATACCTCTTTTTCCCCTCTAAAAAGGTTTCTGTTTTATTTATACTTTGTGCGCTCCCCCCTTCCAGAACAACAACAAAAAACCCCAAGTAAACCCACAAATATAAATTGATAAGTGTCCTTTAAATTCAAGTAGTACATCTTCATTGTTCTTGTGTGAGTCATCTGAATGATTGTGTTCACTGGTGCTATTTTTTTTCCTACTTGATGAATAAGATCAGAGAAATTGGGGTGGGGGAGTAATTTTAGATAACACATCAGCATTCTGTTCTAGGACTTCTTTTCTAGTAATGATTACTCTAATAATGGTCATATTCCTTAGTAGAAATTTATTTTCCCAAATTTGAAATGTCAGGTGGACCCCAGTTTCTGAAGGGCAAGTTTGTGGTCTTTGATGCTGCATGCCTCAGGACAAGATGAAGGGACCTGTTTTTCTTTGATTAGTTAGCTGACCCATTTAACGATGATGAATTCCGAGAGACGCTTTGCTGTGAATGTTGGGGGAGATGAAGCAGTCTGAAGTGGAATGGACTGGGAGAGTTGTGCTTGGCATCCTGAGGAGTAGAATAATGAGTGGATTTCAGAAAGTAACTAGGATTTGTTTTGTGGATTTGGAATTTTCAAAAAGCCATCAACACTACAAGTGGGATGAGCAGATGCATCCTATTGATGGTGTATATGTTTCATTGTTTTAAGTGTTGGTAATTTTCTTTAGAGCGTTCTGCAGGTGTCCATGTACTTTTCATTCATTTTTGTATGCCCTCTTTGTTCTTATTTCCAGAACTAGTTGGGTAGGAGATTTTCTTAAGCAGAAATAAACCAAATGAGGATAAAGAGAGTCTGACATGGATTTCTTTTCTTTGAATTTGGGAAAATATTAACTTTATTAATTTATGTTTTCATAGTTTTTGGTGAGTCTTGATGTAACTCATTTATTTTCCTCTACATTCAACTCATGTGGAAAACGTGAATGTAAGAGAAAACATGAATTTTAATCAGTTTCTTTGGAAGCAAAAGGTTATTCTGTTTTCTCTGGCAGCTTCCAAACTTTCCCCAAATTGCATTATTTCCATAAAACTGGAAAATGTGTTTCTTATTGACAGGAGGTAATAAAGGACTCATGTATCATTTACTAGTGCCATCACATATTATTTGTCTAGGCTTCTTTTTTGTGTATTATTTTTGTTAATGAAAGTGTTTTTGAACAGTATGAATTCAGGAATCATTACCATTCTTGTGTCATCTTCTTGATTTAGTAGCTAGCCTTTTTTTTTTTTTTTTGTCTTTACTGATAGGCATGCTTTTAGATACCACTTATTTCCAGAGATAGTTACTATACTAACTGCTTTATGAAATCTTGAGACTATATACAATTTTGGTTTATTTAGACATTGAATTAATGGAAGAAGAGCAATTTGTGAAACAAAGTTAACCCCCCACACACTTAAACAGTTGGCTTAGAAAGTATCATTTAAAAAGAAATCCTTTATTTAATTTTTTGGGGTGGTAGTAGGGATTGAGCCCAGAACCTCACATATGTAGTAAGATTACTATTAAGCTACACCCCAGTCCTTTTTTTAATTTTATTTTTTCTATTTATCTATTGATCAGTTGTACTGAGAATTGAATGTAAGGTTTAGCTCTACCATCCCTAGTCTTGTTTTAATTTAATTAATTAACTATACTGAATTAATTTGTGACACTGATGATTGAACACAGGGCACTCTATCATGAAATGTATCCTAGCCCTTTCAATCTTTCTTATTTTGACAAAGTGTCTCCCAAGTTGCAAGGGTGGCCTTGAATGTTTATTCTTCCTGCCTCAGCTTCCCACGTAGCTGGGATTATAGGGTGCACCACCATGCCCAGACAAAAACACTTCCTATTAGTTCATGATTGAAATTTAGGCACAAGAAATTTCAGTTCTGGGAAGGAAAACAGATTAAGCCCATGTAAACTTTTATGCATTATCACAGTCATCAACAAATACCATTAGATGCTTTTTGCAGGGCTTGATGATATATACTTAGATTGTAAAGAGCTAAAGACCCTGCTTTCAGCTAGCTTTAGTATAGTTCATCATAATAGGTGCAGGGAATAAGTATTACCGGAAGAAAAGGGCCATATTGGTTTTCCAAAATTGGTTGGGTGTAGTGAATCCTGAGAAGGGGAAAGGCTTGGCAGGGATTGGAGAAGTAGGAGGAAAAAGCAGGAAAATAGGATATTGAGTGTACTTGCTGCTACTGATGGAGAAACTAGCACTGTAAGAGACAAGTCCACCAAGAGCTGAGGGTCTAATGAGGGGTCTTGAAGGAATTCCAGCTCAGGGCAGTTTATGCATCATGTTTAAGCCAACAGTTAACACAGCAGTTAATGAGCATGTACCCATTGTTTTATTTCCTCTTAAGATGTAGATGTGATTGTGCTAAGGGACCTGGTGGGATAATGATTTTTACCTTACAGGATTATTGTGAGAATTCCATACTGAATTTGTATAGATTAAGCATAAAGAACAAGGAGAAGCATTGTCCCATTTCAGAAAGAGAAAACAGGCTGTTCCTTGAGGTACAGAGAGCTGAGAGAGACCAGTAGTAGATTTGGGTATTCCCATGTAGGTCTGTTGCAGTTTATATTTTGTGTTTGAGATCCTCTATGTATAATGAGATAAGTTTTCAGTTCAGTGGTTATCTAAAATACCTCTATTTTTACTTTTTAGTCATTCTTATAGCTTATTTTTCTTAGAATAAAAATTGAGGTTCTATGTTGCTGAATATCTTATATATAAATAGTAACTATGTATGTACTTATATTAACCTACTTCCAACAAGAATTTAAATTAAACACATTCTGTGAGGTCAACATCATCTTGATTCCTAAGTCGATAAACATACTACTAAAAAAAAAACACTAATGGCTAATATTCTAATGAACATTAATGCAGATCCTCAATGAAATAACAGCACATGAAATAGAAGATAACATCATGACCAAGTGGGATTTATCCCTGGCATGTAAGGCTGCTTTAACATATACAAGTCAGTCCTGTGTTTTTACATCACTGTGATATATCACATTAACCAAATGAAACATTAAAACCACACGATTGGGCTAGGGCTGTAGCTCAGTGGCAGAGTGATCACCTCACACTCATGAACACCGCATAAGAATAAATAAACAAAATAAAGATAAAAAACAAACATAAACAATAAAAAACCCCACGTGATTGTCAATTGATGCAGGCAAAGCATTTGACAAAATTTAGCATCCTTTTTTTTTTTTAAATTTTTAGTTGTAGATGGACATGATATCTTTCATTTTATTTATTTATTTTTATGTGGTGTGAGGATCGAACCCAGGGTTTCTCACGTGCTAGGCGAGTGCTGTACCACTGAGCTATGACCCAAGCCCTTAGCATCCTTTTTTGATAAAAATATTTTAACAGTTTAAGTGTAGAAGGAAAAGTTCCTCAACACAATAAAGACCATTTATGAGAAATCCACTGCTGACATCATAATTAGTGGGAAACAACTGAAGGTTTTTCTAGTAAGATCTGGTGTAAAGCAGGGATGCCCCCTTTTGCCACTTCTATAAAAACAGTACTAGCAAGCACATTTAGATAAGAAAAAGAATCTTTCTTTGAAATCTAAAGGGAGGAAGTAAAATCATCTCTTTGCAAATACTATAATCCAGTCTGTAGAAAAATCTGAATGATTCCACAAAAATCTGTTAGAACTAATAATTTAGAAATGTTGAAGTATATACAACCATCATACAAAATTTAGTAGTATTTCTGTATACAGGTAACTTACAACCTAGCTAAAAAGAGACCAAGGAAACAAATAGTTTATGATAGAATCAAAAGGAACAAAACAATGGGGTGAAAGATTTACACACTGAAAGCTATAAAACCATAGATGGAAGAAATTGAAGAAGATGCAAATAAAAGAAACCCCATGTTCAGGAATTTGAAGAGTTAATATTATTAAGATGTTCTTCCTACCCCAAATGATACACACATTTAATGTAATCACTCTCAAAATTCCATTGGCATTGTTCAGAGAAGTAGCAAAGACAATCATAAAATATGTGGCTCCACAGAATACTTAAGTAGCCAAAGCAATACCGATAAAGTAAAAGTTGAAGGCTTCCACTTTCCGATTTAAAATTATATTAAGTAGCTATAGTAGTCAAAGCAGTATGGTATTCCTTTGTATAAAAACAGAAACAGCAATGGAACAGAATAGAGAGCCCAGATGTAAATCCAAGCAAGTATGGTCAGCTAAATTTTGAAAAGGGCATCAAGAGGACACAATGGGGGAAAAGATAGTCTCTTCAGTAAATGATGCTTAGATAATTGGATTTTTACATATAAGAAAGGAAGGAAGGAAGAAATCAAACTCTTATCTTAAGACTATACATAAAAAATGAGTGAAAATGGATCAGAGACCCAAACAAACACGTGAGGGTTTTTCTAGTAAGATCTGGTATAAAGCAGGGATGATAATTTACGAATGATAATTTTTTAAAATATAAGACTAAGGATTACAGACATGAAGATATGTGCCCATCCAGCAATGAACGTGGATGGGCACATATCTTCACTAGGCAGTGAATAACCTGAACCCAGAAACTCATAGAAAAGAATATAAAATCTCCTTGACATTAGCCTTGGTGATGATTTTTTTGATATCACACTAAAAGCTTAGGTTATACAAGCAAAAATAAATAAATGGAATTGTATCAAACTAAAAATCTTGTGCACAGCAGAGGAAACAAAATGAAAAGGCAACCTATGAACTTGGAAATATTTATATACCACTTATCTAATAGGGGCTAATATGCAAAATTAAAAAAAAAAATCTTACAACTCAACATCAGAAACATATTCTTGTTCAAAAACGGACAAAGAATCTGAACAGACATTTCTTAAAAAATATAAAAATGGCCAACAGATATATGAAAAGATTCTCAACATCACTAATCATCAGGGAAATGCAAATTAAAACTACCATAAGACATCATCTCACCTCATATGTTTTAGGAGTGACTATTATCAAAAATAAAAGAGATGAATGTTGACAAGGTATAGAGAAAAGGAAATCCTAGTAGACTTTTAGTAATATAGATTGGCACAGCCATTATGGCAAACAATTTTGAGTTTTGTGAAAAGGGTAAAAATAGAACTACAATATGGCCCAACAATTCATCTTTTGAGTATATACCCAAAGGAGATGAAGTCACTGCCTAGTGAGGATATGTGCCCATCCATGTTCATTGCTGTATTATTCACAATAGGCAAGATTAAGAAGCAATTTGAGTGTCTGTTGATGGATGAGCGGATACTAAAATGTGATACATGCCCCTACTGGAATATAATTCAGGAGGAGGGAGATTCTGTTATTTGTCACAATGGACTTGGAGGACATTATGCTAAGTGAAATAAGCCAGACATAAAGAAAAATATTTATTGCATGATCTTACTTATATGTAGAATATTTTTTTAAAAAAACAAATATATAGAGAATTAACACTGATTACTGTAGATGGGGAGGAAATGAGGAGATGCAGTCAAAGAATATAAATCAGCATATGTAAACATAGGATAAAAAAGTCTAGAAATCTAACGTACACATAAGGATTATAGTTAATAAAATTGTATTAGGGATTTTTGTCAGTTTTTTAGATCATAACCCCCTGAGTCACACACGCAAAAAGTAAGATGATTGATACATTAATCTACTGCAGTGTAGTAATAATATTTGTATTGTATAATGTCATGTTACAAACCTCAAATAGATATAATAAGTTTACAGAAAGCCATGTTAGGTAAATTTGCTAAACATAACAACTTTGTGCTTTCTAATAAAGTATAGTCTGAATTTAAAGGATGCACATGTTGTTCTGTATTCACTAAGTTCCCAGGAATGTTTGGTTATTGTGTGGTGGAAGAAAGAAAAATGATCCAGCAAGTAGGGACTGTTAATTAATAGTCATACCTCTTACTGTTCTGGATCTATTTCATGTAATTTAGTGGAAATAATAAATTTATTCTCACCCGCCATTTGAATTGTTATGTTCTAAGGTATTCTGGTTTTTTGAATGGTATTGAAAAGAAACAGGCCCATGGCATTTGTCTCCTTAGTATGTAAATTATTTTCAGCAGCCTTGTTGTTAGAATGTTCAAACTTGTTGGTTATATTGCTTCAATTTTATTTTGGTTTCCATACTGATGAGAGCTAAGGCAGTGTTCTAGAATTGAATGTTGGGTGGAGGAAGGTCTTGGCTGTTTTTTTTTTTTTTTTTAATTACTGATAGTTGGAAGCTTCCAGGAAATACTGTTAGCTAGATGTGTCACAAATGCAATTTAGTAATGAAATGAGCAAAATGAGAATTGATCAGAAAAAAGAGAATAAGCTAGGCAAAAGGAGAATAGGGAAAGGAGAAATGAATATGAACATACATGGTTGACCAAATTCAAATTGCACAGTAAAACCTTTTGTTGTTATTCTTTTCAGTCATAGAACACAGTATATTGCATTGAGTGACAGGACTTGGAGCTGGAAGTTAATAGCAAAACTAGTGTTTGCTGATGGTAGACAGTTAGGCAAACAAAAAAAGATGAAAACTAAGTTTTATGGGAGAAAGTTTAGGAAGAATAAGATCAACTTTTCAAATAAAATTTTAAATTTAGATATGGTCAGTAGGAGTTCCTGTTTCTGGGCTAATTGCTTCTTCTTAAGCTTTGGCAACTAACTTATTCTCATTGTTTTTAATAGTTACTCTCTTCTCTTTGGGGAGGGACTCATGCAGTTATTCAGTTTTAAATTTGATAATTAGATTTAACCTTTAATGATGCAATTTTTGTTTAAAACAAAACAAAACTGCCAGTTGTGGGGGGTAAATACCTGTAATCTCAGTGGCTTGGGAGGCTGAGGCAGGAGGATTGTGAGTTCAAAGCCAGCCTTAGCAACTTAGCAAGATCTTGCTTCAAAATAAAATATGAAAAGGGCTAGGGATGTGTCTCAGTGGGTAAGTGTCACTGGGCTTAGTCACCTGTACCAAAAACAAATTATACTACTGTTTTTTAAAGAAATAGGGCCTATCTACTTTTTTCTAGTTGATATAAAGCAGACCCAACTTACTCAGAAACAGCAAATAGTTTTTCATTAAGACCGTAAACGTGTTGCCTGTGATGTTATGAAATGAGTGAGCTGAGATATATTGTTATTTTTTGTATATTTGATTGTTTTATATTTCTCTAAATATAAATAAATTTCTTTTACATGGATAGATTTGAAGCAACAAGAATAGGTGTCTAATTTTTGTCATCTTTCCTAGACTTATGGTTGTATCGTCTATGTACACTTGTCCATAGTGGGTTTTCAGGGCCTCAGAGACTCTACTGGCTTATTCAAAATGTCTCCATTATGGGGAGCATTGACCTTTCAATTGACCAGTCAATTCTGAGAGGACCTCTGCATCCAGGGATGTTTTGGTCATGACTTTTGAAGTAACAAGTCCTTTAATTGAAGTTGGAGTTAAGATTCAATTGTTCATTCAGCACTTGGTTGGTGTGCTTTTTTGTGTGTGTGTGTGCTGTGTGCCAAACTGACCTGTAGTAATGTAGAGGTGACTGTGATGTGGAACTTCCCATGAGGAATGTAGGGAACACAAACATTCATGTAGTGTGATGTGTTCCTAACATGGTCAGTACTAAACTAAAGGTGTGCATAAAGTTCCACAGGGCTTTACAGATAGATTTGGTAAAGACTTCATAAAGGAGGTGACATTTAAGCAGTAAGTTTTTTTGTTTGTTTGTTTTTCTTTTGAGACAGGGTCTTGCTAAATTGTTTAGTTCTTGCTTGGTTGCTGAGGCTGGGATTGCAGGTGTGCATCACCATGTCTGGCCAAGCAACAGTTTTGGGTCTAAGTAGGCATTGTCCAAGAAGCAAGGGTATTCTAAACATCAAGCATGGACCTGGAGTCATAAAAGGTGTGTTTGTGGAACAATGAAAAGTTCAGAATTACTGCTCTATGGTAGGGAGTAGAAGAGTAGGATGGAGCAGGATTGTAAAGTGACATAGGTAACTGGCCAAGGAGTTAATTAAGATGTACTCTGTAGTAACTAAGAAGCTAAAAGTGTCCTTAGAGAAGTGATGTGATAAAGTTGTTTTGAAGGAAGGGAATTCTGTTGGCATCATGGGAGAAAGGTATGTAAAGGAAGAAACATCTAAACTCAGCAATGAATGTGGTAAGATTGTTAAAGAATGAATTGTGAAGATTTCAGAATGCAGGGGCAATCGTGACAGGAAGGAAAGAGTCTGAAAGGAGTTTGAGACAAATGCAACACTCCTTTACTAGTGACTTGATTGATGAGAGAAAGGAAGGAGTTGAGAATTCCCAGGTTTCCATGTCTCTAGGACGAGGTAGGTTTTGGGTGTTACTCTTTTATATGGGGGCTACAGGTGAGGTGCAGCTTTGCAGGTGGTGAGGAATTTGTTTTGGAGCCTGTCTATCCAGGAAGACATCTCTAGTAGATGAATCTGGGGTTATGAGATAAAGACGTGTGTAAAAGCATGGTGCTTTAGTGGACGTAGTCACTGAGGATGAGAGTGGAGCATAATTTGAATCAAGGGACAAGGGCAGAATCTGTGGTGTAGGGAGTGCATTGTCGTATAAGGGTGATGGAGACAGTAGCCACGCAGGTAGGAGGAAGGCCAGTAGAGAGTAGTGACCTCTACTGGAGACCTCTCCTCTCAAAGGAGAGAATAGCTTCCAGAACAAATACCGAGTAAAAGCGAACATGGTGATACCAAGTGAGGATTCACTTGATCATGATTTCTGAAGGAAAGAATAATTTGGATGGTTGTTGGGGGGATATGGTCAGGGGTTTCATTTACTGTGTATATGGTTTATATTTAAGGGAGGGGGATTTTTCTTTCTCTAAGAAGGGAAAAGGTGAGAATGGTACTTTCATTAAGTAAATCTAGAGGTGGGAATATTCAGGAAGCCTGTATACAAGAGCTGTTCTTCCTTTTTGGGGAGGCATGAGCAGGAGATGAAGTCAGGGGAGCGTAGTAATCACAGTTAAATTTGAACACTTATTTTGCACTGGTCTCTATGCGATGTATTTGTCCTTCCTGTATGTATTATAATATCCATGTTAGAGGTGAAAAGTAGGTTCAGAGAAATTACATAATTTACTTGCAGCCACTAACTTAATATGTGTTGGATTCACATTTTGGACTCATTTGGTCTGATTATTTTAACCATGGGATTGAGATAGAGAATGAGGTAGAAAAAGTAAGATTCAATGCAGCTGCCATAGTGAAAGTAAACAATGATTTTCAGAAACCCATGGTGAAGGAAGAGAGGAATTTAATAATTAAAGAATTTCAAATTTAATTTCTTTACTGTGCCCCCATAGAAGTACTTGAAAATAAGACCTGTTTGGTATAGGGAAAATAGAAGATTAAAATTAACGTTTTTTCTGTACAAGGTATAATCCATTGCTAGTATGTAATATAAATCTTGGTAGACCTTATAAGATTTATCTGAGCACTATAACCCATCTAACAAGTGAGATTGAAGTTTGGCAGAAAACTAGAAAGACATGATTAGTTTAGTATATAGAAATCCAAGGAGAGGAAGTAATATATAGACCAAAAGGAAAATACACAACCTAAGATCTGTTATTGGCAAGTTTTGCTCTGCGATTACTGGTTAGCTTCATGTCTGTAATCCTTGGTCTTATATATTAAAATAATTAACATTTGTAAATTATCGTTCGTGTTGATTTACATTTATTGTCCAAAATTCCAAGCTTTTTATAATTTAACTGTATCCCAGTTCACTGCATGTATTTTACCTTAAAAGCTAATGAACTTATACCTTAAAAAGACATTTGTCTCAGTATGTTTGAAAGACTCAGGAAGAAAAGGGGGTAAGGAATTTAGGAATCTTCTCTTTTTTGACTCTGAGTTTCCTTGTTGTGTTTTGTTTTTTCCCCTTAACATTTATTGAGCACCTACTGTTTGAACATTGTTGAGTATATGATGTGGAAAAAGACAAGTTTATATTTGTGTGAGATAAATAGGTAAACACAATAAATCATGAAATGTTATCTAAATAGCAAAATCAGGAGCCAGAATGTGAGAGTGGTGGTGTTTTAGATAGTATGGTTACGGAAGTCTCCTTTGAACAGACTTGATTGAGGCCAGGGGTGGGGGTGGGGGGATGAGTTGCCTGAGAAAAAGTAATGTAGGCAGAGATAATAGCAGCAACAGTGGTCCTAGGATGGGGTCCTGATGGACATGGCCTAGGAACAGGACCATGAGTTGTGACCTGAGTTCATGGAATGAACCAGAGCCTTATGTGGGGACTTTATAGGCTGTGCTAAAGGTGTTGTGTTGTGATACCTGTGACTTATGTGTTCACATAATGAATCTAGATTTGATTTAGTGATTATACTGACTGTCCAAACCAGCAGATTTGGTAATTTTTATGTTTATAGTATGGTCTTATTTTTCCTTTATAGGATGGAACCAAATTTATTTGTATTGGAGCTCTGTATTCTGAACTTCTGGCTGTCAGCAGTAAAGGAGAACTTTATCAGTGGAAATGGAGTGAATCTGAGCCTTACAGAAATGCACAGGTATTTTATTATTAAATCTTACATTGAATAGCTCTACATATCAACATATAAAACAGTAATCATTTTTCTTATATGCTTTCAAAGAATCCTTCATCACATCATCCACGAGCAACATTTTTGGGGTTAACCAATGAAAAGATAGTCCTCCTGTCTGCAAATAGCATAAGAGCAACTGTAGCTACAGAAAATAACAAGGTAGGAGTCACTTTGCATTAATAAACATTTCATGCTTAAATTCTTGTTTTTTTTTTCTCTTCTTGCTCCTTTTCATCTTTTCATTTTCTATCTTTCTGTCTAACTAGGTCCATAAATACAAAGTGTCTCAAACTCTAAGAAAGTGATCCAATGTTTTTTTGGAGGGCTGGGAGGTTAGTTTATGCTGTAATCCAACTTCAAAAGTAGTTTTCTACTTTTAAAGGAAAGGAAAAGATTCAAGAAAAGTGAAAGACAAGGGAAATCAGGGAGGTTAAAAAAAGGTATAGTTTGAGAAAATATAGGTATTATGCTTCAATGATCAGTTTGACTTTAAATTCTATTAAAAATTGTTGGAGCAAATGTATAGTTTTGGTTAAGTCTTAAAGATGGCATTAGACATTCATTTCAATAGCTGCTATTTTAATTTACATGTGAAGAAAGTATTTTAATATCCAGTATTACTAAGAATCTGTTCTATAATACTATAGTATTTAGCTCAACATTTTAGAATTCTTGGCTATAAAGTATGTATGCTTTACTCCAGTTTTGATCACAATTCTTTTGGAAGATTTATTTATTTTTGTTTGAATCTCTAACCTTTTATTCTTTAGGTTGCTACATGGGTGGATGAAACTTTAAGTTCTGTGGCTTCTAAGTTAGAACACACGGCACAGACTTACTCCGAACTTCAAGGAGAACGGATAGTTTCTTTACATTGCTGTGCCCTTTATACATGTGCACAGCTGGAGAACAATTTATATTGGTGGTAAGTATGTAGGGAGGAGGAATTTCTTTCAGTGTATATTTTTATGTGCATGGAGACTTGCTTTGGGGAATGGAATACTAATATGAGAAGGTCAAGAAATAGGGACAGAAATTTCAATTTAGAACATTGTTACCTTAAAATAAAAGCGCTTAAGATAAATTTATAAAAGTAATGTGTACTTAGTGACTATGTTTTAAAATTTATAATAGTGTGATGTAGAATAAAAATCATCTAGAATTCTATGTCCAAAGATAACTGCTGCTAACATTTGGGGTATTTTCACCCCCACCCCGACCCATACATAAATATGCATTTTGTTTTTAAATAATTGGAAGTATATATAGAATATTTAAAATTTTTAATAGCATGAGTATTCTCTTTTATTTAATTGTAGTTTTAATGTTAGAAGGCACCTAAATTTATTTTATTTGTATCTTAATAGTAAATTTGTACTGGCAAATATATAAGAGTCTCCTAATGAAATGGAATTATTTTGAAGGAAAGTATCCACTGATAACATTTTCTATGAAAATTTAATCCTAAAAAAGTTTAATAAAAACTAGATCCAGTTATTTATTGAATTTAAACAAGTTGCACATGTTAAAAGTATTCTGAGGCAAAAAACATGGAGAAGGAATATATCAGATTTTAAATGACAGTATGTGTGTAGTTTCAAATTTAATTTATGGGCTTGGTTTCTGCTTTATTTGATCATTTTATGGTTTTCCTTTCCAGGGGTGTAGTTCCTTTTAGTCAAAGGAAGAAAATGTTAGAGAAAGCTAGAGCAAAAAATAAAAAGCCCAAATCCAGTGCTGGTATTTCCTCCATGCCGAACATCACTGTTGGTACCCAGGTAAGGGGTTAGAATTAAGAATAAGCCTATCCTAAGGGACATAATTTCTCTTAAAAATCGCTTCCTTCTCTTGTAAGTAATTTTTGTATAAGTAGTTTGATAGATGAGAGCATTATTTGAAGGACAAGGGTCCAGAGTAGCATCATTCATTTTTCTTCAAATGAGTAACATTTTACAGATTCTGGCCTCATGTTAGTATTTTTCCTATGGGACACAATTTCTGTATTTGCTGCATTTTTAGAATTAGCTGGTACTTTGAAAATGCAGAACCTGTTGTCATCCTCTACCAAAAAATTTTCCCTTTGTCCTTATGTTTAACAGATAGGCCAGGTGATTCCTATGACTGAAAATTTTTTTTTGAAAGATTTTTCTTGAAAGATATTACTCTTGTGCCTCAGCAGGATGCACAAGTCTTTGCCAAATCCCTGCATTTATATGAGTTTCTATTTTGAGGTTGTGAGATGCTTTTAGGCTCCTTTAATTATTTTCTGGTGGGTGATTTCTATTACTCCATTGGTTCTCAAAGTGTGGTTCAGAGACTACTGCTGATCCCTTGCCCCTTTCAGAGAGATTGGAAAGCCCTTTGTTTTCCAGTTTTGTCTCATTGAAGGTAAATTGTCTCCATGTACTGAAGTCAGAATAACATTGAAACAGGTTGAATGCAGAAGCAGTAGGGAGAATCCAGCAGTTCTTGTATTCAACATGACATTAAGAAATTTGCAAAAATGTGAATGAGACCATTTTCCTCATTCTTATTTTTGAAACTCTATTTTTATGTTTGCATGTTGTTTTATATTAACATGGGTTTTTATTACTGTTAATAAATTAAAATCTTTCTTTTCTACTACCTACCTACCCATCCACCCACCACCAAACCTACCCAGGGCCTCACACATGAAAGACAAGCATTCTACCACTGAGCTACCTCTTTTATTTTGCTAAGTTGCCCAAGGGTGCTTTGACTTGAACTGTGATCATAGATGTGTGCTACCTTGCCTGGCTTAGCAAATATTTTTCAGTTTTAGTTACTAATACATTACATTACTGATTATTTAAAACAAAGTATTAGCCACATAATCAAGGGACTTGGGATACTTATTTAATAGTGGAAAAGGGTTTTTAGAGTCTGGTGGAAGCTCAACTTCAGGGTAAAACAGTGTTATATTTGTTATAGCAAGTGCAGTAATGAACATATTTATAATCCTTAAAACTTATGGTGGATTTTGTTACATAATGTGCTAATTTCCTCATGTAGCATTTTAAAAAAATACATATTTTTTAGTTGTAATCAGACACAATACTTTTATTTATTTTTATGTGATGCTGAAGATCGAAACCAGCACCTCTCATGTGCTAGGTGAGCGCTCGACTGCTGAGCCATAACCTCAGCCCTCTCTCATGTAGCATTTTAAAAATTTTACTTATTTATTTTAGTTGTTGGTCCTTTATTTTTTTTTTTATTTATATGTGGTGCTGAGAATTGAACCCAGTGCCTCACACATTCAAGGCAAGTGCTTTACCACTGATCCACAATCCCAGCCCTCATCTAGCATTTTTATTTCAGATTTTTTTCTTTATCACCAAAAGGTACAATGACCTCTATCCCCTGTTTTAAAAAGTAGTTAGTCACTATTTAAGTTAAGTTTTTCTCCAAACTCAGCTTAAATATACATAATTCTTTTTGTTTCTGGCTGTTTTGAATTTTTTGTTTTTGTTTTTGTCCTATTCAACAGTTGTCTTTTTCTGATTCTTTTTGGCCTTCCAACTAGAAAGTTCTTAGTAATTAATTACCCACTATTCTAGACATTATTACTCAGGTTTCATTATTTATCTAAGTTACTTTGGGCAGGGTGGTTGCCCTATCCCCAATATGTTCCCCTCTTTCCCTATTTTGTTCAAATGCTGATTTCTGATGTTCTCAGAAGTTCCTTGTCAACTGTACTCTCATAACAGTAAGATATCATAGCAGCTACCTTATTAGCAGGTTACACTAATACTCTGCTAGTACTGCAGGCGGAGAGGGCAGGAAAAATAAAGATGCATTGCAGAAAGAAAAGCTTTAAAGAAAGTAGCTTGGCACTACTACATTGCTGAAAGATAAATCATATTAAAACACTTTGGTGATGGATGGATTTTCCTTTAAGCTTTTGAAAACTGGGTTAAATAGCCACAACAAAAGGAAAGTACTTTATGTGTGAACATCAGAAAGAGTGTTGACCACTTAAGAGTATTCTGTTCTTTCTCCATTCACAGAAAGTAATTGTCAGGAGTAATGTATTTAGCATATATTCATTGTATATCTTGATATGGTAGGCTCCACCAACACTCCTCCTAGTCTTTAAGATGCCTTTATTTTTATAGGAAGACATTAGTAAATAATTCATTATAGAATGCTACATTTCTATTTTAGTTACCGTCTTCTTATTGAACCCAGTTCAGGCTTTAAGCATTCGCTAGTCTTTTCTAAAAAATTCGGAATGAAATTTCCCTTGAAATAGTATACTAAGTTATGCAGAACCTACTTTTCCCACGAAGCCTGCTTTTAGGAACTATTCATCTATGCCATAGAGCTATAGTTAGTGACACAATACTATTTTTTGGTAGAATTGCAACTCTAAGCCAATGTTTACACCTCCCATACTTCTCTAATGTACCACCATTGTCCTGTCTCTTTATCCAAAAATATTTGATACTGGTCAAGTATAAGATCATCATTAGTTCCTGGTCAACTGAAAATAATATAGGTAAGGTTGGATGGCTGGAGACCTCAAAAGAGGAGCTATTTGTGTCATGTTTTAACAGTGCCATGTGTTTTCAGTGTGTAACCTGAGGTTAGTCCCTGACAGAGTTTTATATCTTATTGACTCCTATACTTAAATTCCTGATACTAACATCTTCGTGTAATTTTTTTCCACATTTTTTGGTACATTATAATTATACATCACGATGGGATTTGTTGTTACATATTCATACATGGCACACAGTATAACAATATCTACATATTGTTTTTAAAATAAAAATTGCAATGTCCACCAAAATTTTGGCTAGTACAAAACAACAGTCTCTGGGAAAGCCAACATCTTATAGGAATGAAATGAAGCTAATGGAGCCTGTGTAGGTTTGTGAATTAAGGAGGAAAATAATTTGAAATTAGGAAACAAAGTAATTATTTTATTTACAATTTTATATTGATAACTATGTTTGGTTTCTCTTCAGTTGCTGTTTAGTTTCGTTTTAGTAGAATGGTTATTTGTTGCATGAATTTTTAGTTTTTTAGCAAACATGCTGAAATTTCTCTTGCACCTTAGTTTTAGGAACAAATTTTCTTAGAGATTATTAAGTTGGTGCTTTTTCAACCTTACTGATTGTGTAAGATTGTACCAGAAAACCTAGGAAGCAATCCTTTATGTATTGCATTTTCATACATTTATGACAGTTATTTCAGTTTGTTAAAGTTATGCCATCTTTATGGTGGTTTTCTTTGATTTGCTAGGTATGCCTAAGAAATAATCCTCTGTATCATGCTGGAGCAGTTGCATTTTCAATTAGTGCTGGGATTCCTAAAGTTGGTGTCCTAATGGAATCAGTTTGGAATATGAATGACAGCTGTAGATTTCAGCTACGATCTCCTGAAAGCCTGAAAAGCATGGAAAAAGCTAGCAAAACTACTGAAACTAAGTAAGTATTGTACCCTATGCTTTAATATCAGTTTCTTATTTGTTGTGAATATTAATGGGGCTAATCAAAGGATATATAGAAGTATATAGTGACATAGAAATCAGGAACAATTGCTGTTTCTACTTTGCTTAGTATTTGTATATTAAATTTGCTCTTGATGGTGGCCAGAATGGCAGAGTGGTGTTCTTTTTTTTTTTGATGTCCTTTTTGTCATTAGATTGTGTTCCTTGGGAGGAGCTATATGAGTAGCAGTTACAATGTGTTCAGCCTTATGTTTAGGCCTCCCCTGTCCCTGTGTATATCATTTTAATTTCTATCTAATGCTTTGCCTTAATCAGGATCATAGGAAAGGTTTTACATGTGCTGGGGAGGAAATTCTGTAAAAGATTGTAAACTTTTTTTGTGTATATTAGAGGGATATGTGAACAGAAATACCACTGATTTTTATCTAGTCCCCTATTCTGGGCTGGTTTATTATTAGAAGGCTATAGAGATTTTATTATCTATTCTTTAAAAAACATTCACTCATCATTTAGAATATGTGTAGTATAATTTGGTGGTTTAGTACACGAACTAAAAATCTTTAATGAACTTGTTAAATAACTTTTAACCCACCCCCCCACCCCCTCATACTAGGGGCATTCAACCACTGAGCCACATCCCCAGCCTGTTTTTATATTTTATTTAGAGACTTCTCACTGAGTTTTTTAGGGCCTCCCAAAATTGCTAAGGCTAGCTTTGAACTCTTTCTCCTGCCTCAGCCTCCCAAACTTCTGGGATTACAGGTGTGCCCCACTGTGCCTGGCAATAACTTTTAATCTAAAAAAAAAAAATCTGGGACTGGTGTTGTGGCTCAGTGGCAGTGCGCTTACCCAGCATGTGTGAGATACTGGGTTTGATTCTCAGCAGCACATATAAATGAATAAATAAAATAAACATTCATCAATAACTTAAAAAATTGACTATTAACATGGAAAGAGTAGGATTATCACATTCCATAAATTACATTTTTTAAAAATATAGGCAGCCATTCAAAAATTATTGGAGTTATATGGTATATAAAAGTTTTTTTTTAAGATGTGAGTTTTTAGTTTGCTCTCCCTTTATGCTCAAACAAGTGTAATGAGTATAAATTTATTAGCTTTATCACTGCTATTTCTCCTCTAATATTAAAAATGCAAACTAAAATTCAGAAACAGGGATTTCTGTTAAGTTAAAAGCATAATGTACAACCAAGTTTTGTACTGGAAGCCTAATTGATTATTTAAGTGCTTTTCCTTTTTTTTAAGTTTTAAAGATTTAGGCTATGCTACTACTTACATTGATTTTTGTCCTAAAAAGTAACAAAACACATTTTCATTGTTTTATGATTTGGTGGGGGAGGGTGTGCTGGGGATTCAACCCAAGGCCTTTGTACATTTGAGGCAAGCATTCTACCCACTGAGTATATCCCCAGCCCTATTTTATGAATTTTGTAAGAACATTTGATGCGAGCAAATGTAAACAATAAAAAGATTAGACTGAAATCATGTAACTTAATTAAGTTTTTCAAGGTTTTCCTTGAAATTGGCCATTTTTATTAGTGAAAGTTGTAATAGTTAAGTGAAATTAAATGTCAACAGCATGCTGTTGACATGTCACTAGCACCTGCTATTCAACAAAAGACCTTCACTTTAAGGTATGCTAGTGACATACCTTTGTCCCGGCATCACAGGATTTGTCAAGCAGCCACCATTGCTGACAGCATGCGTATTTTGCGCACTTCTGGGGAAAATAATATTGATTTTCTTTTGGATTATTTCTAAATTCAGGTGAAATTCCTAGTGAGAGTAATAAGAGGTTGGAGGGTTAAGATTATGACCCAGATATGTGTCAGAATGAAATAACACATTTTTAACAAGTCATTTTTGTGACTGAAAACTGATCTCTGCATTTTAATAAATAAAAACATTTGATTTTTCCAGCTGTAGAATGTTATATTGTTGCTGTAGTTAACTTCTTGTTTTTTTTGGTTTGTGTGTGTGTGTGTGTGTGTGTGTGTGTGTGTGTGTCTGTCTGTCTGTCTACTGGTGTTTGAACTTAGGGGCACTCAACCACTGAGCCACATCCCCAGCCCTATTTTGTATTTCATTCAGAGACATTGTCTCACAGAGTTGCTTAGCACCTCGCTTTTGCTGAGGCTGGCTTTGAACTTGCAATCCTCCTGCCTTAGCTTCTGGGATTACAGGCATATGCCACCGACTGTAGTTAACTTTTTATTTGAGTATTAATGAAGTAGTTCATTGAAGAGGCATAGTTTTCTTAATCCGATTACTAGATGGCTTGAGTATGGAGTTTTATAAACTGGTATAAGTAGTTTCTTCTTCAAACTAAGAAATTAATGACCTTCTAGGCTTTTTATTTATTTGAAATTACCATTTATTGAAGTTAAATTGCTATAAACCATTTTCACTATTACAGTATGAAACTTCTTTGCCCATCAGGCTTATTTGATAAAGCTATGCTGATAAATTAAGAACAACACTTATTGTTCTTCCTAGATAAAGCTTTATCGGCATCATTGTCCTAGGTTATTTATAGGTTCGTATGATATAGTTTTTCTATAGTTGAGAGCCAGCCCTGTGTACCTTTTTAGTGTATTGTGTCATAAAATTATACCATTTAGTAAAACTTTTAATTATTTTATTCCCTTACAAGAATAAGCTTGTCTTAATACATATAATTATAAGGCAAATCTTTGTTTCTTGCTGTAGGCCTGAAAGTAAGCAGGAACCAGTGAAAACAGAAATGGGTCCTCCACCATCTCCAGCATCCACCTGTAGTGATGCATCCTCAATTGCCAGCAGTGCGTCAATGCCATATAGTAAGTTTTATATGTAGTCTATATTGGTCAAAGTCAAGTCCCAGGTAGATAGGTGTGTACTCGGTTTATTTCTGACTGGAATTAACTTGTGTGAATTTTTAAGTTTTAAAGTATCTTTTTATATGAGGTGTGTTTTCACTAGTGTATGTATGTATATATGTATGTATGTATTGCACAAGTTTATTTAAATGGAAAGATAGTATTTATAGTATTGACCATTTCTGTTTTTGAGAATTACAGTTTTAAAAAATGCACAAAATTTATTATAAAATAAAGGGAAATAACTGCCTTTAACCAGAATATTTTGACTCTTATTTTTTTAATATTTATTTTTTAGTTATAGGTGGACATATATCTTTATTTTTTATTTTATGTGGTGCTGAGGATCGGACTCAGTGCCTCACGCATGCTAGGCAAGTGCTGTACCTCTGAGCCACAACCCCAGCCCTGACTTATTTTGTAAGTCAGTTATGGCTTGGTCATAAAGGATTTGTAGCATGTATAAATACAGATTTACCATCGATTTAAAGGATTTTTAAAAAGCCCCTCAAAATTTAAGATTCCTTTATTTATCAAATAGTTTTAACAATAGCCTAGCAGATCTTCCTTTTTAAACTTTAGTTAACCCTAATGTTGAGAGTCCAAAATATACTCTTTTGTTCTTTATAGCTGTTTCTAATTTGTAGTATCTTTAGAATAATTAGACATTGACGGTTAACAATTCTTTATTCTGAATTTATTTGAAGTATCATTTGGTCATAAAACCCTAGTTCAGAAAGGGGTAGTTCATAACATTTTTGTTTAGAAATCTCAGTTTTGTATCCCTTTAAAAATGATCATTCTTCATATATTTAGATGAAATCGATAAAGTCTCTTTTACATTTTCTTTTTGGTACTTACCATTTTGTTGTTGTCTAAGAACGACGTCGGTCAACCCCTGCCCCGAAAGAAGAGGAAAAGGTGAATGAAGAGCAGTGGTCTCTTCGAGAAGTCGTTTTTGTGGAAGATGTTAAGAATGTTCCTGTTGGCAAGGTTGGTTCAAAATAGCTAAGAATCAGTACTATCAGAAGCATAACATTGTTGGTTACCCAGGGATTTAAGGTTGGTGTCTGTGAACCCTTTCTTTAACGCTTTTTTATTCATCACCTTTGGTGGTTTCTTTTATCCCATTTCTGAATCCAATATAGGAATAGGTTTTCTCTGTCCTTGACTGATGAAGAGATTTTGCTTTGCCTTGAGTGTTTATGGTGATATGTTGCTTTTCTTTCTTTTTTATTTTAACATGTTATTTGGGGGTATTTTTAGATTTACCGAATAGTTGCTTTCAGAGATACACAACTTTGATATAGTTAATTCTTTCTCACTGTTAGTATAAATGGCGATCTTCTGTTACATTGAAAATTCTTCCTTAACACAGAAATGTGGTAAAGCTCTCACTGAGTGACCTTCCACTTTTTCCTCTCTCCCTCCTGAAGAGGGTTTTTCCTTCCAAGAAGCCAAGTAGGTAGAATGCCATTAATTCAATCTTTTCCCAACATTGACTTAAAATGTACCCACAATTGTGGAATATCTGCAAAGTGAAGGTTTTACTGATTACTTTTTAGTTTGTAAAATGTTCTTTTCATTTTACTTAGGGAAGAGTAGATATACCATGCTTTGCAGTTTACAAAGTCCTTTCTTATTCGACCTTTTCATCAACTGTAGTTTATGAGCAAGTATTTTCTTCTAAGAAGTCACACTGCTCAAAAGTCAAAATCAGATGCCCTGGTTTCAAGTCCTGTGCTTGTCTTTGCATTGCTGACCTCCTCCCAGTGTTGATGACTACAGTAGCTACTAGTTATGTGGCTATTTAATTTATTCATATTAAGAAACATTAAAAATTCAACTCCGTTTCAAGTGCTCAGTAGATACTGAGGGCTATTAGACAGCACAGATGTAAAACATATACTATCATCAAAGACATTCTGTTGGACAGTGCTCCTTTAAACTAATGAAGAGGGAAGATGAGCGAATTTCCTTGGTTCTACTTTAGGATGTTTTTTGTGTGCGTGCACCCCGTCCCCCTACTTCTTCCAGTCTGTTGATAAACATTCAGACTGCAGTCACTATATGGGTCAGTTTTTTGAGCTTTGAATATAGACATCAAGAGCATAGCTTTAGTGATTCTGTCCAAGTTAATTTTATAATTTATGCTTATAGAAGAATAAAGAATTAATTGCCATGTTAAATTAATTCAGTGAGTACAATTTGTGCCTTGGTTTTATATAAACTATTGTTAATTTACAGTGTATTTGCCTATACTTTTAGGTGCTAAAAGTCGATGGTGCCTATGTCGCCGTAAAATTTCCAGGAACATCCAGTAATACAAACTGTCAGAGCAGCTCTGGTCCAGATGCTGATCCTTCTTCTCTCCTGCAGGATTGTAGATTACTTAGAATTGATGAACTGCAGGTAAGTATAGAGGGTTTGTACAGAAGGTGAATATTAGGACTGACTCCTTGAGTATGTTACAGTGTTTGAGAATGGAATTCCTTTTGTGTGTTGTAGGTTGTCAAAACTGGTGGAACTCCAAAAGTTCCTGACTGTTTTCAGAGGACTCCTAAAAAGCTCTGTATACCTGAAAAAACAGAAATATTAGCAGTGAACGTAGATTCCAAAGGTAAAGATTATAACTTTAATTTAGCATGCTATGTATCATATTAATACTTTTGTAGTAAATGGGAATAGGATAAATGATGAGTGATGTTTTTTGTTCCTTATTTATAGTTTATGGAATAAAATGGTGCTGAATTGATTCACAGATGTGGTCTGAGAAGCCCGAATTTGGTAAACATTTACAAGACGTTAATAAAGGTGTATAACAGTTTTTTGGTTTTTTTCCCCACTTATGTGTTTCTGAAGGTGTGCATGCTGTTTTGAAGACTGGAAACTGGGTACGGTACTGTATCTTTGATCTTGCTACAGGAAAAGCTGAACAGGAAAATAATTTTCCTACAAGCAGCATTGCTTTCCTTGGTCAGAATGAGAGGAATGTAGCCATTTTCACTGCTGGACAGGTAAGAGGTTCATTTTTGCTCTTCAGAAGTGAGATGGCACACTGCCATTTCTGTGCATCTTAGGATTTGTCTTTGGTTTGCTTCTTAGTAAACTTTCTAAGTATTTAAAATATTAGGATAAACATTCTAATGTAAGTTTTTTTTTCATTATTAATACTAACATCCAATTTGGAAATACATATATGTATTGTAAAGTCATTTTTGATTGGGAGCTAATAAACTTTTATTTTTCCCTTTATTATAGGAATCTCCTATTATTCTTAGAGATGGAAATGGTACGATCTATCCAATGGCCAAAGATTGCATGGGAGGAATAAGGGATCCTGATTGGCTTGATCTTCCACCTATTAGTAGTCTTGGAATGGGTGTGCATTCTTTAATAAATCTTCCTGCCAATTCAACAATCAAAAAGAAAGCTGCTATTATCATCATGGCTGTAGAGGTAACTTTTGAAACTGCTTGGCATTTTAATTCAGAGGATTTTTCTGCATTCTAGAGAAACAGTCTTGAATAATCATTCATTGCCTCTTCCTTCCCTACAGGAGCCAATAGTCTGTTAGAACACTGGCGACAAATAAATCAGTGATTATGGAATAATTTTATTTGAGAGAAGCGTGCACAATATTGAGGGAATATAGAGGAGAGGCACAGAAATCAGACTATAACTGTGTAGGAGGCTGCCTTGAAGAAGTGATGTGGGGCAGATCTTTGCTCATATAGGGATGAAGATGGGAGGCCAAGAGTGATCTTTGAGGATTTCATTAATAGTTTGGGAGAACATGTGTATTCTTTTGATATGATCTCTACCTTGTTGTTATATCACTGAATAGTAACTGATGAGGCTGGAGAGAGGTACTAGGGAACCTGTGTGCTAACCTAAGGGACCTAAATTTTTCCATGAATATCAGAGCAGGAGGATTTTAAGTTGGTAAATAATATAATTTGGTTTTTAAGAAAGATTAGTGATTGCCAGGCAACTTAACAGGTTGGGTGAGGCTGGAGAGTCACAAGTTTGAGGCCTGCTTGGGCAAGACCCTGTCTCCAAATGAAAAAACCTGGGGTGGGAGTGTAGGGATATAGATCATTGGTAGAGTGCTTACCTCACATGCACGAAGCCGAAGGTTTGCTGCTGCCCGCACCCCCTGCCTCCCAGAGGTGGTGAGGGCACGTGTGCTTGTGTGCTTGGCATCAAGGGCAGCGAAGGGCAGATTTTTAGGGAGAAGTTGATAAAGAACAGAAGTTTACATATCACATAGACAGATAATAGAGTAATCCAGGTTAGAAACAAGTGAACTTGGAAGTGAGAAAGGAGGGGATAGATTTGAGAGAAATCTTAAGACAATAGAAGCTGCTGAGCTCTTGGTTACTGGATATTAGCAGTAAATGAAAATCAGCTGTTTTACATTTCTGATTTGGGTGTGGTGATATTAGACAATAAATATAGAAGGAGTAAAGGAAGAGGATGAGTTTAGTTTTCAATGTGTTGTGGTTGAGCATTTGTTAGATGTGGATGTCGAGGTACTATCCTTGGAAGGTATTGTAATTTTAGCTGAGGTTGACTGACATTTTAAAAGGATCACAGCTTATGTGCTGAAAGTAGTAGGGGGAAGAGTTGCAAGAGGGAGGCAGATTAGGAAGCCATTAAAATAACTCAAGTGGGAGATGATGGTGACTTGGCTCAGAAGACAGCTATTAACGAAAAATTATTTGATACTAGATATGTTTGGGTCAAAGCAAGGAAATGAGGGCAAATGGTTTTGGAAATAAAAAGCTGCCATTTATCAAGATGCAGACTGTAGTGGTGTGTAAGTTCAGGAGTTGGGGTGATAGCATCAGGATTTTGGGTTTAGACATGTGAAGTTGAGAATATATCAGATATCTAGGAAGAGATGGTAAATGGAAAAATTTGTAAATCTGGGCTGGGGATGTGGCTCAAGCGGTAGTGTGCTCGCCTGGCATGCATGCGGCCCGGGTTCGATCCTCAGCACTACATACAAACAAAGATGTTGTGCCTGCCGAAAACTAAAGAATAAATATTAAAAAATTCTCTCTAAAAAAAAAAAATTGTAAATCTGAAGTCCAGAAAATAAAGGATCAAGGTAGAGAAATGTATGTGGGAGTTGTTAATTAAAGGAATTATATTGAATAAGCTTATCAAGGCCATGGAGAAAAGTTCTAAGGACTAAGCAACAATAATAGTCCTAGCACTTAAATGCCTAGGTGATAAATGAGAACCAGCATAGACTCCTGGGAAGGAATATCCATGAGGGTTGGGTGAATAGTGTCTTGGAAGCCAAACGAAGAGCTTATGTCAAGCAGAATGCACCAAACAATTGTCTTGAGCTTTCAGGTGAAGTGAAGGACTGGCTCTTCTCTGTTGTAGTTTGGCCGTTGTTGATAGGTGCAGATGAAAGTCTGTTTAGATTGAATTAAGGAGAAAATGGGAGGTGAGAAACTGGAGATTGAGAACTGAGATTTACTGTAAAGGATGGAAATAGAGTCTAATATGGAAGCTTATTCATCCCTTATTATGTTAGAGGTGATAAGCAAACTTTTGGAACTGCATGTAAAATAGACTGAATCCAGTACTCTTAAAAGCTAACTGTAAGCATTTGCTTAGAGACACAGACACATACATTTAGTTAGGTTTAGCTGTGATTGTAACCTACTAGATTAGTGGTTCCAAACTGTAGAATGTCCCAAGAAATAGCCTTCATATTTTAAAATTCTCATTTGGTTGCCAACATTTAAAAGTCAACAGTATTTATATTTAAAATCCAGATTTTCGTGGGCTGGGGTTGTGGCTCAGCAGTAGAGCACTCGCCTAGTGTGTTCAAGGCCCTGGTTTTGATCCTCAGCACTACATAAAAATAAATAAATAAAATAAAGCTATTTTGTCCAACTACAACTAAAAAATACATATTTTAAAAATCCAGATTTTCAGCCATTCTTTAAAACCAGATGTTCTGGTAGGATTAAGTTTAATAACTTCTATCATGTGAACAATAGACTGCCCTTTTTAGAGCCTATTGTGCATGGTCTCTCCAATTTATTGAGGTCCCCATGACCTACAGTTTGTTGCTGAGTCCAAGTGTTAGTTGCCATTTATTATATAGATTGTGTGATCTTTTTTATACTTAGCCCTCTTCACTCATTTATTATTAAATGTAGGCATTTGATTCTATGACCCCTGCGCTTTGTCGGCATCTCCAGGGCAGAGATAAAATGTGTCATCATTCCCATGGTAGGGATGAAGTCGTCATTTATCTTTTATCTTAATGAGTAGGGCTTGGCACACAGTAGACCCACAGAAATACTTTACTGAACTCCCTATGCTCTTTGGTATAGTGACAAACACAATATACAGTGATAGTAGAATGATTTTTTTTTTTTTTTTTTGTCTTGTAACCTGCTAAGTGTGATATTGAGAGTCTCAGTGTGAGAGTCCATGTACAGTCCAACAGGTTGGAAATGAGCTTCCTGTAGAGTAAATGACTGGCTGGCTGCTTGAAAACAGTCTGTAACACAGCAGTGTGCAGCAGAATAGCTTGATTTTAGTTGCCTTTGAAAGTGTTGTGCTTTTTGTCCTTTGGAGAGACTTTTGATATGTTCTCTCAATGTATTGATTAGTGCATAAGTTTTCCTATTCTTGGGCAAGTTTAGTGTTCTGTGACCCACCTCATGAACTGAAGCTTGCCATTGATGGGTTTCCTCGGGGCTCTAGTTAGCTGCAGTCAAAATGGCCTGTCTCTCATGTGATAGGTACAGAAAATAGTTTTTTTAAGATGTATTTTCTTATATGAGTACTGCCCTCCCGCCATCCTCTTTACCTTCTTCACAAGGTTGTGGGAAGGAGAGTTTATATGGAAGTTTCTGGGAGGTTGCAAGTTGTTGAGGTGCATTTTTCTTCTTCTTTTGTATTCCCTTCCCCCCACATTCTTCCCACCTACTTGTTTCTAGTTCGTGTTAAAATTAAAAGGTTTATTCATTTTGCAGAACTTGAGTACTTCATATTTTTTCCATTAAATATGCTGTAATTTTATTTTTTCTTTCTTAGGGAAGTACATTTAATAAACCTCATGACTTGTTCATGATGCTTATTAGATAGTTAATGACACGTTCTATACACACATTATCAATACTACTATGTCTTTGGTAATTACAGTAGTCCTCACCTTTGGAAATTATAATAATTCTTTGGGAGTTAAAGGTTTTGTATTCATTTATGCTTTTCCATTACAATTGTGAAGCTGAGTTACTTGTGAAAACTGAAAATATTTACCGGTATTTTACAGAAAAGTTTTCCACTGCCTTTTCTATTCTTGTCAATTGTATATTATGTTTCAGGGTGCTTCTAAGTTCAACACCTTTCTTTTGTCAGGCCACCTGCAGTTGTCTTTACTTCTTTGAAGATCTGATTATTGTGTTGGTCATAAAACATTTTCAACATATACTATATGCGATTCCAATTCACTGATGTTTTCTCCTTAATTTGTCTGAGTACAGAAACAAACCTTAATGCAACATATTCTTCGCTGTGACTATGAGGCATGTCGACAATATCTCATGAATCTTGAGCAAGCCGTTGTTTTAGATCCGAATCTACAGATGTTACAGACGTTCATCAGCCACAGATGTGATGGAAATCGGAATATTTTGCATGCTTGTGTATCGGTTTGTTTTCCAACCAGTAATAAGGAAACTAAAGAGGAAGAGGGTAAGATGAAGCACTGTACAAGGTCTTTAAAAAGAATTTTAGGCAATTTGGAAAATGTGACTGTAAAGAATTTGCATGTATTTTTACTTTATTTTGTAAATCCTAGAAGTTTTGACTTTAGAAAATAAAAATTTTCATGATGTGTTTTTATTGTTTAGATTCTTTGTGATAATATACAAGCTGGATACACAGTAGTAAATTGAGTTTTATTGTTTTTATAATTATAGATGATTTTATTACCATAAGGGAATTATTTAGCATGTTAAGCCAAGTTATATTAATGTCACTTTTATCCCAATATTTAGAATGTAGAGGGGAAGATAAGCTTAATGAATTGGTAGATATGTTTGGAAAGTTAGGTAATTTTTTTTGCCATGATTGTAATTGGCTACATGGAAGGAAAAACTGACAACCTAAAGTACAACTACATAGTTCACAATGTTTCTCCTTATTTTGAATTCTGATAATGATATTCTGGTAGCTACATCTTTGAATAGTGGTTTGCTGATTTCTAACCTTTATATTGTTATTGAAATCACTAGAGGATTGTAGTATGTAAACCAAGAAGGAGATACTGATAAGTGGGTCCCATTCTTCTTGGTTCTAACAACTAAATTTAAAACAACCTAGTGACTTTTTTGATCTGTGGGAGTTGAGAAGTAAGGCAGAATAAATAAGTCTTATATTAAAGATTGTAGTTCAGTCTCTCCTAAGTGCTTATTACTGTAAGAAGGGGGAACCAGTGGTTACCTAGCATGTAAATTGGAACACCAGTATGCCTAGCAATTAGTGTTTAGTGGTCTATACATACTAAATGTCAATTTTTTTTTTTTTTTAAGTTTAAATTGATCCTAAGTTTTTCTTTTATGTTTCAGAAGCAGAGCGCTCTGAAAGAAATACATTTGCAGAAAGGCTTTCCGCTGTTGAGGCCATTGCAAATGCAATATCAGTTGTTTCAAGTAATGGCCCAGGTAATCGGGCTGGATCATCAAGTAGTCGAAGGTAATGTGATTTTTACAAGGAAAGTTTAATTGGAGGAAAAAAAAAAAGTCCAAGTACAGAAAGCCAGTGTATCTCTTACCTATCATAAGCATGAATTGGTGGGTCCTTTTTGTTTTGTTTTTGGTTCTTCCTAATAACGCCCTGGGGAAAAATATCTGGTAGCTAATTAGAGTTTAAATGTAGAATGATAGGATTCTGACATTCCATAAATTGGAGATAATTTAAATAAGTAGTTCAAACTTGAATCTTTGAATTTGTACTAAATTCATCATTCTTCCTTCCTAGAAAAATATTTTCTTTAGTTGGAGATGAAGTAATATAGTATTTAAAAGAACCTCAATCTTTTAATTTTCAGATTGCTAATGTAAAGGTCAGTTTCTCAGGTGTCTTAATGATCTGGGAAGAAATGAAAGGTTGGTGTGTATGATAAATGTTCATTATTAAATTTTCAGGTTTTCTGGGTTATAAGATGGACAAATCTTTATAACATTAAACACTGTTAGAATTCAGGGTATAGTTTTCTTTCTATAGCAAGCATACACACACACATACACACACACACGCACACACACACATGCACTCTAGATATGAAAGCCAAAGTTCTTGGTTACTGACAGATTATGAATGGAAGCACTGCTTACTGTGTGATAATGTGATAGGTTGTAAAGTCTACTTAAAATGAAGACTCTCCTTGCCTATTTTCTGTTCCATATTCATCTTTCCCTCTAAAAAAAGGTTATTCTTAAATTGGCACCAGGAAGACTACCAAGTTGATAGCTTCCTGAGTTCAAAAACATCTAGAAAAGAGTTTTGTCAAACTATTTGTGGGTGACCAAATTATATCTTAAAACAGTACAAAAACATGTAGACAACACAGAATGGAAATTATCGCCAGCTTATTTATCTAGGACCATGCTAGGCAGACAAAGTGTTTGGTCTAAAATGGAAAGCAACTTAAATTCTTCATGAAGAAATTAGTGTCTCAATTATTTCAGGTATTTCATTTCCTCAGGGAAATTACAGGTGCAAATCAAGTTGGACTCTGATATGGTTGGTCCAATGCCAGTGCTGCCATCTTTTTTTTTCAATGTAAGGATTATTTTGAAGGCAAAGACTAAAAGGAGCTTCAAGAGTGGGTGATGTGTTGCTCACAGAAATAGTTTGCAGAGTAAGCTCCTTTGAGGAATTTGCCGAAGATTTCACTGCAGTGCTCTTAACCAGTTCAAACTCAGGGCTGCCGATTGAACAGATGAAAGCACAGGAGTCTTATTATCTACGCCGGGCAGTAGGAAGTCCACAGACTCTGCTTCACTGAAGTGAAACCCTCCTCTAGCCTACAATGGATTTTCTAGGCGATGCCCCTTGATGAGTATGCAGGCTGGGATTCATGAGCTGTAAGCTCAAAACTGATGCAATTTCACTATTGAATGGAGTACTGTTAAATGCCTTCAGATGATGATTTGACTCAGAAGTTTTATTATGTGACTCAATAGTTCCTGAGTACAAAGGGCAGATTTAGTGGAAAGCTTGATTGATGCATCTGATTGCAGGTGTATGTACTCTAGAGATTGTTAATCTGGAAGACACATGACCTTCGCTTTTTTGTCACAGTGTTATGTTTGAACATGACTGGATTCTAAGGCTTCTGTAGCATGGATATAACGTGCTTACAAAGAGGAAATTACATCATCCTTGAATTCTTCCATATTGTCAGAAAATACGATGACTCCAGGCAAGCCTATACGAAGAAATGTCAAAACTCTGAATCTTAGCAGCCAAGGTGGTATCTCCTCAGTATTGTCCTCAGCCACTGAGGATTCAGGTGAATCTTCATGAATTGTGTACAACATCTTGAAGAATAATTTTCTTTTTTTTGTTTTTGTTTTTTATTTTTTAAGAATCTATATGAGGAGCTGGGCATTGTACTTAAAAAATGTTCCCAAGACCCAATGAAGAAAAAAGAGGTTAAGGACAATTTTAAAAATGACAAGGAATGACCCCCTCATTTAATATTGAATTGACTACATCACAACAACAAAGTTGGGAATTTGCAAGTTCAAGATGAGACTATGGTCTCAATTTATCTTCATTTATTCTTAATCTACTCTAAGATAGATGTTGGAGAATAGCCCACATAAGTTTTTTTGGCCTGTGCAATGTTCAAATTTTCTTTTTCTTTAATTTGAATTCCTTTAGATGAGCATGTATGCCTCTAGTTTGCTACCACTCCCCATTTCTTATACCTGCCTGCCCTTTACTCATTTATATTTTATGTTTCTGACCTATAGGCATTTCATTTCATTTGTGACCTTATCACTTCTTGATAAGCCCAAAACATGCATTTATTTTCAGGTTATTTGCAGTGCCTCCCAATTACTGCTGATTTTTTTTTTGTCCCCTCTGTGTTTGAGTATAACACATTAGGATACTAAGTGTCTGTGTCGGGCTTACAATTTAAGTTGTATAGGATCATCACACTGAACAGTCACTATGTTGTGTGCTGTTACTGGTAAGGAGCTGGCCTTTTTCTGTGGGTGATAACTTTTGGGCAGGGAAGTGACCTTGATTGAAATGATCACTGTATCCTGCTCCCTTCTGTATTATAAAAGCTCTTTAACTCAAATTTCTAAATTGGGGAAAATATACTGATATAATAAAAGAATGTATTATAGGTATATTTTAGTAGTGACTATTATAAGAGCTAATAGATTATTTGAGACAATAAAATTTATTTTGCACAATCTTACAAAGAGTGTTTCTATTTCAAAAAATATACCATAAATAAGCTTTATAAAATATGTTCCTGAAAGTAGCCACTAAAAATTTATGTGAATGCTTTTTTAAAAATAAATTTCCTTATAAAGTTGAAAATGTGTTGATATGGGAAAACACATTTACCCTCAAATTAAGTAGTTATTACAATTAGAAATTCAAACATTAACAAAAGTATTTCAAAATTACTTATTTATAGATGTATTATGCTTACTAATAAGTTGTTAGGTCTTTCACATCAGAAATGTTTTGTCTTTGAGATTAAGTCTGCATGGGAGGATGAAGTCCCTTATGTATTGTCTTGCCCTTAAAGTTTCGTTTTTACTCTTTATTAAGAATCTCTAAAATTGTGGCCGAGTAAGGGATTTGTACTCTCTTTTAATTGCTGTTAGTCCTAAATGTGTTAAATTTGAAGTTTCTGTAAGCTTTTATTCAGAGGTAAAGTATAGGTTTTTGAATAGGCAGTCACCAGTTCCCCAGTGAGGTCTGCATTTGTGACTATTTTTCTTTTTAATGATGTGCATACCTGTACAGTATATTTTTTCATAGCAGGAGAAAAAAAGTCACACCCATACATTAATCTAACAATATATTTTACAAACTCTAGTTTCATTCATTAAATTCTTTGGGATATAAGTTGTAATGTTAAAATTTTTTTTTGTATGAAAGAATCTAAATTGATCTTTGTTTTAAAACTACTCATGTGTGGATATTTCTTTGTTTTTGCTATCACAGAAAAGGGACTTAGTAGGCTAACAATATTGGTTTTGTGCTAATCAGTATGTTTGCTGATGTCTATTATTAAACTTAATACTACTTATCTGACTATAAACAGGGGACAGAAAAACTTTGTTTAATTCTTCATTTATTCTAATTGTATGAAAGATTATTTCTAATCTTATCTCACGGCAACTTTTGTTCCCTGTGCTTAAGTTTGTGGGGAGCGTAACGTAATGGTTTTAGTGTTGAACTGGGTACTGGGATCCCCTAGTTTCATTTCTATCCCTTGCTGATTTTCCTGTGATTTCCAGAATTGGCATTTGTACTTCATTTCCTTTGCCTGGAGTGTTAACTTGTAGAACATACTTTGATCTTCTCAGATGAGAAGTTTCTGTACACCTTTTCATTTTGTTTAGATGTGGTAGTGAGCTCTGATTTTGTCCATGTTCTTCTAGTTTGAGATTACGGGAAATGATGAGACGTTCATTGAGAGCGGCTGGTTTGGGTAGACATGAGGCTGGAGCTTCATCCAGTGACCATCAGGATCCAGTTTCACCCCCTATAGCTCCCCCTAGTTGGGTTCCTGACCCTCCTGCAATGGATCCTGGTAAGATCTCATATTTTATTTATTTTTTTAACAAATTGACAAGGGTATGAAAGAAAAAATACTGAACATTTTAATGGGATATTTAGAAATTTCAAATATCTTAAAGAGCATGAGTATTGTGACTTATTTAGTTATAAAAACTTGATTTAAGGGGTTTGTATTTTAAAAATTAAAATTCTAAAAACTTGTCAGGTACCACTCCTCTACTGAAATATTTATTTTTATACTGGTAAGAAGTTAGATAGTCCCTTCATTAGTACCATATCAAGGTAAATGAATAATTTGTGTAGTGGATTCCTTCTCTTATAGTTTGGAACAGAAGTTCCCACTTAAACTTCTGTCTGATCTCACCTTCGGCTTTCAGAGAAAAGCCTTAAGGCCAGTTAAAGAGAAATGTTAGGGATATGTCGCCTATAATGATATACATCCTGCTGTTCTGTTTACTGAAAGATGGTGACATTGATTTTATCCTGGCCCCCGCTGTGGGATCTCTTACCACAGCAGCGACTGGCAGTGGTCAAGGACCGAGCACCTCTACCATTCCAGGTAAGAATCTATAAATTTATCTGTCTCAACATTTGCAAGAAAAAAGAACACACTTTGAATATAGGATTCCATACACTCACACTTTTTATCTCAAGGAGACTTTTCATTATTTGAAAAGCATCTAATTCTCTGAATTACTTTCAGTATCTGAAAGATTTATGGTGTGTATATACATGCATTAAGAAATCAGTTGATTTGTATACTAATATGTTTCAGTTCTTTGTAATGAAATGAATGAATTTATTATTAATACTAGAATATTCTTTTGTTTTTTAATATATGGCTGATATATATTTTAAAACATTCTTTTACTTTCTCACATCTACTCTTGTTTTGGTACCAAATGGATCTGTTTAATTACAGGTCCTTCCACAGAGCCTTCTGTAGTAGAATCCAAGGATCGAAAAGCAAATGCTCATTTTATATTAAAATTACTATGCGACAGTACAGTTCTACAGCCCTATCTACGAGAACTCCTTTCTGCCAAGTAAGTTTTAGTATATTTTTTTATGAAGATTTAGCTTATTGGATTTTATTGTTGAAGCTAATCTTTTGCAGTATATAGTTTTATGTGAATTTAAAACAATTTATCAGAATTCAGCATTGTATTCCCACTGCACTGCTAAGGTCTCTTCAGTGCAGAGGCCACGTCAACATCATCATATAGATATCTAAATAGATACAAACCAACTTTTACATTATCTTGATCAGGGTCTATTTTTGTGTTAAAAAGATCACAGAATAGTCTGTGACTGAAAGAACATTTAGTTGCTTTGTCATGCAGACTTATTTTTTTTTTTTAATTTAAAAAGAAAAAAATATTTTTGATACAATTTTTCTCATTTTAGGGATGCAAGGGGAATGACCCCATTTATGTCAGCTGTAAGTGGCCGAGCTTATCCTGCTGCAATTACTATCTTAGAAACAGCCCAGAAAATTGCAAAAGGTAATGAATATATTTCAAGGCCTATGAGTTGCTTGGTTTTCAATTTGAATAGTTTCTCTTGTACATATAATATCATTCAAATCTTATTTTTGGTATATATAACGATAATTGATGGAAACATCGAGATAATTCTTGTAAATATCATAGACTCTTTTGAAAGATGAAGATGGATTACTAATAGAACCTTCCAGTGCTTAATGGATGGTAGTAGTAAAGTTTATAGAAATGATAGGTAGATGTCTTACTGTAGTACTTCTAACTTGGAATTCCTGCTTAATAGAATGCAGTAAGAAATATCAATTTCTGCTGTCCAGTATTTAAAAATATTAGTTACCTTTAAAGAATACTGATAATAAATAATTTATGAGATGGTCCATGGTTTGCTAAATAGAGCTAAGGCTGCAGCCTTAACTGCCTGACACACTGCTGAGGAGTCAGATAGTCGTCATGTTTGGTTATAATTTTGATTTGGCTTTTCTTTGCTTCAGGATTTCCTGGATTTCCATGCTTGTTGACTTTGTGCATCAATTTTTAGAAATTAATATACAGTAGTTTCTAATGAATACTGCATAGATGTTAAGGCTTTTCCATTTGAAGAACGTATAGAAGATTGTTATTAAGTCCTCCTTTTTTGAGAGATAACTACTGTATTCATGATTGTTTTAGATGAAGGATCCTCAAGTGAAAAAGAGGAAGATGTATTTATGGGAATGGTTTGTCCATCAGGTACCAACCCTGATGACTCTCCTTTATATGTCTTGTGTTGTAATGATACCTGCAGTTTTACTTGGACTGGAGCAGAGCACATTAACCAGGTAAATTATTTTTTGTCTGTATTTATGCTGTCTTTGGGTTTATGTTTGAAAAACTATAGAGTTTTTGGCTTTCAGATTATAAGTATTTTTCTTTTTACTATGAGTCATAAAATTCTCTAAAGAAAATAAATGTTGACTTAATTCCTAAATAAATGAAGCAGGAGTTCATTATTAACTTAAATATGGCAGATTTTAAGAATTGAGAGTCTAAATAGGTTCAGTAGTCTGCAAATCTTGATACAGATTTTTATAATTATATATAATGCCTTTCTTGAGGTGATATAAACTATTTTTATCATAATAATAGAATTTGGTTTTCACTTATATAATTTATAAATTATATAGTTACTATAATCTTATATAGCATCTTTTCTAGAGCATTATTAGTTTTATTCTGCTATCACTGAGATTGAATTATTTTAGAAAATACCAGAAACAATTACTATGTAGATATATATACATAATTATTCTTTTAAAATTGTAATTTTAGGATATTTTTGAGTGTCGAACTTGTGGTTTGCTGGAGTCACTATGTTGTTGTACAGAATGTGCAAGGGTTTGTCATAAAGGTCATGATTGCAAGTAAGTACAATTCTAGTTTAATTTTACAAGCTAGATTTATATTGCTATAATAATGTAGTTTATGCTGCCATGTTTTATTGATATATAATTCAAAAAGTGTGATGTTTTTTCATGTTTCCCTCATAAAGCCAGTTTATGTATAAAAATGTGGTTCTTGATTTAGATTATACTGTGAAATGCTAGTCCTAATGTGCTACATGTAGGCTCATGTGCTAAGGAATATATGATCATACACTGTGACTAGGATCAGATTAATCTTTTCAGAAAAATGTGGGCAGAACTATTTGTCTGTATTCTGCAAAGATACCCCCCACCCCCCGCCATCTTCCCCAACCCAATCCCATAGGGTCTATTAGAAGAAAATTGCTGTCGGCGTTGAGTGAATCATGGTGAATAATTGGACTGTCCCTTATTTAACTTTTTAAACTAAGTGTAGTAATCTTCCTTTTTAGCAGAATTAGTCATTCCAGCTAGTTTTATTAGCTTTCATAGAAGCACACAGTAAAATACCCTAGCACTAACATCTATAATGTTATCAACAGGAACATCAGCTTAAAGTTGTTAAAGATGTATAGATATTAAGGTAATAGAGAATTGGATTATAAAAGCCATCTATTATGTTTCTAAAATAAGTAGCCCTATAGGATGAGTGGAAATTTCTTACATTGATGCTTAGTTATAATATTTGCTGATATTCTTACTTTTCCTTATTTTAAGCATCTAAAAGTGGTAACCTGTTTTTCGTTTAACTTGCTCACCACACTGATGCTAGGATGGGGGTGAACAAGGCGATCCTTGTCCTGACAGGATTTGTAGTCCTGTCACATAGAGAACACGTATGAGAAATAGCTGTCTGTAAAGTCATTAGATGCCTACAGGAAGATTACTTAAACTAGATTAGGGGTGTACAGAATTCAGGAAAGACATTAACAGAAATGACTTCACTTGAGTCATTAAAGTGTAATTCAGGGGAATTTTCTGTAGTTTTATAGACTTCATACCATAAAAGTGATCCTTCCTGTTGTATATGTTTTAACAATTAACACTTTACATTTAAATATTAATATCTAGTTTCAGTGAATTGTGCTTTAGTAATGTCAGTAAAGATCTTTGCAAATTTTAAGAATTTTAGTACTTAACTTTTGGTGAATTCTTTCTAGACTCAAACGGACATCACCAACAGCCTATTGTGATTGTTGGGAGAAATGTAAATGTAAAACTCTAATTGCTGGACAGAAATCTGCTCGTCTTGATCTACTTTATCGCCTGCTCACTGCTACTAATCTGGTCACTCTGCCAAACAGTAGGCAAGTGGATTTTTAGGACACAAAATGAGTAAAATAGAAGGATCATGGCACTTTTTAGTAACCTTCCCCCACCCTTACCACACTGTTCTGTTTGGCAGGGGAGAGCACCTTCTGCTGTTTTTAGTGCAGACCGTAGCCAGGCAGACTGTGGAGCATTGCCAGTATAGGCCACCTCGAATCAGGGAAGATCGTAATCGAAAAACAGCTAGTCCTGAAGGTGAGTAAATTTAATACTTCTGATTTTTTATGAAAAGCAGTTAGGTTGTATTTTTATCTTACTATTTTGTTTCTTTTCCTCTCTCTCTCTTTTCTTTTTTAGATTCAGATATGCCTGATCATGATTTAGAGCCTCCAAGATTTGCCCAGCTTGCATTGGAGCGTGTTCTACAGGACTGGAATGCTTTGAAATCTATGATTATGTTTGGGTCACAGGAGAATAAAGACCCGTATGTATTCATTAAGAAAACATTTTTTAGATTTGTGTATTTCCCATGTTAGTGTATGTTTTTACAGTGCATTCTGTCTCTCCTTCCCCCCTCAAGTCTGAGTGCCAGCAGTAGGATAGGCCATCTTTTGCCAGAAGAGCAAGTATATCTCAATCAACAAAGTGGCACAATTCGGCTGGACTGTTTCACTCATTGCCTTATAGTCAAGTGTACAGCAGATATTTTGGTAAGCTTTTTGAATATTTATTATAAGTATTTTTTTCTTAATTTGCATTGCATGGTTTTAAAAGCCAAATCCCTCTTAGTATTGATAGGCTCTGATTAAGCAGTACATTTAAGGGAATCAAATTTGGGGGTGATTTAAATAGTTTTACATAACAGCAGAAGCTCCTTTAATTCGAAATAAAAAACCTAAAATGTGTTACAAATCCAAATTGGAACTAAGACTCAGTGCTAATGAGGTTATAGTAAAAAGAACATACTTAGGCACTGATGAGGTGGCATTGCATTGAGGACCATATTTGGAAAACAACCTGTCATTGTCAAGTGCAATAAAAATAAATTTGTTTTGAAATTCTGAAAACTTGTCATAAAGAGCTGGGCACAGTGGTGCATGCCTGTAATCCCAGCTACTCGGAAGGGTAAGATAGAACAATTGCAAATTTGAGGCCCAGCAACTTTCTGAGATAGGGTCTCAGATAGGTCATCTCAGTGGGAGAGGACTCCTTGGATCAGTTCCCAGTATCTCCCCCCACCCCCCAAAAAAAGTGATAGAGAAATAGTTACATGGAATTGGATTTTTTTTCTATAATTAATATCTGTGTGGTAAATCACACACATGGAAAAGATTAGAAAGTGATATCAGTTGAATGAGGGAGATGGGATTATGAATGTAACATAAATATTTGAATCTGCTGTTTGTGAGTACAGTAAGTGAAAAAGTTCTTTTGATATATTTAGTATTTCTGTTCTGATTTACATCAGATTATGGAACAAAAACAAATCATACAATTGGGACCTATTTATGGAACACAGTGGTAGAGACTGAATGTTTTGGTTAAATTTATTTTGAAATTCTATTATGAAATGTTAACTGAAAAATGTTAGGCTTTTTACTTAATGAATGTTTTACTATCTTATGAAATATCTTAATAAGAACAATTACAATTATTTTTAAAGCTTTTAGATACTCTACTAGGTACATTAGTGAAAGAACTCCAAAACAAATACACACCTGGACGTCGAGAAGAAGCTATTGCTGTGACAATGAGGTTTCTACGTTCAGTTGCAAGAGTTTTTGTCATTCTTAGTGTGGAAATGGCCTCATCCAAAAAGAAAAAGTAAGCCATCCTTATATATTTTGGCTTTTACAACATTTTTTTCTGCAGGACTCATAAAATATTTCTTTATTTCCCTTTTTGCCCCAGCAACTTTATTCCACAACCAATTGGAAAATGCAAGCGTGTATTCCAAGCATTGTTACCTTATGCGGTAGAAGAATTGTGCAACGTTGCAGAGTCATTGATTGTTCCTGTCAGAATGGGGATTGCTCGCCCCACTGCACCATTTACTCTGGCTAGTACTAGCATAGATGCCATGCAAGGCAGTGAAGAACTATTTTCAGTAGAACCATTGCCACCACGACCATCATCTGATCAGTCTAGCAGGTAAATTTCTACTATAAGAAATTATGATTAATTTATTCTCTGTTGATGTCATGTTTGCATAAACATATAGGTGGTATGCATGATTATTTATGTGCAGATATTTTATTTGGGGACATGTGAAAGTACTTTCAAGATATTTATCTTCAGACTTGTCAAATCTACCTCCTTATCAAATGTTTTTTTTTAGTGAAATCTACCTGGACTCGAGGTTATGCTACTGATCAGATTCTCTGTGAGGGACTCATCAGTACTTAAGTGGTATTATTACCTTGTGAAGTTTTGTCTCTGTTCCCTTGATTTTGTTCTAGAACACAAAAAAATTGGTCATCAACTCATCTCTAAACACTATCCATTAGCTTTTTTACTGAGTTTCAAGTTTTATGTCATCTTGTCCTTTTTCTTAATTCATTATTAAAGCATTTTACTCCAATCCTTTTACTTGATTCTTGTCCCAAACTCTTACAGATCTCCTCTGATAATTGAGATATTGCTAATGTTTTCTGATATTACAAGCCCTTCGTCTAATATGGTTGTAGTCAACTCTTTCCATAAGGGTGTATTTTGACCAAGTGTTTAAAAGCATACACTTGACCAGATGCTTGCATTTCCCTTGCATGACTATTATGTATCATCCATTGAGTATGAAGTGTTGAACGCAGTAGCTTTACTTTCTCTCTTCCTCCCCTCCAACTCTTCAAAACTGTTATGCCCTAAAGGTTTAACATAGCTTTTTTAGACTAGATTTTAGGCCTGTGGCCCTTCACTGTGTCAGCAAGTCTCTGGTGGGGAAAAAGGGTGAAACTCCCATTTCTAAATGGGAGTGATTTGTGTATTGGTAGTATCATAATATGAAGTACATAGTTTCTGTAAGTGGTTACCTTGAGGAACTGTAGTTTTGCTGCCCGTTTTCCCCAAGGTGTTTATTTTAACAAAGAAAATACTTATTAGTTGTGGTTTCACACTGTTGATTTTGGTGGGGAGGTACCAGGGATTGAACTCAGGTGCACCCAACCACTGAGCCACATCCCCAGCCCTATTTTATATTTTATTTAGAGACAGGGTCTCACTGAGTTGCTTAGTGCCTCACTTTTTGCTGAGGCTGGCTTTGAACTTGCAATCCTCCTGCCTCAGCTTCCTGAGCTGCTGGGATTATAGGCGTGTGCTACTGTGCCTGGCATGACTTATTTTTTCATATTGTAGAAATGTTGTAGTCTCTTCAGTGGTTAGAAATATCCTTTTCATCTCTTTGCCTCTCCTAATTTACAGTAACTGTTTTACCATTAAAGTTTATGTGTTAAACACAGCATCAAGACTACTTGGTTGATTATTTGAAGGCACAGTTGCTCTCACATGTAACTGCTCTAATTTTCATTTCTCAGAGATCTAAGGTGAGGCGAGAACACTAATGGCACAACCACTTAAAATCTTTTGACTTTAACCTTTTTTAAATTGAGTTTCTTAATTCCTAAGGTATCATTACAGTATCATTTAACAACTGTCTTCAGATCTCTGGCCTACATTTAAAGCATTTTTTCTCTACTTTATAATGGAGGCATCTGTCTTTTGGCTGTTTCGACATCAGGTTTTGAGGGAAGTGAAACTTTCATTACCCCACTTTTGGTTATTACTGTATTTTAAAGCCATACTTTTAAACTGACATTTTTCGTTACATTAGCAACTCAGTGGTTAATGCAAAATAGAAATTATGTCAGGTTTCCTTAATGTGTTTTGATGAGCACACTTTCTGTTAATGAAGTGTTGTCATGAAAGCCTTTGGAAGCTGCAGAAAACCAGTGGAAAAGATTTTTTTCCTTCATATAATTTTTCAATGGGAAGGATTTATGCAAATATGTCTATCAACAGATTTAAAATGGACTTATTTAAAAAGTAAAAGCAAATTATGAGAGTTGTAATTTAAATCTATAGTAAAATAACTTCTTTTGAGTTTATATTTCCTAATGTACTGTAGATTAATGTTTCAAGAATTCTCAAGTTAGACTTAAAATAGTCTCATGTGCAATGAAATGAACTAAACTCTTAATGAGAAGCATGAAAGTATGTGCATTATGTCTGAGATGTGGCAACAGTATACTCATAAACCTGCTGATTCCTTACAGCTCCAGCCAGTCTCAATCATCTTATATCGTCCGGAATCCACAGCAGAGGCACATCAGCCAGTCCCAGCCTGTTAGGGGCAGAGATGAAGAACAGGATGATATTGTTTCAGCAGATGTGGAAGAGGTGGTTTTAATTGTGGTAGATGAAAAGCTTGTATCTGGGAAGGATATATATATAGTCATTCTCTGCATTTGCACTATATGCTCTTTAACTGTTTCCATTTGCATCTAGCCTGTAGACTTGTGTTATATATTAATGTGTAACTTATGGTTACCTATTAAAATGATTTTAATAATGCTTGATACACTAGATATTAGGAAATTGTGCACATAAACTATTTCTACGTAAGGGTTAAGAGTTAAGATATTCTCACTGTTGAAAAAAATTCAGTAGTTTTGGGCAGTGTATTTGAATGAGAGGATATTCAATTTTATAATGGCTGAACTATATAAAAAACCCTCTTCCCACCCCCAGAAGAATTTTCTTTATACTTTTAATTTTAGGACTCTGCATAAACTTTGGGATATGTCGACAGTAGTTTTGGTAACAAATTGTTGCTAGCAAAAAAAAATTATAACTGCTTAGTATATAATGTAGTACTTCTCATTGTTAGAGATCTTTGTATTTTAGTTTACTAGTTGCTGCAGAGGAGCACTAGTTAGAGGTATGGGTTTATTATATACTTTCATTGTCTACAAATAAGATTCTGGATTTAGGTTGAGGTGGTGGAGGGTGTGGCTGGAGAAGAGGATCATCATGATGAACAGGAAGAACATGGGGAAGAAAATGCTGAGGCAGAGGGACAACATGATGAGCATGATGAAGATGGTATGCAGGTTATTTGAGAAATTATTCAGTATGAGTTAACCAGGTTCCTTAAAAGGAGAGAAAAACCCCATTTGATGTACAATTGTCCGACTTGCTTTCTGCCAAGGGATTCTGAAACATATGTTTCAATATTTTAGGAGGTGGCTATATAGATATATAAAATAATCCTCTTCTCCCTTTTTCTTTTCATAAAAGACTTCTAAAAATTAAAATAATTTTAGTTACATTACACAACATTTGGAAATTAGAGCGTTTTATCACCCATAATCCCACAGAGATAACAACAATCTTTTAAACTTGCACTCTTCTCCTGTACTGCTCTATTCCCATGCATGTTTTTTTAAAGATTATATATATAATTTTTGTGACTTTTCTTTTTCACCTAAGATAATCAAAAAGCACATTTTTAGAATTTATAGATTTTGATTTATTACTGTGAAATACAAGGAATGAGCATTTTTAACTTCTCCTTTTGGAAGTCCAATATATAAAGCAGACGAAAACGGAGAAGGGGAACCTAGTTTAGTCTTCTGCCTGATGTCCCCCAGTACTTTTCTGCAGATATCTAAGACTCTGCAGGAGAGATTTTGAATTGCTATGTAACAGTCCACTGACCATAATAATTTCCCTCATCGCTTTTCTAATGCGGATTAGTCACTTATTCTCAATGTAGTAATTATCTTCTCACTGCCCTCCCCCCACCTCCCTTACCAGTACGACGACTTTTTTGTTTCTACCCTTATGATATTGTGGCTTATCAAATGCTGTCTTGATCCATAGTGAGTTTATGCTTTTTTCCTTAATATTATTTAAATATATTTTCTAGGGAGTGATATGGAGCTGGATTTGTTAGCAGCAGCTGAAACAGAAAGTGACAGTGAAAGTAACCACAGCAACCAAGACAATGCTAGTGGGCGCAGAAGTGTTGTCACTGCAGCAACTGCTGGTTCAGAAGCAGGTGTGTTGCCTTACTTGGCAATGTATGTTCAATATGAAATGGTTAATACTCAGTATAATGTGTACAAGGGTGGTTAAAAACTTTTGAAAATAACTTCATCTTTTTTCTCTATAGATGCTGAAGAAGGTATTATTTTAATTATCCTCCCCCCCCCCCCAACGTTTCTGGCTTTTAAATAATGGGTTATTTAAAAGATTGATTCATTTAAAAGAGTTCTTTCTAATTGAGCTATTTCAGTGGTGGGTTTTGTGGACTATTGCATACAGCCTGGCATTGTGCTTAATATGCATATTTTCCTGATTGAGGGTGTACATTGTAATTTTAACTATCAACAAACTCACAGTGTTTTGGTTTTAAAAATACAAAATTTAGGAGCGAGCAGTGTTCCTGCCTTTTTTTCTGAAGATGATTCTCAATCAAATGACTCAAGTGATTCTGATAGCAGCAGTAGTCAGAGTGACGACATAGAACAGGAGACCTTTATGCTTGATGAACCTTTAGAAAGAACCACGAATAGCTCCCATGCCAATGGTGCTGCCCAAGCTCCCCGTTCAATGCAGTGGGCTGTTCGTAACACCCAGCATCAGCGAGCAGCCAGCACAGCCCCATCCAGTACATCCACACCTGCAGGTAAGTCTAAAAACTGAGTATTTCTAAGAGTATAAATAGTGTTTTAAATTATCATGTTCATCTCAAAAACAATTAGTTTTGTGGTTTTATTATTTTGTTGAGTTTCAAATATAAAAATTAGGTTATATGGTTATCACAAGGTTTCTTAACCTTTGCACTATTTCTACCTTGTTCTGGATAATTTTTTATTGTTAGGAATGTTAAAGGGCATCTGTATTCCGGGTCTAATAGCTGCCAGGAGCAACCCTCTCACCCCACTTTCCTCATTTCCCCCCAGTTGTGATAGTTAAAAATGTTTGCAGACATTGCCAAATGCCCCCTTTTGCCAGGGGATGGGAAGTATAAAGTCACCATTGGTTGAGAACATTATATTAATTCTTGTTCTTCCTAACACTTCCCTCAAATTAGTGTATGTTTAGGAAAAGGTTTTCACTCACTATTAACAGTTGACCATTTAGATTTACAGAAGTATATACAGTGCCACAGCAGCAGAGTTGGCAACTGACATTAGCTCATTGTGATTGTCCTTTTTCCTTATAGCAAGTTCCGCGGGTTTGATTTATATTGATCCTTCAAATTTACGCCGGAGTGGTACCATCAGTACAAGTGCTGCAGCTGCAGCAGCTGCTTTGGAAGCTAGCAATGCCAGCAGCTACTTAACATCTGCAAGCAGTTTAGCCAGGGCTTACAGCATTGTCATCAGACAAATCTCGGACTTGATGGGCCTTATTCCTAAGTATAATCACCTAGTATACTCTCAGATTCCAGCAGCTGTGAAATTGACTTACCAAGATGCAGTAAACTTACAGGTATGAAACTATTGAAAAGTTGCTCAATTTTTTTTTTTTTTTTTTTTTTGCTATCAATTATGAGAATTCCAGTTAATGGGTATTAATATCACAAATGTTTAAAATGTTGACATACTACTACTACATCAAATTTAGCTCTATTTGGATAGTTTTAACTATTTTAGTTTGGTCTTCATAGAACTATGTAGAAGAAAAGCTTATTCCCACTTGGAACTGGATGGTCAGTATTATGGATTCTACTGAAGCTCAATTACGTTATGGTTCTGCATTAGCATCTGCTGGTGATCCGGGACATCCAAATCATCCTCTTCACGCTTCTCAGAATTCAGCGCGAAGGGAGAGGATGACTGCGCGAGAAGAGGCTAGTTTACGAACTCTTGAAGGCAGACGGTATGAAATTCTTCAAGTACTTTGTGTTGAGACAGTTCTTATATCTAGAAGGTTTGAGCTTTTTGAGTGCTATTACATTTGATCTTGTTGTGAAGGAGAAAGTAAATGCCTGGATATTACTCTTTTAAAGCAAAATAAGTTAGCTATAATTCCAGTTATTTTTTTTTAAAAAACCCCATTTTTGTTAGGGTCTGGTAATAAAGTCTTCATTTTTGAAGTTGATGGCTCATAGCCTTGCCTTATTGTACCTAAGCCTCCTTGCCTTCCCTCTGCAAGGCATATATTTATGGAAAACTTTTTTTGAATGTGAATGAACTTTGTACTTAAGATGGGGAATGTGTATGTAATCATCAACACTTCTCTTTAGTTGTGTGTGTGTGTGTGTGTCTGTCTGTCTATACTTTTTAAAAAAATGTTTTAAATTTGTTGTAATTTGTTATACATGACAGCGGAATGCATTTTGACAAGTACACAAATGAAGCACAACTGCTGCTTCCTTTGGTGGAACATGCTACTGAGTCACACAAGTAGTGTAATCATGCATGTATAAAGGGTAATAATGTCCATCTCATTCCGCCATCTATCCCATCTCCATACCCTACCACCTCATTCCCTGCTGCACAATCCAAAGTTCCTTCACCCCCTCCCCCCAATTATGGATTAGAATAATTAGGAGTTTAGAAAACAAGCCAATTGTTGGAATCTTCAAGAGAGTTAATAGTTAATTACCGAGGGACGAGAAGCATTGAAATCATACATACAAGAATTTAGGGCCTTATGAAGGGAAGAGCAGGTCGAGGCAGTATTTATATTTAGACTTTGATCCTGGATAACAGGAAAATTAGAGAAAAATGTAGAGTGGAATGGACACATGCCTAGTATGCAAAATTGAATAGATGTTTGGACTAGAGATATAGATTTGGAAGCCAGCAGCTATTCTGTGTCCTGGTAAGCCTGCTCCACAAAGATTAAAAGATTTGTCTTTGTTAGGCTTAGGTCATTACTCAGAGAACACAGAATTCGCTGGGTGCAGTGGCATATGCCTGTAATCCCAGTGGCTCGGGAGACTGAGGCAGGAGGATTGTGAGTTCAAAGCCAGCCTTAGCAATTTAGTGTGACCCTAATCGACTCGGTGAGACCCGGTCTCTATTTAGTAAAGTGTCAGAAAGGGATGGGCATGTGGCTTGGTGATTACGTACCCCTGGGTTCAATCCTCAGTATCAAAAACAAACAGATAGAATTCTTCATGGATCCTGATTGGTGGCAGTATTGTGTGTTCTTTCTCCCTCCCTCCCTCTCCTCCCACTCCCCACGGCTTTATTGTGATATAAATCACATACTGTGCAGTTTACTCATTGGTTTTTCAGAGCTGTGTAACTGTCATCACAATCAATTTTGAAATATTTTCTTATTTTCTGCAAGCAATCACATAACTATAAGCAGTCATCTCCATTTCCCCTTACCTCCCCACCCAGTTTCCTATTTCTATATGTTCCAGACATTTCATGTTATTGAAATCATAATATATACCTTCTTGTACCTAGCCTAATGGTTTTGAGATTTATCATGTTTCAATAACTTAATTCCTTATTACTTCCTGAAATTTCATTGATATCACATTATGTTTATTCATCAGTTGATGGACATTTTGAATTATTTTAGCCTTTTCACTATTGAGCATAATACTGCAGTTACACCCATTTGTGTATAGGTTTTTGTACGGACATGTATTTTCGGTTCTCTTAGATATATTCTCTACATCTTTACCAACACTTGTTATGTTTTTGATTATAGCCACCTAGTGGATGTGACATAGTATCTTATGGAATTGGTTTTGTCCTGCATTTCTTAATATGGCTAATGGTGTTGATCATCTTTTCATGTGTTAATTGGCTGTTTGGCAAAATGTCTGTTTAGATCTTTCACCAGTTTTGTTCTGCTTTTTGTTTTGTTTTGGTACAGGAAATTGAACCTAGGGGCAGTTTGCCACTGAACAGCATCCCTAGCCCTTTTTATTTTTTATTGAGACAGGGTCTCACTAAGTTGCTGAGGCTGGCCTTGAGTTTATGATCCTCTTGTTTCAGCCTCCCAAGGTGCTGGGATTACAGGCATGCACCACTATGCCCCGCTTTCACCCAGTTTTTAATTGGTTCGTCTTTTTTTTTTTTTTTTTTTTTTTAAGAGTTGTCTAAGCTCTTCATATATTTTGGATACACGTTCCTTATCAAATGTACGTTTTTGCAAAAATTTTTGTCCTAATTCTCTGGATTATCTTTTCGTGTTCTTGATATTATTCTTTGAAGTGCAAAAGTTCTTAATTTAGTAAAGTCCAGTTTATCCATTTTTTTTTGTTGTTGTTTATGATTTTGTTATCATTTTAAGCAATTGATTCCCAGAGTATGATCCCTAGAACAGCAGTTTCAACCTTATCTGGGAGCTTGTTAGAAATACAGATATTGGGGCCTTATCCAGACCTACCAAAAACTATGGAGGTGGGGTCAGCTTATCTGTTTAAATAAACCTTCCAGGTGATTTGGGGTGGCAGTGGTAGTGGGGGGGGGTTGGGGGGAACCTTGCAGTTTGAGAATCCCCGTTTTTAGGGAAGAAGTTCTTCTGCCATTCTGAAGGATACAATTCCTTTCTTATACAATAAGTATAGGACTATAAATTGTACACAGTGATTATATTTCTAAAGCAGAGCCACAGGCTTAATGAGTATTTATGAATGTTCTCAGTTTGTAGTTTTGCCTACTTATGATAGTGGCAGATTTCACATTTGTGTTTATTTGTAAACTTGTTTAATTTTTTTTCCCCCTGTAGACGTGCCACATTGCTTAGCGCCCGACAAGGAATGATGTCTGCTCGAGGAGACTTCCTAAATTATGCTCTCTCTTTAATGCGGTCTCATAATGATGAACATTCTGATGTTCTTCCAGTTTTGGATGTTTGTTCATTGAAGCATGTGGCCTATGTTTTTCAAGCCCTTATATATTGGATTAAAGCAATGAACCAGCAGACGACATTGGATACTCCTCAGTTGGAACGTAAAAGGTATATTTACGATGAGGCTAGTTTTAAGAAATACTTGCTTGGTATGGTCTCTGCAGGGAAATTCTAGAGTAAAGGAGAACAGCAATGCAAAAGAAAAACAGTATAGGAACATTTATGTAGGAAAGTATAACTTATTTTCTGTTGCAGGTCCTAACTTAAAATGGGAAACCTAAGAATGCATTTAAGCTTCATACTTAAAATAGTTCAGCCTGAGTACTTACTGTGTTTTCTATTTAGAGTTTTTACAGGTACTCATATTTCTTGGGGTGATTTTTGCTTCTCTTTTTGTTATTGTAATACATTAGGCTGATTGGTAAATCATTTTCCAGAATCTGAAACTATACCATAGTGTAAGAAATCAGATATCAAACTGACCTCTTCAGTGTTTTTTTTGTTTGTTTATTTGTTTTGGGTTCCCCTTGCCTTTGTTCCTGTTCAGATTATACAACTAATTTCATTGAAAACGATTCACTTGTCTTTTTAAAGGACACGAGAACTTTTGGAACTGGGTATTGATAATGAAGATTCAGAACATGAAAATGATGATGACACCAATCAAAGTTAGTGCACAGAAAATCTGCTAATCTACTTCAAGAAATGGCTGCCTCAGTATTTCCCCTTCAAGCTTTTTAACTTCATTATTTTCTGTCTGGGTGGGAATTTCTCTTTTCTTCTCTATGTCCCATTTCTTATCGCTTCTGTCCATTTTTCTTTTACACATCCTTGCATTATATATTTCATAATTAAGGATTAAAGACCTGTTACAAACTTTTAAATATTGGATATTTTTCCTACTATATTTCTTTTTTACATTTGTCTGTTTTGTATTTTCTAGATGTAGTAAAGAAAATGAAAATCACTTCTGAATATCAAAACTTTTAGCAGTTAATATAAACTAAAGAATTTTTTTTCATAACTTTTTATACCACAGTACTTGGGGATCTTCTATAGCCAACTTATAGTTTTCTGTTAGTATTTCAGTTAGAAGCTTCTTATTCTCAACTAGTACTTTTATTTAGCCTAAGGAAAGACAGCTGACTACTATTTTTGAGAATCCAGTCATAGGTAACAACACACTAAGCATTGCCCAAATTTTCTTTCACTAAGGAGAGTTGGTCCCAGTGTGTCGATTGATTGTTGAGATACATGAGTTGCCCAAGTTTATTTTACTGTGGTAAATAAATGCTCAGATTACAGCTCCTGGGTATCTTTTCCTTTTGGAGTCATCAGTGAGTTGGGTCCTGATATGCTTAGGAATCTTGTTCTATATAGATAGAAAGATACAAGAAGCACTAACCAGTACAGAATGGAACAGTGTTATTGTTACATTTTTTATTTTGCATTTTAAAATTTTTGTAATATACATAAAATTTACCACTGTAACCATATCAAACTATTATATTTTGAATTATAACTTTAAAATATCAAAATTATGGACTATTAACTTGTTTTTGAGTTCATTATAATTTTTATAAAAAGATCAGGAATTTTGGATACAACAGATTAATGGTCTTTTATTCTTCCCTAATAATTATTTTTATTAAATAAAACATTTTATTTTTATATTTAGGTGCTACTCTGAATGATAAGGACGATGACTCTCTTCCTGCAGAGACTGGCCAAAACCATCCATTTTTCCGGCGTTCAGACTCAATGACTTTCCTGGGGTGCATACCCCCAAATCCATTTGAAGTGCCTCTGGCTGAAGCCATCCCTTTGGCTGATCAGCCACATTTGCTGCAGGTGAATTAAACTAGTCTTAGGTTTCTTTCTAACTGCCATTTGTTTTAAGTGTTTAATATAACTAGAATATCTATTAAAATTTCAGCCAAATGCTAGAAAAGAGGATCTTTTTGGCCGTCCAAGTCAAGGTCTTTATTCTTCATCTGCCAGTAGTGGGAAGTGCTTAATGGAGGTTACAATGGACAGAAACTGCCTTGAGGTAAGATATAAAAGTCTGTGTAATAGAATGTTTGTTAAGAAGAACTTGTCTCAGTGTCTAGATTTTTAGAAATGCATTAATTCAGAGTATTTTATTTCCCTAAATAATAGAGGTGTCCAAAATTCCTGCCTTAATAACACCATAGAAGGAATTCCACCACTGTCATTAACTTGCTCTGTTAGGTCAGTTTTATTATGTGCTTTCTTTCACAGAGTTGATCGTTACACAGTACTGACAATTTTAATGTTCACATATATAATCCAAGTGATTCGGGAGGCTGAGGTAGAAAGATCATGAGTTTGGGGCCAGCCTCAGCAATTTAGTGAGACCCTGTCTTAAAGAGGCGCTGAAGATATAGCTCAGTGGTAAAGCATACCTGGGTGCAGTCTTCAGTATACACAAAGAAAGTTGTAGATAAAGAAGGTCACATTAGTGATATCTAACATTTATTGAGTAATTCTGGGTCTTGGGCACTATTTTAATATCTATAACCATGGTGAGTAGGAAGTGTTGTTATCCTGATTTTATGGGTAAGAAATTAAGACATGAGAGATTATAAATAGATTTCATGTGAGAATGTCTGTTTCACATGGCAGATCTACTTTAAGATTCAAGTCTGAATTTAGAGCCAAAAACAACACTTTTTGTCCTGAAAAAGTAGTAACGTAGAAAAAATGTAGTTGAATAGCATTTTAAAATTATCTAAGTGGTGAAGGAGAATGCAATACTAAAAATGTGCAAGAGACTTAAGTATCAGAGGTATTGTAAAGATTCCTTCAGAAGTTCTCTTTAGTTTGTACTGGAATTGATGGTCAGCCAGGGGAATCACACAAAACAAGATGAGGCTGTATACTTTATAGGCAAAGCTCCAGAAGGATTAATTTCTATGGAGCCTTGCTAAGTTAAAATCTTCATTTGTTTTCTTAATGTATAACATTGAAATATAAAAATTCACAGGTTCTTCCAACTAAAATGTCTTATGCTGCCAATCTGAAAAATGTAATGAACATGCAAAATCGACAAAAAAAAGAAGGGGAAGAACAGAATGTGCTGGCAGAAGAAACTGAGAGTTCAAAACCAGGGCCATCTGCTCATGATCTTGCTGCACAATTGAAAAGTAGTTTATTAGCAGAAATAGGACTTACTGAAAGTGAAGGACCACCTCTTACATCTTTCAGGTACTTGATAAGTGAAAGTTTTCTTTCTGTTGCATTACTTTCAAGCTATTAAAATTTCTTTTAAAGAATTTTTATTTATAAATGTTTTATTTCATTTTTATTTTATTTCATTTATACACAAATTTTTTCTTGGTTTTCTAGTTTATTTGATATTTACATTTTAAAATTTCATTTTCTAGATTTGGGCTGTGACTTGTCATTGTTTTTACTTCGTTGAAGAACTTATAGTACCTTGGGGTTTTTTTTGTTTGTTTGTTTTTAATATTTATTTTTTAGTTTTAGGTCGACACAATATCTTTATTTTACACTTATGTGTTGCTGAGGATCGAACCCAGTGCCTCATGCATGCTAGGCAGGCACTATACCACTGAGCCACAACCCCAGCCCCTAGTACCTTGTTTTTAAGTTTAATAATTAGAGCTAAAATATATATCCAGGGCTGGGGATGTGGCTCAAGCGGTAGAGTGCTCACCTGGCATGCGTGCAGCCCGGGTTCGATCCTCAGCACCACATACAAACAAAGATGTTGTGTCCGCCGAGAACTAAAAAATAAATATTAAAAAATTCTCTCTCTCTTTTTTTAAAAAAAATTCTATTGATAATCAGAATTTTCCCCTTTCACTAATATATATATATATATATATATCTCCATGTCAAACTGCCATTTATAGACTTGTGACCAACAGCTTTATGGGGACATATTGATAATTAGAAAGAGTAGAATATTCTGGATGCATGACTCGTACTTACTTGGGCTACTCTGCATGGTTCACAGATTGTGATACTCTAGCATGAGGCAGGTTTTGTTTACTTAAAAATTCATTAGTATATACTGTAGGTCAGTATGGGAAACTTCCAAATGATTTGTTTACACTTTGTTTTATGCTCTATGTTCTTTGGTTACAAGGAATCAGATAAATTTTAGAAGGAATTAATGAGCTGGCTAATGAAAACAAGATACAACAGTCTAACAGTCGGTAGCTAAGGGACAGTGTGTAGACTGGAGTGGGACAATCTTCCCAGAGGCAATATGGCTGGAGCTGAGAGGTTTAGAATATATAGAAACAGGTTGGAGGGGAGACCAGTTAGAAACTCTTATTATTAGTTCCACTTAGTGAGGAAAAGGAGGCTAAGGTAGAATACTGGCTTTGGGGATGGGAAAGAAATCTTGTAAGGAAGAGAAACTCTGATAAACTTTTTTTTACTCTGAAGGAACAGGAGGAAGAACTTGCTTCAAGTCTGTGCAAGAGGGGAAATAGATGGTAATAATGAAAAAGATCAGGAGGAAATATCATTGCCTTGAGTCCGTATTGACTTGTAGACATGTTGAGTTTGAATTGAGTATCACCGATGTAGATATATTTAACAAATCAAAATTCTGGTTTATTGTGAAAGTTTGATCTGGAGAGAGATCTGTGAATCACCTAAGTGGAGATGGACATTAGATTTTAAGGAAAAGAGGTAAAATGAAAGTTGAAGTTAGGAGGCACCCTCAGGATGATGTTCCAAGTAGTTGTGGAAATGTTCTTATTAGAGAGAACATAATTTGTAATACTGAAGACCTTAGAATATTAAAATACAAAGTACATTACTAATATTGACCAGAATTTTGGGCATTGGTTAAATTATTTCCTCTCTCCCCTTAAATTTCTTATAGGCCACAGTGTAGCTTCATGGGAATGGTTATTTCCCATGACATGCTGCTAGGACGTTGGCGTCTTTCTTTAGAACTATTTGGCAGAGTATTCATGGAAGATGTTGGAGCAGAACCTGGATCAGTATGTATTTTGTACATTTTAAATTATTTTCTGCCTGATCAGAATGTATTTCAGAAAGTAATTTTGTCATCCCCTCCCCTTTAGATCCTAACTGAATTGGGTGGTTTTGAGGTAAAAGAATCAAAATTCCGCAGAGAAATGGAAAAACTGAGAAACCAGCAGTCAAGAGATTTATCACTAGAGGTAAAGGTATTTAGATTTTCTTACTATACTTACAGAATGCCATTTATATGAATTTAAAAATATCCTAAATAACAAATAGATCTTCTTAGGAATATGTATTTACAATTAAAACTTTAAAGAAATGGAGAAAAAAAATTAAAGAAATGATAATCCCCAAATTAGAATGGTAGTTTTCTGAGCAAATTTAGAATCCTTTAGACCAAAGAGTGTTCAGTTGTTTTTTTTTTTTTTTTTTTTTGTTGTTGTTGTTGTTTGTTTGTTTGTTTTAATGTGCTTGTGGATTTAAACAGTTTTGATATATTTCATTCCAGTGAGATTATTCTTTTGTGTGTGTGTGTATGTTTGTGGTGCTGGGGATTGAACCTAGGGCCTTGTGCATGCGAGGCAAGCACTCTACCAACTGAGCTATATCCCCCACCCTCCAATGAGATTATTCTTACTGATGCTCTAGTTGTCTCCTTTTTGACTAATTTTGAGTCCTTTTTAACATTATCCCAATAGTCTTTTTTTCTAGTATTTTTTATGTGCATTTCTGTCACAAAGCTTAAATCATCCATTTCTTCAAGAAGCCCCTGAATCTGTTTTGTAGGAAACTGTATTTTGAGATTGCATGTGGGTAGTTAGTTGGGTTGCTCATTGATACTGGGTTGATCATTGTTTTAAGGTTTTTAGTGTAAGGAAATGCACCCCCAGCTCCAACCTCAAGTCAAAAAAAGAAAAATCACATTATGAATTCATAAAGATATTCCCAATTCAGATTCAAGATTTAGGACCACAAGGTTGTTTTGCTTGTTATTTTCATCTCTTACACCTTAAATCTGTGTCTCCTTTGTTCCAAAGGGAAAATCCAATTTCTCAACAACATGAATAAAATTATTCACTTCCTTTTCCCCCCACAGTATATACACAGCAGTCTTAGAATTACAACATCTACACTTAACATCAACGAAATGGTTATTGAAAATAGTTTAAGTTGTAGTTGTTTGTCTTTAAATCATACTCAGAGATAGACAAATTGGTTTTACTCACATGAAATAATTCCTCTTGGTGGGTTTTATGGCCTTTTGTTTCATTTTGCTTTTAGTTTTTAGGAATTGCCTTCTCTGTTGGTTTAAAAAGTAAAGTATAAATATAAATAAATATAAACAGTTTAATATAAATTATATTTCATATTATACTAATTATGTAAAATATATAATGTTGCAAAGTCAACTTTATAAGAAGGTATATTCAGAGATGTCTAGTTCCCATTGTTCACCATTTAAAAAAGTGTATTCCCCCATTTAAAAAAATTGTATGTTCATTACTCATTTTCCCTTACATCCCCAGCATACTATATGTTTTTCCCCCAGTTAACAGTATATCCAGTATAGCCATAGCTTTATACTGAGAAGTGTTCCCCCTTTTATAAATGCTTAATGTAGTGTATTTTATGGTTTTTAACCAATGTTTCTAAGCAACCCCCCTATGACTAGACATTTGGGTTTGTTTTCTAGTTTTTTGCTATCCCAGATAGTGTAGTCAAGTCAACAATCATCATACCTTGTGTTTGTTTCTCAGTTTTGCTAATGTGTCTGTGAGGTAGATTCCTAGGCAGCGTTGCTGGGTCCATAGCATATGTGCATATATAATTTTCCCAGATATTGGCAAGTACTTCTGCATAATGGTGTTTTTGTTTGTTTGTTTTTGTTTTTGGTATGTGTGTATGTATGTATGTATGTGTATGCATGTATCTTACTGTCAGTATGAAATGATTGACACACCATAATCTTTCTGGCAGTTGTTGAGATTTTTGTCTAATCTGATTAGGTAAGGAATGACATTTTAGTATAGTTTCAATTTAGATTTCACTTATTTTAAGCTAGGCATGGTGGTACATGCCTATAATCCCAGGAGGATTATAGGCATGTATCACAGGAGGCTGAGGCAAGAAAATCACAAGTTCAGGCTAGCCTCAGCAACTTAGCAAGACCCTCTTTCAAAATATGAAAAGAACTGGGGGGGGATGTAGCTCAGTGATTAAGCACTCTTTGATCCAATCCTCAATACCCTCTCCACCAAAAAACTTTTGTATTTAGGATCAGTTTTTTTTTTTAAATGAATGCAATGTATTTTGCCTATTCTACAAAGTTGTTTTTTCTTAACACTTTATACATTCTTTATGTATCTTTAGAATGATATATAGTTGCTCATGAATATGTATCTTTTTGCTAGAAGGTGTAAATGTTTTTCCAATTGTCATTTTACTCCACTTTGCTTGTTTTCTTTTATCAAGGAATTCATTTTTTTAAAAATTCATTTGGAATTTATCCTGGTTTATCCCAAAATAGAATAAATTGTTTTCAAGGAATTCATTTTTTAAAAAAATTAATTTGGAATTTATCCTGGTTTATCCCCAAACAGAATAAATTGTTTTCCAGTAGTTTTGAAAACAAAATGTTCAAATTGAATTAAATTCTATTGTCCTGATTTAATGCAGAACCTTCTAATTTGCTTTAGAATGTATAAGCTTCTAACAACCCAGTACTTGTAAGTTGAAAAACTATCAGAGAAAATGTAAAATTCATTTTTCACATTTTACATAGAAAATTTCAAAGTGATTTCCAGTGATGGATTTACTACTTTTGGGCATGTTTTAATAGGTTGATCGGGATCGAGATCTCCTCATTCAGCAGACTATGAGGCAGCTTAACAATCATTTTGGCCGAAGATGTGCAACTACTCCAATGGCTGTCCACAGAGTAAAAGTCACATTTAAGGACGAGCCAGGAGAGGGCAGTGGTGTAGCACGAAGTTTTTATACAGCCATTGCACAAGCATTTTTGTCAAATGAAAAATTGCCAAATCTAGATTGTATCCAAAATGCCAACAAAGGTACCCACACAAGTAAGTATAGACTAGTGTCATAACAAGCAAAAATTACTTCCTTGTTCATCAAAATAGTAATAATAATGCTTATGAATCTTTTTAGTGAATTTTAATGCACATTTACAATTTCATATAATTTTATTCTAGATTAATTGCTTATTTACTGCCACATTTGCTAGATGGTTATGATTGTAGTGGTTTCTCATATCAGTTGTTACTTATTTCAGGAGTTCAGTGTGGGTGTGAAAAATATGGTGATATAAAAATTCAGTAAGCAAACTGCACTTAGTATTCCCTCTACCCCCTGTATTAATTGATACAGATATTTGAGAAGAAAACGCAGTTTTCTAGATAGGCTATTCTAAGTATGATTTACAAACTTGTTTCTAGTCCCCCATGAGTTAAGGAGCTTGCATGACTTAGCTCACTATTTTAATTTAAAAAGCCCCCCCCCCCCCCCCTTTAAAGTAAGGCTTTCTGTATTAACGTCCTTGAGAAGAGTGCAAGCTTATTACCTAATTGAGAAACAACACTTTGGAGTGAGGGCTCTTAACCTAATTTCAAGATTTCAGTTAGCAAATTTAAAAAATCAGTAAAATTACAAAAGCTTCATGAGTTGATAATTGCTAATTCATGTCAAGTATGGCAGAAGATGTCAGCCCTGGTAACAATAATTGAACAAAGAAAATTCTGAATTTTACCTGTTTATCACTAGGGTTCTGTAAACCACCACCATAAAAACTGAATGAGCTGTATAAAGGAAAGAGAGTGAAAAAATGGGGAGAGTTCACCAGCTTTTCATCATCATTTTTACCATCTGACTTTCTATAGTCTCATCATAAAAATAGTTTAACAGATTTTGAATATGGAAACTTAGCAAATGCCTTAGGAAACCATACTCTAGCTTGGGGTTACAAATTTTAAAATAATTATAGCTAATGTTCTGGTGGCCTATAATGCTTTAGTGCCAAAAATTAAGAATAAAGAAGATATTTAAATTACTAATCATGTAAGACATCTCAAGATTATTTATAGTGAAATTAACATAAACCTAGTTGCTATATTTTATTTCACAGCTTTGACATGACCAGGGGAAGAATACATTTCACAAATACTGAAATGAACTTCTTTGATGTGCCAGGTGTACAATCATCTGCAACCCTCAAAATCAAAGGGAGAGTGGGAGAAAGGCACTAGCAACACAGATAATTAAAAGGAAGATGGTGTTGAGCTGTCATGTCTTCTTGTGTTTGACTTATTTCCTTGCATTGACTGAAATTTAATGTAGTCACATTTACATTTATCCACATAAGCTGTATTTCACCTTTTCTCCTAGGTTTAATGCAGAGATTAAGGAACAGAGGAGAGAGAGATCGGGAAAGGGAGAGGGAACGGGAAATGAGGAGGAGTAGTGGCTTGCGAGCGGGTTCTCGGAGAGACCGGGATAGGTATGAAGATTCTGTATCTTATTTTGAATACCAGCATTTTGGATGAATTGAATGTTGGCTTATAAAGGAAAGAATCTATCTATGTACTGACTATTTATTTAAGAAAATCAGCTTTGATATTTGGACATAAGCTAATTATCTGTCTATTGCTTAGAAGTTCTGCTTTAAAAACCCAGAGGCAGTTGAAATTATCCATTTGAGTTCTTAATTATTTGACATTTTTACTACCTTTAATATCATTCTTTTTTTTACCTCTCTTAAAATCTTATTGTGGCAAATTGTGCTGCTTAAATCCTTTGATTTTACTCTTGTTAGATGGGTCACATTTTACTTTGGCCCATAATTTTCAGGAATTATGATTGTGGATGATTTCTTGATTTCTGGTCTTTGCAGATCCTACCCCCCTTAAAATCAAATTACACATTGCAAATTCATAGATTTTCAAGTGACAAAATGTAGACAATTTTTATTTTCCAGCTCTCATGTATTTAGATATCATTCCACCTTGGTATCACAGCTGGAATAATTTATATGCTCTTGTTTTCTCATTGTACTGATAATTTCACTTTGCAGTCAAAGTAAGTGAACTCAAAAGCTTTCTTCCTCTTACAGAGATTTTCGAAGACAGCTTTCCATTGACACAAGGCCCTTCAGACCTGCCTCCGAAGGAAATCCTAGTGATGATCCTGATCCTTTGCCAGCACATCGGCAGGCACTTGGGGAGAGGCTTTATCCCCGTGTGCAAGCAATGCAACCAGTACGTAATGTGCAGTTAGCTGACTCTTAACTGGTTGTGGCTTTTTTTGCTTTTGAATTGAAATGGCCATTTAAAAGAAAAACTGTCAACTACTACCTTTGTTTAATTTGTATGTAGTGCTGAGGATCTAACTGAAGGCCTCACACATGCTAGCTGTGTGTGTGCTCTACCTCTGAGCCACAATCCCAGCCCCTCCTCTTGTTTTTCTTTAAAGCACATGCACGCACACACATTTCTTTTGTTTGGCTTGACTGTAGATTTTGACAAGCAGTTTTAGAGAGTAGGCAAGTAACATTTGTTTATCATTTATAGGCATTTGCAAGTAAAATTACTGGCATGCTGTTGGAATTATCCCCAGCTCAGCTGCTTCTCCTTCTAGCAAGTGAAGATTCTCTGAGAGCAAGAGTAGATGAGGCCATGGAACTCATTATTGCACATGGACGGTAATGTGTACAATTGGGAAGGCCTATCAGTTTAATCATCAACTGTTTTGTTTTTAGTATGTGTGTGCCAGCATATCTTAAATCTTATACCATAAAGTATGATATTTTAATAATTTTTATCAAGTGGTGGCTTAGAATCTGTAAGAGCTTGGCTCTCTGATGAAGAAAAATTAATGGAAATACAGTGTATATATTCATGGAATTTAAAAACCTGTAAAAACATGCAGCCTGTAAAGTAGTTGTGTTTTGTTTGTGCATAATTATATGAACATATTTTATAGCAAAAGAATAATAAAACAGAGAAAGCTAATTAAATTTCATGGATTTTAAAAACCCAATCATGATTTTGTTTTAGAATGGTAGTGTTTTATTAGTCACTTTGGTTCTAAAAGGTCTTCTATATACTTGATGTTTAGGAATTGCTTCCAAGAAGTACATCTCAAATTCTCCACCAGAATACCCCTTGTGGCAAGAGGTCATATTATACTCAAAGAATCTTGGAGTGTAGCACCTAACTTCTTGCCATAAGTATGAAATTTATTTTAGTCCCCTGATTCACATTAGAAATTCGTGCAGGTTTTGCTTTCTATTTTGTAATATGTTTGTTTGCTTTAATATAAATCTAAAATATTTAATAGTTAAATTACTTAACCCTCTTTTTCCACGGTGACAAGTAAAAGTGATATTAGGAAGATGTACCATATTTACTCTGTGACTTCTATCTTAGGCCTACTCTTAATAGTTGAAGCTTTGAAGATTTGATTATTTTATATGAAAATTTCTGTGCTGCTGGGGATTGAACCCAGGGTCTCGTGCATACTAGGCAAATACTATGCCATTAAGCTACAAGCCCCTACTCTTTAATAAAAAAATGTTATTTCTTCCCAATCACGATTTTGAAAGAATGAAATTAGGTACATTGCTACAGGTGTATAAGCAATCAGGCTGAGTACTGAACTGAAACAGCCACTTCAAAAGCTTTTGAATGGTCCAGGCCAGAGACTGTTGGTTAAAGTTTATTTTTTTATGTATTCTGCATCTCTGGACTTTTATGTATACTTTCTTTATTCCTTTGCCTTGTCTCTAGAGCTATCAGCGCACACTATTATAGTTTAGCCATTATGGGAAAATTTCAAAAGAATGTGCATTTTGGTTAAAAAAGATTTATACATATTTATGTATATATATTATATATATGTATATATTTCATGTATATATATGTTACTAAATTAGTACTTTTTTGATTGAGTAAAACTAATGCACAGTATCAACTACTTTCCTCCTGGCTTTATGGAGCAATGAATTTATTAATAGTATTCTAGAATTATTAAATATGCTGTAGAACTTGAGTCCTTATTTGTGATTGCTTCCTAAACAATTCTTCTGTGTTTCTACAATGCTTGCTCTGAGCTTAAGTTCCAGCTCTTTGGTGAAAACAGCATTTATTTTGACTTAAATCAGGTAGTCTTTAGCCCATTATCATGAATTATACATGTAACATCATGTGGGTTTTAACAAAATATATTTTTGATGTCTCTGCTCCTCAGAACCACATTAGGAGAAGTAAGTGTCTTGGATACTTGTTAATCCCAAATCTTAAATTTAGTGATGAATTCTTGGAAAATTTTTTATGTGTTCTCCATATCATACTAAATTATAAATGTTTCAGTTGTCTGGAAAATGAAAGGTTCTTGTTTGTTTTTAGGGAAAATGGAGCTGATAGTATTCTGGATCTTGGATTATTAGACTCCTCAGAAAAGGTACAGGTAAGAGCTGTATTCTTCACATGCTAATAGATACTTTGAATTTAAATTATAAGGAAATTGGGAGAAAAGTAGGATATAGGAACTAAATAAGTAATTTTGTAAGTAAAATACATGATTACAATAGAGAAAGAGAAGCCAAGATAATTATATAATTGTTATATATGCATTTGATATAATGAACTGAATAACAGAGAAGGAGAGAGGCAGACAAAATTCCAAGACTAATTCCTCAAGGCCCCAAAGGTGCAGAGATACATGTGGTATCACAGCAAGGGAGGCTTCTTAGGACATGATGTATTTCACTGCATATATCTTATTCTAAAAACTACTGGAGAACTTACAGTGCCAACCAGGGAGAGCATACCCATTACAATCAATCAGTTAATCACTGTGTGTGTGTGTATGGTAAAGTTGATCCTGTCACTTCATTTTACCTGGAAACAGACTTTGAGACTAAAGTATAAACCACTGCCCAGCTCTCAGACTATTCCAAGTGGTGCATATGCAGGATATGTACAAACATCTTAGTAAAAGCTTTGAGAGCTTATCATTGGAATCCTTATAATACTACACACCCTCATCAACCAGCCAGTCTTCCATACTATTTTAACATAACCCGTTTTCACAACTTGATATTAGAAACGTTCAACATATAAATATTCAAAGGCTCTAAAATTAATTATTCAGCATATATATATAAATAACCAGGAGAGACTGGCTACTTGACCCAGGAAAGGAACCCAGTAGATGACATCTGTGAGGTGATCCATTTGTTGGGATTATCAAAGACTTTATCTCATGTTGTATAAGATAATGAATGAAAAGATACAGGAAATAGAAAGTATAAAAGAGAGAACCAAATACATTTTAAGATTAAAAGTACAATATCTGAAACAAATTTTAAGTTGGATAGGTATTCAAAAGTAGAATGAATATGACAGTCCCTTCTGAATAACAGAAAAAGATTTAAAACAAAGAATAGTTTCAGAGCTTTTGGAACAATATCAAAACATAACATTCATGTCTTTGGAGTACTCCCAGAGGAAGAGGAGAAAGAAATTGCTTTGGAAAATTTTTTTGAAGAAATAATGGCTGAAAATAAATTTGGTATAAGACATAGATTTACAGATTTGAGAACATGAGTGAACTTCAAACAGTATAAATAAAAAGAAAACTATGTCCAGACACATCATAATTTACTGTGATTAATACAAAGATAATTATCTGTAAAGCAGCTAAAGAATGGTGTCCGAGATACAGGGAAAAAGTGAATTGAAATAGTAGGTTTCTTACCAGAAACTACAGAGGCCAAAAGGCAGTGCTAAAAACCGGAAATTCAGAATTTTTTATCCAATGAAAATATCTTCAAGTATTAAGGTGAAAGAAACTAACCTGAGTTGCATTAAGTAATTTTTATTTATATAACAGGTGTTACTTTATGTACATGAGGTTTGTGTACCACAGTTCTGAAAAAGTGAATTAAGTTTACCTTTAATATTGTTAGACACATTTAAATATGAATGTTCTGCCTTCCTGACTTTGACTTTGATTTCAGAGAACCAGTTCATACATTTCTTATTCTTTTTTTCCTCTTTTGTGGTACTTGGGATTGAACCCAGGGCCTCATACTTGCTAGGCAAGTGCTCTACTGTTGAGCTATATCCCCAAGCCTTATATATTTCGGGATAGTGGTGGGGTAATAGCATTTGAACCCAGGGGTACTCAACCACTAAGCCACATCTCCAGCCCTTTTTATTTTATTTTATTTTATTTTAAAGAGAGGGGGGGAGAGAGAGAATTTTTTATTTTAAACAGAGAGAGAGAATTTTAATATTTATTTTTTAGTTTTTGGCGGACACAACATCTTTATTTGTATGTGGTGCTGAGGATCGAACCCGGGTCGCACGCATGCCAGTCGAGCGCGCTACCACTTGAGCCACATCCCCAGCCCTCCCTTTTTATTTTTTGAGATGTGGTCTTGATAAAACGCCTAGGGCCTCACTAAGTCGCTGAGGCTGGCCTGGAACTCAGAATCCTCCTGTCTCAGCCTCTGGAGGCACTGGGATTACAGCCATGCACCAATACATTTCATTTTTTTAAAAATGAATATTGGGCCTTAATCTGTAGCATTCTGTTTTTAGGAAAACCGAAAGCGTCATGGCTCTAGTCGAAGTGTTGTAGATATGGACTTAGATGATACTGATGATGGTGATGACAATGCCCCTTTGTTTTACCAACCCGGAAAAAGAGGATTTTATACTCCAAGGCCTGGCAAAAACACAGAAGCAAGGTTGAATTGTTTCAGGAACATTGGCAGGTAAAATATCTCTAAAAATTATTACATTTGAGGGGAGGAAGGGTGCTGGGGTTTGGACCCAAGGCCTTGAGCATGCTAAATGTGCTTTCTACCACTGAGCTACATCCCCAGCCTCTTAAGTTCTTTTAAAAACTACAGTTTAATGAGATTTTCTAAAATATTAATGTGTGTCAGCCCCACTCCTCCAGTGGGGCTGACCTCTATCAAACACAAGATCCTCCTGCCTAACCTCCATAATAGCTGGGATTTTAAGTATGTGCCACTGTGTCTGGATATAACACATTAGTTTTAAAACTGGGCTTATGTTCTATTTCATAGTGGATAGAAATAAAGCTGAAGAGAATTTCTTAATCATATGAATGCTTATGTATATATGTGTGGAGTAGTGTATTCTAAATATATTTTTAAATTAAAATCTTATTTTTTTTCTGTTTTTGTTTTTAGGATTCTTGGACTGTGTCTGTTGCAGAATGAACTATGTCCCATCACATTGAATAGACATGTAATTAAAGTACTACTTGGTAGAAAAGTAAGTAATTTTGATTAACATAACTGTTTTTACAATTACAAAGAATCTTTTTATAAATAATATTCCAATATGACATACGTAGAATCTTTCATACCTGGAGGAGATGGCATAGTAGAGTTGGGTACACAGGTAGGTAGCTTTGGGTCTGACAGATTGTGGATCCTATTGCAGATAAATCCCCTGACACTTTTGGCATATTCATTTGTAAAGTGGTAAAGAAACAGCATCATGACTAGCAAAGAGTAGTAACCAGTAAATTTTATCCACTATAATTAGTTGTAGCAAGTGGCAATGGAAGAGAGTAGTAGTATTGAAAGAACATTCCAATTTCAAAAATATATGTAATATTTACGTGGGGGGGCAAAAGAATATAAGAAAACATAGTATAACATGCTTAGTATTTATTTTCAGGTAATGGAATTAGCCTATTTTGTGTTTTGATAGTTTAACAGCGTGTACATTTCTTTGTGATGGAGGGAGAGGAGAAAGCCTTTAAAATTGATGTATAATGCTAATTATGCAGCTTTTGATTTACAACAACAAAAAACTGTTTTTAAAGGTATTGTAAATTGATACAAAATAGCAAATATCAAATTCTTTTTTAGATGCATGTCACATCTGATAAATTAGAATCATCAAAGCTGTAATCTAATAATTTAATCAAACCCACTGATGAACATTGTTCTCTATTAAATACAAGCATCCCATTATATGTAATGTAATTTGGTGTTGTTCCCCACCCCCTGTAATTTGTGCCCCATTCAAGTTCTTTGTGTGTGTGTGTGTGTGTGTGTGTGTGTGTGTGTGTTTTAATATTTATTTTTTAGTTTTAGTTGGACACAGTACCTTTATTTTATTAATTTATTTTTATGTGGTACTGAGGATCGAACCCAGGGTCTTTCAAGTGCGAGGCTAACACTGTACTGCTGAGCCATAACTCCAGTGCCCCCGCCACCCCCCCCCCCCATTAAGTTCTTAATAAACTGTTATTGTTCTTAGAACTAGACTGAAATCTCAGTAACATGGAGAGGTTAATATGTTGAGTTTTTAATAATGTATACTGAACAGCTCATAGATTCAAGTTTAACTCAGTGACTTGACCTTGTACAAGTTACTGAATTTCTTTGAGCATCAGATTTATCAACTGGATTTGATAAATCTGTATTTTTTAAAATTTTTATCAAGAACAAATAGATGTATATTTAGTTGAGAACCAGCTGCTGCACATAATCATTGTTCAGTAAATAATAATAATGGCTTTTCTTTTTTCTTGTAGTACTGGGGATGGAACTCAGGGCTTTGTATACCTAGGCAGTACTGTACCACTGAGCTACATTCCCAGCTCTTAAAATTTTTTGAGACAGGGTCTTGCAGGTCTTGAACTTAACAATCCTCCTGCCTCAGTAGCTGGAATTATGGCACGTGCTATGGTGCCCAACTAGTGGTAGCTTTTTAAATCAAATTTTTAAAACTTTATCATGCTGTTGACATCCTCCCCCCACACACTTTTTGTACTTTGACTCTGACAAAACATTTCATTTTCAAAGAAACATTAAATTTTACCTCTTCAAAGTAATTTCATATATTTAGTGGGAAATTCTTTATCAGTATATCTTCAAATTAATTAAGATTCTTTATCACAGATAATAATTTGCTAATGTTTCTTTCATAATTTGAGTTTCATATGATTACGTCTTAGGTCAACTGGCATGATTTTGCCTTTTTTGACCCTGTAATGTATGAAAGTTTGCGGCAATTAATCCTCGCTTCTCAGAGTTCAGATGCTGATGCTGTTTTTTCAGCAATGGATTTGGCATTTGCGATTGACCTGTGTAAAGAAGAAGGTGGAGGACAGGTAAAGCATATACAGTTTTCTTATTCTGGCAAGAGAACTGGGTTAATTTGTTGTGCTGCTGCTTCATACAGAAGCAGTTTAGGAAGAGAGAGAAAGATGTGTGCACACACTGAGAAAGAGAAGCAAGCATAGCTGGATATGAACAGAGAGATGACTTAGGAATTAGTGATACAGACTGAGAATAGAAGGGGATTTTTCTACTTACTCAAACTCTTAGGTATTTTTTAGATTTAAAATTTAAGATTTATTTTTTAGATTTAAAATTTCTAGGAAATTAAGATTTTGTCAACTGCTGACTTACTATATTTCTTGGATAAAATTGTCTTCATTGTTGAATTTTTCACAGGTTGAACTCATTCCTAATGGTGTGAACATACCCGTGACTCCCCAGAATGTGTATGAGTATGTGCGGAAATATGCAGAACACAGAATGTTGGTAGTTGCAGAACAGCCATTACATGTAAGTGTTTTCTAGAAAGTGTTAAGTCATGTGATAAAGCATTTTTTGTCTCATCAGAGTTTGGAAAAGGTGCTTGTGGGGCTGAAATGTAGTTCTTTCAGGGTTCTATCACCACTAATATATTGGGTGATCTGCTAGAAGTATTTTATTCACAGGACTCAGGCTTATTAGTAGAAGGACCCCTAGCAAGATTAGGAGAAAGGATCCATTAGGCAGATTCTGGCGGAATCCAGGTGCAAGCTTCCAAAGTTCTCTGCATGGGCTGTCACACCACAGCTCTTCCTTAGCTCTGAAATGCAGCAATGTGTTCTATACTGTGTCTGCTTTTTGAAGCCTGCCTAGATGTCAGACCAGAGTTTTTATTGGAGGTTATTAGTCCTGTGGCTTTTTTTTTTTTTAACCGTGCAACCAGCCATGATTACTAAAGTTCCAGACTCTTAAGGAAAGCACATGTGAAATCACATTATTTGCATAAATAATCTGTGCAAATTCTTACAGCTGGGTTCATTGAGGGACACTCGAAAATCCAGGTTCTTTGATATCAGCCAAGCCCAACAGGCCCTTCTAAAAAGCAAAATCAGGTCTCTTGGTAACTTTTTCCATTTCCAGGGTAAAATGTTTATGTAAATTTATTACTCATAGTGTCATTTTTTATTTTTTATTTATTTTTTTAGTCATATATTTCTGATCTCAAGAGTTCAGGTTAGGTCATGGTTTATTACCCTCCAGATATTAGGTTTGAATATGGAAGGTTTTTTGTTGTCATCCTTATCTAAGATGCTGACAGGAGAGAACACTTTTGGCAAATTGAAGCTATTCTTATTTAATGACCAGCTTGTTTGTTATTAACACAATTTTAAAAATAATTTTAGTTAACTGTTAGTGTCTAAAAATATTTATTTATTTTTTAAACCTGTGACCTATTCACTTGCCTTTCTCCCCTTCCTTTTGAATCTATGAAATAAATTCAAAATACAAAACTGTTTTTTGGTTTAAAATGGAAAGTGACATTCTTATAGAAGTTGGATTTTTTTTTTTTAAACAGTTCAAACATGTGGAAAATAAAGTACTTATTGTAACAAAAGGATAATTTTTAAAATTCTCTAGGCAATGAGGAAAGGTCTACTAGACGTGCTTCCAAAAAACTCATTAGAAGATTTAACAGCAGAAGATTTTAGGCTTTTGGTAAATGGCTGTGGTGAAGTTAATGTGCAGATGCTGATTAGTTTCACCTCTTTCAATGATGAATCAGGTAGGAATTTCTGTAAATGTTTACTTATGGAATAAATTGTATAAGTGTGTGGTCAGCATTTTCTGAGTTTCTGGTTCTTCAACCTTATTACAGGATCTGGGAAATACCATGTTATCCATTATTTTTAATAGTATGATTGCACTAAATAACATTTTGGTAGCTTAGCATTAGGTTATTTTGATTCTAATGTGGAATAACTGTTTTAGGTTTTTTTTAAAAAAAAAACGTGGTTTAAAGAATGCAAGTAAAAATTCTTTGTGGTCAGCAGAGGATTTGTATATACTGATGTTCTATTGGTCCTTCCTGATTCATGTGTCTTCAGCTCTAAAAAATTTGATTGCACGATGTTTGTTTTGTAGAGCTGGACCCATTCACACTCACAAAGACATGACAGCATACAAATACATGGAGAATCTAGAATAAAGATTAGTGTAGTGATAATTTTTCTAAAATAAACTTTATCTCCAGTGTTTTATTCTACAGTTCAGAATAAAGGGACTTTGAAAGTCCCTGAGACTAGCCTTGAGTTGTATTTTTTTTAAATGGGAGTTTTCCCCTCCATATTTTTTATTGATGCTTTATACTTAAGTATGATAGTGGAATTGTATATCCCCAGCCCCATAGTCCTGAGTTTTTAACTGCAACTATATAATAAACATTGGAAGCTCTACTAAGTTTGCTGTAAAAGAATTATACCTATAGGGGCTGGAGTTGTAGCTCAGTGTTAGAGCACTTGCCTAGCACATGTGAGGCACTGAGTTCAATCCTCAGCACCACATAAAAATAAAAAAATAAAAGGTATTATGCCCATCTACAGCTAAAAAATATATATATTAAAAAAAATTATACCTACAGTCCCAAAATTATTACATACGTAAAGATAACCAATTTTTTCCCTTTTATTTTTCAGTTTTGCAAGCAGCTTTAGCCAAATTATAAAAAACTAAATTTGGGTACATTTTTTCTTCATGCCTGGAAATACATAAATTGTTCTATAATTGTTTTGTTCTTTTCAATACATTAAGAACTTGTCTCATTTATAAACCAAAAATCTAGGAGAGAAACAAAATTTCTGCCCAAGGACCAGATCAGCACTATAGGCATCATTCCAAAGCTTTAGAAATGTAGACTCTTTTGTTCCCTCTACTTACCCCCCAGACTTGGCGAATGACAATCTGCTTTTCAGAAGATCTATGTCATTTATAAACCCATTCATCTAAGAAGCTTACGGACATGAGAAGAATCATGATTTACAAACAAATTTTAAAGTCTGATTATCACTTTTGAGAATAGTGGTTCATTTTTCTTGTTTTGGTCGTCTTAAGGCTGGATTGGCTAATCAACTATAGAGCTTTTTACATTATGCATATGGTCCTAATTTGTGTTAAGAATTAGACCCCTCAAATGTTAAATAGTATTTTAATTTTGTATTTTTTTATTATAAGAAGTTTATAGTACTGATATAGAATATTGAATTTATATTCTTCATTCTTAGGAGAAAATGCTGAGAAGTTACTGCAGTTCAAACGTTGGTTCTGGTCAATAGTAGAGAAAATGAGCATGACGGAACGACAAGATCTTGTAAGTTAAAACCTTCACAAAATTTGTACAAGGAAATGTAGTGGTTTGTTGTTGCTGCCTTTTTTTTTTTTTTTTTTTTTAACCCCTCTTTTGTTGGGTGCGGGTGGAATGGGTGCTGGGGATTGAACCCAGTCCTCAGACATGGTAAGTTTGTGCTTTCTATTGTGGAGCTATACATCTTTCCCCAAATTTTAAAATACTGTTTATATGAATGGTCATTTTAATTTTAGGTAGGGTGGAGAAATTGTAAAAGGTCAGAAATAAAAGGATGTTTTTTATTTTTCTCTTAAACCTCCAAAGGTATGTTATCTCTTAATCTTGCTGTCATTGTCCCAAAAGATAATACAGCTTATTGTAGTGACACAGTTAATGCCCCCTGCCCCATTTACAATAGCCACCCTTGTCCTTTCCAAAACCCTCAGTAGAAGGCTAAAACCAAGGATAGTACCACGCCCCACAATTTTATGCCTTTTTCATCTTAACTAAGCATTAATCATACACTGTGCTGTAATGTTTACCGTTTAAGAGTCATTAAAATCAGCATGGATTTCATTTTCCTTCTTCAAAATTTAGCAATTGTGACCTTACTCAGCAACATTTGCTTTTCTTAAGCTGAGCAGGCTTCTCTATGGCATGTACAAATTGGCCAGCATCACTGTTCTTCCACTTATTAAATAAAATAATTGATTGCAACAATGCTTGTGTTGAAGTAATCTGATAACTGAGATGGCTACTAAGTTACTCAGTGGATAGTGTATACAATATGTGTAATGTTGGACAAAGAGATGCTTTGACATCCCTACTGGAATAGTGGCAGCCAATTTAGAGTTTTTTTCCTTTAAGTTTATCATTTAATATTTTTGGCCACAGTTGGCCACAGATAATTGCAGTCATGGGAAGAAAAACCACAGACAAAGGGGAACTATCATGTAGTGCTTATATGTGCTAATTTTTCCTCTAATTTATTTTTCTGGGTTTTCCCCCTCTGTTATACTACAGATTAAACCCCCAAGGGTTTTCCCTGAGTTAAATAAGCCCCAGTCCTTCTTATTGTGAGATGGGGTCTTATTGCCCGTTGGCCTTCAAACTTGAGATGCTCCTGCCTCAGCCTCCCAAGTAGCTGGCATTACAGTTGTTTTCTACCATGCCCAGCTAAATTTATTATTTCTGTCCTACTTAATATTATCACAAAGCCCCAGCCAACTTAGAATTATAAATTAGATAATAAACTTTGATTTCAATGGAAAGTCTACAATCTATATCTAGTCTCAGGTGTATTCATAACCAGATCAGCTTGCTCATTATCATTAATCTTGAAGGTAGTAATCTGTTCTAGACTTTCTTGTAGAAGTTAAGGCATTCCTTATCCAGTAAACTCCAGGGATCCTTACTATTAATTCCTCAGGGTTCCCTGGGACATTTCCCTTGTCTAATCAGCCTTAATTCTTAGTTATCTAAACCAGACCATTCACTGTTTAAAAATGATCATTTCTAAGTGTATATGTCATTTTATTTAATTACTTGTTCAGGAAAGCACAAAACCTACAAATTTCTGATTACCTTCAGTTTAATCAGGAGCTGCTTTTAGCTCTCCTGAATATATGGCTCCGGGAACCTTGCAGTATTTTTCTACTATTGCAAGACAGGTTGTTCAGGGGTCCTAGCTGCTACCTGGTTTTGTTGTTGGCTTAGCCTTTCTAGTAATTTTATCAACAGCTTTAATTTGGGGGTTTCACTTTTTCAATGCCTATCAAAATTAATTTTAGTTTTAAGCAACATGTATTCTATTCCCTTTACCCTCATTTTGGAAATCATCCTTCACATATATATGATTTTAACCTGGTATGTCTAAGGGGAAGAGCTTGAAGCCCATAAGAATTTAATAGGACTTTCCCAAACAGGTCTCCATGAATTATCATTAGTCCTGCAATGTCATGGATATTGGAGAAGAACTATAGTTTTTTTCTCTTTTGGAGAGTGTAGTTCTGTGAAGTCTGCCAATATTTCTCTTCTTATTTCCTGAAAGTCTAGTAATATAGTCATCCACCTTGGAGAACCACTTTACATTAATCTGTTAAAGCTGGCCCAGTCCTTTTTTTTTTTTAATCTATAATTCTGGATGGTTTCTCATACAAATCAACTATGTTTTAGGAAGTAACAAATTAGTTTGTTTAGGTTTCTGAATCACTCTGGCAAATTGTTTAGGTGTGTGCAGTAAAGACAGTAGATTAAAAAATCTTTCTTCTTAAGAGATCAGAATACTGTACCAAAAACTAGTATATATGTATGTATAGAAGAGTGAATCAGTGAATATGTATTCAGAGAAATATTTCAGGAAAGCATATCCTTATTATATCTAAGTACAAAAAGTATAGTAGAAGTTAACATTTATTGCCAACATTATGTTTATATGGCTGATTGCATTAACTTTTATCTACAGTAGCTATTCCCCAGTACTTACTTATAATTAAAATTGTATCATAATGTTTTTGATGAAAATGTTATTATTTTTGCTAATAGATAAAATGCAAAATGACTATTTTGGATAAGCTATAAGTGTTGAACCTAGAATCATGTCCTTTGTTTGGAAGCCTTGTGTCCTTTTCAAACTATTAGATCCCCTCTGAAATTTAGCCATAGAAAAGGCCCTTAGAGACCATTTTGCTCAGTAGTTTCATGTTATATATGAGAAAACTGAAACCCTGAAAGATGAAATTGCCTTTAAAAAAAAAATACTTTTCTCTCTCTTAATCTTGGACCATACTACTTCTCCCTGTCTTTGGGTGTGGGGGGGTGCTTTTTATTGAGGTATGGTTGACTCCTTCCTTTAATTCTTTTTATAGTCGTAGATGGACAGAATGCCTTTGTTTTGTTTACTTTATTTTTATGTGATGCCGAGGATCGAACTTAGTGCCTCATGCATGCTAGGCAAGTGCTCTGACTTTGAGCTGCAGCCCAGCTCCAGGAATGGGGCTCTTATGTTGCCAGAATTAAGGGTTGAACGTTAACCTATAAAAGTCTAAATTGTAATTATCATATTCCTATTTAGGTTTACTTTTGGACATCAAGCCCATCATTGCCAGCCAGTGAAGAAGGATTTCAGCCTATGCCCTCAATCACAATAAGACCACCAGATGACCAACATCTTCCTACTGCAAATACTTGCATTTCTCGACTTTATGTCCCACTCTATTCCTCTAAACAGATTCTCAAACAGAAATTGCTACTCGCCATTAAGACCAAGAATTTTGGTTTTGTGTAGAGTATAAAAAGTGTGTATTGCTGTGTAATATTACTAGCTAATTTTGTAGATTTTTTCCATTTGTCTATAAAAATTTATGGAAGTTAAAGCTGTCATATACCCCCCTGGTGGTTCCTTAAAGAGACTAAATACAGACATTCCTTGCTGAGTTTGTAGCTTAAAGGCCTGAGGAGCACTAGCAACATTTGGCTATAATGGTTTGCTAGTCGACAACTTCTGGGTCTAACCCCAGCCAAAGATGACAGCAGAACAACATAATTTACACTGTGATTTATCTTTTTGCTGAGGGGGAAAAATGTAAAATGTTCTGAAAATTCACTGCTGCCTTTGTGGAAAGTGTTTCAGCAAAGGTTCTTGTATAGAGGGAATAGGGAATTTCAAAATAAAAAATTAAGTATGTTCTGTGTTTTCATTTTAACTTTTTTATGGTGTTTAATTTGTGGTTGGCTGCAATTGTGTATCATGTATATGGAACTTGTAAAAAGTTCTTGACATTCAGATCTTCAAGATGAAATCACTTTTACCGATTAAAAAAAAACACTTTTATTGCGGTTTATTTCAGCTGCATTGAGCTCTAGGATATTAAATGATATCACTAATATTTTGCATGTAATTTGTTCATTTGAGTGAGGGCACTTTTTTTGTACATATGATGGGGCCAATGCACAGTACTTTATCACAATCACCTATTTTTCTTTGTATTCCTATTTCAATGCAGTCAGTCAGGAGGTAACTGCACTTCAGTTCTAACTAGACATTTGTACTAAGGTATTTCAGTTATGTAAACTCAGCCTGGGCACTTTCTGATAACTGTAAAATGTTTTATAAGATCATGATTATTGAAAATACATTTTGGAAAATTTTAAATGTTCGTGAGCAGCTTAACTACTTTTGTATCTAGCCTTTTTTAAGTATCTTGTTACATTTACTTTTTTAAATAAATTATAGAAGAAATGTCAAGTAACACTGAAGGAACAATAGTTTTTATTTATATAGTTGTACATTTTTAAACTAAGGGCAATACACTGATATGGTTATGAGCATAAAAATTTTTTAGTTAAAGAACTGAAAGTTTATATACACATGGACTATAAAAATAGTAGAAAATCAATCCACATTTTACAGTTAGCAGAGAATCCTGAATGGCACCTGGCCAGGCCACCTTTTCTTTTTTACAAATGGGAGAAATGAAATATGATTGTTACTTGGCATAGAAAGTTAACTTACTTATAACTAAGTGACAGGTTCTTTTTTGATGAGTCATGAATTATGTAGCCTAGGACCAATATCCCTAAATTCTTGTGGTTTTAGTAGCTTAAAAGAACACATTATTTTCAGTGGCATAATAAGGAGCGCTTTTCTTCACTAAGTCTTCACGGAGACTTAAACTAGTCACTTTACATATTAAAAAATGAGAGAAAGTCTTTGAACTTTCTCCTTTTTCTGTTCCTATATAGACCTTATGGCCTTGGGGATAGTTTTCAGGTTCAAAGGCATTATGCTTTTATTATATAACTTCCTTTAAAAGACTGAACCACATGATATTCTCAAACTTGTTGACACTAAAAATATTTCAAAGTGAATGAAAGTAGTGAACCTCATTGTATTAAAACACATAATAACACGCTGTATTAGATGTGTGTAAATTAGCCAGAGTGAGACATTGGTTTTTATGTCTAAATGCTATTTCTGAATAAATGAAATAGTAATTAGATTAAGAGCTGATTAGCATCAATGTGTTTGAAAGATACAAAATTTATATATCACCTTAACCTCTGTATGCACATGATGGGATTGATAAAATATTAAATGAGAGCAAACTAGAGATGATTAGGACACTTGAAACCCTAATTGTGAACTTATTTTTAGTAGTTATTGAAAGAATGAAAATATTTAAAGTAATGCACAATGTCGTAAGTCTTCCTAAATCAAGATTTTGGTTAAAATGCTTTTAGAAATATTAAAAGCAAGAGTGAGTCTTTTTTTTTAAAGTAAAGCATAAAATGGTTCTAAATGTAAAATAAAGTCATGTAAAATAAAGTTCTCTTTTGGTCTTGTTTAGTGATTAAATCTAATAGAGTTGGAAACAAATTTAGGAAGCGAAGACCAAGAATGAACTTTACTGAGGGATTTCAAAATTTTGCTACTTCTACTCCCCCACCCCCAGTCTTCTGAATATCCATTGGGGAGACTTAAAAAGAGTTTTTCAAAAGAATGATTTCACCATTTAGTACATGCCTCCCATAAGGATGTGATCATTTTTGTTTAAAAGTAGGCAACAGTTTCTAGGTTTAATGTCAAAAAATTGAGATCTTCTCTTGAGTTCCTGAGTAATATTCACCTGTATGGGGTTCGGGCTGGGGCAGGAGCTCAGTTGTAGAGCCCTTGCCTACCAGGAGCAAGGCCCTGGGTTCAGTCCCCAGTACCACAGGGGATTGGGGACTCACTTGAGATAGTTGATGCAAATTCTAAAGCACTGCCCTTACTAACTTTTCCTTGGTGGAAACCAGCTTTTTTTTTTTTTTTTAAATGGTTCCAGAGATTAAACCCAGGGGTACTTAACCACTGAGCCACATCCCCAAGCCCTTTTTTGTATTTTATTTAGAGACAGGGTCTCACTAAATTGCTTAGGGCCTTGCTCAGTTGCTGATGCTGGCTTTGAACTGTGTGTGATCCACCTGCTTTAGCCTTCTGAGCCGCTGGGATTACAGTACTATGCCACCACGCTCGACAGAAATCTTCATTCTTTTTTTTTTAATATTTATTTTTATTTAGTTGTAGCTGGACACAATACCTTTATTTATTTTTATGTAGTATTGAGGATCGAACCCAGGGCCTTGCATGTGCTAGGCGAGCGCTCTTCTGCTGAGCCACATCCCCAGCCCCTAAAATCTTCATTCTAACACAGCACTCTAGATGATTCTGAAATATTACCCAGAGGGCCCCCCCCCCTTTCTATTTTAAAAGAATCATGAATATAAATCCATCTGCTGGGAAGTTCCTTAAAATTAAACCTTTCCTACTTAAGACTTATGGAAATATGCATCTGTTGATCATCAATTCCTGGACTAGATTCTTTTTCAATGTAAGGGCTGGTTGAAAGTGCCTTCACTAGACTGCCTAGGTAATGATTAAAATTAGTGTTACATCAACTTAAGTAGACACGAACATAGAGATTAATTCTTTAAATACCATTCGATTGATGCAGAAATATATTTTAAATGTGGCTTGTTTATTCATATTAAGTTATCTTGCATTAAATGTAAGTCAAGTTTCTTCTGATACCTTGCTTATAATTCAAAAGTATCAGATTGTTGGCTGTGCAACATGACATTTCTATTACTCATACTGAATATTTAACTATGTGCAGGTACTTTGTCAAGTGTTTTACATTTTATTTCATTTAATCTTATTTCCTCTTGACAGGAACTAAGACACAAGGTTGATCAACTTGTGCAAGGTTTCACAGCTAGGGAGTGCTAAAAGTGTTACATCTTTAGGCATTCTGGTTTGTATTCTTAAACATTTAGGCTATACTATTTTGTGGAAGGTGTGATGATTACGAATTCATAAAATAATGAAATTCTCAAATGATAGTCTGGCTGCATTATTTTGAAAAGGCAGTGATTCACGTGTTTTTGCTAGATTTCTAAACATTTTTCTCCTTCAGTAGCTTTCCCTAAGGGTGATAATTAGAACTCTGAAGCTATGGGGATTTTCTAAAGTCCAACAGTGGTACCTACATTTAAGTCCAAATGTCTTAAAATGAAAAGCACATCATGAAAAACTAACTTTCATTCCTAAGTTTCCTTGTAAGGTGTAAAAGAGCTGTGAGTTCTTTAAAAAGCAGTTGTCTTTCATGATAACTCAATTCCCTGTATCTTTTTCAGAATATGTCTTTGCTTTTAGTTGCTGAACTTTGTTACTTCAATGCAAGTAGTGCATCTTCAGGGAAAAATATTATTAGGCAATATACTTGTATTGGAATGCTTTCTTCAGTGGAGAAGATGAAGTTTGGCTGTTAAATTTAAATACACTTAGTCTGATTAGCTTATGGCATGTTTATAACAATTAGATGTGTTTTGAGTATTATGAATTAGTCTTTAGTGTCTTTGTAAACAAAATGTGTCCTGCTAGGTAGCCATCGATACTTTAAAATTTTTAGTTTGTTTAATGGAATCATAGGTTCTTTTGTGCTTTTAGAAATGGAAGGCTTATGAGGTGATCACCTTTACCATATTCACTTAGTACTGGTAAAGAAGAAGCATCTAGTTTTGTTTCATGTTTCCTTCCTTTAAAGTTCTGCCCATAGGGCAGGAAATGTAGCATAGTGGTAAGAGAACATGCCCAGTATGCAGGGGTTCCTGAGTTCAATCCCAACATCACCCAAAATAAAATTCTTTCCACAGAAAAATCTAATAATCTCTTTAACTACCAAGAAGTGGATTGGGGTAGGGGAAGGGTGAGAGGAAATAAAATAGTCACAATAATGTGTCTGCTACACAAGGATGACAAACCTGGTTTGGAAATCATTTCTAAACTGATTAGTCCCAATGTTTGCCTTGCCAAACATTGCCTCACCTCCCATGCTTTCCTTTGAGATTCTAGTGAAAGGTTCCATGACCCTAAAATCCTATTCAATTTCTTCACTAGCTCCTTCACATTCAAATTAACCATAAAGCCCTATAATTATTAAATCCTAATTTCTTGAATTCATCTACTGTCCATGTCCACTCTAAGGGAATGTAGTGGAACAAAGTTCATGGTAGCTGGGAAGCAAAGAGAGGGTAGGTGCTAGGATCCCAATATTCCCTTTAAGGCATGCTCCACATGATCTAACTTCTAGGCCCCATCTCCTAAAGGTTTTACCACCTTTCATAGCGTCATAGGCTGGAAACCAGGCTTCAACACATGGCCTTTGGGGTGCATATAATATCAAAAGCATACCCTTCACCCCTGACCCTGAAAGAAACATGTCCATCTTCCATTACAAAATGAATTTAGTCCATCTCCAATCTTCCAGATTGCTCAAAAGCTCAAGTCCAAAGTCTGAGACTCCAAGCAAGCTCTGCTGTAAGTGCCTATAAAAAGTTACATACTTAGAACAGCCTAAACATTCTATTCCCAAAAGGAGGTACAGGAAAACAGCAAGGAGAAACCAAGTCAAAGCAACACCCAAATCCAGCTGTAGATCCTTGTCTGGCACCTGGGCACATGATGGCAGGATATGGGGCCCCAAGGGCTTGGACTCTCAACGCTACCATCTTTCAGGCTGCAGACCATGTGACTACTATATTGGGCTGATTGTTCGTTTCCTGAGGCTTACCTTAGTAGGCATTCCATATGTGTGGCATCTCTAACATCCTGGGGTCTCCACTGCATCTTCAACTTAACTCAAAGCTTCCCAATCACATCAGTTTGCTTGCAGGGTCTACAGTCCTGCCAAACATTGCCTCAATTCCCATGCTTTCCTTTGAGATTCTAGTGAAAGTTTCCAAGACCCTACAAGTCTTACATATTGCAAATCCAGCATCAAGAAGTAGCTGACCTTCTTGGAGCACAGCTGTAGCAGCCTCTGATTGCCTGGATGGCTGAACATGAGGGAATAATCCTAGTGAAACAATTCCCTTGGTGTCACTCTGCAAGCAGAATATTCCAGGGAATTCTTCTCAAGGAAAGTTTTTGAAATGAATTTACATTTCTACATTATTGAGCCTATGGTAGGTAAGGTCTTGCCAATTTCTGAGACACGCATCTTTGCCACCATTTCAGTGCAAAGTACTTGACTTCTTTTTAATGGTGTTACTCTTTGGCAACCACACTTTCCAGGACACAACTTTAAACAGTCTTCTTTGGCCAAACTGCAAGTTTTTCATCTTTCCACTTCATTTTTGCTCCCAATTCTCACTATGAGCAATACCCACTGCCTGAGTGCTGTGTTGCTTGAAATTTCCTTCCCAGATAAACTAGTATATCACCTTTAAATTCAGTCTCACACAAAGTATCTGGAAATGGACAAAATGCATTCCAGTTCTTTGCTTCAGTGTAAAGAATATGACTTCTAGTCCAATTTCCAGGATACTCTTATTTCCATCTGAAACTCATGAGCATAAACTTTACTATCATTTCTGTCAGCATTCTGGTCTTCTCAGCCCCTACCAGAATCACATCAGGCCCTGCTTGTAGCATTCCAGGCTTTCTCTAGCCTGCTTCTCCAAAATTCCAAATTTCTCTTGCAAACAATTCCAAAAGCTTCTGAATCACATTGTCAGATATAATTGCAGCCATGACCTCATTTGTCAGTACTAATTTTCTACTAGTGAGCTTTCCATCACTGTGACAAAATACTTGAGATAATCAACTTATAAGGAGGAAAGATTTATTGTGGCTCAAAGTATCAGAGGCTTTATTCCATGGTAACTTGGTCCAGCATCTTGGGCATGTGGTGAGGCAGACTATACTTCCTCATGAGTAAGAACTTCCTCATTTAAATTTTCTTGGCCACTGCTCACTATAACTTTTTTTTTTTTTTTTTTTGAGTGAATGAATTCTAGTGACCAACTTAGGAACATACTGGAGTTATTCACCTCTGAAATGTTAAGTCTTACTCTCCCACTTTTTTACCCCAAATTACTCTTTCCAGTGCTCTCATACTTAATATAATGAGCAGAAGAAAGTGGTCTCACTTCATTTCTTCTTCATTTGGTCTAGACATGTCAGCAACTTACTCTAAAACAGTTAAGAGGATAGGGGATGTTCTTTGTACCCCACTTGAAACCTAAAAGCCAACAAATGAACAAAACCCCCTAGATTGGGGGCTGGGGTTGTGGCTCAGTGGTAGAGCGATTGCTTAGCACATGTGAGGCACTGGGTTTGATTCTCAGCACCACATAAAAATAAATAAAGTTACCGTGTCCAGCTAAAACTAAATATATATTTATATATTTATAAATATTTATATATAAAACTAAATATATATGTACTTATAAATATATGTAAATATATATTTATTTATTTTAAAACCCTAGATTGTCTGCTGGTTCTTTTTTTTAAAAAATTTTTTTAGTTGTTGACAGACCTTTATTTTATTCATTTATTTATATGCGGTGCTGAGAATCGAACCCAGTGTGTCCCATATGCAAGGCAAGTGCTCTACCACTGAGCTACAACTCTAGCCCTCTGCTGGTTCTTTTGAGACAACTGCTTTATTATGAATATGAAGTATGGCTAAGTATGGTTTTGTGGTTGTCAAAGTTGGTTATATCTATGAACCAGTTACTTCTGCTCTACATAACTGGATACTCCCAGCTGGATGCCATAAGCATCATGATCTCAATGTGTCTGAAATGTAATTCATCATCTTCCTATCAAGACTCACTGGTAACGGCATTGCTGTCTAGTCTCTAAATTAGAAAGTTGTAGCAATCCTATAATCTCTCTTCAACCATACACTCCATATCTAACTAACTGCTGATCATGACATCTTGAATATACTTACTCACATGCATTAACCATTCTCTCTTGCATTCCCTTGTCTTATTTCAAGTTTGGATTATCCTGCACTGAGCCTGTTCCAATTCATTACAATCTAATTTCTACGCCTCCAAATTTGTAAACTTCCTTCACATTGGAAGTGTTCCTGAATGATAAATGAATGGCTAATTAAATATGAATCCATCTATGTTAGTGATTTTTCAAGCTAGTATTCAGGAATTGCCAATTTTGTACAAGGATTTTATTTTGAATTGTGGATTATCTAGGTGACCATTGATGGCACTAATGTCAAGTAATAACTTTTTAATGACTAAAGGTTAGAGAGGTAAATTTAATATGTAAATGAAGCATTGTTCCTCATGAAAGACAAGTAATGTTAGGAGAGTTGTAGAAAAACAGTTAACGGCAATGGCTGCAAAATTCACACTGATCCAATACAGTTTCATCAAAGCAACATCATCCATTCCTTAAGATTAAAAATTTGAATTTCACCATTTCTATATATTTTTTTTAAACTGGACACTGAACATGGGGTGCTTTGCCACTGAGCTACACCTTCAGCCCCTTTTTATTTTTTATTTTGAGACAAGGTCTAAGTTGCTTAGGGCCTAAGTTTTTTTTTAAGGGGTAGAAAACATTTAATAAATCATATATCTGATAAAAGACATATCTAGATGTATAAAGCACTATTAGGATTCAAATAAAAATAAAAGAAATAACCCAATTTTAAAATGGGCAAATAATCTAAATCAGAATTTTTGCCCCAAAAAGATATATGAATGCTTAACAGGAAAATGAATCAAAACTACAATGAAATGTTACTTCATATCTGTTAGAGGCTATAATAAAACGGACAGATAATACCAGGATGTTAAGAGGGTATAGAGAAATTGAGTTGTGAATGCATAGTGGTACAGCTGCTTTGGAAACAGGGCTTAGGGCCTAAGTTGCTGAGACTGGCCTTGAACTTGTGATCCTCCTATCTCAAGTCTCCTGAGTTGCTGGAATTACAGGTGTGTGCCAACATACCTGGCATTTCTAGTCTTGTTTGAATTTAATTTTTTATTTGTATAAAATTCTAAAAATAAGAATTTTATAATTGATCTTAGGTTTGTACATATTTACATCTGTATTTTTATATACATATATGTGAATATATATAGTTAAAGTCAATATCAAGGTGGCTATGAATTTTTTTTCCTTTAAAAGGGATTGAGACATTGAGAAATGAGGATTTACCCAGTGCATGATCCATAATAAGCCAGCAGTAGCCTGAAATTATATATATTCTGTACCACAGGCTAGACTGTATTCTTGAGTCAAAAGCATACAAATGTCTATAAGTAGAATGCAAGCTGGTCCCAGTTACTATGGCTGCATAACAAGTTACTCCAAAACTTGGTGCTTCATATAATCATTTACTATGCTATGAATTCTGTTGGCTAGTGCCGCAGTCTGGCTGGGCACAATCAGGAGCCACTTGTCAAAAGAAACTAACTTTATTTTTAGAACCACACACGCCAAACAAAACAGCCTCTCAGGAAAAACCCTCAGAGCCCAACTGCCACCACCGGCTTTCCACAAGCCTCTCTCTCCCACACAAGCTTCTCTCCACCTCCCACAATCCTCCTGCTCTTGAGGCCGATTGGCTGGGTCACGTGGGCGGAGCCAAAAAAGTCCGCCAATGAGCAGCTCCGTGGTCTGAAAGGGCAGGGAAACAGCCCAATGAGCATCACCGCAGAGGAGCCAATCAGCTAGATGTTGCTGGGGCCGCTGTGAGCCAATCATCAGCCGGCAGCTGGAAGTTTGCTGGCAGCTGGAAGTTTGCTGGGGCCCCTTCGGCTGTGGCTCTCAACATCTCCCCCTCTCTGTTTAAACAACAAGCATGTGGCTTAGGGACCGTGCCTGCCTTAGGTTGTCCAATAGTACATATGGTCCTTAGGTTGGTACCATTGCAATTGGATCTTACCTGTCACTGACAACCGGTCCAGTATACAGCCACACCTGTGGAGAGGTCTTTGTACCAGTGGGGGGGTGAGGTTCTTTGCCTCACCTCTGTTGGCCCCCAAATTTTAGCTGGACGATCATGACAAGCAGAAAGGAGGAAGATACACCAAGCCAATTGACGGCTCCTTTTGGAAAAATTGTACCACCAATGACATCATCAGCAAAAATACCCCAACACTACCACAAGTCGCTGCACCAACAGATAGTTCACAATGCATACAGGTGAGCTCACAATGTGTCCAGGCAAGTTCTGCAAGCAGTTCAGTGATGGCTATTGTAGAAGCTGTATATTGGTTTTATCTTTGACTTCACCAGCACTGGGATGAAGATAGGAATTCTGGCAATAACGGCTAAAGAAAAAATTATGTAACATTACAGAAGGCACTAAAAGAAAACAATTTTCTTAACAATTTACATTGTCTTCACCGGCACTGGGATGAAGATAGGAATTCTGGCAATAATGGCTAAAGAAAAAATTATGTAACATTACAGAAGGCACTAAAAGAAAACAATTTTCTTAACAATTTACATTATCTTTAAGAGAATTATTAAATATAATGAAAAGGAAAGGTGAAAGTAAACAAACAGATCTGTTAACCTTCTTTTTTGTTTACATATTAAAAAAATCCTCAACAGTTGTTTACCCAATTTAAATTAAACCATATAAATCACGTGAAAAAACAAAATATTTGGATCCATTTTATCATGAGCGCTCATCATATATGATATATGGACATACATACATTCAAACATATAACACAAAACACAAGTGTGCACACATAATATAATACATACAACACATAACATTATAGTAAAGGCCTTATAACTTTTTACAGGTGAAATCTCCATTGCAATGTTTAAAAACTCTATAGTCAAAAAATAGAACTGATCAGCAAAACATTAACCTAGGTCTGTATGAGCTCAAAAAACAAAATAGAACTTCATGATATGGCAAAGGGCAATAATAAAATAGATATTGAAAAAAGCATCCTGGTTCTGTTGCAGATGTAAGAATAGCCAAACTGGAGTTTTGGATATCAGTTGTTATGGATTTCAGCCAAATCATCTTCTTTTTGGTCTGTAGAAATCGCTTTAGTTAATCTTTCTGGAATCCAAATCGGCTGCTGTTCTCCCTGTGGAAACACATAAACAGACCCCCGACTCCAGACAATCACTGGGTCAGGACCTTGGTTAATCTCTCTGGAATCCAAATCAGCTGCTGTTCTCCCTGTGGAAACACACAAACAGACCCCCGACTCCAGACAATTACTGGGTCAGGACCTTTCCATTGTCCTGTTAGAATATCCTTCCAAAGTACCTTGGGCTTATGTACATTTTTTGGACACATATGCCTTTCCGCAGCACTAAGTCCTGATGAATCCAAATTTAAAAAGTTTAGAGTAAAAAGGGTTATTTTAAGTTTATCTTTGGGGAATATATACCCCTTCCCAATTCCTTCTTTTTGCTTTAATAAGTACATTTTAATAGTTTGATGAGCTCTTTCAACTATGCCTTGTCCCTGTGGATTGTATGGGATTCCTGTTATATGAGTAATGCCAAATGTTGAGCAAAATTGCTTAAAAGAGGTAGAAGTATAACCAGGGGCATTATCTGTTTTTAACTGTTTTGGAACACCCACAGTGGCAAAATTTTGTAAGCAATGAGCTATAACATCTTTAGTTTTTTCTCCGGCATGAAGGGAGCCCATCAAAAATCCCGAAGAAGTATCAACTGTAACATGCAAATATTTTAATTTTCCAAATTCTGGCAAGTGTGTGACGTCCATCTGCCAAATATGGTTAGGTATCAATCCTCTAGGATTGACTCCAAGATTAACTTGTGGTAAAAAGGTCACACAATTTTGACATTGTTTTATTATTTGTCTAGCTTGTTCCTTAGTTATTTTAAAGCGCTTTTGTAAAGTATTAGCATTGACATGGAACTTTTTATGAAAATTTATAGCTTCTTCTAGTGTAGAGAAAATAAGTATGTCATGTGTAGTTTTATCTGCTAAATCATTGCCCAAACTAAGGGCTCCAGGCAATCCTGTATGTGCCCTGATATGTCCTATAAAGAATGGATCTTTTCTGTCCCAGATTAGACTTTGTATAGTGGAAAGCAAAGAGAAAACAGTAGAAGAAGGGGAAATCCTACCAGCATCTTCAAGAGATACTATAGCATTAACTACATACTGACTATCAGAAAATAAATTAAATACAGAATCTTTAAACATCACAAAAGCTTGTAAAACTGCATTAAGCTCTACCTTTTGAGCCGATTGTTTGGGTACTAAAAATGTAAAAGTTTGATCAGGGGTAACTACTGCTGCTGTACCATTATTTGACCCATCAGTGAATATATTTGGAGCATTCATGATAGGTGTTTTTCTTGTCATTTTTGGAAAAATTACAGGATGCAATGACCAAAAAGACAATAAAGGATTAGATGGTAAGTGGTTATCAAATGAAACATTAGATTTGCCCATGATTATTGCCCAAGTATTTAACTCATTAGCTAACTCATCAATTTGATTCATAGTATATGGAGTAATAATTTTATTGGGAGAAATTCCAAACACTCCCTTTGCTGCTTTTATTCCTTTGAGTATTAATTGTCCTACAGCCTCAGGATACCTAGTAAGAATAGTGTTAGGAGAATAAGATAAATGTATCCATAATAATGGACCTTCTTGCCAAAATACTCCTGTAGGAATATTTTTTGTTGGTAGTACAATAAATAATAAAGGCAAACTTATATCAATTCTATCCAAATGCATATTTTCCATATATGTTTCAATGATTTTTAATGCCTTTCTTGCTTCAGGCGTTAACATTCGGGGTGAATTTGGATCTGATGGACCTTTTAGGATATCAAATAAAGGTCCCAACTCTCCTGTTGGTATACCTAAATAAGGCCTTATCCAATTTATGTCTCCTAATAACTTTTGAAAGTCATTAAGTGATTTGAGTTGATCTACTCGTATTTGAATTTTTGGTGGACGGACCATGGTGGAGGATAATAGAACTCCTAAATAATTAATTGGAAAGTTTAATTGTACTTTATCTATTGCTATCTCTAGATTAGTTTGTAAGTGTGGCATAACATTCTAGCAATGTGTTTTTATCTTTGTGTGTTAATAATACATCATCCATATAGTGAAATATTTGTAGTTCAGGATTTTGATTTCTAAGTGGCTGGATTACTTTGTTAACATAAATTTGACACATAGTTGGGCTGTTAGCCATCCCTTGAGGGAGTACTTTCCATTCATATCTCTGATCATGACCTTCATGATTCAGTGCAGGGATAGTAAATGCAAAATGTGGACTATCCTCAGGATGAATTGGAATTGAAAAAAAACAAACTTTAATATCTATAACTAAAACATACCAGGTTTTTGGCAAAGCAGACAACTGAGGAATCCCTGATTGAGCAGGTCCCATAATAACTATCTCATTATTAATGGCTCTTAAATCTTGCAATAATCTCCATTTACCAGATTTCTTTTTGATGACAAAAATGGGAGTATTATGGGGAGATACAGAAGGTTGTATATGTCCTTCTGCTAATTGTTGTTTGACCAGGTCATGGGCTGCTTGTATCTTTTCTTTAGTCAGGGGCCACTGAGGAACCCATACTGGTCTTTCTGATTTCCAAGTAATTTTTATTGTCTCAGTGGCCCTTTCTGAAAATCCAACCCATGTCTGTCTGTTCCTTGATCTATTTGTATTGGTGCTGCTATACCTTGTTCTTGTTTTTCTAATCTTTTTCCTTTCCTAAAACCTTGTCTAGTCATAATAGTGGGTGCATTTTGGTTGATGTTATTTGTTAATGTCAAACCTAATTGATCTAGGACATCTCGTCCCCATAAATTTACGGGAAGATGATCCAATACATATGGCTGTATAGTTCCTTCACATCCTTCAGGATCCTTCCAATCTAATACCATTGCACTTCTATGGGGATTAGTTGCCACTCCTAGGCCTCGAAGCGTTTGAGTGGCTTGTTGTAATGGCCAATGTTTTGGCCATTCTTGACGAGAGATGATGCTAAGGTCTGCGCCTGTATCCAGTAGCTCATTAAATTCATGTCCTTGAATATTTAGTTTTAGCATGGGGCGAGAATCTAAATTTAAAGAAAGCATAGCCCAATCTACACCTGTGGAGCCTAATCCCTTGGAACCTCTTTCTACAGTACGACTGGAAAATTTATCATGTAGGCTGGGTATTATTAGTAACTGTGCTATTCTATCTCCTGGTGAAATTACTGATATACCCTTTGGAGAACTGGCTATAATTTTTATTTCACCTTCATAATCGGGATCAATTACCCCAGGACTTATCATAAGTCCTTTTAGAGTAGAAGAGCTGCGTCCCAATAATAAGCCTACTGTTCCTTTGGGAAGAGGTCCTTTCACCCCTGTGGGAATGATTTGAACTCCCATCTCTGGAGTTAGTACTGCTCTGGCGGAGGCGCAGATGTCCAACCCTGCGCTCCCTCTGGTTTGTCTGATGAGGGATCTGATGGACAATGTGTCCTGGGCACTACCCTGATGGGGTTGCTGGGTTCCTCCAGTGCTCCGTATATTTGTGGTTTTGGGCCCCGGAGCATTGGGCCCCCCTGTCCATTTTTTGGCAATGGAGCCCGATGCCTTTCTCCACGATATCGTGGATAAACACCTGGTCCTTGTTCGTTTTTTGATAATGGAGTACCCTCTATGGTGGTTTGAGAACGGCATTCATTAGCCCAATGTCTCCCTCTACGGCATAGTGGGCAAACACCTGGTATTCTACTCCTTTGATACCTAGTTTTGTTAAACCCTCCTCCAATGGGGCAATTCCTTTTAAAATGTCCTGTTTGTTCACAATTGTAGCATGTTCTTGGCCTGGCATCTAAAGCCTGTTTTACTGCAGCTGCCACAATTTGCCCTTGTTCATTAATGTCTCTGGCATCTAAAGCCTGTTTTACTGCAGCTGCCACGACTTGCTCTTGTTCATTAATGTCTCTACATAATTTAATATATGTGTTTAAATCTTCATGTTTCCATGGTCTAATGATATCTCTGCACCAACGATTCGCTTGCTCATAAGCCAGGTGTTTTAGTACTGGCATTGCTTGTTCTGTATTCCCAAAAACTCTGGTAGCTGTTTGAATAAGCCTATCTACAAATTCAGCATAAGGTTCATTAGCTCCTTGTATTACCTTAGATAATTGACCTTGTAAACCTCCATGTCCTTGTAAAGTCTTCCATGCCTTAATTGCATCTACAGCAATTTGTGCATATACACCAGGATCATATGCAATTTGTTGCTGCTGATCCTCATAAGGTCCCTTTCCTAACAACATATCTAGATTTCTCTGAGGATAACCAGCTGCTGCATTTCGCCTAGCCGTCTCCTTGCAAAATTCCTCATTGGCAACCTTCCATAACAGGTATTGTCCTCCATTTAGCACAGCTTTACACATATTAGCCCAATCTGCTGGTGTCATGTTCAAGTTGTTAATGGATTCGACCATGCTTACAGTGAAGGGTGCTTGAGGACCATAGGTTGTTACAGCCTCTTTTAGCTGCTTCACTGTTTTGAAATTTAAAACTTGGTAAAATCGCTGCCCTCCTGCCTCAAATACAGGGCATGTTAATATTTGAGATCTTGTCTCAGGATCCCAACTATCAACTGCGGGGGTTGGGGACCTCCCAGCATACGGAGGTGGCCTTGTTAGTTGGACACTTACGTCCTCTGGTGATAGAAAGGTGTTAGCAGCAGTCTCCTGTAGAGGTGGTGCTGTTGGTTGGACACTTACACCCTCTGGTGATAGAAAGGTGTTAGTAGCAGTCTCCTGTTGTAACTTTCCCCCTGATGGCTTTTTCTGTTTTACACTTTCTTTCTCTGTCTGACTAACTTGAGAGGCCTTCTCTTTTACTTGAATCTTTTCCTCTGTCTAACTTGAGAGACCTTCTCTTTTACTTGAATCATTATGTCTTCTCCTTCCTCTACCATTGTCTGAACTGAAGGCTTTGGACTAAGCAAACAAGATACGAACGTCCACAATGGCAATGTGCCAACTGGCAGAGTCCCTGGGCTTTTCTTTTCTATTCTTTTTAAATCTTCACCATGATGGTTCCATTGTGATATATTTAACAACTCCTCCTTAAAAAGCCATGGGCTACATTTTTGTATTGTATCAACGTATGCCCTGACTGTTCTTGATTTTACTGAGATGCCTCCTTCCTCTAACAATTTACTGAACACTCTTTCAGTTTGTTTTTTGCTAATTTCTGATCTCGTATTTCTACTATAATACAACCCAACAAGATGACGCCAAACAAAACCGAGACAGAATGAAATAAAAAGGGAACAACAAAAAGTCATTATAGCCTTTCTATCCTCCTGACATGTGCATCCGTCCTTTCTCCCTATCTGTTCCTCAGACGTAAATAGTTTTTCCTCAGATGTGAGCGGTTTTTCTTCCGTCTCACTCATCTCCAGGGACAGGCAACTTAAAACAAAAGGGAAGCAAAATAAAAGAGGAATCTTAAAATGGCTACCCATCCTCTCGCCCTGCCCTCAGGGGCGAGCAGTTTACCTTATCACTTACCCTCAGTCGCTCCCCGTGCGAGCCACCAAATGCCGCAGTCTGGCTGGGCACAATCAGGAGCCACTTGTCAAAAGAAACTAACTTTATTTTTAGAACCACACACGCCAAACAAAACAGCCTCTCAGGAAAAACCCTCAGAGCCCAACTGCCACCACCAGCTTTCCACAAGCCTCTCTCTCCCACACAAGCTTCTCTCCACCTCCCACAATCCTCCTGCTCTTGAGGCCGATTGGCTGGGTCACGTGGGCGGAGCCAAAAAAGTCCCCCAGTGAGCAGCTCCGTGGTCTGAAAGGGCAGGGAAACAGCCCAATGAGCATCACCGCAGAGGAGCCAATCAGCTAGATGTTGCTGGGGCCGCTGTGAGCCAATCATCAGCCGGCAGCTGGAAGTTTGCTGGGGCCCCTTCGGCTGTGGCTCTCAACAGGCTAGGAATTGGAAAAATAACAGCCAGGATGGCCTTTTTCTAGTCATAATGTCTGGGGTTTCAACTGGAAAATGTGATAGCTAAGAGTTGGAATCCTCTAAAGGTTTATTCATTTGCACAACTGGAAGTTGATGCTGATGTTGGTTGAGTGCCTCAGTTGCTTCCACATGGGCTTCTCCATGTGGTCAATCTCTCTGGGATAGGTTTTGGATTTGGTGGCCCATTACAGGGAGCCCCGGGACACTCGGGGGCAAGTGACGAAAAATTGCTGCCCGTCCATAGATAGGACGGGAGCAAATCTGCTCGTCCCTAGGCAGATAGGGCGAGGGGAAAAATGGCCATTTCGAGAAAATGGAGAAGATTGATACAGTATGTTTGTGTCTTGTTTTGTCTTGAAATGTTGTATTGTCTTTGTGACGAAAATATGGAAGGAGTGAAAAGTAAATTACTAAGGGAAGAAGGCACCCCAATGGAACCAAGAATAGTTAGGGCATGTGTTGATAGAAGCCCAGGAACTCTAGTCAGAAAGAAACAGAAAGTTCAGAAGAAGAAAGATTATCAGGAAAAAAGTTGCAGCAAAAGGCTATTACTAAATACTAATTTATTACTAATTACCGGAGGGTGCATCAATCGGCGCAGTTGTGGCTGCCACGTGCGCGAGCTGGTCATGGCGCAGCAAGGGCTTTCCAAGCGGCGGCAACTGGCTCTTCCCCGCCCCCTGCCCAGGAAGCGGGATGCCACTGCAAGAGCCCAAATCCAAGCCTGACCCGGAGGCACAGTCTCGCAGGCTCTTGCTCCCTGTGCCCGGAAGCAGTTTGAGACCGGGTCTCTCCCCAGGGCCATCTGGGGCTGCCCGGGATGGTACAGCCGGCAGAAGACACAAAAGATGCTACCAGTGTTCCTGATGTTTGGTCATTTTCAATGCCAATAACTAAGCTACAATGGTTCTCCCACACCTGGAAGCTAATGAGTAATGAGCAGTATTAAGGCTTATTTCAAATGTGAAAAAAAAAAACCTTGAGATAATGTACTAAATTGTTCAAAAGGTTGTTTTCTTAGTAGAATGCTACAGGATTTTCTTTAGCCATCCGGAGTTCCTGCCTTCGTCCCAGTGCCGGTAAAGACCAAGGTGGAAAAATTTCCAGTGTTGCTGAAAACCGGACGAGACTTCGGCTGAGAACTGGACGAGACTTCGGATCAAGCTAGCTGCCTGCAGAACTTACCTGGACTGTGATTTAAGCTAGCTGCCTGCAGAACTTACCTGGACTGTGATTTACCTGGACTGTGAGTTAATCTATTGAGACACTGCTTTACCTGGACTGAGACGACAAACTATAATCTACAACAAATTGTAACTCAGTATCTTTGCTAATGGTGTCATTGCTGGTATAATTTTTCCAAGGGCTTCTTGCATGGAGCCATCAATTGGCTTGGTATTGTGGCATTTTGTATCCTCCCCTTCTGCTCGTAGCAGATTATTTGTGGTGTTTATGTAAAAACCACTATGGTCGTTATTTAAATTAAACAAAAGGGGGAATTGTTAGAGTCTGTAAACAAGTCAGGATGGCGCCTGGCAAATGTTAGAGTCTGTAAACAAGTCTGGATGGCGCCTGGCATTTTGCCAGAGGGAGTGGTTTGTGAAGTAACTCCAGCGAGCCATTAAGTGTGGAGATTCCTTATTGGTTGACTGCTGTATCTAGTTTATGTTAATTAGATAAGCTGTGTGGAATGTATAAATACTGCTCCTGTCCTTCAATAAACGGCTCCCACTCCTGCTGTATCAACGTACACAAGTTGTCCGTCACCCCCCCCGGCTATTTTGCCCAGCCAGGCAGCCTTCGGCAATGTGATAGCTAAGAGTTGGAATCCTCTAAAGGTTTATTCATTTGCACAACTGGAAGTTGATGCTGATGTTGGTTGAGTGCCTCAGTTGCTTCCACATGGGCTTCTCCATGTGGTCAATCTCTCTGGGATAGGTTTTGGATTCTTCTAGCTTGTAAATGGGACATGGTTAAAAGGGCAAACTTCCCCAAATAGAGAGAACCAAGCAAACGTTGTATATTGTACTTTGTAAAATTAAGCATTTCCAAAGAAGCTTGGCTTATTACAATAAACTCTTTAACAAGTACTTCTCAGGAAGAGGTAAGATGACAGGCAAGCACTGAGAGGTTTATGAAGTAAGGGCTACTTTGGGCCTTTAAAAAAATCAAGGTATTACTCCTGACTTTTTTGATTCTGACCAAACATTCTTGTGACTATTAGGTAAACTTTCTGGGATGTATGTTTGACTTGTTTAACTATCCATAACTTAACAGAGAATATACCCATGACTTAAGCAATCTTCTAAGAATGCAATAAGATATGATCTCAGTCCAATGATCAAACTTTTCCCACTTTCTCTATGTAGTGCCCCTACCACTATATTCACTATGATTAATGATCGCCTTTGTTCTCTGTCTATAAAAATTCTTACAACTTCTTCTTCTTCTTCTTCTTTTTTTTTTTTTTGGAATACTCTTTCAGGTCAATTACTGGGCCAAGATTACTCATATCTGGCTCAGAATAAACTACTTATTTTCCTTTAAAGCAGAGTTGTTATTTTGTGTCAGGACCTCTATGAATTGGACTTGAAAGTCACATATTCTATTTATTAGAAGCTAGTCAGTCACTAGTGACAGTCCATATTCAAAGAGAGGGTATTAGACTCCACCTTTTTGATAAAATGTGTATCACAATTCTAGAATGACATGTGGGTCTAAATATAGTTGTGACCATTTTTGGAAAATACTACTTGCCCTCAAGACTACATAAAGGTGTAGGATCCTCTTATTCCCAGAGATCTTTTGATTGCACATTTAATTTTTGTATTTATTCTCCCAATTACTTTAAACATCTGGGGGAAATATATACTGTCTACACTATTATAAGCATTATAATGTTTTTAATGTATTATTTATGAATATTCAATTTTTGCTATAGAAATTAAAAGAAATGTAGTATTATGGTTTGAATCTTAAATGTCCCCCAAAGATGCACATGCTAAAGACTTGGTTGAGGGCTGGGGATGTGGCTCAAATGGTAGCGCGCTCGCCTGGCATGCGTGCGGCCCGGGTTCGATCATCAGCACCACATACAAACAAAGATGTGTCCGCCGAGAACTAAAAAATAAATATTAAAATTCTCTCTCTCTCTCTCTCTTTTAAAAAAAAAGTGAAGTCAGTGCATTTGGGAAGAGATCAGAAGCTGTCATACAACCTGCTTCTCTTCCCCCAGAGAGAATCTTTTAAAAAAAAAAAAAAAAGACTTGGTTGATAGCCTGTGGCACTTCTGGGAAGTGGTGGAATCTTTAGAGATGGGATCTAATGGAAGGAGGTTATAGGGCCCCTGACTCCTCCTCCTTTCCTTTCGCTTTCTGGCAGCTGGGGAGGTGAGCAGCTTTGCTCTACTACACATTCCCTGCCATGAAGTTCTTCCTCACCACTTGTCCAAAAACAATGGAGTCAACTGAACCTCTAAAACCAGGAGTCAAAATGAACATTTCCTCCTTTAAGTTGTGTATCTTAGGTATTTTATCACAGCAATGGAAAACTAATGCAGTAAATACGGGAGCAAATAGCTTGTGAAACATATGAGATCCTTAAGATAGTAAACAAGTTATTGATTTTGGAGGCAAATCAAAGACAGAATAAATGGAACATATCTATTGAACATAGATAATAAAAATGGGACAAATTAGAGTGCCATTAATAGGCAGAAGGACCAAATCTTTTTTTTTTTTTTAACTGGGGGCTGGGAATCAAACCTAGGGCCTCACACATACTAGGCAAGCAATTTACTGCTAAACTGCACCTCTAGCACCTTAAATATTCACAAGGACCATGTCACTTTCAGATTGACAACCACCCATTGGTGAAATCCATTCTGTTCCACATGTGCTCTGCCTAGGAAACAGATACAACCCACCGCTGTTTAGCAGGCTATATGGCAAGCTGTGACCAGGCATACTTATTCCTGTATCTCTCCAAAAGAGCAAGAATGTGTTGGCATCACCTTCTGTCTGCTGAATGCTCTTGCTCATGCTCAATTCTGGTCCTCATAATTACACCACCAGTAAAGAAGGCTGATTTACCAAACATAGGACATGAAGAGTAGGAACAAGGTTCAGACATAATGAAAAGAAAACAAGATTCAGAAATTGTAATCCTTCCATTCCCTACAGGCCCCTTAGCCTGCCCCATCTCTTTCCCCTTGCTATGTTTTAATAGGGTGCTGCTTATATTCTCATTAGATGTTGACCTGGTACCTCTTTTGTCTACACTTTTTTTTTTTTGGTACCAGGGATTGAACCCAGGGACACTTGGCCACTGAGCCACATACTTACTCAACCCTTTTTTGTGTTTTATTTAGAGACACGGTCTCTCTGAGTTGCTAAGTGCCTCGCTAAGTTGCTGAGGCTGGTTTTAAACTCATGATCCTCCTGCCTCAGCCCCCACTGGGATTATAGGCATGCGCCACCACATGTGGCTGGTACCTCTTTTGTGAAGCAGCAGCTGAGGAGACTCTGGTACTGGTCATAGCTGACAAAAAGCCCAAGGAAGGAATCAAGACTGAGAACTATGATCATACTAATTTGAGGGTGGTGGGGCAGTATAGTTCTGTGGTGCAGTTTAAGAGGCACAGTAAACTGCTTAGTAAACTACAGAAAGCCTATGTGAATGACAATGTTTGTCAATGAAGCAGATTAGAATGGTGGACAATGAAATAGACACACCTGCACAATTAAAAATGGAGATGGAAGATACAATTGATGTGTTCCAATAGCAGACAGGAAATGTCTACTAAAAAGGGAATCTCCTGCTTTATTCCAGAATTATGTTCCTGCAAACCAAAAATACACTCAGTTAGATTCTACTATAATTCAACTACAATTTGGTTTTACTACAGCTTGACTACTAATGATATAGTTTTCTCTATTTTTATTTCCCCTTTCCCAAATCATTAATGAACATAAATAAATTGTTATACATGCACAAGCATATTACTTTTTTTTAACATTTTAAAAATTTGATTTTAAACTGATACATAAAACAAGAACACTATATATATATATATATATATATATAGGATCTGTGTGATGTTTTGATATATGTATGCATTGTATAATGTGTCAGGTTGAATGTATATATCCCCTCCAACATTTATAATGTATTTTTTTGTCTAAAAAGTAAATGTAATGGTATGTTTTGATCAACATCACGGGGAAAAATATTGGTTCTGTTCAAAACCCTTCTTTGTTAGTGAGTGTCATATTCACTTAACTCTTTATATTCCAAATCATTTTGCTCTATTTTCTTTTTTTTTTTCAAGAATGGATAAATTAAATACTCAGTAATTATTATTATTATTTTTTAATTTTTTATTGTTGGTTGGTCAAAACATTACAAATTTCTTGATATATCATATTTCACACTTTGATTCAAGTGGGTTATGAACTCCCATTTTTACCCCATATACAGATTGCAGAATTACATCAGTTACACATCCATTGATTTACATATTGCCATACTAGTGTCTGTTGTGTTCTGCTGCCTTTCCTATCCTCTACTATCCCCCCTCCCCTCCCCTCCCCTCCCCTCTTCTCTCTCTACCCCCTCTACTGTCATTCATTTCTCCCCCTTGTATTATTTTTCCCTTTCCCCTCCCTTCCTCTTGTATGTACTTTTGTATAACCCTGAGGGTCTCCTTCCATTTCCATGCAATTTCCCTTCTCTCTCCCTTTCCCTCCCACCTCTCATCCCTGTTTAATGTTAATCTTCTTCTCCTGCTCTTCGTCCCTACTCTGTTCTTAGTTACTCTCCTTATATCAAAGAAGACATTTGGCATTTGTTTTTTAGGGATTGGCTAGCTTCACTTAGCATAATCTGCTCTAATGCCATCCATTTCCCTGCAAATTCTATGATTTTGTCATTTTTTAATGCAGAGTAATACTCCATTGTGTATAAATGCCACATTTTTTTTATCTATTCGTCTATTGAAGGGCATCTAGGTTGGTTCCACAGTCTTGCTATTGTGAATTGTGCTGCTATGAACATCGATGTAGCGGTGTCCCTGTAGCATGCTCTTTTGCTCTATTTTCATATACACACCCACCCCAAAATCCTTGCATATCTTGTCTGGAGGGTTTTTGTTGTTTCATTTATCATTGCAAAAGCAAGTTTATTTATTTATTTATTAATGTTCTGGGAATTGAACCCAGGGACACTGTACCACTGAGCTCTTTTAAAACTTGCGGTTCAGTTGGTAGACCACTCGCCTGACATGTGTGAGGCCCTGGGTTCAATCCTCAGCACCAGATATAAATAAATAAAACAAAAGATTCATTGAAACTAAAAAAAGAAATATTTAAAAAAACAAAAAAATTTATCCCTAGCTTTTTTTTTTTTTTTTGGAGACAGGATGTTGCTAAGTTACCTAGGTTGGCCATCCTGTTGCCTTAATTTCCTGAATAGCTGGGATTACAGGTATGGACCACCATGCCCAGGAACAATTTTATGATTTTTTTGTATGCAACTGTTAAAATGTAGGTCAATTTGTCTTTAAATAGGGATAAGTTTTTTAAAAAATCTTAATTTCCATACAAGTGTAGCACACCTGTAATCCCAGAGGCCAGGGAGGCTGAGACAGGAGGCTCATAAATTGAAAGCTAGCATCAGCAACTTAGTGAGGCCCTAAGCAATTTAGCAAGACCCTGTCTCAAAAATAAAAAGGGTTGGGGATATGGTTCAGTGTTTGAGCACCCCTGGGTTAAATCCCCAGTTTAAAAAAAAAAAAAATCCTAGTTTCCCTTCAAGTCAATGTCACCTTCTTTAAAATTAAAAAAAAAAAAAATTAATGAACTGTGACTCAATATCTCAATTTGATTTGAGCCTTTCTGTTCCTTGATCTCTGGGATGGCCTGACTAGTACGGTACTTGGAAACTTCCACTGACCCAAGATAATTTCCTATCCCAGGAAGTATTGCATAAGTGAGATATCATTAAATCCACACAGTCTCAAAGAGGTTAAGTAACTTGCCCAAGGAAACAGCTAATAAATAAGGGAACTAGAATTCATACCCATGATGATACTGTTTCAGTGTCCATGTTTTCACTGAGTTCATTCATTTTTGTATTTTCAATAACCTAACATGATGCTTGGCACATAGTAGACAAATTCTTTGATAACATTAAGTAAATGAATGAATCCTCCTCTTAGTTTATTTGCCATGGGGCCTATGTCTCCATTTCCTAATAGAATTTATTTGACTATTATTTAAAATGAATATCTATAAAAATTTTCACCCAGCATTTAATCTCTACTAGTTGCTTTTAAGAAAGGTTTTCTTTCCCCATTCTAAGCTAGGTTTTAGAAGGAACTTTCAAGCCATATTCAAAGTTCACATAAAACTTCTACATTACTTTACCATACTTCAGACAGCTATTCACAAAACAGGTGCATGCATTTCAGCTTCAATCTACTTAACTCTCTTTCACCTTAATTTTGTTAAACCAAACTATTTTTTCTTTCTGTTGTAGTTATCTTTAGATAACTGAGAGCAGTAATTAGTAATTCAAACAAATTGTTGTCACGGTCAGTAGCCACTGTCTATTGCCCTTACAATATACAGGAGTGTTGCCCTCTCCACCACTTTAATCGTTGGCTTTGAAAAGAGCATGCAGCAGGGAGACTTTGGAGTCTACTACTTTTTAGCTGGATTATTCTTAATTACTTATCCTAAGACTCAGTTTCTTCTTTTGTGATAGGAGGGAAACTGCTATATCTACCTTGCAGTCAAGTCCTGACCATTAAATAATTTATATTTTTTGTATAAGATGCCTGGTGTAGGTGCTGGCATTTTCTGAAAGTTCAATATTATTGATGGTTGAAACATTTTCAAAGAGGTTTCAAAATACTGCCCTGAATTTAGTAGATTCTCCCCTTTCTCCTTCTCAAGCCCAGTTCACACACACACACTTCCCCCGCAACCACTTCCTTTTTACGGTCGCTGAAATGCAAAACATGCCAACTTTTTTCATTAACTTTTAAACGCTGTGACTCCCCCTTCCCTACCGAGTCACATCTATCAGCGCGTTCTTTACGCCTCACACTGTGACACGCCCTCCAGCCACCGGGCAGTCTCTCAGGACCAGCCAAGTCAGCGCAACCTACCGTGTTCTTGGGGCACCACTAGGGCTAGTTGTGGACTTCTGACCTGGCATGCGGGGCATCTACCAGGTGAGGAGAGCCGGGGGCTAGTTGTGGACTTCTGACCTGGCATGCGGGGCATCTACCAGGTGAGGAGAGCCGGGGGCGGGCCAAGAGCGGCTGGCAGCCGGCAGGCACCGGTCCTCGCGCCAGGGGGCAGATGGATTGTGGAGGGCGGGGGCAGGAGGGGCGGGGCCCTGAGGAGAGATGGGCGTGGCCCAGAGGCGCGCTTTGAGTCCTTCCTTGGGAACGTGGGAGGTGAGGCCCGTTCAGTGAGGTGGGGCCAAAGATGGTGGGCGGAGCCCCGAGGCGGGGTGGCCAAAGCCGACCTGAGCAGGAGGCGACTCTCAGTGCAAAGAGGGGGACAGGTCCTACAATAGAGACCAATGTAGTGGAGACTCCCTCAGGCTGCAGACTGAGGGGCGGGGCCAGCTGAGGTAGGCTGGCGACTGAGGTGGGCCGGGCCCTGAAGCGGGGCCGACCGAGGGTAGGGGGTGGTCCCCGAGACAGGGGGCGGGTCCGGCTCAGTGGAGTGAGGCGGGGCCGGCCGAGGTAGGCGGTTCCCTGAGGCGGGGGGCGGGGCGAAGCAGGCCTAGCTCAAGGAAAGTCCCTCCAAGCGCTTGGAAGAAAGCCCAGTCTGCGCAGAGGGGCGGGTTTTGGGGGCGCTAGGCGGGTCGGTCTTGGCCGACCCGCGGGTCATCTGGAGCTTGTCCTAGTTAGGTGCTGGCCTGCCGCACTCCGGCAGCTCTGGCTGAGTCTGCGCGATGGGCGACCCGGAAAGGCCGGAAGCGGGCATGCCCGAGCAGGATGAGGTAAATGTTGCTGTAGCTTCAGCCTCCGTCTGGTGGTCACATCAGGCCTTGCATGACAGGTTGCGGCTGCAACCTGCAAATTGCAGGACCGTTGCAGGGAATTTTGTTCAGTGCTGTTAGAAACCCGGTGTAGGCCCTTGGGGTGCCCTAGCTTCCCCCGGGAAGGGGGAAGAGCGAGCCGGTTTTCCTCTCCGCTAGGCTGCTCAGCTCTAGGGCCAGCCTAGGGCAGTGCTCGGAGGCTTCGGGCTGGGAAGAGGCGCAACCCCTTTGTTTATCCGTCTTCACTCTTCCCTTGTTCTGGAACCCTGGCCGGGAGTCTGAGGCCAGGAAGGGACTGTGGCGCACTGTAGCATCCCCGGAGTGGTTAAAAAGAGTTGGAAAACGCGTATGGAAATTAACACAGATGGATGAGCTGGAAGTGACAGGTGGAAGGGAGATGGGAAATCTTCATAACAATGAAAACAAATTAGATTAGGAGGCCAGATTGACTCACACCGAGCTACTTAACTGTGTATCGCTGGAGTGCCAGTTTCTTCATTTAAACAGTGGCAGGGATGCGTTCCTCACAGAAAATAAGTGCTTTATGCAAAGTCATAGGTGCTTAATAAACCCAAGTTAACTTGCTCATCTTCTTTGCTTCTATACTAATAGAAGTACGTAAAACAGTAAAAAAAAAAAAACAAACCTGGGAGTTAGTAGATTGTAGGGTTGTATGGTAGTTTAAATGGTTGGTTGCTCTATAATTTGCATACCTTTTTTTTTTTTGCAAATACTTCTAAACCACTTGAAATGAGAGAAATACTTCTTGTACTTGATCTTACTTCTGTGTGGAGTCTTAGACTTAATATTGTAATGATATGAAGAGAACATGAAAGTCTCAGTTTGCTGCTTAGCCCTATATTTTTTACAAAGTTGTAGATTCCAGGTTTGAGATTTCATTTTATTTTGATTTTGCAAACATTTGATTACTAGCAAGTTGTAAATAAGTCTTGAAACAAACACATTCTCCACTCCTGGAAAAACTTTGGTGTTTTGTTAATGGCACCTGTAGTCATGCTGATCTAACACCTGGGCAGTGTTTTTTTGTTTGTTTGTTTTTATATATTTATTTATTCATTCTATTTTATTTATTTATTTTTTGGTACTGTGGATTGAACCCAGGGGCATTCTACTACTGAACTTCATCCCCAGCCCTTTTTATTGTGAGATGAGGTCTAACCAGATTGCCAAGGCTGGCCTTGGAATTTGCAATTATCTTGCTTTAGCCCGCGATTAGCTGGGAATAACAGGCCTATGCCCAGCTGGAAGTTAACCTTTCTATTACAAAGGTAGGCAGAATTTTATTGAGCATCTTAGTACAAAGGTTTTTAAATTGACATGCAAAGATTCCTAAAGTATTTTGTCTCAGATGTGTTAGTGAGGCGTGGACCATCTTCTTGAATCACCTGGAGTACTTTGTAAAAATGTTAATTACTGGGCCCTCACTCCAGATCTAGTAAATCAGTTTTAGGGTGGGTCTGCATTTAGACCTAAGAGTGCTGAGTTTACAAGCACCTTAGTGTTCCTAATACACCTATTTTAAGAAACACTGCCACTGGGCATATTGGTGCATGCCTGTAATGCTGGTGATTTGGGAGGTTGAGGCCGGAGATTGCAAGTTCAAGGCCAGCCTCAACAATTTAGTGAGTCTCTAAGCAACTTAGACCCTTTCTCAAAATGAAGAATTAAGAGGGCTATGGATACAGCCAAGTGGTTAAGTACCCCAGGTCATGAGAAATTCTCAGAGAAGGTTCAATCTCCAGTACAAAACAAAAACAAAACCAAAAAACCTTATGAATAAAATATGACTGTGACAGCATCTGAGTATTCTACTGGAGAAGAAGAAGAGAGGTACAGGCAAACACCTGGGTGTGGTGGAATTAGAGCTGGCTAGGAGGTAGGGGCCATTAGAATGCCAGCCTAGATCAGGACATAGTAAGTGCTTACTGGGGAATCTTTTCTTAAAAAAAAAAAAAAAGTACATAATAATTATATATAATAGTGGAATTCATTGTGACATATTTATACACGCAGATAACATAATTTGATCAATTTCATTCCCAGTACTTCCCCTTGAGCTCCCCTTCTCCATGACCCCCTGGTCTCTCTTCTATTTTCAAGAGATCTTTTTTTTTTTTTTTTCCCTAGCTTCTACATATGAAGACATATGACCTTTGACTCTCTGAGCCTGGCTTATTTTGCTTAACATTATGCTCTCTAGTTCCATTCATTTTCCTAGAAATGTCAGTTTCATTTTTCTTTATGATTGAATAAAAAAGCTCCATTGTGTATATATATTCACATTTGTTTTCTCCATTCATCTGTTGACAGACTCTTAGGCTGGTTCCCTGACTTGGCTATCATGAGTTGCACTGCTTTAAACAGGGGTATGCATGTGTCTTTGTCCTATGCTGACTTCCTTAGGATAAATACCAAGAGTGCTATAGCTCAGTCATATGGTGGTGCTGTCACCAGGGGAAAAAAATATCTCTGGAATAGAGTCATTAGAAATTCTCAAAGAAGGGGCTACTCAACTCAGGACAAGCAGGGTTCTTGACCTATGCCATAGAAAAGAATTTCAACATGGCATCAGTATAGGCACAGAATTTTATTTAGGAAAGCAAGGAATACATGCTCAAGGGAGAAGGTGGGCCATCTTGAGAGTGAGAGAAGTGTTTGGGGATAAAGAAAGAAATAGACTTTCAAATTTTGAAAGTGAGAAGCTTTAGGGGCAAAGTGAGCAATGTACATATTCAAGGAAGAATATGGCCATCTCCAGAGGGAGAGACAGTAACCTCTTAGTCTGTGGTACTATTTATAGAGGGGCAGTAACTAGGGGCTGAATTAATGGTAGAGGCAGAGCTAAGTTGCACAATTTTGTGCCAGTTTTTCTAGCACTTGTACATTGCCTTCATGTTACTTTTTGCAGGCAAATTTATGGGGTCAAGGGCGTGGTCTGAATTTTTTGCTTTGTATTCCAGAGGTTTCTAACTGTTTTCTTGTATTCCAAAGGTTCATGGGCCCTTCTCTTTTGAGACTCAGTATATTTTTATTTTTCTGTATTATTAAATTTCTATCTCAGTTCCAATCCTAGTCTTTTGAGGAATCTCCATACTGATTTTCATAGTGGTTATACTAATTTACATTCTCTGTGTAACTGTGTCTGTGCCCTTCCCTGACTTCCTTGCCATTGCTGGGCAATCTTGTCCTGGCATGCCCAGATACCTCTTAAGACTAGATGGTCAGAAACTAAGGCAGAAGAAACTGGAAGTGCTAGTTTGCAAAAGATAGTGGAATATTGCTGAACTATATTTCAAATTCTTATCACCTTACATTTTTATAGCAGCACAATTCATAATAGCTAAACTATGGAACCAGCCTAGGTGTCCATCAGTGGATGAAAAGATTAAAAAAAAAATGTGGTATATATGCATATTGGAGTTTTATTCAGCTATAAAAAAATGAAACTTCATTTCTAGGAAAATGAATGGAACTAGAGACCGTTATGTTAAATGAAATAAGTTAAACTCAGAAAGTCAAGGTTGTATGTTTTCTCTCATATGCAAGAAGAAAATGGAAAAGAAAGGTGGGCTTTTTCTCATGAAAATCAAAGGGAGATCAGTAGAGAAAAGGGACCAAAGAGTGGAAGGTAGGGAGGGTGTAATTGCTGGGGAGCAATATTGGCCAAATTATATTGTTATATTTTGTGCATGTACAAATATATAGCACAGATCCCATTATGTGCAACTATAATGCATCAATAAAATAGGTGTGGAAAAAATTTCCATCACTTCTCACTTGTGTAGCTACAACTTAATTATCTCTCTACTTCTAATCTTTTGTTTGTTTTTAAAATTAGGTATATATGGCACAGAATGCATTTTGATTCATTGTACACAATTACAGCACAACTTTACATTTCTATGGTTGTACATGATGTAGCGTCACACTGTATGTGCCGTCATAAATGTACCTAGGGTAACAGTGTCCATCTCATTCCACCATTTTTCCTGCCCCCATGCACCCTCCCTACCTCTCCCTTCCCTTTGCCCAGTCAAATTTCCTCTATTTTCCCCATGCCTCCCCACTTCGTGTTATGGATCAATATCAACTTAACAGAGAGAACATTGGACCTTTGGTTTTTTGGGATTGGCTTACTTTGCTTAACATGATATTCTCCAACTCTATCCATTTACCTATAAATGCCATGATTTTATTCTCTTTTATTTAATTAATTAATTTTTTAAAAGATTTATTTATTTATTTTTTTAGTTTTCGGCGGACACAACATCTTTGTTTGTATGTGGTGCTGAGGATCGAACCTGGGCCGCACGCATGCCAGGCGAGCGCGCTACCGCTTGAGCCACATCCCCAGCCCCTTTATTCTCTTTTAATGCTGAGTAATATTCCATTGTGTGTGTGTGTATACACACACACACACACACACACACACACACATATATATATATATATATATATATATATATATCAAAGTTTCTTTATCCATTCATCTATTGAAGGGCATCTAGGTTGCTTCCACAGTTTAGCTATTGTGAATATGCTATGAACATTGATGTGGCTGTGTTACTATAGTACGCTGATTTTAAGTCCTTTGGGTATATGCTGAGGAGTGGGACAGCTGGGTCAAAGGGTGGTTCCATTCCAAGTTTTCTGAGAAATCTCCATGCTACTTTCCTGATTGGTTGCACCAGTTTGCAGTTGCACCAGCAGTGTATGAGTGTGCCTTTTCCCCCACATCCTCTCCAACATTTATTGTTGTTTGTATCCTTGATAATTGCCATTTTGACTGGCATGAGATGAAATCTTAGAGTAGTTTTGATTTGCATTTCTCTAATTATTAGAGATGTTGAACATTTTTTCATATATTTGTTTTTCAAATGTATCTCTTCTGAGAAGTGTCTGTTCAGCTCCTTAACCCATTTATTGATTGGGTTGTTTGTTTGTTTGTTTGTTTTTTGTTTTTTTGGTGTTAGGTTTTTTGAGTTCTTTATATATCCTGGAGATTAGTGCTTTATCTGATGTGTGTGTGGAAAAAATTTGGTCCCAAAATGTCGGCTGTCTGTTCACCTCATTGTTTCTTTTGCTGAGAAGTAGCTTTTTAGTTTGAGTCCATCCCATTTATGAATTTTTGATTTTATTTCTTGTGCTTTATAAGTCTTGTTAAGGAAGTCAGGGCCTAATCCAACATGATGAAGATTTGGGACTACTTCTTCCTCTATTAGTCCAGGGTCTCTGGACTAATTCCTAGGTCCTTGATCCACTTTGAATTGAGTTTTGTGCATGGTGAGCGATAGGGGCTTAATTTCATTTTGCTGCATGTGGATTTCTAGTTCTCCCAGCACCATTTGTTGAAGAGGCTATCTTTTCTCCACTGTATGTTTTTGGTGCCCTTGTCTAGTATGAGATAACTGTGTTTATGTGGGTTTGTCTCTGTGTCTTCTATTCTGTACCATTGGTCTACATATCTATTTTGGTGCCAATACCATGTGGATTTTGTTATTATAACTTTATAGTATAGTTTAAGGTCTGGTATCTTATCTGCTATTCAATTCCATTTATTATTGCCAGATCAGTCTTTCATTAAACTAGTGCTTGATGTCATTCCCCCAATATAAGCTTACCAAAATGTCCCAGTTCTTTCTCTCATTCTCTCTCTCTCTCTCTTTCTCTCTCTCTCTCTCTCAGTCTCTCTCTCTTTCACACACACACACACACACACACACACACGAATTTTTTCAGGCCAGCAAAGTTCTAAAATAGCTTTTTTCATGCAACTTTTTAATTTAGGTATTTATTTCAATTGCTAAAATTGTTATCTTAATTGGTAGCAAAATCTATTTTTTTTTCTTTTCTAATTCAGTCTACATGTGATTAATCTTCCTAATGCCACTTCTGTTTGTCTTAATTCTATTCAGAAATCCTCCATGACTGTTCATAGTTATAGTCAAAATGTATCCTACAGTGAGCACCAGCATCTGGGCACTGAGGACAAGGGGGGAGAGTTGGAGTATGAGCCTCTGGGCCCCCAGATGTTTGCAAATCTTTGGCCCACAAAATTAGCTCTTAGCTTAGTTAATAGCCACAGTCTGTATCCTTTAGGGAATTTCTCTTGTCTGTGAACCCTTAGCTTTAGTCAAATCAGGTAGATGACTTCTGCCTTTGCTTTTGTTCGTCCTGAATTCATTTCAGTCTATTTTCATCCCAGCTGGTTCCCCTTCTTCCATCTGCTCTTTAAATGTCTGCATTTTCTAAGGCTTTATGTTTGCTTGTCTTGCTGTTCTCTATATAGTCTTCCTGGATAATCACATCCATTCCCTTGGCAACCATTAATGGGATCTTCAACACTCCTGTGCCACAGTGTTATATTTTTAGCAAGCTACTGGTCATGTTGAAACTGTATTTATAGTTTTTTTTTTTTTATTGACAAAGTTGGCTTTATAGAGATTTTTGTGTATACTACTTATTGTTGTTGCTTGGGTTGTTGGACAGGCTAGTTTAAATTCTGTGAAACATTCAATGTGAGAAGCAAGAGTTTTGACTGATTTATTCAGTTATTTAGGTATTGAGCAGCTTCAATGTACCTCTTATTTCTTGTTTATCACCTAGTTGCTGGGGCTGGAGATTTTTAGCAAGAATTCTACTATAGAATATCTCTTAAATCGTATGTGTGTTATTAATGCTATTCTAAGTTAGGCAAGAGATGGGTGGTCCAATAAGTTTTAAATTATTCTTCCCACCTCCAATTTCTCTACAAAACTACATTTCTGCAAGTGTTCATAGAATACAGATCCAGTTATGTTACTTGTCTGGTTAAAAACCTTCAGTGGCTCCCAATAGTTTTCATGTTATAGGCCAGAAGCCAATGTAGTATCAACTCAATGTATCAAAGTAGGCCACATTGACCTGCTCCAAAAACTTCTTAATTTTCATTAAATGAAAATGCAAAATAGACATATCCAGCCTAAACTCAGATCACATTTAGAGTTAGAGTACATATTGTAAAATCATTTAAGTTTTTGTTTGTTTTATCAAAATGATGACACTGAGATAAAGTATGAAAATAGTTATATCAAAGTGATTAGAAGAAGCTGAGTGCACGCCTATAATCCCCATGGCTCTGGAGGCTGAGGCATGAGGATTGCAAGCTCCAAGTCATCCTCAGCAACTTAGTGAGACCCTGTCTCATAATAAAAAATAAAAAGGGCTGAGAATGTGACTCAGTAGTTAAGCACCCTGGATTCAATGCTCGTTACCAAAAAAAAGAAAAAAGGAAAAAAGAAAGAAAATTGCTTATAGGAAAATGGCTATGGAAAAATCAATATATATTTATTGTGTTAGTTTTTCATTGCTGTGATTAAAATACCTGACAAGAACAATTTAGAGGAGGAAAGATTTATTTTTAGCTCATAGTTTCAGAGGTCTTGGTCCATGGTCCACGATTGCAGAAGTCTCATGGTGGAAGGGCATGGCGGAAGAAAGTTGCTTAGCTCATGGCAGCTGGGAAGCAAAGAAGTGGGGCAGGGACAGATATAATCCCAAAGGCCATGCCCCTAGTGATTTACTGCCTTCAACTGTACTCTACCTTCTAGTAGTGCATTTAGTCATCCAGAGATTAATCCACTGAGCAGGTCCAAGCCAAAGCCCCACCTCTGAACCTTGCCCCTAGTGATTTACTGCCTTCAACTGTACTCTACCTTCTAGAAGTACATTTAATCATCAGGAGATTTAATCCACTGAGCAGGTCCAAGCCTTCATGACGTAATCATTACTTAAAAGCCCCACCTCTGAACATTACTGCATTGAGAACCATACTGTCAACACATGAGCCTTGGGGGACATTCCAGATCCAAACCATAATATTTACATTTCCATGAACTTTAACACCTGAACCCTTTCCCAAACAAAATCATAAGTGTAACCAATTGATGAAATCCTTTTGTCTTTTAGTATAATTTTATTTAAGTTAATATTTATAAGATTGTAACGTCAGTCAATGGAATTATGAGGCTTTTGATGAACCCACCATTTGAATTGGGGTATAGATAAAATTTGGAGATTTATATCAAACTTAACAAGCAGTGTCTTTATATATTTATCAGAAGTTCTCTTAATCAACTAGCTGTTAAACAATTCTGTTGATTAGTCAACCCTGTAAAATAAACAGATACTCATGAGCTTTAGAATGCATATGGCCAGGAGTAAGCTACTCTCTCATATACTCATGTAATTCTGTTTTCAGTGTTTGAGTTATAACTTACCAGGATCAGTTTTCTTTAATTCTAATTCTATTTATATCAATTACACTTGTATTATAATTATTGCAATTTAATTAAATAATATGTGAACTAATAAAGTATGAGTATGAAAAGAAAGCTCTTTCTATGAAAACTTTAATTGAAGGCTTTGGAAAACTCAATAAAGGTGAGTTGTTAAAAACAAGTTCTTCTGAAATATGAATTCTTAGCATAGGTCCACAGAGGGTACCCTGGATAACCCTGCATGAACCTCTTGAATTGTATTAAATATACACCGTGAAGTAAGCATTATGTCATCTCTAGTGCATATCAAATGTTACATATCCTCTCTTCACATTGCAAAATCTTATATTACTCTCCTAATTTAGCTTTTCTTAATCCACATTTTATGAGGATAGAATGGAATAACATATATGCAAATGTGGCTTTCATTTCAATATAAAGGTATACTCAGCAGTTTCATAAATCCTGACACTGATCAGTTATGTATCAGTGTGTAAAAATTCCATTCAGGATTAGTCATCAAGAGATTAATCCACTGTGCCAAAGTGTTACTGCTTGTGGTTTCCTTCCCAACTTTAAGTATGTGCACCCTGTAGCAAATGGAGTAGATAGAGATGTCCAACCCTGAATAGACTTCTGTACCTCTGGAATAAAATACATAGCAAAAAGAAGACTGCAGAATAGTATCAAAATATTCCAACATGATAATAAAAGCATAATCTAGAGGAACTAAAGGAAGGGCAATGTAGATCAAAACAGGTTGAAAACACCTATTGAGTGTAAATCTTTGCCTTTTCAATTGGGCCTCAGTTCTAGCTAATCTCAGTTATATTTGAGTACCTCACTTTTTCTTTTTTTGTAGTGTTGGTGTTTGAACCCAGGGTTTTGTGCATGCGGTGCAAGCACTCTACCAACTGCACTATATCCCCAGCCCAAGTACCTCACTTTTTAAGCCTCTCCAGCCATTCTCTATTTCATGAGTGAAAATTCCTTTAAGGAAGTTACAGAAGATATTGATTCATCAAATACCTGGCCATTATAATAATTTTTTAAATATAGGGACAACCTTTAAAAGGTCAATCAACAATGTCTTGATAGTCAATAATATGATAATTTTTAGAGTTGACAGCACTTGAGAATGTGCAAAGTACTTTTATTTATTTATGTGCAGTGCTAGGGATTGGACCCTGCATGCTTCACCACTGAGCCACAACCCCAACCCTTTTTATCTTTTATTTTGAGACAGGGTCTTGCTCAGTTGTTGAAGTTGCCCTTGACCATGTCATTTTCCTGTCTCAGCTTCTCAAATAGCTAGGACTAAGGACTACATGCACCACCACTCTCAGCCAAAGTACTTTTATTTATATTAACTCCTCTAAACTTTCTAACAGTTATTTGAAATAAGCTTAGCAAATATTATCTTTAATTTGCAAATAACAATATTCAGGTTAAGTAATTTGGCTGAGAACATGAATGCCCTTGTAAGTGAAAATAATTTTGTACTATAAAGAATAATCTGAAAATGCAAATAGGAATAATAGGTTGGTATATGGGATGGCTAAAAGGAAGAAAGGCCGATAAATTGTTGGTAAGGAGTTTTCAGATAAATATAATAAGTATTTCATTTAAGAGTAGAAAAAACATTAAAATGAAAAAATGGTTTATAATAGTGGCCTATTCATGGCATCATTCTATATCAGAGTGGTACTGAAGAGACATTTTGTCTGCAAATAGAAATTTTCCCACTATGGCATTTATGGACCTTGCTTTATACTTACTGTCTAAGTAACAATCACTACAAAAAATTTTGAGTGCCTATTATGCATGTTTAAGTATTTTAAAAAATTTGTTCTAATTAATTATACATGACAGTAGAATGCATTTTGACATATCATACATAAATGGAGTATAAATTCTCATTCTTCTGGTTGTATGTGATTTAGAATTACACCAGTCATGCAATCATATATGCACATAGGGTAATAATGTCTGATTCATTCTACTATCCTTTCTACCCCCATACTCCTCTCTCCCTTCATCTCCCTCTGTCTAATCCAAAGTATCTCTACTCTTCTCTAGCCCCACCCCCTTATTGTGAATTAGCATCTGCATATTAGAAAAACATTCAGCCTTTGCTTCTTTGGGATTGGCTTATTTTGCTTAGCATGATATTCTCTAGACCCATCCACTTACCAGCAAATGCCATTATTTCATTCTTCTTTAAGGTTGTATAACATTCCATTGTGTATATATACCACATTTTATTTATCCATTCATCTGTTGAAGAGAATCTAGTTCCATAGCTTAGCTGTTGTGAATTGAGCTGCTATAAACATTGATGTGGCTTTGTCACTGTAATATGCTGATTTTAAGTCCTTTGGGTATATGCTGAGGCGTGGAATAGCTGGGTCAAATGGTGGTTCCATTCCAAGTTTTCTGAGGAATCTCCATACTGCTTTGCAGATTGGTTGCACCAATTTGCAGCCCCACCCTGCAATGTATAAGTGTACCTTTTCCCCCCACATTCTTGCCAACACTTATTGTTGCTTGTATTCTTGATAATTGCCATTTTGACTGGAGTAAGATGAAATCTTAGTTTTGATTTGCATTTCTCTAATTGCTAGAGATGATGAACATTTTTTTCATATGTTTGTTGATCAGTTGTATTTTTTCTTCTGTGAAGTGTCTGTTCAGTTCCTTAGCCCTTTTATTGGTTGGATGATTTGGGGTTTTTTGATGTTAAGTTTTTTGAGTTCTTTATATATCCTGGAGATTAGTGCTCTATCTGAGGTGCACGTAGTAAAGATTTCCCTCCCATTCTATAGGCTCTCTCTTAGAGTTATTGATTGCCTCCTTTGCTGAGAAGAAGCTTTTTATTTTGAGTCCATCCTATTTACTGTTTCTTGATTTTACTTCTTGTACTTTAGGAGTCTTATTGAGGAAGTTGGTTTCCTAAGCCGACATGTTGGAGAATTAGGCCTTCATTTTCTTCTAATGCAGGGTCTCTGGTCTGATGCCTAGGTCCTTGCTCCTCTTTAAGTTGAGTTTTGTGCAGGGTGAGAAATCGGGGTTCTGTTTCACTCTACTACATGTGACTTTTCAGTTTTCCCATTGCCATTTGTTGAAGAGGCTCTTTTCTCCAGTGTATGTTTTTGGCACCTTTGTTCAGTAAGAGATAACTGTATTTATGTGGGTTTGTCTCTGTGTCTTCTATTCTGTTCCATTGGTCATCATGTCTGTTTTTGTGCCAATACCATGCTATTTTTATTACTATATAGCTCTAGTATAATTTAAGGTCTGATATTGTGATGACTTTTGCTTCATATTTCTCTCTAAGGATTGCTTTGGCTATTCTGGGCCTCTTGTTTTTCCAAGTGGATTTCATGACTGATGTTTAAGCACTTTTAATCATTAGAATAAATCTGTGAGGAAGACATTATGTTACAGCTGCACAAGCTGAGGCTCAGAGAGCTTCGTCAGCTTCCTACAGTCATGCAACTAGCCAAACTCTATTAGCCAACTGCAGTATAATAGTAAGGATTCAACCCAGGTAGACTGGCTCCCAAACCCATGTTGTCTCCCAACTTCCCCAGATGTATGTTTTCTTATGAATAAGAGGAAATATCTTCATACCTCGGGTGTTTGTACTTTGTTTTTCAAAGAGGTTATCTTCAGATACCAACGAAAAGGAAGTGAAAGCTAATGAAGAGCCACTCCTAAGAAAGAGTTCTCGCCGATTTGTCATTTTTCCAATCCAGTACCCTGATATTTGGAAAATGTATAAACAGGCACAGGCATCCTTCTGGACAGCAGAAGAGGTATGTGGCATCATCTTATTAACATTCATGGCCTATAATGCAGTGTTGACTTCCTGTGTTATGGTGTGTTGAAACATTTTAACTTTTATTAAGACCAATTGTATAAGATGAGGTTAAGAATTTTTGAGACTAAACATAGTGTTCTCCAATATTTTAGTTTAGATCACTTTCTATAAACAAATTATCTGCTGCAAAAAAAAAAAAAATGCATCTTGTTCTGCCTGGTGCTTTGTTTTGTTTTGGGCTACTGGGGGTTAAATCCAAGGAAGCTTTACCATTGAGCCATATCCCCAGTCCTTTTTATTTTTCATTTTGAGACAGGATATCACTAAGTTGCCAAGGCTGACTCTGAACTTGCTATCCTCCTGCTTCAACTTCCCAAGTAGCTGTGATTACAAGCATGTGCCACTGTGCCAGCTATAGATTTTTACACTAATATATTTTAGGACATTTTCTACTTTTAAACATACTTTTGGTTTGCTATGGCCACATAGATTAGTCTTTACTTGTGCTCAGCAAAATAAGCAAAGTTGTAACTATGGTAAAAAAAAAAAAAAAAAAAAAGAAAGAAAGAAAAAGAAAAATAGACTGAAAGCTTTAAGGACCCTGATTTCATTTAAACAAATTATGTGAATTGCTTAACTGACTGTACAAAAGGAGCTAACCAGGCTGACTTCACAGTTCTTCCATTCTGCCTCAGCAGCATCAAACTTGATTCAAGGGCTGAGGATGTGGCCGAGAGGTAGAGCACTTGGCTTAGTGTGCAGAAGACTCTGGGTTGGATCCCTAGCACCACAAAACAAACAAAAACCTGATACAGTTCCCCCTAAAAGGATAGATGTAGAATGTTGTCTGTTATTGTGATTTTTTCCACCAAGGAAATGAGTTGAACACAGCAAATTAGATAATACTTGCTGGTTTGGTAAGGACAGGTGGTCATGCAAATGACTGCTTTGTAGTCTAGTTGAACACACAAATAGATATGACCTTCATCTTGCTCTGTGTACATACACATAAGTAATGTCTCTATTTCTATAGATAGATGTATCTATTTGGATAGATACATTTGGATTGGTCTGTTTTTCAAGAGATTTATTCTATACATATAAACATACCCTGTAAAAAATGCAGATTCTAGGGCCTGGCTGCCTAAGTACAAATCCTGCTCTTTTGCTTATTAGTTGTAGAACTAGGAAAGTTGCTTTACCCTCTTTGTGTATTGTCATAGATAAATGAGGCTAATAGTACTTGGCCTATTAGGTTGTTAGCCCATTAGGACTAATGAGAAGTTAAGAAAGGTACCTGACAGTAAGCATTAAATAAATGCTTTATTTTATGCCTAGAATGGGTATGATTTAACCTAGAAATCAGAAAGGCACAAGTGTCTGAAATTTCTCTTAAACCAATTTTACTCACTTTCCCTTCTTATATTGTCAACATCTTTATTATACTGTAGTTGACATATAGAGCAAAAAAGCAAACAAAACATCTAGTATTTTTAGGGGGCTAGGGGGCTACCAGGGATTGAATTCAGGGGCACTCCACTGCTGAGCCACATCCCCAGCCCTATTTTGTATTTTCTTTAGAGACAGCATCTCACTGAGTTGCTTAGCACCTCGTTTTTTGCTGAGGCTGGCTTTGAACTTGCCATCCTTTTGCCTCAGGCTCCTGAGTTGCTGGGATTGCGGACGTAGGCCACTGCACCTGGCCACATTCAGTATTTTAATACTGGGTCATAATGCTTGGCACACCTGACTCTCCCTAACTGTCTGTGGTTTTTAGAAAGTTTTTGTTAGACTTGGTTCAGAGAACAAGTGAAGTATACAGCTGGGATTTTTCACATTAAAAAGGTACTTGTGATACTGGGTTTTCTTGAAATTCATTTGGGAACCATATTTGTTTTTAGCAAATGTAATAAGTGTTCTATGACTAAGAAACACTAATTTTTAAAAACTAAAATATGCAGGTTGATATTGATTTTGTAGGAAGATTCAAGTGCTTGTTATGAAGGGAAGTCAAACACATTCTTAGTTCCACATATTTTTCATTTAAACAAATTATGTACATTATCATTTAATCAACTTTGGACTCTACTTTTTTTAAAAAAAATCAGTGGTTGAACTTAACTTCTCAATATTAAACCCCCACTTTGGAAGGCAAAAGGTCAGGGCCTTGGGATTTTTTTTTTTTTAAATAAGTCACTTGGGCAATTTTGATAATCAGCTAGTATGTTAACTTTCTGTTGCTGTGACAAGATTCCTGAGAAAATCAACTTATAAAGGGAAAGATTGATTTTTGGCTCACAGTTTCAGAGATTTCAGTTTATGATTGCTTTGCCTTGTTGCTTTGGACCTGTGACAGCACAGTACATCATGTCCAGTGTGCATGGTAGAGGCCACCTGGTCACCACATAGTGGCTGGGAAGTGAAGAAAGAGGAAGTAACCAGGGGTCCCAATATTCCCTTCAAGGGCAAGCCCTTAGCAACCTAATTTCCTTCCACTAAGTCCCACTTCCTACTGGGTCTACCACTTCTGGTAGCGCCACAGTTGATGACTGTGCTTTTGACACATGGACCTCAGGAAACATTGAGGATCCATACTATGGCAGCTAGTTTGGAGTCCATTTTTAGATGATGGAAGTGAGAATTTGCTCAAGAGAGATAAAACTAGGAAGGAAGGTTTATGTTTCTGGAAGGGAATATGACCAATGTATAAGTAAAATTTATATGTTTAAAGAGATAAGTTTAATATTTAAGAACAAACATATTTTAACATTAAAAGTCAGTATCAGGAAGATGTCCTTTGTGAAGCCTAAGTTGAGCCCTTAGTAGAACACAACTTGATTTCTAGTGTATTTATTTTACAAGATGAAGACAAATATTACACCCTCTCCATCCCATCGTATCCTCAACGCTTAGCATAATATTGGGCATGTAGTAAGTTCTCAGCAAACATCTAAAAAATAGGGGTTTAGGAAAGAAAACAAAAAGTGAAAATTATGGATATTACTCTTTTTTGGGGGGAAAGGTCAAAGACATTGGGGCTTTTTTTAAGAATAGGTAAAATAAGGACAAAAACAATATAATCACATCTTACAAGGTCAGTTACGAATTTTTTTCATTTCATTTTTTTTCTCCTAATACTGGGGATTTAACCCAGGGATGTTTTACCACTGAGCCACATCCCCAGCCCATTTTATTTTTTATTTTGAGACAGGGTCTTGCTAAATTGCTTAGGGCCTCAGTAAGTTACTGAAGCTGACCCCAAACTTGTGATCCTTCTGCCTCAGCCTCCAAGCTGCTGGGATAGGCATGTATCACTGTGCCCAGCACATATTTCAAATGTTTATGAAGTTATTGTGAAACATACTTAAGATATTTTTCTAATACAAAATATCCAGAAAAGCTATGAACTGAATGCTGCACCACCCCAGTTTATAGGTTGAACTCCTAATCCCTAGTGTGATAGTGTTGGTGGGGGCCATGGGAGGTAATTAGATAATAAGGTCTGTGCATTTATGAAGGGAATTCATGCCCTTAGAAGAAGAAATATGAGAGAGTTGAAGTATGAGAAAGATGATCTCTCTTTGCTCTGTGAGGATATGGCAAGAAGGTGGCCATCTGTAAATGAGGAAGTGGGCCTTCACTAAGAAACTAAGCAGGCTGGCACCCTGAGCTTGGCTTTCTAGCATCCAGAACTGTGAAAAGTAATCTTGTTGTTGGTTAATCCACCCAGTCTATTTGTTATAGCAGCTAGAGGTGTAAAGGTTATTTTAAAATGGTAAATTTTTGCCGAATTCTATAGTGCATCTCTCTTAATACCAAGCACTAATTCTGATAAATGTTTTAAAAAATATTTCTATTCCCTGAGGAAGGCAAACCTATAAACTGCCTCAAAACCCAGAACATTTCCTGCCTGACGTTACTTATGGGTAGAGTAGGTTAGTTGATGATAAAGTAGAAGATACAGTTGGTTAACAGTTACTTTATTATTTGTGTAACAACATAGTAAATATCATGTAAAATGTTAAAACAATGGCTGCTGAAAGTCATTGTTTATTCACCTCAATTCTTTCTTGACTAGTTTTATTCTACCATTCCTCTTTGTCTCTTCATTTTTTCCAGTGCCAATCTGATAATTGTAACATTTTGAAAGTACATCTTAACTAGCTTCTCATTTAGCCAGAAAATCATTCTATCATACTGTTTTGTTATCTTTTACTTAAATTGTAGATAAATCTTAAATATACTAGATATATCTGGCATATAATATACATATATATATATATATATATATATCTTAGAAACCTTAAATATGTTATATCTATAGTAAAATGATTGCTATAAGATAATTAACATATCTATTATGTCACACAGTTGCCCATCTTTCCCTTTGTCCCAAGAATAGCTAAAATTTACTTGTTTAGCAGATGTCCTGGATAAAATACCCTATTATTAACAGAATGGGTTTTTTTAGTCTCTTTGTGATGTTAACATTTTTTCTTTTTCACAGTTTACTGCTTGTTGTTATATCCTTTCTTAATGTTAGAGTGGAAATTAGTTTTCTAAACAGTAACTGTTAAAATTTTTGAAAAAAATTTTTATTGTAGGTTGACTTATCAAAGGATCTCCCTCACTGGAACAAGCTTAAATCAGATGAGAAGTATTTTATCTCTCACATCTTAGCCTTTTTTGCAGCCAGTGATGGAATTGTAAATGAAAATTTGGTAAGATTTTTTTTATTTTACTTTTGTGCTATTTAGCCATTAAATGATGATACTATAAGTAAGATCATTAGATTGAGCCTGAGAAAAGATGCCTAAGTAATTGAATAGATGAAGCTTGATTCTTGAAAGTGTTTTCTGATAAAGTGCAGAGGAAAGGATAGATTTCTGCTATCCAATCAGCTAAATATCAGGAAATGAAGCGTAAAATGTGCCAACTAAAACCTGCTTAAACTTTAGGTTTATTTTTTATCCTCAGATAATAAATCTAATAGAGATTCTCTACTTAAATGGGATCCTAATAAGAATAAATTGTACTCCGTATATGTATAACATGTGAAAATATACTCTACTCTCATGTATATCTAAAAACAATAACAAAAGAATCTCTACCTTAATAATCATATTGAGCTTTGTATAAAACACCGGGTTCTGGCTTCTCTTTTAAAAATTTTGTATTATATTGATTCTGGAGGCAGAATTTCTTGTTAAACAGAATAGAGCCAGGCCCAGTGGCACATGCATGTAATCCCAGCTACTTGGGAGGTAAGGCAGGAGGAACTTAAGATTGAAGGCAGTCTGGACAATTTAGGGAGACCCTACCTCAAAATTTAGAAAGAGAGAGAGGGAGAGAGAAAGAATAGCGAATAGAGATATAACTTTCCATCATAGAATAGAAGATCCTTTAACAGATCTCTTTACTGTTGGAAATAAATTCCACAAAGGAAAATTATTAGTTTTGGTAGATGTTCTAAAGTTTATTTGTTCTTTGGGCACTATTTCAACCTAACAGGACAATTCATATAATTGTATAAGAATATATTATGCAATGAATTTATTGTGGAGGATTTGATGAATAAATAATACTGCTTAAGCTAACCCTTAACTTCTTTCTGACCTGTTTATTGCAGGCAGGCAGTTTTTAATGATCATTCTGATGTCTGGATTCAGATTTGCAATGTTTAACCAAGTGTTTTGTGAGAGACCACAGCACTGGATCTGTTTCCCCTATTTTTTAGGTGGAGCGCTTTAGTCAGGAGGTGCAGGTTCCAGAGGCTCGCTGTTTCTATGGTTTTCAGATTCTCATCGAGAATGTTCACTCAGAGATGTACAGTTTGCTAATAGATACTTACATCAGAGATCCCAAGAAAAGGTATTCCTGCTGAGATTTTTATTTGCATAGTTTTATCCTAGTGCTTAAATTTATTGCAAAATTTATTAACAAAGCTAAACGTTAAGGAAAGATTGTTTACACAAAGAAGTTTATAACAACTGTGTTTTCTATTGCCCAGTAATGTGTTAGATTAAAAAAAAGCTTATATAGAATTAGTTAATCTTTAGATATTTTATAGTATCTTAAAAAACTGTTCATTAGCACATTCTGTTTAGAA